>NW_018744469.1:0-1200000 GCF_001683475.1 Chenopodium quinoa
CCTTGATCCTAACAAAATAAAAATATTACCAAAAAGCAAGGATTAAAACACATGGACATGCAAGAATGAACTCAAATTCAACTGAAAGTTTAGAGAGTTAGAAAAGGGAGCTTTGTGCAAATTCACCTGCTTGATTTTTCTCATTTCATATTCTTGCTTAAATTGGCTTGACTGTTCAGTCTCCTGTAGATACTCATCATCAAATCTTCCATCTACCATTAATAGAAAACAAAACGCAATATATTATATTAATCCCATAAGCACTTTCAAGCGTCAACCTTAACACTAACAAATGTAGGTTTATTTTCCAAATGCCTGACAAATAAATTCAAACACACACCTGAATCAAATTTTATCTCTTGGCGAGTAGCTGAAGAAGTCCAACCAGATGTCCAACCCCCATTCTTTTTAGCTGCAGGGGTTCCATCTGGTATGGATTGAATTCTATCAGGCAAAGCAAGGACTAAATCATTACGAGCCGAAAGTTCCTCAATTGAAAGCCCTTTCACCTGCATTACATAAGAATAACTAAATAAGTAATCATATTGTAATAAAAATGAAATAAAATAAAATAAAAACCAAGACAAAATGCAAGATATAATGGCTTTGATTAAAATCAAAATACAATGTTTTCACCATTCAACCACTGGCAAATCTAGGAGCAGGCCTACCCAGGCCACAACCCGCCTCATTGCCCAGAATATCTATAAAAGGTATTGACTTGGTCGTTTTACAGAAAAATGGGTTAGCATACTTGATTCTTGTTTGATGCAACAATTCAAATCCTAGTGGTAGTAGCTTTACTCGATTTGCTTCTGTTGACACTAATTTCAGAGTTATACGGATTTATTTAAAATATATCTTTTTATGTGATAAGCATATTACATTTTTCTTATTAATTACTTTGGCGTTTTTTTACCCCTCTTTCTGTTTAGGAATTTTTTTTCTCCTAATTCTTTGAGAAAGCTCTGTAGTTTACGGCTTTACGCCCTGCCCAATCTTAAAATCCTGGTCCACTTATGCATTCAACCTCAAATAATTTAGCATCAACCTCAAATAATTTAGCATCACATAAACATAGTCAAAAAACTTCGCCATCAACAGAACCTCAAAATGCAACGAAACTAATTTCATAATACCAATTCAATCTACAAAAAAAGAAAGTATAATTCAGTGTCGTTCTACCTATTTAGTTCTTCAACTGTATTTGCTAGTAGAAACTACAGACATTTCAGAGTTTCAAGTAAACACAGATCCAGCAAAATTTGAAAAAAATTGGCAACAAATCAATTGAAATTGCATAAAATCAAATTAAGTAGCATCACAAACCAAAAATGAAGAAAATTACACACCCTTTTTTGAGCCAAGCGCTGCAATTTAGGCACTTCTTCAAGTAATCGACCTTTAATTCGACGAATCTCAGCATTCAATGCCACAACCGACGCCCTATTCGACTCATTTGCAGCTGTTTCAGCTTTTCTGAAAAGTAAAAATTCCCCAATTCAACAACCATAAATTCAATTAAAATCCTAAATCAAGCAAAACCAAACAATGAGAGAAGGAGGAGCAAAAGACCTGATAGGCAGTTTCGATGTCGGATTCGACGGAAGAGTAGAGGCGGGCAAACGCGTCGTCGCCGGAAACATTGGAGTCTCGTTGCTTTTCGACGTCGTATTTGTCGTACTTCTGGCAGATCGCCTCAACTCTAGTGAGAATGTTGATCACACTCATTGTTACGCCGCCGAAGATCTTTAGCTTACAACCGTCAGGGGAGTATGAGAGAGAGAGGGGACACAATTTGTGAGTGACAGGCAAAAAACAGGTCGGAAAAGAATGGAATTCAAATATTTTTACAGTTTTTTTTTGTTTTAATATTACTCATACCATTTTTTTTTTTGGGTGTTTAGAGAAGCAAGGCGTGGGCGATGAGAAATCGATCACAAATTTTCTTGTAATTAGGTAACTACTTGAGCTATTTTTCACTCAAAACATACTCGTAGTACTAGTTCTATATGCACGCTTTGTGTGCGTTAATTTCAGGAATTCACTATTAATTTAACTAACATATTTAAATATATATAGTTTTTGTTATAATATAGATAGGCAAGATCAAAGCCTTTATTTTATTACTTGTATTGTATTATGTAAAGTACATAGATTTTGTAAGATCATCTATTTATACTAGAACAACTAGAGTAACACCACGCCTTCATTAGTGGTGTAACTAATGGAGGTGTTACTCTTCCATTAGTAATGTAGCTATAGAAGATGTAAATAAGGTGTCAAATTCATTTAATATGGATGTTTTATTAACACTTCTTCTTGGATGTACACTTTTTACATCTTTTGCAATACTACCTCATTAAAAATCTTACATGGAAAATCTTGTGAGACAAAAATCATAACAAAAGAAAAGAGTACATTTGCATATTATAATTCTCCCCCTTAACTTAGCATACATCTCTCATACGTCATATACCAATCATGTATGAGTTTTGTGAATACCTTCATATGTAATGACTTTGTAAACAACACTGCTAAATTTTTATCTAAGAGAATTTGTTGGACATCAATTTCGCCTTTTACTTGTAATTCATGGGTATAGAAAAATTTAGGTTTTATCGCTTTAATACACTCTTTTTTAATCTAAGCGATACAAGCGGTATTATCCTCAAATATTATTGTCGATTTTTCCTTAACCGATGTCAAGCCACATGACTTTCGGATATAGTGAATTAATGATTTAAGCCACACACATTCTCATCCTGATTCATATAATGAAATCAATTATGTATGATTTAACGAGGTGGCAGTTAAAGTCTATTTTGTTGAACGCCATAAAATGGCAGTTCCACCATATATGAACAAATACCCTATTTGAGATATGGCTTTGTGTGGATCAGATAAATAACACAGCATTTTCATATCCAACCAATTGGACATTACTTGAATCTTCATTTTTTTATTTTAAGTTTTTTTTAAAAAAAATAAAATAAAATAAAAAGCCTCATATCTAAAGCTGTCAAAAGCTGACCCGACCTGAACCCGATTATAAACCGACCCGTCTAAACCCGGAAAAATGATGACCCGAACTCGATATGACCCAACCTGAAACCAACCTTAGACCGAGTTAACCTGAGTATTTGAGACCCGAACCCAAACATGAACCTGACCTGGAGATGACCTGACCCGAATATAACCCGTAAAATATTGACTTGAACCAAACCCGACCTGAACCGAAATTGACCCAAACCCGTTTTAACTCGTCAAAACCCGAATTTAACCCGACTTGAATTCAACCCGACCTATTCCTAACTCGACCCGAATTTAACTCGACCTATTACTAAACCCGACGCGAATTTAACCTGACCTATTACTAACCCAACCCGAAATTCAACCCGATCTGTCACTAACCCGACCCGAAATCAACCCGACTTGTTATTGACTCAAAATTAACTAACAATCTAGGATTACGTCACATCTTTTTTTTTCCCCTAATTCTATGAGTTATTTTCCTATTTAAGCTTATTCAAATATTTTCAATAAAATTCTCTATTATCAAATGTATTACAATTTATATGTCTCAAAAAAACCTATAAATTTTTGAATACCTCTAATTTTTGGATGCATGTGCATTCTTTATTTAAATTTAGTAATTACGATTTACGAATACTACTACTTTTTAGGTGCAAGTTCATTCTATATTTCAATTAAGCAATTATGGTTTACGAATACTACTACTTTGTAGGTGCATGTGCATTAATGTAGTCAATTACGGTTTTACAAATACTATTTGACCTTTGGCTTGTTTGTTTTATCTTATATTTTATTTTTAAAAAAATCAAATAAAAAAAAGTTTAAAAATATTATAATTTCGAATAATGATTGAATTGAATGTGATAATGATTGAATGCGAGCATGAGTATATAACAATGACCGATGATAATCTGACCTAAATAATTTACCTGTACCCGATCATGACTTGACTTGTCTAGACTCGAGAAAGTGGTGACCCGAACTAGAGCTGTTAAAAGGCTTTTATTGGTCTTTTATTTTTTCTAATTTTATTATTCATTTGCCTATTTATTCTTATTTAAATGTTTTGAATAACGCCATTTAAATGTTTAAAAAAATGCCATTAAAAAAAACATAAACCCGGACATGAACTTATAAAAAATAAACAAGTTTAGATAATTTCAAATAAAATAAGTTTAGAAAGAAAAAAATTATTGTATTTTAACTTATCTAAACTAAACCTATTTTATCCGAATTTATACGAACTTATTGTATTTTATCTTAACATTTTCATCTCGAATATGAACTTATCTGAAATTGGTATCCCTAAAATGAGTGGAATCAATGTGAATAGATTAGAATAGCGTTTGAACTTAGCTTCTAAAATCTAAACTAAACCTATCTTATTGGAATTAATATGAATTTATTATGTAGATTTTATCTAAACTTAGCTTATTAGAACTTATTACCTCGAATTTAAACTTACCTGAAATTATTTCGCTTACAATAAATGAAGTAATTGATAATGATTAAACGTGAATTTCATTACATGAACTATTAACAAACCGACCCAAAAAATGTACCCGAACCTGATATGACCAGACCTGAAATCTAGCTGATACCCAAATTAACCCAATATTTGAGACCCGAACCCGAACATGACCTGATTTGGAAATGATCCGACCTGATTATAACCTGCAATTTTTTTTACTTGAACCAAACCCGACTTGAACCCGAACATGACCCGACTTGTAAATTACCCGACCTGATTGTAACCCGTAAATAATTGACTTGAACCGAACCCAACTTGAACCCGAGAATGACTCGACTTGGAAATGACCCGACCTGATTATAACCCACAAATTTTTGACTTGCACCGAACCCGACTCAAACCTAAGAATGACCCGACCTGATTATAACCCGTAAATTATTGACTTGAACAGAATCCGACTCGAACTCGAGAATGACCCTAACCCGTTTTAACCCGTGAAAACCCGAATTAAACCCAGCCTATTATTCACCCGACTCCAATGTAATCCAACCTGTTATTAACCCAACCTAAACCCGACCCAAACCTGATAGATGTATGACCCGATGATACCCGACTCAAGCATGACCCTACCCGAACCCGACCCATATAGGTTACGACATTAACCCGAAATGACCCGACCCGAGTTGACCTGACCAAACCCGACCTATTTACCCAAATTGACAGCTCTAGTCATATCACTAGTGCCACGTAAAATAACGTAGAGCATGTTTAACACCATTCCAGTGTCTTTGTGTGGATGTTGAATGGCTAACAAATTTAAACACAAAGGCTATATCTAGCCGCGTATTGTTAGCAAGATACATTAATCCACCGATAGCACAAAAGATATGGGATTTCAAGACCTGATATTTCTCCATCGGGTTCCCGAGGTCGAAAAGGATCATTGTCTACATTATGTGATCAAACTACCATGGGTGTACTTAATGGGTGTGCTTTATCAATATTAAAGCACTGTAGAACCTTTTCAAGGTAACTTATCAATAGATGACAATTCTACTTTTAAAATGCTCGAATTGCAAGCGAAGACAATACTTAGTGGTTCCAAGCTTTCATCTCAAATTCCTTTTTTTTTTTTTTTTTACATAATGTTACACCTAAAATTTAGATTTTTGACTTTTATTTGACTTTCTTGACTTTGACCATTTGAAAAAGCCTAGAGTCAGTGGAGGGTCTTTGGGCTAGTTTGATTAAAACATAACAGCCATTGGTATGATATCATACTAAGGCCCAATTATATATAGACCATATTAGAAAGCTAATGGATTATTTTAATTTTCAAAATAGAGTTGGCGCAAGATGCATAACCGTACAACAGTTATGGGATTCAGCTATAACCATTCCATTTTGCCTATAAATAGAAGTACAAGGACCAAAAGAAGACATCAACAAATAACTCAACCACAAGCATTTCATTTCTTTTAACCTTTCTTCTTAGCTTTCGTAGTTTTCCTTGGCTTAGTAGCCAAGCGATACTGTAGTTTATCACATAGTGTATTGAAGATCGTTCGTCTTTTCCAATTGTATGACCATGGAGGTAACCTCTCCTTCAACTTGTATAATTGTAGACCTGACTATATCCTTTCATTAATGGAATGCATTTGTATCTTTTGTCATATGTTTTTCTACTTGTTTCTTTGAGAAATCTAACTTGTTTTACTTCTTTTGGAAAAGCTTCCTTATTTATTTGTTTTATGTTATTAAGGTTATCAATATTTGAAACTAGTAACTCGAGAGGAAACTCCCTAATACTCTAGAACAAGATAGTGTATTCAACTTGTTGGTAAAGAGCAATATTTACCTCAAAAAATTTTTGGCGACCATAGTGGGAAAAAACTAGATTTAATCCATTTAACTCTTATTTAATTTGGAGGTTTTTACCATGGCTCCTAAGCGTTCAACACGTAAAGGAAACATTCAGGAAGATGTTAATTCTTCTAAACACAATCCTGAAACTATCTTAGAGGATCAAACAGATCTAGAGAATCAACTGCCAATGGAATACATGGTACACTCTTTCGAACCATTCGAGCCTCACACACAAAGGCAAGATGAATCGGCTTTAGAAGAAATGGAAAGCCAGTCCCCTACTAGACACTTACTCAACACAATTTACACTAAATATGTGGAAATTGATTAGGGGATTTTGCTCCCACCAATCGGAATGCGCCACGTGGGCCAATCAGGTCCTGCCAAGTGTCCCCCGGTTGGAACTGTCAGGGCTTGCCACGTGGCACACGCTTATTCGTCCACCTTGGACCTATTATGTCATGACACGTTGCATACTCCATGCCTAATGGAGAAACCGGCCACCCAGGCCCAACTTCCGAGGGAAGCCCAATCAGCCCTAGGTTAACCTAAACCTAGGATGGGCACGTTTCCCAAGGTTATAAATACCTCCCTTAATCCTCATTAAGGGGGATTACATGAATAACAGGATGATCACGCTAAAAAAGCAGATTACCTACATTAAACACTCTCACCTAGAGAGACCCAATCACTTTAATTTCCGCACTAATTACTCCTCAAACAAGTACTAACTTGACCGTTGGAGGCGGAGCTCCCACCACCAGGAGTCTCCGTTGTTTTGCAGGTACAGGCGTCCGGTTCCAGTCTCGGAATTGTAACTCTCCCGCAGGACATCAGAAAACCCCGAAATATTTGGCGCCGTCTGTGGGGAGAGTACTTCTGAGATGGCATCCAAGTCTGTACCGACTCCTGAAGAGAGGCGTCCCCTAGCCGACCCACTAGTTCAGTCGGACCACGATACTGAGAGTGAATTTGAAGTTGAAGCTCACACAGCTTCAGACGGGACCCTAAGGGCCCGACGTACCCGTCATACTGAAAGGAGGAACGGGAACATCTTCAAACTGGAAGTGAGCAAGCAGGCGCACCGCCTGTTCGGCAGCAGCCGACTGATGGATCTGCTCCATCACAAGGAACGAACTCATGACCTTCATGAGGGACTTCAAGGGAGAAATTCAAGAGTTGATCAACAAGAAGCCGCCTGCTCTGGACAAGGAGCAGTCGGCTAAGAAACCCTCCTCTTCACAGAAGAGGAAGCCAGTTCAAGGGCGAGAGGCGACTCCTCATCCTAAATCTAGGAAGCGGGAGCCACCTGCCCTTGATTTCACAAAATACCGTTTTCCTACTCCAGGAAATAGGAAACCTGTTCGTCATATTCAGGCGGACGGGTTGAGGAAATCATACACAGACGCTCGGCTACTGCTAGAGCAGAAGAAGAGTGACCGATTGTCAAAGTCGGCCTCTACTTCAAACTTCCAAGACAGTCTCCGAAATACCTCAATGAGGCATACGCAGTCGTATCATGAGAGTCAGTCAGGCGGCACCTCCCGTCAGTCCGGCTTTCATAGCGACCAGGCGGTACCAAACTTACCGTTTGTGCCGCAACAACAGTATTTTTTACAGCCACCTCCGTTTGGTGGACATGCAGCAAAAAACGTCCAACCTATGGACTGGCAGCTACGGTTGCTTAGACTTCGTGAACAGCCGTCGGCCTTCTCCAAGGAAATTACTGAAGCCGCTCAGCCGGCCAAAGTGAAAAATGTATTAGTAGGCGCCTATGACGGCACTACTAACCCAGAAAACCATCTTATGGCCTTCACCAACCTGATGTACCTTCAAGGGTTGGATGATCCCACTTGGTGCAAGTGTTTCCCAGCGACTCTCAAAGGAATCGCACAACAATGGTTCGGCAACCTGCCGACTGGTTGTGTAAATAGCTTCAGGACGCTTGCTTACTTATTCACCTCCAACTTCGCCATGAACATCCCTGCGAAGAAGACGACCCTTGATTTAGGAACAATTCAGTAGGGTGAGAAGGAGGGGCTTCGTTCTTACATCAGGCGGTTTAACCTGATGAGAATACAGATTCAAGGGTTACCGGATGAAGTAGCCTATACTGACTTTTTCAGAGGTCTCAAGGACGGGTCGACCTTCAAATTTGATTTGGTCCGAAAGAGGGTGGCGACTCTTCAAGAGGCCTTGATTGAATCGGAAGCCTATATACAGGCGACTGATCTTTGTACGGTAAAACAGTCGGACGGGAAAAGGTCCGACAAAAGAGAAGGACGACAGAAACAATCGTCAAACAAAGATGAGAAGAGAAAAGAGGTCTGGGCGGCTGATTCCTCTAAACAGCCGGCCCAGAAAAAGAAAAAAGAATTCAAACCATACTCCCCAAAGTATGCGTTTAACAAGGATAACCAGTTTATCCTAAAAAGAAATCAAGGGACGGATCTCAATTGAGAAGCCGGTCCCCATGAAGGGTTCTGCAAACAACCGGAACCAAGATAAATTCTGTGCTTACCATGAAGATGTTGGTCATCACACCAATGACTGCATCAGTCTCATGCGGTATCTGGACCGCCTGGCAGAGCAAGGTGATCTTGACACTTATGTCAAGAAATCTACGGGGAACACTTCCTCAAAAAAGCAGTCGGCCAAAAAGAATCAACAGGCCGACAGCTCCGATACAGATGATGCAGTCGTCTACACCATTGCAGGCGGCTTCTCAGGAGGCGACCCCACTATTAGGGGCAACAAAGACAACATCAGACGGTTAGATGTAAATTCCGTTCACCAAGAACGTCCCTCCAAATATTCATTTCCTGAGATTGTCATCACTGAAGAAGATCTAGGAGGGGTAAGAGGGCCGCATGATGACCCTATCGTTATTGAATGTAAAGTGGCCAACCAGAGAGTTGGCCGAATCCTCATAGATACCGGAAGCTCCTCAGATCTCATCAGTAGCAAATGTCTGTCGAAACTAAAATATCAGACTAATAGCATACATCCGGCATCCCACCCTTTAGTATGGTTTGGAGGAGGAGTCGTCCACCCACTGGGACGAGTGGATTTACCCATCCGCCTGGGCGAAAAAGGGGAAGGACGACACATGGTAGTCCGGTTCCTGGTAGTAGAAGAACTCTCGGCCTACAACATGATTCTGGGACGACCAACCCTGAATAATTCCAAGGCTGTTATAATCCCATCTCTTATGTTGCTCAAGTTTGAGAGGGAGAATGGAACAGTCGGCTCCCTAAGGGGAGATCAGAGGATGGCCCGAGAGTGCTATCTTTCGGATGTCAAGCCCACTGTTATGGCCACTAGGTCGACTGGTGGAAAAACAGACCTTGACAAAGTCAAGGAGAGTGCGCCTGTTCAAGAAGCAGACGGCAAGAAGAGAAAGGCATCCCAGACAGGGGCCGCAAGAAAAGACAAAAAATAGCAATCATTGGCAGAGGAGCGGTCGGATGAATTCCGCCCTCAGCCGGCTGGTGAGCATACGGACTTGATCTTAGACGACTCACGTCCTGAGCGAACAGTCAAAGTTGGGACGGCTGCTCTGAGAGACCTTGGTGACGACTTTCACAAACTATTGAAAGAATACAAGGACATCTTTGCATTCGAAGTCCATGAAATGCCAGGCATTAGTCCTGACCTGGCGGTACATAAACTGGTCGTGGATCCAAAAAAGAAGCCGGTAAGGCAGAAGAAGCGGAACCATGGCGAAGAAAGAAGTCAGGCGGCAGCCGCCGAAGTTAAAAAATTACTTGATGCAAAGTTCATTCGGCAATGTTACTTCCCAGACTGGGTTGCAAATGTGGTGCTTGTTAAAAAGCCGAATGGAACCTGGCAAATGTGTGTAGACTACACAGACTTAAACAAGGCGTGCCCCAAAGACAGTTACCCTCTGCCTAAAATTGATAACCTGGTCGACTCAACAGCCGGCCATGCTTTGATGAGCTTTATGGACGCCTACTCTGGTTTCCATCAAATTCCTTTATGGAAGAAAGATCAGGAGAAGACGGCCTTCGTCACTGATCAGGGGTTATACTGTTACACGGTCATGCCGTTTGGTCTTAAGAATGCCCCGGCTACCTTCCAGCGAATGATAAACACTGTATTCTTTGATCAGATTGGGAGAAACGTCGAGGCATACATTGATGATATGATTGTCAAGACTAAACTTCAGAAAGATCATATGTCGGACCTCCGAGAAACTTTCGCCACACTCAGGCGGCACCATGTCATGCTCAATCCCAAGAAATGTGTCTTTGGGGTTGCATCTGGGAAATTTCTCGGATTCCTTGTCAATCAGAGAGGAATAGAGGCGAACCCTGAGAAGGTGCAGGCGGTCATTGACATGCAGTCGCCTCGTACCATCCGAGAGGTTCAGAAGTTAACAGGTTGTCTGGCGGCCTTGGGAAGATTTCTAAGCCGATCAGGCGACAAATGCTTATACTTTTTCCAGGCAATTAAGAAAAAGGCAAGGTTTGAATGGGGACCGGATGCTGAGGCCGCCTTCCAGAAATTGAAAGTTCACTTGCATTCCTTGTCGAGGCTGGTCAGCCCTTTGCCCAAAGAAGAACTCTACATGTACCTGGCCGTCTCTGATCATGCGTTAAGCGCTGTTCTCCTTGCTGAAAGAGACGGTTGTTAGCTCCCGGTCTACTTTGTCAGTCACGTACTGAAAAATGCCGAGTTGAGGTATCCCTTAGTGGAGAAATTTGGTCTTGCACTCTTCATGGCTGTTAAAAAATTGAAGCCCTACTTTTTGGCACATGCAGTCGTCGTGTATACAGACCAACCTATCAAGCGGCCACTGACCATCATGGAGTCGTCAGGCCGAATGATCAAATGGGCCATAGAAATTCAGAGCCTCGAAGTTACTTTCGAGCCTAGAAAAGCAGTGAAGGGGCAAGCCTTTGCTGACTTTATTGTTGAGATGACTCGTCCCCCTGATTCTCAAGTTCCAGACCAAGTCTGGAAGGTATATGTGGACGGAAGCTCTACTTAAAATGGTTGTGGAGCAGGCATCATATGTCAGTCGCCAGAGGGCGACAGGTACGAGTATGCTCTACGCTTCAGTTTTCAGGCCTCAAACAATGAGGAAGAATATGAAGCTTTACTAGCCGAAATCCGCATGTGCAAGGCGGCAGGGGCAAGAAAAATAGACGCCTGTTCCGATTCACAATTGATAGTGAGTCAGTACAATGGCGAATACGAAGCAACCCATCCGGCCATGATCAAGTATTTACAGGCGGTCCGACAAGCAGTCGGCTCCCTTGAGGATTTCCATCTGATCCAAGTGCCGAGATCAGAAAACAACCAGGCGGATGCACTGTCAAAATTAGCATCATCCGCCTCCTGTGATACTCCTCGAACTGTTTTTTGGGAAGTAATGGAGAGGAGAAGCATTGAGGAAGAACCTATTGGAATCTTAGACAGAAGCTCAACCTGGATGGATCCAATCAGGGCATATCTGACAAACAGTACCCTGCCGGATGATCATCAACAGGCGGCAGCACTGAAAAAGCGAGCCACCAGTTTTGAAATAATAAAGGGAGAACTTCACAAAAGGGGGTACCTTCAACCCTTCTTAAAGTGTGTTACTCCAGAAAAGGGACGAGAGATACTAGACGATCTTCACTCTGGTTACTGTGCTTCCCATATAGACGGTAGGACGCTTGCTCAACGGGCAAGGCGGCAGGGCTACTTTTGGCCTACTTTAGAGGCAGATGCGGTGGTGATGGTGAAAAAATGTGACAAGTGCCAAAGGTTTGGCAAGCTAATTCACCGTCCGGCTACTGACCTCACTACCATTCATAGCCCACTACCGTTTGCTAAGTGGGGCATGGACATTCTGGGTCCATATACGCCTGCTACAGGCGGAAGGAGGTACATACTTGTTGCTGTCGAGTACTTCACTAAATGGGTAGAGGCGGAGGCTGTAAAGGGAATCAAGACGAAGGATGTAATTTCATTCATTTGGAAAAATGTCATCACTCGGTTTGGGGTTCCCATGTCTATGGTTTTTGATAATGGTCCCCAATTTGAGACGCCTGTTCTCAAAAGCTGGTTGGGTGACCAAGGAATTGCACACTACTTTGCATCTGTCGGCCGTCCACTAGCAAACGACCAGGTAGAAGCCTTTAATAAAATCATCTCAGACGGTCTCAAGAAAAAGATTGAACGAGCAGGCGGCCTATGGGCGGATGAATTACCACATGTTCTCTGGGCCATTAGGACGACTGAAAAAGGGGCGACTGGAGAAACTCCATTCCTCCTAACTTATGGTGCGGAAGCTGTTCTTCCAATAGAACACTACGAGCCGACTCTTTGAGTAATGCTATATGACGAAGAGGCAAACTGGGAAGCCATGCGCCTGGCATTAGACTCACTTCCTGAAAGGAGGGGCAATGCTGTCTTGCGCCATGAAATTTACCGCCTGAGAATGACTAGATCATACAACAAAAAAGTACATAGGCGGACTTTGTACTTAGAAAAATGGAAGCAGTTGGTAGGGCTAATGAGTCTGGCAAACTAACTCCCAACTGGGAAGGACCCTACCGAATCTGTGAAGAGGTCAGGGACGGTACCTACCGGCTGGAAACACCAGACGGACAACCGTTGCCTCGAACTTGGAATGTAGATAATCTTAAGAAATATTTCTTTTGAATGATGTAAATAATCAAGGGCTACTTAATAAAAGTTTGCACTTAATATTCAATTTTGTACTAAGAGGGGCACGCCTACTAACAAATAGTCGGCTACTCTCCATGTTTAATTTTTATTCTTACTTAAGAGGGGCATGCCGTCTGTACCTTTACAGTCGGCTACTCTCCATTGAGAATTTTACTCTCTTCAGAGGGGCATGCCGCCTGTACCTTTACAGTCGGCTACTCTCCAATGGATATTTTACTCTATCAGAGGGGCATGCCGGCTATACCTTTACAGTCGGTTACTCTCCATCGAGTATTTTACTCTATCTTCAGAGGGGCATGCCGCCTGTACCTTTACAGTCGGCTACTCTCCATCGAGTATTTTACTCACCATAAGGGCATGCCGTCTGGACATATAGTCGGCTACTCTCCATAGAAGAGGGCCGACTGGTTCCAAACACACAGCCACCCCCCTTTATACTTAGCTATTAAAGATTAGGGCCTGGCCGACCCTGTGCCTAACAGGCGGCTACCCTCCTTTTACTTAGCACCTACGTTCACCAAGAACTAACCAAGGCCACAGGCCGAATGATCAGACCAGGCGCCAAGCCAACTGATCAAATCTTCAAAACTAATACGACCTGTCCCAACATCATAGCAGGCGTCCAGCGGCATCCCTCCGGATGAAATTCGTCGTAGAGAGCAGCTCCCTTTTGGGTGGAACATTGCTCTATAAACTAATTACACAGCACCTATACGACTGCCCCCAAGGGCAACCACGTAGTCGTTTTTGAGACAAGGATAACTGTATCACTAACCAAACCAGTGGTAACAGTTGACATCTGAGTCAGATGACCGCCTGTATTACTTGGGATAAATGCAGGGGGTACCTCTTGAGTTAATAGCCAACAAACATTGGCGAATCAAGGGGTCTAGCCGGCCTCCGCCGCCTGGTACCTCTACTTCTCAAGCAAGAGTGACGGCGACTGAGTAACACCAACGTTAACTCATAGTCACTCCCTCAAACTTAGTATGGAACCTAAAAGGTTTGAGTAGACCGCCTGTTTTTTGGCAAACAGGGGCACTCAAACCCCTATTCCTACTAGTTAACCACTCGGGTTAATAGCCAACAAACATTGGCGAATCAAAAGGTTCAGCCGGCCTCCGCCGCCTGGTGCCTTTACTACTCAAGCTACAGTGTGACGGAGACTAAGTAACTCCTATGTTGACTTTAGTCACTCCCTCAAACTTAGTATGGAGCCTAAAAGGTATGAGTCGTCCGCCTGTTTTTAGCAAACAGGGGCTCTCAACCACTACTCCTGCTAGGTTAACAACCTGAGTTAAAAGCCAACAAACATTGGCGAATAAAGGGGAACAACCGGTACCAACCGCTTGATACCTCTACTACTCAGTTACTTGGAAACTAGGTAACAATCATGTTTACTTGGTCAAACCACTTTCCTACTTGGTAAATTTTACAAATGACAGGACCGCCTGCCTAAAGGGGATCCAGTCTTTAAAATGGTTCGAATACCGATTGGATAAATGGCCGACTGATCGTCTAACCTGGAAACAGACAACCAGTCGTCCAGGGGCATAGGCGGCGTGACTAACTATTCGTACCTGTCTGCAACTATCGGCCATGTAAAACAGTCGGTATAATGTACAATTGGATATCAGAATATTCAATACTTAAACAAATTTGAAGCAAAACAAAAAATTCATTAAAAAGAAGCCGGTCATCAAAGACCGGCAAAATATTCAGAGCCCCGGCCCCCTGGCCGGGTAAATACAAAACAAACAGCACGCAGACCGTGGAAAGAAGACATAAAGCTTAAGAAGGGGGCAAATCTTCAATATTAGTAGCTGCCGCCTAGTCAGCACTCTTCTTGCTGGACTCGGCTTCAGCTGCATCCTTCTTTGATGCATTACCCCCAAGCGGCACAAGCGCCACTACCGGCTCCTCCTCCTCCAACGCTTCCTCCAACGCCACTTCCTCAGCAGCCGCCAGGATCTCTTGATTATATGTGTTAGAACACTGGCGGTACGTTTTTTCCCATGAGGCAAAGTCGGCATTGGGGAAGAGGCGGCCCCAAGTCATGCGCTGGATTTGAGCAGAGTCTTCCAACATCTCCCGGACCAGCTCTTTCTTTTCTTGCTCGGCCTTTTCCGAGAGCTCCTGAGTAAGACTCTTCTCCTGGGTCACCAGGCGTGTCTTTACGTTGGCCAAGGATTTCTCCAAGGCTTTGTATGAGGACATCTTGTGGCGAAGAGGTCTCAGCTCGGCCTTGAGGTTGTTGATGGTCGCCTCCAGCTCGCCATTCCTCTTTTGGGCCGCCTCTAACTGAGACCGAATAGCGGCGGTAGCCTGCGCCTGATAATAAAGAATATCAATGATCAGAACTTCATTTTGGGCAATTTGAAACATTGCCTTATCACAGTCAGAGGCGGCCATAGCTTTTGCAGCCTTTACCTCTTTGTTCTTCCGGTCAAGCGGCTTGCGAAGGCCGTTCACTCGGAGTAGGGCCTAAGTAAAAAGGGGAACAAGCGTCAGTTTCCAAACAAAAAAGAAAACAGGCGTCCTGGAATTCAAATACTCAAAAATATGCTAAGTATACCTCAGCAAGGACCCCTGCAATCCCGTCTAGGTCAAGGGTGCCGACACCCCTGACCGTCTCCCTTTCAGCTGGAGGGACGGCCTTGATCATAGACTTGGCCACCTCTACCAAGTCAGGCTCCTGAGGGCCGGCTGCATCAAGCATAAACAAACGGATTAGACCTAGTAAAAAAGGGAGCAAGTCTAAAATTTACAAGGACAACTTCATACTTCTAGGCGGCCCAGCTGGAGTTTTAGAAGAAGTGGCCGGCTGTTTCTCAGCCGCCGCATGTTTCCTGGCAGAACCAGGAGAGCTCGCAACAGTTGTCCTCCGGGCCTTGGGGTCCGGCTGTTGGGAAGAAGAAGCTCTTGGAGCGCCCGTCTAAAAAAGAAGAAAAAAGTCAGTATATGCATAAACACAACTCCAAAAAGAGGGTGAAAGGTTCGAAGCCCACCAAGGGTGCCCCCTTGTTGGGAGAGTCGGTTGAAGATTGTTGCATGATGGAGGCCCGCAACATGGCCGCCGCAGTCTTGGAGGCGGTAATTTTGCTCATGGCGTCCGCTGCAAAAACAAACAACAAAGTTAATAAAAGTTAAAACAAAATGCACGGAACAGCAGAGTATTCGACAGGCCGACTACCTCTTGAGCACCGACTGCTGAGGCCACAGGCGGCCAAAAAGTACTCGTCGTAGAGCCATTTGAAGCTCGGGACGTAGTGCAGGGGTACTTGCTCTCGTACCCCTGAAGTAGAGTTCACCTTCGACTCTACTTTAAAGAGTCCTTTATCTAGGATCTCTTTCTTAGCCTTGGGGGGAACAGGCGGCATGCTACGGCCGCCTGCAAGAAGGGGCGGATTCCTGTTCCACCTGTTGAAGCGCTTGTTCAGCTCTGTGTCTGAACTCTCAATGATGAGGAAGGTGCTCCGCCAGTCCTTCCATTTGTTTGCTTTACCTCTCGTCATGAGGTAGCCCCTGTGGCTCGTCAATTGATACTTGCCGGTACTGCCTGCCTTAGGGGTCCGGCTGAGGTGGTTCATGTGGGCGAAAGCCTCGAAGCTCGGCTCCACCCCGTACAGTTCGCACCCGGCCACATAGCCGAGTACGTTGACCCAGGAGTTCGGGGCTAACTGCCATAACCCTAACTCATACCCATCCAAGATCCGCTGAACAGCCAGATGTAATGGGAAGCGGAGCCCAGCCTTGATGGCCGCCTCGTAGCAGCCAAAGCAGGCGCCATCATAACTGGTACCAGCCGGCCAGACGACTGTGTCTTCTGGATCCGGCACAAACACTAAAAAGCCGGGGCCCATTGTGTGGTTTGCAATAAAGCTCTCCACTTTCTCTTGCATGGCTGTGATCCGGCCCCGAGGTACCGTGCAGTAGTAGGGGGTATTTTTCTCTAGGTAAGAGGCGGATGGCTCCGCCCAATCGTCCCCCTTCTCAACTGCGTGAGAAAGCCTCGCCTCTTGCAGGCGACTGTTTTTCTCTTCTGTGTCCAGAGAAGCATGGCCAGAAGAGATAGACTTGGAATCGTCCTCTGACGAGTCCGAAGAGGACGACTCCTCCCCTCTCCCGGAGGGGCCCGCCTCCTCTCCTTGAAAAGGAGCAGAATTGTCAACTGTAAAATGGGAAGGGGTCACTATGACTCCTCCCTCAGAATTGCCGGTTTTCAGGCCGCTTTGTTTCACTTCCACATCTGGCGCCTGGTAAGATGTTTCACTAATCGGCACCCTGTGGGAGGAGCCGTCTGAGTTTGAGATCCTGGCAGTCTTTTTTGTCCTGGCCATCATGCTCTGCATAGACACAGATACAGTCGGACTTTGTATAAAGGGCAAAGATGGGTCCAGAAAAGGGCAGGCGGCACTCCTAGTCCTAGATTCAGCCGTCCCCGGTGACCGGCTGATCACTAACCTAGGTCGAGTCGTGTGCTTCCGTGGTGCCATTTCAAAAAGAATAAAATAGAGAAAATTAAGAGTAAGAGAACCGACGGTTACCTGAACGAGTGACGTTGATGGAGTTCTGAAAATCCTGTGCAGTCGGCTTGTCAGAGCAGGCGGTAGGCAGAAAGGGTCCAAAGTGTCAGAGCAAGTTCAGGGGTCCGAATGTTCTCTCACAAAGTTCTCAAGTGTGAAAATGACTGAAGTCAGCACTCCCTTATATAGGCGAAGTGAGAAGGCGAAGGGTCACTTCCAGAATTCATAATTTGGGCGGGAGAATCTCTCGGCCTTTCGCCGAGTGACACCTGTAGCAGGCCGTCGCCTGTTACAGTGCGACACCTGTCACAGGTAACACGTGACCAGTCACGTGCCACCTGTGAGGGGCAAATGATTAGGGGATTTTGCTCCCACCAATCGGAATGCGCCACGTGGGCCAATCAGGTCCTGCCAAGTGTCCCCCGGTTGGAACTGTCAGGGCTTGCCACGTGGCACACGCTTATTCGTCCATCTTGGACCTATTATGTCATGACACGTGGCATACTCCATGCCTAATGGAGAAACCGGCCACCCAGGCCCAACTTCCGAGGGAAGCCCAATCAGCCCTAGGTTAACCTAAACCTAAGATGGGCACGTTTCCCAAGGTTATAAATACCTCCCTTAATCCTCATTAAGGGGGATTACATGAATAACAGGCTGATCACGCTAAAAAAGCAGATTACCTACATTAAACACTCTCACCTAGAGAGACCCAATCACTTTAATTTCCGCACTAATTACTCCTCAAACAAGTACTAACTTGACCGTTGGAGGCGGAGCTCCCACCACCAGGAGTCTCCGTTGTTTTGCAGGTACAGGCGTCCGGTTCCAGTCTCAGAATTGTAACTCTCCCGCAGGACATCAGAAAACCCCGAAACAGAAATCATGAACAATTTGATGGAGGATCTAAAAGAAAATAATAGAGCTGTTTAATAACTACTATCTGTCATGGTGGAAGAAACTGATAGAGTGGTAACTGTCGAGTTGAAAAACTTTGACTCTATTACTCAACAAGCGGTTACTCGACAAGTATATAGGATTATTCTAGATATTAAAGATACTCTGAACGCTACTAACGTGACATTATCAAAAAGTGTAGCAACCAAAGTGGTTACAAGGCTTGAAACCTTTAGTGGAGAAGCATAACCAACTTAATGAAAAGTTGATGAATGTTCTAACCGCTTTAGGCAGTGGGATTACTGAAGCAAATCAAAGGGATAACGTCCCTCTAGGATACCCCTAGAGTAGAGAATATGACAAGATCTCATGCAAATCCGCCCCCTTTGTTAGTGCCAAGAAGTATCCCTCCTATTGGTTGAGGGCTAGGTTATGAGTCAGGCTATAAACATAATGGTCAGGGCCCATCTTCTTTTTTTTTGCCTCCATCGATTACCACATACCCATTAACCTCTTCAGTGGGTAACATACCTCCCTTTGGAGCAAAGATTGGTGTCAGTTATGCCAATTATGGTATTGGAAATCTGCCAGATCCAGCATGCCACACACAAGCTGTTGTATCTGCACAAAGGATGCCCTCTCAACCTATTGGCATGAATGGTTAACAATTATCCACACAACCTGGGAGTTATAACCATCATCCACATGGATACTCAAACCCTGTTCACCCTACACAAGGATCCTCA
Source organism: Chenopodium quinoa (assembly GCF_001683475.1). Lineage (NCBI taxonomy): Eukaryota > Viridiplantae > Streptophyta > Magnoliopsida > Caryophyllales > Amaranthaceae > Chenopodium > Chenopodium quinoa. The sequence continues at coordinate 19,245 of NW_018744469.1, forward strand.
TGGAGCCAGGTGATGGGCGTTAGAATGGTCGCACATTCCACACTCATTCAAACACATTTATAAGCAAACATCTCACAAACCAAGCACAATGATAAGTAAGAGTTTGGTCCACAAGGAATGAGATATAATTGCTAAAGATCTTAATACGCAAGCTAGTTCGAAGACTTATGTTGATTGGGGTTCGTCAAGTAGACAAACAAACTATTGTTCTAAATCGAGTGATTAAAAGCACTAGGGAATGGGATCCACTCAACCATGGCAATGAAGCATATTGGGAGTAAAAGAGACAAAAGATAGTAAGGATTATCTGTAAGATCAACCTCATGCAATTAGGAAAACACCTCACACTCCTAAACTTAGATCCCTCATTAGTTTAGAAATAGGAGATACATAATCAAATTACAATAAGTAATGACTGAAAGGAATGGTGTCCTTCTAACAAGTGTATTATTCCGGTAGAGGGTTCAGAATTATTACATAGGTAATTCTTCAGTAAGGTCAAGTGATCGGAATGCCTAGGTGGAGGCCGCTTCCGATCAGTAATATCAGGATACAGTTGATATTACAACTTAATCTTAACTGAACCCTTCGGGTCGAACCCTATCGAAACTCCGATCCGAGACGTCGAATTAATCCGAAAGGATTTAATAAGTCGACAGAGTTTTACGAATACAAACGTCGGAAATCGAGCCTAGGGCGTCGATACTGAGCGTCGCAAAATCACAATCGACAAGCATGAGCGTAGGCATAGCTAGGCTAGGCTAGCTCATCGCAAAACTAGGTGCACCACGTGTGTGCTAGGCGCACCATGGTGTGCTAGGCACCATCGCAGCCTAGGCGCACTCTAGAAGCCCATCGCAAGCTAGCATAGGTGCCTAGGTGCGCATGGCAGCCATCGCAGGCCACACAAGCACCAGGCAGCCCATAGCAGCTAGCAAGCATGCTAGCGTGGTGCCTGGGTGCATGTGGCGCCTATCGCAGGCCATGGCAGCACCAGGCGCACCATCGCAAGCACTAGGTGTTGCGTGTGTGCGTGCCTGGCCTGGCAGCAGCATCGCAAGCACCAAGTGCTGGCATGGCTGGCTGCCTGGCGATGGGGCGCCATGTGCGTGTGCTTGAGTGCTAGCCTTTCGCATGGCAGCACTAAGCATCGCAGCACATGCGAGGGGCTGCGCGCCAGCTTGATGCTAGGCCTGGCACTCGCAGCCTCGCACACTAGCCTCGCACAAGCAGCATCGCATCATAGGCGCATTGATGCGTGTGGGCTAGCAGTGTGTGGTGCGTGGCGCATGGCTGGTGCGTGTGCGTGCAATGCCTGGCTAGGTGCTATGCAGTAGCACCACGCATGCGAGTGCGTGTATGTGTGCACATGCCTCGCATCAAGCACAAGCAGTGCTAGGCACTGGCTAGTGCTAGCGAAGGCATTGTGCCAATGCGTGGGTGCAATGGGGTATGCGAATGGTGCGAGGGACAGTGTGGCCAGCATGCGTGGCTCGCTAGCAGCACGCATGCTGGTTGTGCTAGCAATGAGGCGCGAAGAGTGAGTGCGTGGGCTGCTGGGGCTAATGCCAGCACTAGGTGCTAGCAGTGCCCAGCGCCAGCACGTAGCACCAGCACAGCCCAGCAGCAGCGTGCACTGGCTGGCTGGCTGGGTGCTGGGCAGCAAGGCACGCTAGCTTGCAGCCAGCTAGCACACCTTGACCCGGTTTTGGGCATGGTGTGTGGGGACCAATACATGGCCTTGGGGAGCAAGGCATTGGTCCCCCCACCTCTCCATGGTCCTCACCTAACACTCTCTTCCTCCTTGGCACTTGTCGAATTGTGATTGCTTTTGTTTATTGATTTATTTTAGAAATAAATTAATTAGCAAAACATTCTCCCACATTGGTGGAGGATGAAATATCAAGGGATCATTTCCCTATAAATACCAAGCTTGGTATTGGGATTTGAGATAACCTTGAGTGGAATTAAAAAGGCAACTCTAGAAAAGAGTAAACCTTTGATTCGTAAAACTCATAGTTATTATGTCCGGGTCTTGACTAACCTTCAAGACTTAGAACGCTCGGGTCGGGTCGAGGGTACGATCCGTCGGAGATCTCGTCTTTTCGGGATTTTGAAGTAAGAGCTTATTGGGAGCGAAGCACGCGTCAAAGGTATAATTCTTTTCCTTAATCTTGTTTGATTAAGTTAATTATGCTTGTTTAATTGCTTTAATTAAGGGGCGGGTCTTGGTGGGTTTCCTTCCGCGTAGTGTCGGGTCACTACGAAACCCTACAGCGGTATCGGAGCCACGCTTCTTTTAATTTTTTGCAATTATTGTTTAATTAAGGTGTTTTAAAGGATTTATTTTTCTGGTTCATGTTCATCTAATTAGATTAGATGCTCGTTTTAATTAAATTTTAAAACTCGATTTTATTATCGATTTGGCTGTCGAACCTAGATTTTGGCTCAAAAATAGTGATTTTTGGGTGGAATCGACATTCTGGAACTATTTCAACTCTTTTAGGGTTGTCCAGAAGCCAAATTCGAACCGGAAACCCATTTTTCTGGGGTTTTTCGTTTTTCAACGAAAGTTTTAATTCTTTTTAAGCCTTGATTAATGCAAGCATTACAAGGTTAGATTAAATGCACATTTGCATCACTAATCTACTGGTTTTAAAATATCCTTGAGCATAATAATGGAGTGTTTATTAGTGCTTAAGTTGATATACCAAGTAATCACATAAACTTGTTTTTCACAATTTTGCAAATAAATTGCAATAAGGTGTGAAAACTTGTTGTGATTTTGTTTTTTAAGTTCCCAAGTATTGTTAAAGTTCTAATCCTTAAGTGTTTAAATGATTGGAACCCTAACCCTAAATTCCATGTTGAACAAAGTTTGGATTTTTTCATATTTTGGTTGATTAAAATCCATTATGTTCAATTACTTGTGAGTAAAATTTGATTAAACTTCATATTGGAAGATGTAATCTTGGTATTTTACACAAGTATGCAATTTGGAAAATTTTATCATTGGATGATTAATTTATTTTTCCAACTCCCTTTTGTCAAATCCATGATTAATTTGCATATTGGCAAGATTAATTTTGGACATAGCTCCTTTTATTTTAAGCATAATGTTTGACCTAATTTTGTTCAAAATTGTAATTTTGGATAAATTTAGGCTTGTGCACCAATTAAAATAAAAGTTGTTTAAGTTAGACTTAATGGGTGTTTTATTTTATTTTCCCTAAAATTAATTCTAAAATATAATTTGGAATTAATTCATGTCACACGTAAATCGGGATTAAAATCCCGAGTCATAGCACGCAAATCAAGGCCACACACCCAAGTGCCACCAAGGCTAGCCGGGCTGCCTAGCAACCCACATGTGGTTGCCTATGGTGCGCACAAGGGCGAGGCTTGATGCTGCTATGCGTTGTGTGTGTGTGGCTGGGATGCATGGCAGGGGTGCGTGGGGTGGCTGGGCTGGCTTGCAAAGCAAGCTGCTGGGCAGCAAGCATCAGCCAGTGCACCACGAGCATCATGATGCGCCTGCCCAGCAGACCAGATGCTCGCAGGCACCAGCGTGCTAGCAAGCATGCGAAGCATGCTGCCTGGCAGCTGGGGCTTGAGGCGCTGCTTGCTAGGCACAGCAGGCCTCAACCACGCACCATGGCGCCATGCCATGGGCTGCCTAGCAGCCATGGTGCGCACCCACCAAGGGCTTTGTTGGGTGATTTTGCTTAACATTGAGCTATGATTTTGCGATTTTTCATGTTAATAATTTTAATTATTTATTTTAACGAGGCTAAAAACCTCAATTTTGATTTTGCAAAATTTTGACAAATTACGGGTTATGCCGACTTAATTAATCGGATTAATTAAGTACGGATGCGGAATTTAGTGGGAGCTTAATTAAATGCATTAGCATTTTGCGTTTAGAAATAATGGATTAAACCACTTTGACTAGTTTTAATTAGGCGAGTTAATTGGATTAACGACCTAAGTTAGTTACTAGTTTTGCTTGTTTAATTATGTATTTCGTAAAATTGCATGGGCCGTTCACAAATAGTGAACGGGTGAGTGAAAAATTACTTTCAAAACAAGTTGTTTGAAAATGGCAACTAGTGGGGCCCGACTAGGATAGAAAATACGGACTGCGTTCCGTTATGTATTTTTGTAAATCTAAATACGGTCTGCGAACCGTTAAGTATTTTTATACTATTTAGATTAATCTTAGTCATTCTAGCTAGCTTCTTTTATTTCATTTTGGCCAAGAAGTCTCAAGACGGCGTTTCGACGAAGACGAGCCAAGATGAAGACCCATGGAAATTGAAGATTTCAAGGGGTCATGCTAGTTGCCAAATGCATCTATTTTTATGCCTTATATATTGTTATATATATATATGTTTGCTAGATGCATGTCTAGGATTTCTATGATGTTGCGATGATTAGTTAAGTTCACTTAAATCAACCAACATAGAAACCCTAGGTCCCTTAATAATATTGAGCTAAAATTTGCCATTCCAAGGACAACACTTACCGAACTAATGCACGTACGTGATGGATTACACCAAAGCGAGGCATCACTACTTCCCTAGGAACGTAAGGTATACTAGGTATACAAGTTGTCTTGGTTAAGCTCAACGATATCAGTAAGGAGTCCTTAGATGTCGTGGCAAAAGAGATAAAATGTCAAGTATGCATTAGATGCGACATTTTATCAAACCGAGAGTAGCTTGGAGCTATTAGCAATTGGATTGCTTACCTTAAGATATTTAATGGTTAAGACAAGCCAAAGCATGCTTATCCGTTTCTTGATCTTTGGGATCTCAGAATCATTTTATTCTCGCCCATAAGGGACGATCTTAAAATGTGTGGATAAAATGTTCAATAAGTGTGAATAAGTGCATGAACGCTTTAAATTTCAACTTATTGATGTATGAATGGTTTTTCATTTCAAATTCTTTCAATTGTAGAAAATATGTCTGCAAGTAACTTGAACAACAACCAAATGTGCCTGGAACTCCCCGATAAGTTAACTATCAAGCTTAACTTAACAAACCTTGATGAATGGGAAGAAGAACTCAGGAAAACTCTCCGGAGTTGTTCCAAGGAGTATGTTCTGGATACTTCCCTCCCAACTATCTGTTCCAAGACCCTCTTAAGTGACGAAACTTATTGTGCATGGTCGAAAGACAACAAATTAGTGTCACAACTCATGGCTAACTCCATCCCGGAAGAATGGAAAGAAAAACTTCCATTCTCCTTCCCAGATTTGTTCCTTGGAGGACTAAGGGATGTTGTCGGTGTGAGATTCTCTAAGAGTTTCAACGACAACAATGATGGACTCTTGTTTGAAGTGACTAGGTCACTTACGGACATGAATGTAAAGCCGTCAGATCAAGGTTGTCTTGCGAAAGAGAGGTACCATCTTTGGTCTACGGTCTGCAACACTAAGTTGAGACCGGGTATGCCCTTTCGACCCCATGTGGCAAGAATGACTAAGCTCTTCAAGCACATGGAACTCCTCGGAATTCCACTAGAAGATGGAATGGCCGGTCATATTTTGCTCACTTCACTCCACTCAGGATATGATGCATTAAAGGCATATATTTCTGATTCAAAGGAGACACATTCCTTAAAGAATGTGGTGGAGCTTCTGCACCGGGCCAACTCATTTGAGGCAACCAAAAGACCATCAAGAAGGAGGGATCTCAAGGTTAAGGCTAAGATGCGTTGCTTCTACTGTGGCGGGCAAGGCCACTTCAAGAGAGAATGCAAGCTCTTTCGGGAGGAGGAGGAGAGGAATGGATCATCCGCCTCAGGTATCTTCCTTAAACACTTGTGGATTAAACTTATCATAAGGTATTGGATACCAAGTATGACTCACTTAATGTTGCCTTTTCAGGGACCAAGTGAGAAGCTTATCAAGTGTTGGTGCATGGGCAAAAGACGACGAAGATGGTTTTTCGGTCGTGCTTGCATGCACTATTTTGTCTATGACATGTAATTAAACTATTTCTAGTTTCTTCATGCTTTGAACATATTATGATCCATGGTGTTGGACACCTAGGAATTTCAAATGTAAAACTTTTAACAATAGTTGTTTCAAGTTTACAAATTTATGTTCAATTAAATTGCATGATTTACATATGACAAAAGTTGATACCACTAAGCTAAGACCATCGAGTCGAATCAAACCTACTTGTGGCATTGTTGTCTTGGCCACATTAACATCAAACGCATCAAGAAACTTCTTCAAGAAGGTGTTCTTGACTCATTTGACTTAGAGTCATTTGAAAATTGCGAAGGATGCTTATTAGGCAAGATGATCAAACAGCCATTCTCCAAGTTGGGAGAAAAGGCAAGTGACTTATTAGGTCTAATACACACGGATGTATGTGGACCTATGAGCACACCCGCAAGGCAAGGTTACCGATATTTCATCACCTTCACCGACGATTATAGTAGATATTGCTATATCTACTTAATGTCGAATAAATCTGAATCCTTTGAAAAGTTCAAAGAATTTCAGAAAGAGGTTGAAAATCAACTTGGCAAGAAAATTAAAGCACTTCGATCGGATCGAGGTGGCGAATATTTGAGCCATGAATTCGACGATCACTTGAAAGAATGTGGCATTATTTCATGGTTGACACCTCCTAGAACTCCTCAATGGAAGGGAGTGTCCGAACGGAGGAATCGAACCTTGTTAGACATGGTTCGGTCAATGATGGGTCTTAGTGAACTCCCTATCTCGTTCTGGGGACATGCGCTACAAACAGCAGCACTAACACTGAATAAAGCTCTGTCAAAAGCTTTTGAAAAGACTCCATATGAATTATGGACTAAGAAACCTCCCAGGTTGTCTTTTCTCAAGATTTGGGGATGCGAAGCATATGTCAAGCGATTAATTTCGGACAAACTTCACCCCAAATCGGATAAGTGTTTCTTTGTGGGATATCCAAAAGAAACCAAAGGGTATTACTTCTACAATAAATCCGAGAACAAAGTGTTTGTTGCTCGTAATGGTGTCTTTTTGGAGAAGGATCACCTTTCCAAAATGACAAGTGGGAGGAAAATCGAACTCGACAAAGTTCGAGAGGACAAGCAACAATGTCAACCTGACAAAACTGACAATCTAGATACTTTGGAAGCATCTGAGAAGATTGGTCAGAGTCAAACATACTATATAAATGCTCAATCGATTACCCTACGTAGGTCGCAACGGCAAAGATCTCAACCAGACAGATACCTCGGTATTGTCTTAACTGATGATCAGGACATCCTAGTTATGGATGGTGATGAGCCGGCGACATACAAGCAAGCTATGACGAGCCCCGACTCTGCAAAATGGCAAGAGGCCATGAAATCCGAGATGGTCTCCATGTCTGAAAATCAAGTCTGGGACTTGGTGAATTTTCCCGAGGGTTATACACCCATTGGTTGCAAATGGATCTTCAAAGTGAAGACAGACAAAGATGGAAATGTATCGGTATACAAAGCTAGACTGGTGGCAAAAGGTTATAGACAAGTCCACGGGATTGACTATGATGAAACTTTTTCACCAATTGCAATGCTAAAGTCCGTCTGGATCATCCTAGCGATTGCTGCATATTACGATTACGAAATATGGAAAATGGATGTCAAAACCGCCTTCCTTAATGGGATTTTGGAAGAAACTGTGTATATGCCACAGCCAGAGGGTTTTGTCGATCCAGGCAACGCTGGAAAGGTTTGCAAGCTGAAGAAGTCCATTTATGGACTAAAGCAAGCCAGCAGGAGTTGGAATCTGCGATTTGATGAAGCCATCGGCAAGTTTGGTTTTATCAAGAATCCAGATGAGTCTTGTGTATTCAAGAAGGTCAGTGGGAGTGATATTGCATTCCAGGTCCTGTATGTAGATGACATACTGCTCATTGGAAACAGCACAAAATTATTGGAGTCCGTAAAGGGCTGGTTGGGAAAGTGCTTTTCAATGAAGGACTTAGGAGAGGCACAGTACATATTGGGCATCAAGATCTACAAGGATAGATCTAAGAGGATGATTGGATTAAGCCAGAGTACTTACGTTGATAAGGTACAAACTCGATTCAACATGGAAAATGCCAAAAGAGAGCATTTACCCATGACCCATGGCATAATTCTCAGCAAGAAACAGTGTCCAAAGACACCTGTTGAGTGAGAAAGAATGAATCAGATCCCGTATGCTTTGCTAATCGGATCGATCATATATGCCATGATATGTACAAGGCCGGATGTATCGTATGCCCTGAGTGAAACGAGTTGATACCAATCGAACCCAGGAAAGGCACATTGGACTGCGACCAAGAATATCCTTAAGTACCTGAAAAGGAACAAGGATAAATTCCTGGTGTATGGAGGCCACAAAGAACTGGTTGTTGAAGGTTACACCGACGCTAGCTTCCAGACTGACAGAGACGACTTTAAGTCACAGTCGGGGTATATATTCTGTCTGAACGGAGGAGCGTTTAGCTGGAAGAGTGCCAAGCAGAGCACCACTGCAGACTCTACAACTGAGGCTGAGTACTTGGCCGCTTCGGAAGTTGCTAAGGAAGTTGTTTGGATTCGCAAGTTCATCAGTGAACTTGGTGTTGTACCCTCAATCAAGGGACCGATAGACCTTTATTGTGATAATAATGGAGCTATCGCTCAGGCCAGAGAGCCGAGAGAACACCAGAAGGTCAAACACGTGCAACGGCGATTTCACATGATAAGGGAATGGAAATCTGAAGGTGAAATCAGAATTTGTAAGATCGGCACGGACGATAATGTGGCCGATCCTTTGACTAAAGGGCAATGGGAATCAAGCATGTTGGAGATTGGCTTTGAAATTCCATGTACATGTGTTTTAATTAAATAGGATATTTAATGTAAGACGTTGTATTAAAAGCATTCATTAATGGAGTAATTAATTTTTGTGTAAAATTATCATTCACTCCATTACTATTTAATTGTGGTTTAGAATTAAATAATGAGTCCATTCGATTTACGGAAATATTCAAAACAGGGTATCAAGACCATGTCTTGGATAAAGAAACACCTGTTAAGTGAATATTGAATATTAAATCGAAAAGTATCCCTAATCGAGGTCATCTAACAGATGGACGATTAATGACCGCCATAGATTAGTGTGTAGTATGATTTACAACACCGTTTCTTGTGCTGCGAGGACGTGACAGTCATAAATCATTTGCACAGGTACAGTTTAGAACTGTATTGGATAAGACCTATGAGAGTACTTTAAGAAAATTAAAATTTTGTCATAAGTACATTTCTCATTATGGCTATCGGAACTTATTTCCTCAGACCATGAGTACTGTGAAGTTTTCTTGTTTGAGTACTAGGCTCTTTGATGTTTCCTAACGTCTGTCGTAGCTGGGGATCATAACGGGAACACTCGGGAGTCTATGTCCTCTTAGTAAGAAGAACTTACAATACAAGACTGGGATTGTCCCCCTACTAACAATAGGGAAAATGTTTTGTTGTTTAAAAGGCCGCTCAAAAAGTAAGACTGTAAAATGCATGGCCATGCTCAGATGGATTTTAGAAATCATCAGCTTATTTGACAGTCAAACTCGGAGATCAAGAAACACTTCTGAACATAATAAGGATGACAAGGAATCTTACCTTATAGTTCACGAAGAAACATTAAGTGACAAAGGAAATGAGCTATACACAATATGCACACTTGTCCGGAAGGACGAGTGGGAGATTGAAAGGAATGGTGTCCTTCCAACAAGTGTATTATTCCGGTAGAGGGTTCAGAATTATTACAGAGGTAATTCTTCAGTAAGGTCAAGTGATCGGAATGCCTAGGTGGAGGCCGCTTCCGATCAGTAATATCAGGATACAATTGATATTACAACTTAACTGAACCCTTCGGGTAGAACCCAATCGAATCTCCAATCCGAGACGTCAAATTAATCCGAAAGGATTTAATAAGTCGACAGAGTTTTACGAATACAGACGTCGGAAATCGAGCCTAGGGCGTCAATACCGAGCGTCGCAAAATCACAATCGACAAGCATGAGCGTAGGCAAAGCTAGGCTAGGCTAGCTCATCGCAAACCTAGGTGCACCACGTGTGTGCTAGGCGCACCATGGTGTGCTAGGCACCATCGCAGCCTAGGCGCACCCTAGCAGCCCATCGCAAGCTAGCATGGGTGCCTAGGTGCGCATGGCAGCCATCGCAGGCCACACAGGCACCAGGCAGCCCATAGCAGCTAGCAAGCATGCTAGCGTGGTGCCTGGGTGCATGTGGCGCCTATCGCAGGCCATGGCAGCACCAGGCGCACCATCGCAAGCACTAGGTGTTGCGTGCGTGCGTGCCTGGCCTGGCAGCAGCATCGCAAGCACCAAGTGCTGGCATGGTTGGCTGCCTGGCAATGGGGCGCCATGTGCGTGTGCTTGAGTGCTAGCCTTTCGCATGGCAGCACTAAGCATCGCAACACATGCGAGGGGCTGCGCGCCAGCTCGATGGTAGGCCTGGCACTCGCAGCCTCGCACACTAGCCTCGCACAAGCAGCATTGCATCATAGGCGCATTGATGCGTGTGGGCTAGCAGTGCGTGGTGCGTGGCGCATGGCTGGTGCGTGTGCGTGCAATGCCTGGCTAGGTGCTAGGCAGCAGCACCACGCATGCGAGTGCGTGTACGTGTACGTGCGCACATGCCTCGCATCAAGCACAAGCAGTGCTAGGCACTGGCTAGTGCTAGCGAAGGCATTGTGCCAATGCGTGGGTGCGATGGGGTATGCGAATGGTGCGAGGAACAGTGTGGCCAGCATGCGTTGCTCGCTAGCAGCACGCATGCTGGCTATGCTAGCAATGAGGCGCGAAGAGTGAGTGCGTGGGCTGCTGGGGTTAATGCCAGCACTAGGTGCTAGCAGCGCCCAGCGCCAGCACGTAGCACCAGGACAGCCCAGCAGCAGCGTGCACTGGCTGGCTGGCTGGGTGCTGGGCAGCAAGGCGCGCTAGCTGGCAGCCAGCTAGCACACCTTGACCTGGTTTTGGGCATGGTGTGTGGGGACCAATACATGGCCTTGGGGAGCAAGGCATTGGTCCCCCCACCTCTCCATGGTCCTCACCTAACACTCTTTCCCTCCTTGACACTTGTCGAATTGTGATTGCTTTTGTTTATTGATTTATTTTAGAAATAAATTAATTAGCAAAATTCATTCTCCCACATTGGTGGAGGATGAAATATCAAGGGATCATTTTCCTATAAATACCAAGCTTGGTATTGGGATTTGAGATAACCTTGAGTGGAATTAAAAAGGCAACTCTAGAAAAGAGTAAACCTTTGATTCGTAAAACTCATAGTTATTTTGTCCGGGTCTTGACTAACCTTCAAGACTTAGGACGCTCGGGTCGGGTCGAGGGTACAATCCGTCGGAGATCTCGTCTTTTAGGGATTTTGAAGTAAGAGCTCATTGGGAGCGAAGCACGCGTCAAAGGTATAATTCTTGTCCTTAATCTTGTTTGATTAAGTTAATTATGCTTGTTTAATTGCTTTAATTAAGGGGCGGGTCTTGGTGGGTTTCCTTCCGCGTAGTGTCGGGTCACTACGAAACCCTACAATGACATACTTAATCTACATTTCCATGTCAAACTAAGCATAACATGCCATCAAGCTCCAAATTCAAGGGTAGCTAATCCTATCATGAAGAACTAACAAGCAATCTCATACAATCAATTTAATCACAAATCAAACATCAATACTTCTCCCAAGATTACTTAATTAACCATTAGGTTTAGCTTCACCCAACCCCTAGCAAGGGGGACTACTCAAAATTCATTGTGAGTAACATGCAAAGTTCTAAGTTGGTGTTCTAAGTAATTCTAAAATTGGGGAAAAGTGATTCACTATTGATAAAACTAACATGCAACAACAATTTATCAAGACTAAGAGAGATTCAAGTGACTTGCAATAACAAAATAAAATCAGAAAATAAGTAGTGACAAGTGAAAGAAGTTACTATTGAAGCTTCAAATGTTGAATAAATGCTGAAAATCTGAGAATGAACCTTGAAGTTTTCTTCTACAATGATTAGATTTTTTTTAGAGTTTCCAAACTAAATCATCCACTAATTAAGTGAACTAAGGTTCTAACTAAGAGGAAGTTTTTCTTTCTGAAACTATTCTACTAAGCTAATCTCCCTCCTTAAAAAATTTTCTAAAAAGGAACTTAAATAGTCCGTATAAAGTCGGCTGAGATCGGGAAAAGGTTCAACCGAACTCTGGGTAGGTTCGGTCAAACCTCCCTGATCCTTGTTTGGTCGAACGTTTGAGGTTCGACCCCTCCTGCAAAATCGTTGAAAACTAGTTTGAAACTGCCTCCTTTGCACCTTGGAAGTTTGGTCAAACTTTTGAAAAGTTTGACCACACCTTGGTTCGACCGAACCTTTCAGAGGTTTGGCCACACCTCCTCTTGCACTTCCTCTTCTTGCTTCCTCTCCTTCCTTTTTGCTCCTCTTGCCTTTGTCCATGCCTCCAAGCTTGGCCAAGGGGCCTCCCACCGTGCTTAGGACCGTCATGGAACCTACAAAAGATAGCAAAAATCACGAGAGCATGGGGATGATAAAATAATGCATAAAGATTATCAAAACAAGCGCAAATAAGCATACTTTTCATCAACACATAAAGAAGCCATAAGAGGAGAAATGAGGTAGAAAAACCTAAGAAAATAGGAGGAAAAAGACCTAAACACTACCCCTTAGAGTGACAAAAATGTCACTCATCACCAGGTCAGGCTAGTGGTCCACATGGAGATAGGTATCCAACAATGTCTCAACCTAATCCTAATACTTTAGGAGGGACAGGCGTTGGATATAAGGGTTTCTACAATGCTCAAGGGAATCAATGTAATCCTTTTCATATGCAAGATACACCAGTTCAACCTAATGGTCTAATGCAAGGTCAACCTCCGTAAATGGGACAAGAACCCCTGCTCAGACAAGTGGAGGAGATGATCCAGAGGGCTATGTGTCAGAACGGTGGATATGCTAGAAGGGGAACCTGCAGTCCATATCCTGAATGGATTGATAGGATGTATCCTTTCCCAAGGGGGTTCAAAGTTCCCGAATTCTCCCCTCTCTTCTCGGGCGACAGTACAATGTCTGCCGAGGAACACTTGGTCAAATTCTATTGCTAGTGTAGATAGGCGGCAGATAATGAATTCCTCAATATTAGAATGATTTCCAGTTCTCTTACTAGTATTGCCTTTTCATGGTTCACTCACTTACCACCAAATTCTATTCAAAATTGGCAAGATATGCAGACACAATTTCTTCGCCATTTCACTAGAATTGAAGCAGGGGTCACTATAGGTGATTTAGCCAAGATAATGCAAGAAAAACGAGAGCTTATAGGGGATTACATTCACTGATTTAATAATGCTAAGAATAGATGTCACTTGAATATACCTGAGTCAAAATTCGTGTCCATCATTCAAAAGGGTTTGTCTTTTCCTTTTAGGAAAAAAGTTTGAAGGATAGTATTTCCCTGATTTTGTCGCTTTATCTAGCGCTGTAATAGCTTACAAAAGATGTTTAGAAGAAGAGTCTAGATCTAAACATAAGTATTATGCTAGTATGGCTAAGGAGTGTAATCAATAACATGACATGTATAAGGCAGAGATAGCTGAATTTGTACAGGGTCCTTCATTTAAATGTCCTCCTTCAACTAAGAAAAGGTTCACTTATAAGAAAGATTGAGATTTGATCAAAAGAGAGAATACACCTTCGATATTTGGAGATGTGATGCAATCTTTTATTGGCTTCTAAGTCATAAAAATATTAAGTTAACAGGGAGGAATAAAACAAGAAGTCCTAATGAGGTTAAAAGGAAAAACTACTGTAAATGGCATGACGCTTTTACTCATAAAACTAGCGATTGCATAATATTTAGGAATAAGATTCAGGATGAGATTAAAAAAAAATAAAAAAATAATAATAATTCCCTGATGAAAAAGTTAGCTCTTATGAAGTAGAGTTAGAGTCTACTTCAGAGTCTGAAGTCTATGAAATGAATTGTTTAATGGTAAGTGCTGACATGGAGATTGTGCAGGATGAAATACAAAGACTGAAAGAGGATACTGTTGCAATCTGATTGTAAGAGAGGCTGGCCAAGGAAGGAGTAACTGTGTCACCTCAATGCTAAGACGATAACTATGAAGATATGATGATATGTAGATGGAACTTTAGTTCTGCTCATGCTACCAGTGAATGTTTGGCCTTCGAAGGGTTTCTGAATAAAATGATCAAAACGAATGTAGTGATCATTTCAAAGCAGGAATATTAAACAATGAAACTTGCTGAATTCAATCCTAAAGGGAAGAAGGACAAAGCTAAGTCCGTTGTGGATGGCTAAAAGGCTAATAGGTCAGCTGAAAAGATGAGCAATTACAAACAAAAGGCACCTTCCTACAAAGAGGCAATCCAATTATTTCCTTTGCAAACTAAAGCAGTAGAGGGACTTAAGAATTTGCGGCACAATCTTTGTCATTCTTGTGCTGATTTGTTGCATTTTGAATTGGTTAGGACTAAGACCATTCCAAATGATCCTAATTGGATACCTAGACACAAAGAACTTACCATAAGAAGAGGACGAGATTAGTAATCTGACTCCTTCTATGAAAAACAGGTTGAAATTCCATAAGGTGAATGAAGGAAAGGAGAACTTTGTACCTACGACTAAAAGGGACAACTATGTGAGCATGAAAAGGAGAACAAAAGGAGTGTTGAAGGATAGGGTGATAAAGAATGATAATCAGAAGCTCAACGGAAAAAGGAAATCCATAAAAAAAGGCAAAATACGTCAGAAGAAGTTTAAGCAGCCAGATTCATGCGATGGTAGTTCAACTAGATGTAAATGCTTTGAAGAAAGGTGTCTTCGAAACCATTCCATCACAAATCATCCAACCTGGATTTGACACAGCGATTAGACAATCAGTGGATGGTGAACAGTCCATTGAACCTCCTAGCGATGATATCCAGAATCATCCCATAGTGAAGGAACCAATGGAAAGCATTCTAGAAAAGGACCCAACTCTAAAATATCATAAGGAAGAAAGCTTAGGTGAGGATCTGATGGCCACAAATCAACCACCATATGAGTTAGTAGACTATGACATAGAAGGTCTTGATCTGGAAGTTTCAAAATCAGATCTGGAATTTCTGTCAAAGTATTTAGATGAGGATTGCGAGGCAGATTGCAATACCGTGACTTTACCAGGGGAGTTTAGAGCTCAAGTGGTGAAGCCTGGTACCAATTCATGGGCAAATGAAGTGGATTAGGCAAAAGCTGTAAATGAGTATAAACTCTCTACTATATCTGCTGAATTGAATAAAGCATCATCTAGCTCACCTAGTAGAGAAACAACAACACATGATCAAGAACAGTTAGTCATTCGACCTTTGTTAAGAAATTACAATGTTGATAATGCACATAATAAACCTCTTTTTGTGACTGTGAATTTTGAAGGGTTTGTGCTAGGGAAGTATTAGTCAGTAAGGAGCCACAATAAATCTAGTGCCTTTGTCTGTTTTTCATAAGATTGGTTAAAGCAAAAAAGATTTGGCTAGTGTTAAGATTAATATAGCTGTTTCAATGGTAAGTCTGAACGTACTGAAGGGTTGGCATGTATTGAGATCCAAGTAGGTACTACTAAAACTGTTTCATCATTCTTAATAGTAAGAGGAGAAGCATCTTGTAATGCTATCCTAGTTAGAGAATGGTTGCATCAAACGTATGCTATTCCTTCTTTGCATCAGAAAATAATATTATGGAATGGTGATGAATACTAAGTAGTTTGTGCTGATGTAGAAGCTTTTATGATTGATACTAACCAAGATTTTCCCAGGGTTCTTGTGAAGTCAACACCAAAGACAGATGAGATTGTACTCAAACTTGATTCCCAATCAGTTCATAAACTGAAGGTGGTGTTAAGTGCAATCGCCAAAATAGATGAGGCAGATGTAGTTGAAGATACACACAATTCACATGCAGGGTCTATCTTTGAGTTTGGGTACTTAAGATTGGATATGTTGAGTATCTTTTCTTTGTACATTTGTAATTTGGACAAATATTATGGATAATTACATAAAAAGCAAATTTAGATTTGGTACTTTATTAGCTCTTCAAAATTTATATGTAAGTTATTATTCGTAACATAATATAGAGGTTAACACAAATATGGAGGCTCCTAAATGTTTATCTGATTACTCAAACTCTAATGACCATACTCGATGAATGCCAAACTCAGAAATAAAGTTTAACGGTGAAGAAAGGAATGAAAAGATATGGGCTAAGAGTGAAGATATCAAACAGGAAGTCCATGATCCTCTAGTAGAAGTCAATCTCGGAACTAATGATTATCCTTAATTCACTTATATAAAATGAAAGTCAAATGCATTCAACAAAGCTAATTGAATCAAATAAAAGTCAAATGAATTACACAAAGCTAATTGAATCAAATGAAAATCAAACACATTCAAATAATGCTTTTTGAATTAAATGAAAGTCAAATGCATTCAAAAAAGCTAATTGAATCAAATGAAAGTCAAACACATTCAAACAAAGCTTTTTGAATCAAGTGAAAGTCAAATGCATTCAACAAAGCTAAATGAATCAAATGAAAGTCAAACACATTCAAACATTTTTTTTGAATCAAATGAAAGTCTAATGCATTCAACAAAGCTAATTGAATCACTGGTTTCTTATCAAAAAGTATTGGACCAGCCTCAATTGCCTTCTCCCTACCCTCCTTCTCATTGAATCGAACCACAAAGACACCATTGGCCATAGTAGATATTTTATCAACACCATATTTTCCCAAAACACGTCTCGCAAAGCCAGTGAACATCTGAAGAGGAGGCTTGGAACACATCACATAGCAGACAATTGCTGAATCCCAGTAATCAATCTCGGGTTGCACATCTTCTATAGTCAACTGCACCCTACCTCTTTCAACATTACCAGTTACATGCAATCCCTGATTATTCCTATGATTCATGTGATTAAGGCTCTCAAATGTATTAGTATGAAATAGGTCACTCCATTTCTCATGATTACCATTCCCTGATCTCGGAATCAAATGAATGTTAGACACATTGAAACAAAGCTAATTAAATCAAATGAATGTTAGACACATTGAAACAAAGCTAATTGATTAAAATAAAAGTCAAATTCATTCAACAATGCTAGTTAAATCAAATGAAAGTAAAACACATTCAAACAAATCTTTTTGAATCAGATGAAAGTCAAATGTATTCAACAAAGCTAATAGGGTCAAATCAAAGTCTAACAAATCCAACAATGATAATTGAATAAAATCAAAGTCAAATACATTCAAACAAAGCTTTTTGTATCAAATGAAATTCAAATGCATTCAACGAGGCTAATTGAATCAAATGAAAGTCGAACACATTCAAACAAAGATTTTTGAATCAAATGAAAGTCAACTGCATTCAACAAAGCTAATTTAATAAAATGAAAGTCAAATGTGTTCAACAAAGTTAGTTGAATCTAATCAAAGTTAAACATATTCAAACAAATCTTTTTCAATAAATTGAAAGTCAAATGCATTCAACATAGCCAATTGAATCAAATTAAAGTCAAATGAATTCAACAAAACTAATTGAATCAAATGAAAGTCAAAAACATTTAAATAAAGCTTTTTGAATCAAATGAAAATTAAATGCGTTAAGCAAAGTTAATTTAATCTAATCAAAGTCAAACACATTCATACAAAGCTTTTTGAATCAAATAAAAGTCAAATGCATTCAAAAAAGCAAATTGAATCAAATCAAAGTCAAATGCATTCAACCAAAGCATTATAAATCAAATGAAAGTTAAATGCATTCAACAAAGCTAATTGAATCAAATCTAAGTCAAATGCATTTTACAAAGCTTTTTTAATCAAATAAATGTCAAATGCATTCAACAAAGCTAATTGAATCAAATCAAAGTCAAATGCATTCAATAAAGCTAATTGAATAAAATGAAAGTTAAACACATTCAAGCAAAGCTTTTTGAATCAAATGAAAACTAGATGCGTTCAATAAAGTTAATTGAATCTAATCAAAGTCAAACACATTGAAATAAAGCTTTTTGAATCAAATGAAAATTAAATGGATTCAACAAAGCTAATTGAATCAAATCAAAGTCAAACACATTCAAACAAATCTTTTTGAATCAAATGAAATTCAAATGCATTCAACAAAGCTAATTGAATCAAAAGAAAGTCAAATGCATTCAACAAAGCTAATTTAATCAAATGAAAGTCAAACAAATTCAACAAAGCTTTTTGAATCAAATGAAAGTCAAATGCATTCAACAAAGCTAATAAAATCAAATGAAAGTTAAACACATTTAAAGAAAGCTAATTGAATCAAATAATAGTCAAATGCATTACACAAAGCTAGTTAAATCAAATGAAAGTAAAAAACTTTTAAGCAAAGCTTTGTGAATCAAATGAAAGTCAAATGCCTTCAATAACGCTAATAGAGTCAAATCAAAGTCTAACAAATTCAACAAAGATAATTGAATAAAATCAAAGTAAAAAACATTTCAACAAAGCTTTTTGTAATAAATGAAAGTCAAATGCACTCAACAAAGCTAATTGAATCAAATGAAAGTAAAACACATTTAAACAAAGCTTTTTAAATTAAATGATAGTCAAATGCATTAAAAAAAGCTTTGTGAATCAAATGAAAGTCAAATGCCTTCAACAAAGCTAATTTTTTAGTGGAAAACCCTAGAAAGAGAAAGTGAAAAACCCTAGAGAGAGAAAGCTTGATTTTCATCCATGGCTATTTGATTTTGTTGGTTTCTTCAACTAATCACTCAGTATGGCTAGAAAGAAGAAGCAGCAGGCTTCCCCTGCCCCAGCTTAGCTCTCTCAAGAAATTACAGAATCCCTTTTTGCACCGGTTCCTACTGGTTTTTAAACTGTTCACGAAGTTTTTGATGAAGGTGATGTGCTTGTTACTCCTGCCCCGGGTTTAGTTCACCCTTCTGCAGGGATGATTACTCGAAGAGATGCCTAGATGTTGGCTCTCAATTTTGGCTTAGTTGGTCCAAAATCTAATGGAAAAGTAAACTCGACTACTGTTTCATTGATTGGCAATCAGTAGGAAAATTCTTATGCTCTTGCCTCTAAAAAGGGGAACAAAGTTGGATCTTTGCTTAACACTGAACATATTGTTGATGAGAATTCTGTTCCTGAGCAGAAAGAGTTGGGAAAGGGCTCTACTGAGGTTCGGGCTTTTAATGGGAAATTAAATGTAAAAGGGGCGTCTCTGAGCTATGTCCCTCCTTTGATAAAAAATGGTAAGCTTGTTGTTGTTCTTCCTGTCAATGAAATTGATGAAGGAACAAAAAAATGGAGAAATGCTATTGTGTTGTTTGTAGTTGGCTATTACCCTACAATTGCTTCAATCAAGCGTTTTATTGCTGATGAGTGGGGTATTCACAATAGTCCTGAAGTTTTCTAGCATGACGAGGGATACTTCATAATTAATTTGTGTAATGAGGATGATCTTAATTCTGTTTTGTGTGGTGGCCCATATATGTTTATAGGGAAACCAACTATAGTTAAGCCCTGGTCTGAAAAGTTTGATTTCAATGCTGAAATTTTGCGCACTATACCTTTATGGGTCAAGCTTCCTAATCTCCCTTTGAATTGCTGGGGTTTTGAAACCCTAAGTAGGATTGGCAGTATTTTAGGAGTTCCAATTTGTGCTTATGAATGCACATCAAGACAATTGAGGGTGTCATTTGCTAGAATGTTAATCGAGATTGACATCACTAAACCCTTAGCTAAATCTGTTTGGGTGGAGAGTCCAAAAGGGGAAATGGTGGAATTGACAATTGAATATGAATGGACCCCTCCTTATTGTGAAAAGTGTCTTAAGGTGGGACATGTGTGTCCTGAATCAAGACCTAAACAGGTTAGTCATATAGCTCATAAGCCACAGCTACAGAGAACTTGGGTTCAGAAGGTTCAGGGGGGGTAATGTTAAAGGTCCTGTTAACAAGGATGGATGGGAAACTGTCAGGAAAAGAGGTGTTGTTCCTGCTAACAAGGTGACAAGTTTACACACTGCTAATACTTTTGATGTATTGAATTCTGATGGAAATAAGGCTGTGATGCAAGAAACTAATAAGCCAAGCGGGGGTGGACCCCATGTGCAACCATGATTCTCACTATCTGGAATGTGAAGGGTCTCAATGACCCTTCCAAAGTAGCTGATGTCAGACAGCTACTCAGTAGAACGAAGTGTGACCTGATTTGTTTACTTGAAACTAGAGTTAGGCAGCATAAAAGTAAGAGTTTACAGAAGAAATTTGGTTTTGGTCTAACTTGGGTTTGTAATTATACTGCTTCTGGGAAAGGAAGAATCTGGATTGGTTGGATAAATGACAAGTTACATGTAGATGTGCTTAATATTACTGCTCAGTTTATTCACTACTGTGTAAGTAATATTGATTACAGTAGACAGGTTCTTGTTTTTTTTTGTCTATGGGATGCATAATATCCATGATAGGAAAAGTCTATGGATTGGATTGGAAGCTATTGGTTCTACTACTGTGCCTTGGCTTTGTACAAGAGATTTTAACTCTGTTTTGCTCCCTGAAGATAGGATCAATGGCAATTCTGTGACTGATTACGAAATCAGGGACTTCAAGAATTTTGTAGATGCTATGAACCTGGTTGAGATAAAGAGTAAAGGGCCTTATTACTCTTGGTCTAACAAGGCCCGTACTGGTCCCCATACCCTCACTAGAATTGATAGAGGTCTGGTGAACTTTGGTTGGCTGCTTAATTATCCAAATGTTGAGGCTCATTATTTAGCGCCTTCTCTTTTGGACCACCCTCCCCTCCTATATGATATATGTCCTGCTCTCCCTGTTAAAGGTAGGCCTTTTCGGTTTCTTAATTGCCTCACTACCCACCCGGATTTTCTGGACCTTGTTCAGGAAGTTTGGAGTAGGGGGGGTACCTGGTAACTCTATGACTAGAGTCTGGAATAAGCTAAAGATGTTAAAGATTTAGTTGAAAAGTCTTAATAGGAGATCATTCAGTGATGTTGATAAGAGCGTCTGTGATGGACATAAGACCCTTCTTGATGTTCAGGATCAAATGGCTATTAATCATTCTAGTTCTATCTTACTGGAACAGGAATCTGCTGCTATTGACAACCTTAAATATTGGAGGTCTGTGCAGGAAAGCATATATCGACAGAATCTATAATTGATTGGATTTCTCTTGGGGACTCTAACACCAAATATTTCTTCTCTATGATGAAACACATGCAATCCAGGAATCGAATTGATTTTATTATGACTGATCGGCATGTTTTGGTCAAAGATCCTGTTGATATTAAGCATGAGGTTATCTCCTTCTACAAACAGTTGATGGGTTCTACTTCCTCCTTATTGTGTTCTATTGACTTGTTAACTATGAGAGCTAGCAAGCACCTTTCTACTGATGCTCAGGTTTTCTTGACTGCTCCTATTTCAAATGCAGAAATTAATTTTGCTATCCAGGGAATTGGAGATGACAAAGCTCCTGGTATTGATGGCTTCAATGCAAAATTTTTCAAATGTACCTGGGATTATATTAAGCTGGATATATATGAGGCTATTCATCAGTTTTTTGAGACAGGTAATCTGAATGCTTAGTGGAATTGTACTACTTTGACTCTGGTTCCCAAAATCCAAAACCCCACATATGTTAAAGACTTTAGACATATTGCCTGCTGTACTGTCCTATATAAGATTATTTCCAAAATCTTGACAGCTAGGCTTTCTAGATTGGTTGGAGACATTATTGATGAGGCTCAAGCTGGGTTTATACCTGGGAAGCATATAGGTGACAATATTCTCCAGGCTACTGAACTGATCAAGGGTTACAGTCACAAGTATGTCTCTCCAAGGTGTATGATTAAGGTGGACCTAAAAAAGGCTTATGATTCTATTGAGTGGGGTTTCTTGAGAACTGTAATGGAAGAGTTGGGGTTTCCAAGTTTGTTTATTAGATGGATCATGGGGTGTATCATCATTTTCGATCCTCATTAATGGCATTCCCTCTCCTTCTTTTAGAGCTAGGAAAGGTCTCAGACAAGGTGACCCTATGTCTCCTTTTTTATTTGCTTTGGGCATGTAGTATTTGTCTAGATGCCTTCATGAGCTGAACAAAGTTCCTGATTTCAATTTCCACCCTAGATGTGAGAAGCTCTCTCTGGTCCACCTTATGTTTGATGATGATTTGCTTATGTTTGCTAGGGCTGATGAGTATTCTATTTAACTTCTCTTCAATGCCTTTAAGAAATTCTCTCTAGCTTCTAGCTTGGTTGCTAATCTCAGTAAGAGTTAAGTTTATTTTGGGGTAATTCAGGCTGATGAGCAGAATGCCCTTTTAAGGGTTCTAGGTATGTCTGTTGGTTCCCTCCCTTTTAAGTATTTGGGGGTCCCTTTGTCATCAAAGAAGCTCACTATTCAACAATGTAAGCCTCTTGTTTAGAGAATCACTGCTAGAATTGAGACTTGGGTCACTAGGTTTCTCTCTTATGCTGGTAGATAACAACTCATCAAGAGTGTCTTATTTGGAATCCAGACTTATTGGGCTCAAATCTTTGTGCTTCCGAAAAAGATTTTAAATGAGATTGAAAGTAGATTCAAGGCCTTCCTGTGGACTGGGGCTGCTAATCCTTCCAAGAAAGCCCTTGTAGCCTGGAACTCTGTTTGTTTACCCAGATCTTGTGGTGGCTGGAATGTCATAGCATTACATGAGCGGAATGTCTCTGCTATGTGTAAGGTTCTTTGGGACATTAATCATAAATCTGGTTCTTTATAAGTCAAGTGGGTTCACATATACTATTTCAAGAACTCTGATTTCTGGTCTGCTTCCATTCATAATAAGAGCTCCTGGAACTTAAAGAAAATCATGAAATGTAGAAGCATTATTGATGATATTGGGGGTTGGGACCCTTTGGTGAAAAACAATAAGGTCCAAGTCAAATGAATTTACAGCAAGATTAGGCAGCAAGGTGTGAGAGTGCCTTGGAGGAGGGTTGTTTACAATAATGCTGCTTCTCCAGAAGCATTTTTATTCTCTGGCTTGCTACTTGTAACAGGCTCTTAACAAAGGATAGAATAATCAAGTGGAACCCCTCCTGTGATCCAATCTGTTTGCTGTGCCTTCAAGAGCCTGAGAAAGTTCAACATTTGTTCTTTTCATGTAATTACTCTACTAAAATATGGGAGAGACTCCTATCTCTTCTTAAAATTCAGAAATCTGCCCAGGGCTTTAGTCAAGAGATAGAATGGGCCAAAAAGTATTGTAAGTCAAAACCTATACCTAGGCTCCACCTCATGCTGCTTGCTGAAGCTGTTTATAGTATATGGATTCAAAGGAACAATACCATGTTCAATGAGGTTTGTGAGTCTGTAGATCTTGTTGTTAGAGAGATCATTTTTAAGGTGGCCTATAGATGCAAGGAAACTGACAGAACCAAGCTTATCTCCTGAGCTTTTCTCTGTTTTCTATTTGTTGTTGGTGTAGGCTGGGTGGTTGTTTTTTCTTGCTGTGTGTTGGTGGCTGGTGCTTGGTGGTGCTGGTGCTGGTGCTGGATTGGTGCTACCTGTTTGGGTTCCTAGCTGTTTTGTTCCTTGTGGCTACCTACTGTATTCTGGCTTGCTCGATGGTGCTGCAGCAGGCCTGGTGGGTTTGGGTCTTAGCTGCTATCTCAGGCTTCTGTCTGATGCTACAGCTGGCTTGTTGTGTTTCTGTTTCAGGATGCTGCTCCTGGTTTTGGTTGCTGCTCTGTGTCAGGTTTTTGTCTAGTGCTGCAGCTGACATCTTAAGTTCTTGTTCCTAGCTGCTGCTACTGTTTCTGATTGCTGGTGCTGGTTCTGCTTGTTACTGTAGCTACTGCTGTTTTTTTTAGTTGGTGTTTCTATTTTTTGCTTTCCTTTTTGTAATTGTTTTTCTTGTAATAGCTGTTTTGGTTTTGTTTGGTTGTGTTGGTTTTTCTCTGGTCCTTGTTCCTGATACCCTTCCTAGAAGGTGCTCAGGTGCTTGGGCTCAGTTTGTTCTTGGCTCTGTTTAGAACCCTTCCTAGAAGGTGGCTATTCTAGATCCTTGAACTGTTTTTGGGGTGGTTGACCTTCGGGTCTTGTGTAGTTTGGGTGATATTGCTAGTACAACTCCTTTTGTAAGTTGTACTCTCTATTTTGGTAAAAAATTTCTATTTACCAAAAAAAAAAAAAAAAAAAACAGCTAATAGAGTCAAATCAAAGTCTAACAAATTCAACAAAGATAATTGAATAAAATCAAAGTCATAAACATTTAAATAAAGCTTTTTGTATCAAATGAAAGTCAAATGCACTCAACAAAGCTAATTGAATCAAATGAAAGTCAAACACATTTAAAAAAAGCTTTTTAAATCAAATGATAGTCAAATGCATTCAACAAAGCTTTTTGAATCAAATGAAAGTCAAATGCATTCAACAAAGCTAACTGAATTAAATGAAATCAAATGCATTCAACCAAAGCATTTTGAATCAAATGTAAGTCAAATTCATTCAACAAAGCTAATTGAATCAAATGAAAGTCAAATGCATTTGACAAAGCTTATTGAATCAAATAAAAGTCAAACACATTCAAACTTAAATCAAATGAAAGTCTAATACATTCAACAAGGCTATTTGAATCAAACGAAAGTCAAACATGATCAAACAAAGCTTTTTGAACTAAATGAAAGTCAAATACATTCAACAAAGCTAATTGTATCAAATGAAAGTCAAGCATTCAAAAAAAGCTTTTGGAATGAAATGAAAGTCAAATGCATTCAACAAAGCTAGTTAACTCAAATGAAAGTCAAACACAGTCACACAAAGTTTTTTAATCAAATGAAAGTGAAATGCATTAAACAAAGCTAATTAAATCAATCAATGTTAAATGCATTCAACCAAGATAATTGAATCAAATAAAAGTCAAAACACATTCAAACAATGCTTTTTGAATCAAAAGAAAATTAAATGCGTTCAACAAAGTTAATTTAATCTAATAAAAGTGAAACACATTCAAACAAAGCTTTTTGAATCAAATGAAAGTCAAATGAATTTAAAAAAGCTAATTGAATCAAATCAAAATCCAATGCATTCAACAAATCAAATTGAATCAAATCAAAGTCAAATGCATTCAACAAAGCTTTTTGAATCAAATGAAAATCAAATGCATTCAACAAAGATAATTGAATCAAATCAAAGTCAAATGCATTCATTAAAGCTAATTGAATCAAATGAAAGTCAAACACGTTCAAACAAAGCTTTTTGAATCAAATGAAAATTAAATTCATTCAACAAAGTTAGTTTAATCTAATCAAAGTCAAACATATTCAAACAAAGCTTTTAGAAAAAAATGAAAATTAAATGGATTCAACAAAACTAATTGAATCAAATCAAAGTCAAACACATTCAAACAAAGCTTTTTGAATCAAATGGAAGTCAAAGCTTTCAACAAAGCTAATTGAATCAAGTGAAAGTCAAATGCATTCAACAAAGCTAATTGAATCAAGTGAAAGTCAAATGCATTCAACAAAGCTAATTGAATCAAATGAAAGTCTAACAAATTCAACAAAGCTAATTGAATTAAATGAAAACTAAACACATTCAAACAAAGTTTTTTGTATCAAATGAAGTCAAATGCAATCAATAAAGCTAATTGAATCAATGAATGTCTAACACATTCAAACAAAGATTTTTGAATCAAATGAAATTCAAATGCATTTAACAAAGCTAATTAAATCAAATGAAAGTCAAACACATTTAAACAAATGTTTTTGAATCAAATGAAAGTCAAATGCATTCAACAAAGCTAATTGAATCATATGAAAGTTAAACATATTCAAACAAAGCTATTTGAATAAAATGAATGTCAAATGCATTTAACAGAGCTAATTAAATCAAATGAAAGTAAAATACATTTCAAACAAAGCTTTTAGAATCAATTGAAAGTTAAATGCATTCAACAAAGTTAATTGAGTCAAATCAAAGTCTAACAAATTCAACAAAGCTAATTATATTGAATCAAATAAAAGTTAAACACATTCAAACAAAGCTTTTTGTATCAAATGAAAGTCAAATGCATTCAACAAAACTAATTGAATTAAATGAAAGTCAAACACATTCAAACAAAGATTTTTGAATCAAATGAAAGTCAAATGCATTCAACAAAGCTAATTGATTTATATGAAAGTGAAATGTGTTTAACAAAGTTAGTTGAATCTAATCAATGTCAAACATATTTAAACAAAGTTTTTTGAATAAAATGAAAATTAAATGGATTCAACAAAGCTAATTGAATCAAATTAAAGTCAAACACATTCAAACAAAGCTTTTTGAATCAAATGGAAGTGAATTGCATTCAACAAAGCTAATTGAATTAAATGAAAGTCAAATGCATTCAACAATGCTAATTAAATCAAATGAAAGTCTAACAAATTCAACAAAGCTATTGAATCATATGAAAACTAAACACATTCAAACAAAGCTTTTTGTATCTAATGAAAGTCAAATGCAATCAACAAAGCTAATTAAATCAATGAAAGTCAAACACATTCAAACAAAACTTTGTGAATTAAATGTAAGTCAAATGTATTTTACAAAGCTAATTAAATCAAATGAAAGTCAAACACATTCAAACAAATGTTTTTGAATCAAATGAAAGTCAAACACATTCAAACAAATGTTTTTGAATCAAATGAAAGTCAAATGCATTCAACAATGCTAATTGAATTAAATTAAAGTTAAACATATTCATACAAAGCTATTTGAATAAAATGAAAGTCAAATGCATTCAACAGAGCTAATTAAATTAAATAAAAGTTGTTCGGGTAAAAATACCCAGGCCACGTGGCCTAATAAGAGGGTGACAAGTGTCACCTTGAGAGAGGCTCAAAATGAACCTTTCCTCAGCTGACACGTGGCCCTCCCAATCAGTGGGAAAATGACGACCTTAAGGGTCCAATTCCCGAGACTGCTCTAAAAAACAGCGCAACCCATTATTCCTAGGTTTCCGTAACCTAAGACGGGGGCACAAATCCCAATGACCCTATATATAGGGAGATTTACCCCACTTTGGGAAACACATTCAATTATTCAATGATTACAAAATCAATTTTCTCGAAAACAGAAAAAACACCTGATCTCGGAATCCGAGAAGATTTCACTTTACTTTCGCACCTTTTTACATTCTCCGTACACGTTCTACCATGATCATCGGAGGCGGAACTCCACCCAACCGGAATCTCCGTTGTTTTGCAGGTACAGGCGTTCGGAGTTTAGACTTAGTGACGTAACTCTTCCGAGGGACATAGAAAACCCTGAAACATTTGGCGGGCCGTCTATGGGGAGAGTACCTCTAAGATGGCTTCACAATAGTATGTACCGCCTCCTAATGCGAAACGGCCTACAGCCGAAACTAAGGTCTATTCGGACCATGACAGTGATGACGACTTTGAAGTCGAAACGTATGTGGCCGCTGATGGGACACTCAGAACCAGACACACCCGTCTATAGGAAAGAAGGGAACGGGGCGATGATCAAGATGGTCCAAGTAAGTCATCCAGACAGGCGTCTGGACAAAACCAGGTGGCGGAAGGCACAGCCTCAGTAACTCGAGACGAACTCATGAAATTCATGACAAGTTTCAAGGGGGAGATAATGGACCTGATCAACAAGAGGACGGCTGGCTCCAATAGGGGTCGGTTGGCTAAGAAACCTTCTCCCTTTGAGAAGAACAAACCGGTCAGGGACCGAGAACCCACTCCGCATCCTAAATCAAAAGAGGGGAAGAGGTCCTTGATCGATCATACCGAGGTCCGATTTCCTAAGACAGGGAAGAGGAAGGCCACCCGGCATGTCCAGACGGATTGCTCAAAGAAGACATACTCTGATGCCCGGTTCCTAATCGAGTAGAAGAGGAACCAGCAATTCTCTGAGTCGGCTTCAACGTCGACCTACCTAGACAGCTTCAAGAATACCTCAATAAGGTATTCTTAATCTATACGAGAGAGTCAGTCAGGCGGCCTGTCCGTCCACACTGGCCCTCAGATGATCCATTTGGTTTTGTATGTGCCTCAGCAGCCATACATGCTGTATGGACAACCCTACATGCAACCGACCCTCTTTGGGGGCCAGGCGGCACAAAACGTCTAAGCTGTGGACTAGCAGCTCCGTCTGCTAAAACTTGAGGAAAAACCTTTTGCGTTTTCCAAGGAGATAACCAAGGTAGCACAGCCGGCCAAGGTTAAAAATGTCATGGTGGGTACTTATGATGGTACCACCATCCCTGAAGACCACCTAATGGCCTACACCAACCTCATGTACTTGCAGGGGTTGGATGACGCCACCTGGTGCCGATGCTTCCCGGCTACATTGAAGGGCATTGCCCAACAATGGTTCGGCAACTTGCCAGCTGGCTGCATCAACAGCTTTAAGACACTTGCGTTCTTGTTTGCTTCTAACTTCTCTATGAATATCCCTACCAAGAAAACAAGTCTTGACTTGGGTGCAGTGTAGCGGGGGGGATAGAGAAGGGCTTTGATCATACGTTAGGCGGTTCAATCTGGTGAGAATCCAAATTCAAGGGCTACTGACGATGTGGCTTATACAGACTTCGTAAAGGGACTGAAGGACGGGTCGACTTTTAAGTTTGACCTCGTCAGAAAGAAGAGGGATTAACCTACCTATCCGGCAGGGGGAGAAAGGAGAGGGACGCCACATGGTAATCCGGTTCTTGGTTGTAAACGAGCTAACTGCCTATAATCTGATATTAGGTCGTCCGACTCTGAACGAATCTAAGGCCGTCATTATTCCACCCCTCATGCTGTTGAAATTTGAGAAGGATGATGGATCCGTTGGCTCCCTAAACGGGGATCAGAAGACGGCTAGAGAGTGCTACCTCTCAGACGTCAAGCCCACAGTAGCCGCATCCGACCAGGGTGAGGAGCCAATAGACCTTGATGATGTCAAGGAAGCCGAGCCTTCTCCAACAGCAGCTGGCAAGAAGAGAAAAGTCGACCAACTAGTAGCCTTGAAGAAGGAAAAGCAATAGTAATCACAGACCGAGGAAAGATCGGATGAACTTCGTCCCCAGCCGGCTGGTGAACACGTTTATATCGCTCTGGACGACACACGTCCGGAGCGTACTATTAAGGTGGGGACGATTGCTTTTGCGAAATTGGGTGCAGACTTGTACAATTTGTTAAAAGAATTCAAAGATATCTTTGCCTAGCTTTGAAGTGGAAGAGATGCCAGGCATACGCCTAGATCTAGCTATCCACAAGCTTGACGTGGATCCTAAAAAGAAGCCGATTAGACAAAAAGAAGAGAAACTATGGCGAGGAGAGAAATCAAGCGACAACCGCCAAAGTAAAAAAGTTGTTAGACGCCAGGTTCATTCGGGAGTGTTACTTCCCAAAATGGGTTGCGAATGTTGTGCTTGTAAAGAAGTCGAATGGTACTTGGCGCATGTGTTTTGATTACACTAACTTGAACAAGGCATGTCCGAAGGAGGGTTATCCACTTCCAAAGATCGAAAGTCTGGTCGACTTTACATCCGGACATGCTTTGATGAGCTTTATGGACGCCTATTCAGGCTTTCATCAGATACCCTTGTGGAAAAAAGATCAAGAGAACACGACATTCGTCACTGATCAGGGGTTATTCTGCAATACTGTGATGCTGTTTTGCTTGAAAAATGTGCCTGTTACTTTCTAACGAATGATTAATACAATCTTCATTAATAAAATTGAAAGGAATGTAGAGGCATACATTGATGACATGATAGTCAAATCCAAGCTACAGACGGATCACCTTGCTAATCTCCGATAAACCTTCACCACACTCAAGCGGCACAAGGTCATATTGAATCCTAAGAAGTGTGTCTTTGGTGTTGAGTTTGGGAAGTTTCTCAGATTTTTATTGATCAAAGGGGGATAGAGGCCAATCTAGATAAGATACAAGCGGTAATTGACATGAAGTAACCCAGCACTATCAAAGAAGTTCAGAAGTTAACAGGTTGTCTGGCGGGATTGGGGAGATTCCTCAGTCGGTCAGGTGACAAGTGCCTCTATTTTTTCCAAGCTATCAAAAAGAAGACTAGGTTTGAATGGGGGAATGATGCTGAGGCGGCCTTTCAGAAATTGAAAGAACACTTGCACTCTATGCCGAGGCTTGTTAGCCTTCTGTTGAAGGAGGTGCTTTATATGTACTTAGCCATCTCAAATCATACTCTCATTGATGTTCTCCTTGCTGAGAGAGACGGCATCCAGCTCCTAGTTTATTTCATCAGCCATGTTCTTTTCATGGAAGTCAAGAAGTTGAAGCCTTACTTCTTGGCACATTCGGTTGTGGTCTACGCAAACCAACCCCTCAAGCGACCAATGACAACCTTGGAGTCATCCGGTAGGATGATCAAATGTGCTATTGAAATCCAAAGTCTTGAAATCTCTTTCGAACCAAGGAAGACAGTGAAGGGTCAGGCATTTGCCGATTTCATTGTCGAAATGACAAGGCCGACTGAGCTAGAGAATCTTGACTAGGTTTGGAAAGTGTATGTAGACGGGAGCTCTACTATGAACGGCTGTGGTGCAGGAATAATATTGTAGGGTTTCGTAGTGACCCGACACTACGCGGAAGGAAACCCACCAAGACCCTCCCCTTAATTAAAGCAATTAACAAGCATAATAAACTTAATCAAACAAGATTAAGAACAAGAATTATACCTTTGACGCGTGCTTCGCTCCCAAAGAGCTCTTACTTCAAAATCCCGAAAAGTTGAGATCTCCGATGGATCGTACCCTCGACCCGACCCGAGCGTCCTAAGTCTTGAAGGTTAGTCAAGACCCGGACAAAATAACTATAAGTTTTACGAATCAAAGGTTTACTCTTTCTTAGAATTG
Organism: Chenopodium quinoa; assembly: GCF_001683475.1. NCBI lineage: Eukaryota > Viridiplantae > Streptophyta > Magnoliopsida > Caryophyllales > Amaranthaceae > Chenopodium > Chenopodium quinoa. The sequence continues at coordinate 50,224 of NW_018744469.1, forward strand.
CCTTTTTAATTCCACTCAAGGTTGTTCATTTACCAATACCCAAGCCTGGTATTTATAGGGAAATGATCCCTTGATATTTCATCCTCCATGAATGTGGGAGTGTTGAAAATCAATCATTTATTTAATTTCCAAATTAAATAAATAATCAAGTTAATCATATTGCGACAAGTGTCATCTTCTCATGCAAAGGAGTGGTGGCCAAGGTTAGGTGGGGGACCATATGCCTTGCTCCCCAAGGGCTTGACTTGGTCCCCACACCCTTGAACAAACCGGGTTAAGGGAGGGCTAGCTGGCTGCCAGCTAGCATGCCAGCTAGGGCTGCCAGCTAGCATTGCCCTGCTGCCCAACACCCAGCCAGCCAGCCAGTGCGTGCTGGTGCTGGTGCTTGCGTGCTGGCGCTGGGCGCTGCTAGCACCTAGTGCTGGCACTGGCCCTAGCAGCCCACGCACACCTCCTTGCGCGCCATTGCTAGCACAACAAGCATGTGTGCTGCTAGCGAGCCACGCACACACGCACACGCACATGCATGCGTGATGCTGCCGCCTAGCAACCCAACATCCCCATTGCACGCACACGCGCCCCAGCCCACACGCATCATTGCTACTGTTGTGTGAGGCTGCTGTGCGAGGCTGCGAGGCACACACGCACACACACGCTAGCCCCTGGCATTGCGATTGTGCTGTGCGTGGTTCCATGCCTTTCTATGGTGCCTGGCTTGGGCTGCGTGCTGCGATAGCCTGCCACATGCACCCAGGCACCCAGGCTAGCACACTGCTAGCTGCGATAGGCTGCCTGGTGCTTGTGGCACTTGCGATGGCTTGCCATGTGCACCCAGGCACCCAGGCTAGCACGCTGCTAGCTGCGATGGGCTGCCTAGGGCTTGTGGTGCTTTGCAATAGGCTGTGATGGTGCACCTAGGCTGCGATGGTGCGTCTTGAGCTTGCGATGGTGCGCCTAGCCATGCTAGGTGCACGCTAGCTCGAACTAGCCTAGCATCTACATGGTTAGACCATTATGGTGCTACGGCTACGCTCGTACTTGTCGCTTGTGATTTTGCGACGCTCGGTCTCGACGCCCTAGGCTCGATTTCCGACGTCTGTATTCGTAAAACTTTGCTGACTCATTAAATCCTTTCGGATTAATTCGTCGTCTCGGATCGGTGATTCGATTGGGTTCGACCCGAAGGGTTTAGTTAAGATTAAGCTGTAATATCAATTGTACCTCGATATTACTGATCGGAAGCGGCCTCCACCTAGGCATTTCGATCACTTGACCTTACTGAAGAATTAGCTCCGTAATAATTATGAACCCTCTACCGGAAGAATACACTTGTTGGAAAGACACTATTCCTTTCAATCTCCCACTTGTCCTTTTGGACAAGTGTGCATACAGTGTATAGCTCATTTCCTATGTCACTTAATGTTTCTTCGTGAACTATAAGGTAAGATTCTTTGTCATCCTTATTACATTCAGAAGTGTTTCTCGATCTCCGAGTTCGAATGTCAATAAGCAGATGATTTCTAAAATCCATCTGAGCACGACCATGCATTTTCACAGTCTCGCTCTTCGAGCGGCCTTGTAAATAACAAAACATTTTCCCTATTGCTAGTAGGGGGACAATCCCAGTCTTGTATTGTAATTTCTTCTTACTAAGAGGACATAGTCTCCTGAGTGTTCCCATTATGATCCCCAGTTACGGCAGACGTTTGGAAACATCAAAGAGTCTAGTAATCAAACAAGAAAACTTCACAGTACTCATGGTCGGAGGAAACAAGTTCCGATAGTCATAATGAGAAATGTACTTATGACAAAAATTTAAATTTTCTTAAAGTACTCTCATAGGTCTTATCCAGTACAGTTCCAAACTGTACCTGTGCAAATGATTTATCACCGTCACGTCCTCGCAGCACAAGAAACGGTGCTGTAAATCATACTACACACTAATCTATGGCGGTCATCAATCGTCCATCTGTTAGATGACCTCGATTAGGGACACTTTTCGATTTAATATTCAATGTTCACTTAACAAGTGTTTCTTTATCCAAGACATGGTCTTGATACCCTGTTTTGAATATTTCTATAAATCAAATGGACTCATTATTTAATTCTAAACCACAATTAAATAGTAATGGAGTGAATGATAATTTTGCACAAAAATTAATTACTCCATTAATGAATGGTTTTAATACAGTGTCTGACATTAAATCAACCCGTTTAATTAAAACACATGTACAGGGAATTTTCAAAGCCAGTCTCCTACGTGCTTGATTCCCATTGCCTCAACGTGTTTGTTGTACTTCACTTGAGGCAAAGCTTTAGTCAAAGGATCGGCTACATTATCATCCATGCCGATCTTACAAATTCTGATTTCACCTTCGGATTTCCATTCCCTTATCATGTGAAATCGCTTTTGCAAGTGTTTGACCTTCTGGTGTTCTCTCGGCTCCTTGGCCTGAGCGATAGCTGCATTATTATCACAATAGAGGTCTATCGGCTCCTTGATTGAGGGTACAACACTAAGTTCATTGATGAACTTGCGAATCCAAACAGCTTCCTTGGCTGCTTCTAAAGCGGCCAAGTACTCGGCTTCAGTTATAGAGTCTGCAGTGGTGCTCTGCTTGGCACTCTTCCAGCTAAACGCTCCTCCATTCAGATAGAATATGTACCCCGACTATGACTTGAAGTCGTCTCTGTCAGTCTGGAAGCTAGCGTCGGTGTAACCTACAACAACCAGTTCTTTGTGGCCTCCATACACCAGGAATTTATCCTTATTCCTTTTCAGGTACTTAAGGATGTTCTTGGCCGCAGTCAAATGCGCCTCTCCTGGGTTTGGTTGGTATCGACTCGTTGCACTCAGGGCATACGATACATCTAGCCTTGTACATATCATGGCATACATGATCGATCCGATTAGCGAAGCATATGGGATCTAATTCATTCTTTCTCGCTCAACAGCTGTCTGTGGACACTGTTTCTTGCTGAGAGTTATGCCATGGGACATGGGTAAATGCCCTCTTTTGGCATTCTCCATGTTGAATCGAGCCAGTACCTTACCAACATAAGTACTCTGGCTTAATCCAATCATATTCTTAGATATATCCCTATAGATCTTAATGCCCAATATGTACTGTGCCTCTCCTAAGTCCTTCATTGAAAAGCACTTTCCCAACCAGCCCTTTACGGACTCCAACAATTTTGTGCTGTTTCTAATGAGAAGTATGTCATCGACATACAGGACTAGGAATGCAATATCACTCCCACTGACCTTCTTGTATACACAAGATTCATCTGGATTCTTGATAAAACCAAACTTGCTAATGGCTTCATCAAATCGCAGATTCCAACTTCTGCAGGCTTGCTTTAGTCCATAAATGGACTTCTTCAGCTTGCAAACCTTTCCAGCGTTGCCTGGATCGACAAAACCTTCTGGCTGTGTCATATACACAGTTTCTTCCAAAATCCCATTAAGGAAGGCGGTTTTGACGTCCATTTTCCATATTTCATAATCGTAATATGCAACAATCGGTAGGATGATCCGGACGGATTTTAGCATTGTAACTGGTTAAAAAGTTTCATCATAGTCAATCCCGTGGACTTGTATATAACCTTTTGCCACCAGTCTAGCTTTGTATATTGATACATTTCCATCCTTGTCTATCTTCACTTTGAAGATCCATTTGCAACCAATGGGTGTATAACCCTCGGGCAAATTCACCAAGTCCTAGACTTGATTTTCAGACATGGAGTCCATCTCGGATTTCATGGCCTTTTGCCATTTTGTAGAGTCGGGGCTCGTCATAGCTTGCTTGTGTGTCGCCGGCTCATCACCATCCATGACTAGGATGTCCTAATCATCGGTTAATATGATACCGAGTATCTGTCTGGTTGAGATCTTTGCCGTTGCGACCTACGTAGGGTAATCGATTGAGCATTTACATTGTCTGTTTGATTCTGACCAATCTTCTTAGATGCTTCCAAAGTATCTAGATTGTCAGTTTTGTTAGGTTGACATTGTTGCTCGTCCTCTCGAACTTTGTCGAGTTCGATTTTCCTCCCACTTGTCATTTTGGAAAGGTGATCCTTCTCCAAAAAGACACCATCACGAGCAACAAAAAACTTTGTTCTCGGATTTATTGTAGAAGTAATACCCTTTGGTTTCTTTTGGATATCCCACAAAGAAACACTTATCCGATTTGGGGTGAAGTTTTTCCGAAATTAATCGCTTGACATATGCTTCGCATCCCCAAATCTTGAGAAAAGACAACCTAGGAGGTTTCTTAGTCCATAATTCATATGGAGTCTTTTCAACAGCTTTTGACGGAGCTCTATTCAGTGTTAGTGCTGCAGTTTGTAGCGCATGTCCCCAGAAAGAGATAGGGAGTTCACTAAGACCCATCATTGATCGAACCATGTCTAACAAGGTTCGATTCCTCCGTTCGAACACTCCGTTCCATTGAGGAGTTCCGGGAGGTGTCAACTCTAAAAGAATGCCATTTTCTTTCAAGTGATCGTCGAATTCATGGCTCAAATATTCGCCACTTCGATCCGATCGAAGTGCTTTGATTTTCTTGCCAAGTTGATTTTCAACTTCTTTCTGAAATTCCTTGAATTTCTCAAAGGATTCAGATTTATTCGACATTAAGTAGACATAGCCATATCTACTATAATCGTCGGTGAAAGTGATGAAATATCGGTAACCTTGTCTTGCGGGTGTGCTCATTGGTCCACATACATCCGTGTGTATTAGACCTAATAAGTCACTTGCCCTTTCTCCCAACTTGGAGAATGGCTGTTTTATCATCTTTCCTAATAAGCATCCTTCGCAATTTTCAAACGACTCTAAGTCGAATGAGTCAAGAACACCTTCTTGAAGAAGTTTCTTGATGCGTTTGATGTTAATATGGCCAAGACGACAATGCCACAAGTAGGTTTGATTCGACTCGATGGTCTTAGCTAGTGGTATCAACTTTGATTCGATGGCTTTACATTCATGTTCGTAAGTGACCTAGTCACTTCAAACAAGAGTCCATCACTGTTGTCGTTGAAACTCTTAGACAATCTCACACCGAAAACATCCCTTAGTCCTCCAAGGAACAAGTCCGGGAAAGAGAATGGAAGGTTTTCTTTCCATTCTTCCGGGATGGAGTTAGCCATGAGTTGTGACACTAATTTGCAGTCTTTCGACCATACACAATAAGTTTCGTCACTCAAGAGGATCTTGGAACAGAGGGTTGGGAGGGAAGTATCCAGAACATACTCTTTGGAACAACTCCGGAGAGTTCTTCTTCCCATTCATCAAGGTTTGTTAAGTTAAGCTTGATAGCTAACTTTTCGGGGAGTGTCGGGCACATTTGGTTGTTGTTTGAGTTACTTGCAGAGATGATTCTACAATTGAAAGAATTTAAAGTGAAAAACCATTCATACATCAATAAGTTGAAATTTAAAACGCTCATGCATATATTCAATCTTATTGAACATTTTATCCACGCATTTAAAGAAATGTCCCTTATGGGCGAGAATAAAATGATTCCGAGATCCCAAAGATCAAGAAATGGTTAAGCATGCTTTGTCTTGTCTTAATCATTAAATATCTTAAGGTAAGAAATCCAATTGCTAATAGCTCCAAGCTACTCTCGGTTTGATAAAATGTCGCATCAAATGCATCCTTGACATTTTATCTCTTTTTCCACGACATCTAAGGACTCCTTACTGATATCGTTGAGCTTAACCAAGACAACTTGTATACCTAGTATACCTTACGTTCCTAGAGAAGTAGTGATGCCTCGCTTTGGCGTAATCCATCACGTACGCGCATTAGTTCGGTAAGTGTTGTTCTTGAAATGGCAAATTTTAGCTCAATATTATTAAGGGACCTAAGGTTTCTATGTTGGTTGATTTAAGTGAACTTAACTAAACATCACAACATAATAGAAATCCTAGACATGCATCTAGCAATCATATATAATAACAATATATAAGGCATAAAATAGATGCATTTGGCAACTAGCATGACCCCTTGAAATCTTCAATTTTCATGGGTCTTCATCTTGGCTCGTCGTCGTCGAAACGCCGTCTTGAGACATCTTGGCCAAAATAAAATAAAATAAGCTAGCTAGAACGACTAAGATTAATCTAATAGTACAAAAATACTTAACGGTTCGCAGTTCGTATTTAGATTTACAAAAATACATAACGGAACGCAGTCCGTATTTTCTATCCTAGTCGGGCCCCACTAGTTGCCATTTTCAAAGAACCTGTTTTGAAAACAATCTTTCATTCACCCATTCACTATTTGTGAATGGCCCATACAATTTTACAAAATACATAATTAAACACGCAAAACTAGTAACTAATTTAGGTGGTTAATCCAATTAACGCGCCTAATTAAAACTAGTCAAAGTGGTTTAATCCATTATTTCTAAACGCAAAATGCTTATGCACTTAATTAAGCTCCCACTAAATTCCGCATCCGTACTTAATTAATCCGATTAATTAAGTCGGCATAACCCATAATTTGTCAAAATTTTGCAAAATCGAAAATCGAGGTTTTTAGCCTTGTTAAAATAATTATTTAAAATTATTAATACGGCAAAAATTGTCGCAAAATCATAGCTCAAACTTAAGCAACAAGGCCCATCATATGATGCATGACGCACCATGGCTGCTAGGCAGCAGTGTGCTGGCTAGCTGGGGCTTGCTGCCTCGCTGCCCAGCAGCTCACGCTTCACACGCACTAGCAGCATTGAAGGGGCTGGGCTGGCGCTTGGTGCTAGCATACTGCGCCCAGCACAACACACTACGCTTGCCAGTACCACGCATGCTTGCGCCTGGCAGCAAGTAGGGGCTGGCCGGTGCTTGCTACCACGCTGCCCAGCAGCGCCTCCAAGCACCAAGCAGCCAAGGCCACTGCCCAAGCCCAGCCGTAGCATCCCTCGCCACACATCCACGCACCAACGATGCACAGCCATATGCGCACCACAGGCAGCCCGGCTAGCCTTGGTGACGCTTGCGGTTTTGCATCGATTTGCGTGCATTTTACTCGGAATTTTAGTTCCAATTTATGTGTGACATGAATTAATTCTAAATTACATTTTAGAATCAATTTGAGGAAAAATAAAATAAAATTAAGTCTAACTTAAATAAATTTATTTTATTGGTGCACAAGCCTAAATTATCAAAAATTTCAATTTTGAACAAAATTAGGTCTAACTTTATGCTTAAAATAAAATGAGCTATGTCCAAAATTAATCTTGTCAATATGCAAATTAATAATGGATTTGACAAATGGGAGTTGGAAAAAAAATAAAAATAAATTAACCATCCAATGATAAAAAAATTTCCAACTTGCATACTTGTGTAAAATACCAAGATTGCATCTTCCAATATGAAGATTAATCATATTTTACTCACAAGTAATTGAACTTAATGGATTTTAATCAACCAAACATGAAAAAAATCCAAACTTTGTTCAACATGGAATTTAGGATTAGGGTTCCAATCATTTAAACCTTTAAAGATTAGAATTTTAACATTATTTGGGAACTTAAAATACAAAATCACAACAAGTTTTCACTCTTTATTCCAGTTTATTTGCAAAATTTGTGAAAAACAAGTTTATGTGAAAAATTGGTATATCAACTTAAGCGCTAATAAAAACTCCATTATTATGCTCAAGGATATTTTATAACCAATAGATTAGTGATGCAAATGTGCATTTAATCTAACCTTGTAATGCTTGCATTAATCAAGGCTTAAAAAGAATTAAAATTTTCGCTGAAGAACGAAAAACCCCAGACAAATTGGGTTTCTGGTTCGAATTTGGCTTCTGGACAGTCCTAAAAGGAATGAATCTGTTACATAATATCGATTCCACCCAAAAATAACTATTTTTGAGCCAAAATCTGAGTTCGACAGCCAAATCGAAAATAAAATCGAGTTTTAAAAAATTAATTAAAACAAGCATCTAATCTAATTAGATGAACATGAACCATAAAATTAAATTCTTTTAAAACACCTTAATTAAAAAATAATTGCAAAAATTAAAAGGAGCGTGGCTCCGATACCGCTGTAGGGTTTCGTAGTCACCCGACACTACGCGGAAGGAAACCCACCAAGACCCGCCCCTTAATTAAAGCAATTAACAGGCATAATAAACTTAATCAAACAAGATTAAGAACAAGAATTATACCTTTGACGCGTGCTTCGCTCCCAAAGAGCTCTTACTTCAAAATCCCGAAAAAGATGAGATCTCCGACGGATCGTACCCTCGACCCGACCCGAGCATCCTATGTCTTGAAGGTTAGTCAAGACCCGGACAAAATAACTATGAGTTTTACGAATCAAAGGTTTACTCTTTCTTAGAGTTGCCTTTTTAATTCCACTCAAGGTTGTTCATTTCCCAATACCCAAGCTTGGTATTTATAGAGAAATGATCCCTTGATATTTCATCCTCCACCAATGTGGGAATGTTGAAAATCAATCATTTATTTAATTTCCAAATTAAATAAATAATCAAGTTAATCATATTTCGACAAGTGTCATCTTCTCATGCAAAGGAGTGGTGGCCAAGGTTAGGTGGGGGACCATATGCCTTGCTCCCCAAGGGCTTCACTTGGTCCCCACACCCTTGAACAAACCGGGTTAAGGGAGGGCTAACTAGCTACCAGCTAGGGCTGCCAGCTAGCATTGCCCTGCTGCCCAGCACCCAGCCAGCTAGCCAGTGCGTGCTGCTGCTGGGCTGGTGCTGGTGCTTGCGTGCTGGCGCTGGGCGCTGCTAGCACCTAGTGCTGGCACTGGCCCTAGCAGCCCACGCACACCTCCTTGCGCGCCATTGCTAGCACAGCCAGCATGGATGCTTCTAGCGAGCCACGCATGCTGGCCCTTCCCTCGCATCATCCTACGCACCACGCACCATGCACCACGCAACGCTCGCACACACATCAGCCAGTACCTAGCACTGCTATGCTTGGTGTGAGGCACGCACACACGCACACGCACATGCATGCGTGGTGCTGCTGCCTGGCAACCCAGCATCCCAATTGCACGCACACACGCACCAGCCCACTCGCATCATTGATGCTGCTGTGCGAGGCTGCGAGGCACACACGCAAGCCCCTAGCATTGCGATGGTGTTGTGTGTGGTGACATGCCTTGCGATGGTGCCTGGCCTGGGCTGCGTGCTGCGATAGCCTGCCACATGCACCCAGGAACCCAGGCTAGCACGCTGCTAGCTGCGATGGGCTGCCTGGTGCTTGTGGCACTTGCGATGGCTTGCCATGCGCACCCAGGCACCTAGGCTAGCACGCCCCTAGCTGTGATGGGCTGCCTGGGGCTTGTGGTGCTTTGCAATAGGCTGCCATGCGCATGCCTAGGCTGCGATGGTGCGCCTTGAGCTTGCGATGGTGTGCTTAGCCATGCTAGGTGCATGCTAGCTTGAACTAGCCTAGAATCCACATGGTTAGACCATTGTGGTGCTACGGCTACGCTCGTACTTGTCGCTTGTGATTTTACGACGCTCGGTCTCGACGCCCTAGGCTCGATTTTCGACGTCTGTATTCGTAAAACTCTGCTGACTCATTAAATACTTTCAGATTAATTCGTCGTCTTAGATCGGTGATTCGATTGGGTTCGACCCGAAGGGTTCAGTTAAGATTAAGTTGTACTATCAATTGTACCTCGATATTACTGATCGAATGCGGCCTCCACCTATGCATTCCGATCACTTGACCTTACTGAAGAATTAGCTCCGTAATAATTCTGAACCCTCTACCGGAAGAATACACTTGTTGGAAGGACACTATTCCTTTCAAATATGTCAGTCTCCTAAAGGGGACAAGTATGAATATGCACTACAATTCAAGTTTTAAGCCTCAAATAACGAGGCGGAATATGAAGCTCTCTAGTCGGTATCCGTATGTGCAAGGCGGCAGGGGCAAGAAAAATTGACGTCTGCTTTGATTCATAATTGGTTGTTAGCTAGTACCATGGTGACTATGAGGCCAACCCATTCGGCCATGTTAAAATATTTGCAGGCGGTCAAAGCTGAAGTTGGACACTCGATGAATTTCACTTATGTCAGGTGCCCAGATCTGAGAACAATCAGGCGGATGCTTTGTCCAAATTGGCTTCATCCGCCTCATGTGATACGCCTCGGTCAGTCCTCGGGGAAGTAATGGAAAAGCAATGTGTTGAATAAGATCCCTATGGAGTACTGGACCGAAGCTCAACTTAGATGGATGGCATCTGGTCCTATTTGCTAGAAGACACTTTGTGGGATACATATCCAAAAATGGCTGTAATGGAAAAATGTGCGGCCAACTTTGAGATTCATAATGGAGAGATTTTCAAGAAGGGTTTTCTGCAACCTCTTTTGAAATGCATCACCCTTGAAAAGGGGTAAGAAATTCTAGAGGAATTGCATTCGGGCTACTACGCCTCTCATATAGGCGGCAGGGCATTAGTAGGTAGGGCCAGGCGGCAAGGCTACTTTTGGCCCACTCTTAAGGCAGACGCCATGGAAATGGTGAAAAATTGTGATAAGTGTCAAAGGTTCGGCCGACTCATACACCGTTCGGCCATAGATCTGACGGCCATACATAGCCCATTACCATTCGCCAAATGGGGAATGGACATTCTGGGTCCATATACACCTACACCAGGCGGACGACGCTATATTCTAGTCACCGTGGACTACTTCACCAAATGGGTAGAAGCAGAGGCGGTCAAGGGAATTAAGACAAAGGATGTCATCTCTTTCATCTGGAAGAATATCTATGGTCTTTGGGGTTCCTATGTCTATAGTCTTTGACAATGGCCCTCAGTTTGAGACGTCTACCCTCAAGAATTGGTTGGGAGACCAAGGGATCTCTCATTGCTTTGCATCAGTCGACCGTCCCTAAGCAAACGGCTAGGTTGGAGCCTTTAACAAACTAATCTCAAACGACATTAAAAAGAAAATTGAAAGAGCTGGCGGTTTATGGGCGGATGAGTTGCCTCATATCCTATGGGTCATCAGAACTACAACAAAAGGGGCAACCGGTAAAACCTAATTTCTCATGGCATACGACGCAGAAGCCGTCTTGCCCATTGAACACTATAAGTAGACTCTTCGAGTCATGCTGTTGAAAGGAATGGTGTCCTTCCAACAAGTGTATTCTTCCGATAGAGGGTTCAGAATTATTACAGAGCTAATTCTTCAGTAAGGTCAAGTGATCGGAATGCCTAGGTGGAGGCCGCTTCCAATCATTAATATCAATGTGCAATTGATGTTACAGCTTAATCTTAACTGAACCCTTCGGGTCGAACCCAATCGAATCACCGATCCGAGACGACGAATTAATCCGAAAGGATTTAATGAGTCAGCAGAGTTTTACGAATACAGACATCGGAAATCGAGCCTAGGGCGTCGAGACCGAACGTCGCGAAATCACAAGCAACAAGTATGAGCGTAGCCATAGCTAGGCTAGGCTAGCTCATCACAAGCCTAGGCGCACCATGTGTGTGCTAGGCGCACCATGGTGTGCTAGGCACTATCGCAGCCTACAGCACAACACCACAAGCCCCAGGCAGCCCATCGCAGCTAGCAGCGTGCTAGCCTGGGTGCTTGGGTGCGCATGGCAAGCCATCGCAAGTGCCACAAGCACCAGGCAGCCCATCGCAGCTAGCAGCGTGCTAGCTTGGGTGCCTGGGTGCATGTGGCAGGCTATCGCAACACGCAGCCCAGGGCCAGGCACCATCGCAAGGCATGGCACCACGCACAGCACCATCGCAATGCCAGGGGCTTGCGTGTGTGTGCGTGTGTGCCTCGCAGCCTCGCCTCGCAGCCTCACACAGCAGCATCAATGATGCGTGTGGGCTGGTGCGTGTGTGCGTGCAATAGGGATGCTGCGAGGATGGTGTGTGTGGTTGTGCGAGTGCATGCGAGGAAGAGCTAGCAAGCAGCGTCAAGCCCAGCATGCGTGGCTTGCTAGCAGTACGCATGCTAGGCATTGCGAGCATGGGGCTGGATGCGTGGGTGCGCGTAGTGTGGGAGTGTGTGAGTGTGCGAGGCAGTGCGTGGGGGTGCTAGGGCCAGCACCAGCACGCACCAGCGCCTAGCACCAGCACGCACCAGCGCCTAACACCAGCACGCACCAGCGCATAGCACCAGCACACACCAGCGCCTAGCACTGGCACGCACCAGTGCCAAGCATCAACCAGCACTACCTAGCTGGGATGCGAGGCTGGGCTGGTGCTGGCTTGCTGGGCTAGATGGCACTGCTAGCTGGAAGCAGCCCAGCACCCCTTTATGAGTGGCAGTTTGAGGGAGTGGGGACCAATGGGCTTGGAGCATGCCTTGGGGAGCAAGGCAATGGTCCCCCCCAAGGTTCATGGTCCTCACCTAACCCTCTCTCTCCCTTTGACACTTGTTGCATTGTGATTGGATTTATTTATTAATTTATTTTAGAAATAAATTAATTAGCAAATTATTCATTCTCCCACATTGGTTGGGGAATGAAGTTCAAGGGTTCATTTCCCTATAAATACCAAGCTTGGGTATTGGGAAATAAACAACCTTGAGTGGAATTAAAAAGGCAACTCTAAGAAAGAGTAAACCTTTGATTCGTAAAACTCATAGTTATTTTGTCCAGGTTTTGTCTACCTTCAAGACTTAGGACGCTCAGGTCGGGTCGAGGGTACGATCCGTCGGAGATCTCGTCTTTTCGGGATTTTGAAGTAAGAGCTCATTGGGAGCGAAGCACGTGTCAAAGGTATAATTATTGTCCTTAATCTTATTTGATTAAGTTAATTATGCTTGTTTAATTGCTTTAATTAAGGGGCAGGTCTTGGTGGGTTTCCTTTCGCGTAGTGTCGGGTCACTACGAAACCCTACAGCGGTATCGGAGCCACGCTCCTTTTAATTTTTTGCAATTATTGTTTAATTAAGGTGTTTTAAAGGATTTATTTTTCTGGTTCATGTTCATCTAATTAGATTAGATGCTCGTTTTAATTAAATTTTAAAACTCGATTTTATTATCGATTTGGCTGTCGAACCCAGATTTTGGCTCAAAAATAGTGATTTTTGGGTGGAATTGACATTCTAGAACATATTCAACCCTTTTAGAGTTGTCCAGAAGCCAAATTCGAACCAGAAACCCAATATTTCTGGGGTTTTTCGTTTTTCAACGAAAATTTTAATTCCTTTTAAGCCTTGATTAATGCAAGCATTATAAGGTTAGATTAAATGCACATTTGCATCACTAATCTACTGGTTTTAAAATATCCTTGAGCATAATAATGGAGTTTTTATTAGTGCATTAGTTGATATACCAATTTTTCACATAAACTTGATTTTCACAAATTTTGCAAATAAATTGCAATAAAAGTGAAAAACTTGTTGTGATTTTGTATTTTAAGTTCCCAAATAATGTTAAAGTTCTAATCTTTAAAGGTTTAAATGATTGGAACCCGAACCCTAAATTCCATGATTGAACAAAGTTTGGATTTTTTCATGTTTGGTTGATTAAAATCCATTAAGTTCAATTACTTGTGAGTAAAAATTTTATTAATCTTCATATTGGAAGATGTAATCTTGGTATTTTACACAAGTATGCAAGTTGGAAAGTTTTTATCATTGGATGGTTAATTTATTTTTTCAACTCCCATTTGTCAAATCCATTATTAATTTGCATATTGGCAAGATTAATTTTGGACATAGCTCATTTTATTTTAAGCATAAAGTTAGACCTAATTTTGTTAAAATTGAAATTTTGGATAAATTTAGGCTTGTGCACCAATAAAATAAATTTATTTAAGTTAGACTTAATTTTATTTTATTTTTCCTCAAATTGATTCTAAAATGTAATTTAGAATTAATTCATGTCACACGTAAATCGGGATTAAAATCATGAGTCATAGCACGCAAATCAAGGCAAAAACACCCAAGTGCCTCCAAGGCTAGCCGGGCTGCCTAGCAGCCCACATGTGGCTGCCTATGGTGCGCACAAGGGTGAGCTATGATGCTTTTGTGCGCTGTTGTGTGGCGGGGAGGCATGGGCTGATGTGTATGGCCAGTGGCTGGGGCTGGCTTGCGAGGGATACTGCTTGGCAGCAGGGCAACAAGCACCAGCCCAGCGCACCACGAGCATCAAGAGGCGCTTGGCAAGCAGGCCAGATGCTCGCAGGCACCAGCATGCTAGCAGGCAGCTGGCGCTAGCAGCAATGCTTGCTGGGCACACCAAGCCTCACCCACGCACCATGGCGCCATGCCACGGGCTGCCTAGCAGCCATGGTGCGCACCCACCAAGGGTTTTGTTGGGTGGTTTTGCTTAATGTTTGAGCTATGATTTTTGCATTATCCCGTCCTTTTAATAATTTTAAATAATTATTTTAACAAGGCTAAAAACCTCGATTTTCGATTTTGCAAAATGCCAACTTAATTAATCGGATTAATTAAGAACGGATGCGGAATTTAGTGGGAGCTTAATTAAGTGCGTTAGCATTTTGCGTTTAGAAATACCAAGCTTGGGTATTGGGAAATGAACAACCTTGAGTGGAATTAAAAAGGCAACTCTAAGAAAGAGTAAACCTTTAATTCGTAAAACTCATAGTAATTTTGTCCGGGTCTTGACTAACCTTCAAGACTTAGGACGCTCGGGTCGGGTCGAGGGTACGATCCGTCGGAGATCTCGTCTTTACGGGATTTTGAAGTAAGAGCTCTTTGGGAGCGAAGCACGCGTCAAAAGTATAATTCTTATTCTTAATCTTGTTCGATTAAGTTTATTATGCTTGTTAATTGCTTTAATTAAGGAGCGGATCTTGGTGGGTTTCCTTTCGCGTAGTGTCGGGTCACTATGAAACCCTACAGCTGTATGACGAAGAGGCTAACTAGGAGGCTATGCGGCTAGCATTGGACTCACTCCCGGAGTGTAGGGGCAATGCCGCCTTTTGTCACGAGATTTACCGTCTGAGAATGACAAGAGACTTCAACAAAAGAGTATACAAACGGCCCTTGAAATTAGGGGACTTTGTGTTACGAAAGATGGAGACAACCAGTAGGGCCAATGAGCAAGGAAAGTTGACTCCCAATTGGGAAGGCCCCTACCGAATCTGTGAAGAAGTGAGAGGCGGCACCTACCACCTGGAAACTCCAGACGGCAAGCAGCTAACCAGAACTTGGAATGTAGATAACTTAAAAAAGTACTACTTCTAAGACTTGTAAATTTTTGTAAAAGTTGCTTTTTATTTTCAACGATATTTATTGCTTTAACTATACATCTCCTAATGGGAATACCGTTTGTGCAATGTGCAGATGACCTTATTGAAACCCATCGTCTGCTTCAACATGAGTAGACATCCGGTGACGCTCATCCGGGTGAATTCGTTGCAAAGAGCATCTCCCATCCGGATGGTACATTACTCTATACTCTAAAAACAAACGGCCCTACCAACTGTCTGGGTTATGATAAGCTCACAGCCGTTTGAATTGAACTATCTAATGAGACCTAGATAGCTTTTTTTTCACTTGTCCTCATTGGCGACTTTAAGGTTTAAATGGCTTGTCACTAGCTAAAAGGTGAGCGTGATTCCTACGTTAGTGATTTAGTGTATATTCCCATCCCCTTTTCTCTCTTTTTCTTATTTGAATAAGCCATTCATTTTCCTTACTTGCTTTTGATTTGCTCGACGACGAGCAAAAGTTTAGCTTGGGGGAATTTGATGAGTATTATGTATGGCACTCAAATGGTAATATTTAAGGATATTTTGGTTGCTTTTATAGCTTTCTTTCCCTCTTTTGACTTAGTTTTGATCTTTTATTCCTTAGTTTATCTTTTTCTTGCTTATTTCGCGTTTTCTCCTATTTTTGTAGATTTTATTGTGTTTTCCCTTTTATTTTCCTTTCTTTCTTTGTTTGCAGGTGTAAGGTGAAGCTTGAGACGCATCACGATGATTTTCCGGGTTGGAAGGAGCTCAAAGTACAGGGTGGAATCTCATGCATAGTTCACAAGGTAAGGAATGGCTAGCTTCAAGATTTGGTGATTGCGCTCTCATGCTGCGCTTGCATGAAAATGTGGTGTTGAACCCACCGTAAACCTCATTTCGAGACTTCCATACCTAATGTTGATCACGAGGAGTGCACCACCTACATCAAGCATGCACCAAAGGAGGATGCCCTGTTCTGGTGCGTGGGCGCGCAAGCCTCTTGCGCGGGCGCACATCTCTTCCTCGCGGGTGCGCCACTTGGGGTCTTTGTTCCATATCCAAATCGTCGCGGGCGCACATGCTCGTGAGAGGGCACACCCGGATGGGTCTATTTTTGGACTTCTACCATATTTCCTTCTAGTTAGTTATACTATAAATAGCTTTTCTTCTTCTTCTTCATTAAGAAATTTTTTAGCAATTTAAGAAAGAGATTAGGGAGAATAATTAGAGTAAGAAACTTGAGAGAGAATTTGTTGATTACAATTCTGATCTTCATTTACTTTGAATGCAAACACAATTTGTTTTGATCAATACAGTTTATAAGATTCTTCTACTTCTTAATCCAATTCCTTTGCATTTTGATTTTGTTAATTGTTGCAAACCAAGTTACTTTGATTGTTTGATTTTGATTAGCTTAGTTTTATTCCTTTAATCCATGCCATTACGCTTAGTGAGTAGATTCCTTGCTATGATGATGGTGAAGCATGCAAGAATGATGGATGATTGCTAATTAGGGGAATTTGATTGATTGAATGTTGTAATTAAACTGATTGATAGAATTGTGCATGTATTTGGCTTGATAGGAGTAGCTAACCTAGATTTCCAAACTAGATTGCTTTTTAATTCCTAATGACATGACCACTTGATTTAGGGATTGCACTTATTGATTGATTTTGAATTGTGATTCTCCTTGATTAGTCATTCATAGAGGAAACCTAGCTTGACTTCTAGGAGATAACCTTTAAATTTCTTTTCATTGCGATTACTATTAGTCCTTATAATGCTTGATTGATTTGGTTTCCCCCGATTAGCGTCTCTTTCATGATTGTATGTGGATCCTAATCCCTAATCCCTAGTGCTTGTGATATTGATTTTAATCTAGTGATTTGGGTTTGTTTTGATAGTGTAGCTCGTTCAACTACACCCTTACCTAAGTTTCGAGGTAGCTTGACTATAGACTTTAGTTCACAATCCCTATTCCTCATAGATCGACTTAGACTTGCCCTTATACTTGGTGTAGTTTCGGTTTATAAATTTGGTTGACATAGGTAAGCTAGTCCAATGACCTAGTATCCCCCAATGTCACCCTCTACGTATATCACATAGGCAATTGAGTAGCATAGTCAGCTTATAATGCTAAAATCTTCTAGCCCAACTCCTTCGAATAAAAGATAAGATAAGTGACTTGACTTTTTCACTGTCTGAAATATCTTTCAAATGCTTTTCTGTAGTCATGCCAACATTGAATCTGCTTTCGATAATTGGGATGTACAAACGAGCTTCGAGCTTTTGGCTCCTAATAATTTAAGAACACTTGTAAGTTCGTTTTCCCAATCCCTGAAGTTAATGAAATTGAACCTTGTTTTCATTTTAATGGGTGAATTACTGTTGTCGTTATTGCTATTCATCTACAAACAAAATAAGACAAAGTTCAATAATTATGTTTAATAAACATTAAAGCACCATAAATAAACTAAATTGGTAACATTTAAGCACTTTATTCAAAATTAACTATCCCATTTGAATTAAATGATTCTAAGACCCTTTATTTGTGTAATAGTTGACCAAACTATGACCCTACCATCAAGCATTACATTTTTAAGGTAAGTAACTCTTTACTAATTGCAACTCTTACAACTCTTGGTTGAATAATTAATCATCGTATATGTAATTACGACGCTTTGCTTCAAGATTCTAAACTCTTTAGGTAATCTTGTTGAGCACAACCAATTAAATGCGTAAAATGAGATTTACTCCAAATTACCTAAGATAGTAAATAACACCCAGTTATGGCATGACCCATCACTTATGATCAAAGTGTTGTTGGGTATTTAATTGGAAAAACAATCTTAATATTATCTAGACCTAGATTTATTATGTTGTGATTATATAGTGAACATTAGCACATCATCATCAACATCAATAAACACTAGGATGTGTAGTCGTCTACAAATGCATAAAATAAACATGACATAGTATGACCCCTAATCCTAATAATACTAATCTTTAAATGCTCCCACTTGAACCTTCATGGATCTCCAACCTTGATTTTTCAATTCTTTAGGCCTTTAGTTCATGGACTTCTTAGGCTAGACCTATTTAAATACTATTCTATTTACTTGCATTAATAAAATATTACAAATATATTTAACGGTACACAAACTGTATATAGATTACAAATATACATCACGATGCGCAGATAGTGACCCGACACTACGCGGAAGGAAACCCACCAAGACCCGCCCCTTAATTAAAGCAATTAAACAATCATGATAAACTTAATCAAACAAGATTAAGAACAAGAATTATACCTTTGACGCATGCTTCGCTCCCAAAGAGCTCTTACTTCAAAATCCCGAAAAGACGAGATCTCCGACGGATCATACCTTCGACCCGACCCGAGCGTCCTAAGTCTTGAAGGCTAGTCAAGACCCGGACAAAATAACTATGAGTTTTACGAATCAAAGGTTTACTCTTTCTTAGAGTTGCCTTTTTAATTCCACTCAAGGTTTTTCATTTCCCAATACCCAAGCTTGGTATTTATAGGGAAATGAACCCTTGCATTTCATTCCCAAACCAATGTGGGAGAGTGTTTAATTTGCTAATTAATTTATTTCTTAAATAAATTAATAAATAAACACAATCACAATGCAACAAGCGTCAAATGGAGAGAGAAGGTTAGGTGAGGACCATGAATGGGTGGGGGGACCATTGCCTTGCTCCTCAAGGCTTTGCCCAAGCTTGGTCCCCACTCCTCACCAAAACCGGCATCTCATAGACGACTGGGCTGGCAGCCTGCCTTAGCTGCGAAGGCTGCCAGCTGGCGCCTAGCACCAAGGCTGGGCAGCGAGCCAGCTTGCTGTGCTAGCAAGCAGTGCTAGCACGCACTAGCCTAGCACACATCAGCCCCTAGCACGCTGCGAGCTGCTGGGCGCTGGCGCTGCTAGCATAGTGCTGCTTCCTAGCAATTCCTCGCACACACACTCGCACAGGCCCTCTCGCACAGCCAGCCAGCTAGGCCAGCATACGCACATCCCAGCCAGCGCACTAATGCACGCAAGGCCTAGCATGCGTGCTGCTAGCGAGCCACGCATGCTGGGCTTGGTGTTTCTTGCTAGCTTGTCGTGCTTGGTGCTGCCATGCGAAGGCACGCACGCAAGCACACAGCTCGGTGCCTCATTGCAAGGCTGCTGGGCGATGGTGCACACGCACACGCACACACGCATGTGCCTAGCACTGCGATGGTGCTGTGCGTGATGCTAGGGTGTTGCGACAGTTCCCACGCACACGCACGCACACGTGGGCGCTGTGCTTGGTGCGATAGGGCTGCGATGGTGCGAGGCATGCACGCACAGGCCCATACGCCAGTGCCTAGCACTGCGATGGCTGTGCTTGGTGCGATAGGCTAGCGATAGTGCCCATGAGCACCCAGGCACCTAGGCTAGCACGCTGCTAGCTGCGATGGGCTTCCTGGTGCTTGTGGGGCTTGCGATAGCTGCCATGCGCACCCAGGCTCCCATGCTAGCATGCTGCTAGCTTGCGATGGGCTTCCAGGACGCGCCTAGGCTGCGATAGTGCCTAGCACTCCATGGTGCGCCTAGCACACACATGGTGCGCCTAGGCTTGTGATGAGCTAGCCTAGCCTAGCTATGGATACGCTCATACTTGTTGCTTATGATTTTGCGAAGCTCGGTCTCGACGCCCTAGGCTCGATTTCCGACGTCTGTATTCGTAAAACTCTGTCGACTCATTAAATCCTTTCGGATTAATTTGTCGTCTCGGATCGGTGATTCGATTGGGTTCGACCCGAAGGGTTCAGTTAAGATCAAGCTGTAATACCAATTGTACCTCGATATTACTGATCGGAAGCGGCCTCCACCTAGGCATTCCGATCACTTGACCTTACTGTAGAATTAGCTCTGTAATAATTTTGAACCCTCTATCGGAAGAATACACTTGTTGGAAGGACACCATTCCTTTCAATCTCCCACTTGTCCTTCCGGACAAGTGTGCATACAGTGTATAGCTCATTTCCTAGGTCACTTAATGTTTCTTCGTGAACTATAAGGTAAGATTCTTTGTCATCCTTATTACGTTCATAAGTGTTTCTCGATCTCCGAGTTCGACTGTCAATAAACAGATGATTTCTAAAATCCATCTGAGCACGGCCATGCATTTTCACAGTCTCGCTCTTCGAGCGGCCTTGTAATCAACAAAACATTTTCCCTATTGTTAGTAGGGGGACAATCCCAGTCTTGTATTGTAAGTTCTTCTTACTAAGAGGACATAGTCTCCCGAGTGTTCCCGTTATGATCCCCAGTTACGGCAGACGTTTGGAAACATCAAAGAGTCTAGTACTCAAACAAGAAAACTTCACAGTACTCATGGTCGGAGGAAACAAGTTCCGATAGTCATAATGAGAAATGTACTTTTGACAAAATTTAAATTTTCTTAAAGTACTCTCATAGGTCTTATCCAGTACAGTTCTAAACTGTACCTGTGCAAATGATTTATGACCGTCACGTCCTCGCAGCACAAGAAACGGTGCTGTAAATCATACTACACACTAATCTATGGCGGTCATCAATCGTCCATCTGTTAGATGACCTCGATTAGGGACACTTTTCGATTTAATATTCAATGTTCACTTAACAGGTGTTTCTTTATCCAAGACATGGTCTTGATACCCTGTTTTGAATATTTCCCGTAAATCGAATGGACTCATTATTTAATTCTAAACCACAATTAAGTAGTAATGGAGTGAATGATAATTTTGCACAAAAATTAATTACTCCATTAATGAATGGTTTTAATACAGTGTCTTACATTAAATATCCTATTTAATTAAAACACATGTACATGGAATTTCAAAGCCAATCTCCAACATGCTTAATTCCCATTGCCTCAATGTGCTTGTTGTGTTTCACTTGAGGCAAAGGTTTAGTCAAAGGATCGACTACATTATCATCCGTGCCGATCTTACAAATTCTGATTTCACCTTCGGATTTCCATTCCCTTACAATGTAAAATCTCCTTTGCACGTGTTTGACCTTCTGGTGTTCTCTCGGCTCCCTGGCCTAAGCGATAGCTCCATTATTATCACAATAGAGGTCTATCGGCCCCTTGATTGATGGTACAACACCAACTTTGCTAATGAACTTGCGAATCCAAACAGCTTCCTTGGCAGCTTCTGAAGCGGCCAAGTACTCGGCTTCAATTGTAAAGTCTGCAGTGGTGCTCTGCTTGGCACTCTTCCAGCTAAACGCTCCTCCATTCAGACAAAATATGTACCCCGACTGTGACTTGAAGTCGTCTCTGTCAGTCTGGAAGCTAGCGTTAGTGTAACCTTCAACAACCAGTTCTTTGTGGCCTCTATACACCAGGAATTTATCCTTGTTCCTTTTCAGGTACTTAAGGATGTTCTTGGTCGCAGTCTAATGCGCCTCTCCTGGGTTCGATTGGTATCGACTCGTTGCACTCAGGGCATACGATACATTTGGCCTTGTACATATCATGGCATACATGATCGATCCGATTAGCGAAGCATATGGGATCTGATTCATTCTTTCTCGC
The DNA here is from genome assembly GCF_001683475.1 of Chenopodium quinoa. Taxonomy (NCBI): domain Eukaryota; kingdom Viridiplantae; phylum Streptophyta; class Magnoliopsida; order Caryophyllales; family Amaranthaceae; genus Chenopodium; species Chenopodium quinoa. The sequence goes on from NW_018744469.1 coordinate 71,977, forward strand.
TCAACAAGTGTCTGTGGACACTGTTTCTTGCTGAGAGTTATGCCATGGGACATGGGTAAATGCCCTATTTTGGCATTTTCCATGTTGAATCGAGCCAGTACCTTATCAATGTAAGTACTCTGGCTTAATTTAATCATCCTCTTAGATCTATCCCTGTAGATCTTGATGCCCAATATGTACTGTGCCTCTCCTAAGTCCTTCATTGAAAAACACTTTCCCAACCAGCCCTTTACGGACTCCAACAATTTTGTGCTGTTTCCAATGAGAAGTATATCATCGACATACAGGACTAGGAATGCAATATCACTCCCGCTGACCTTCTTGTATACACAAGACTCATCTGGATTCTTAATAAAACCAAACTTTCTAATGGCTTCATCAAATCGCAGATTCCAACTTCTGCTGGCTTGCTTTAGTCCATAAATGGACTTCTTCAGCTTGCAAACCTTTCCAGTGTTGCCTGGATCGACAAAACCTTCTGGTTGTGTCATATACACAGTTTCTTCCAAAACCCTATTAAGGAAGGTGGTTTTGACATCCATTTGCCATATTTCGTAATCGTAATATGCAGCAATCGCTAGGATGATCCGGACGGATTTTAGCATTGCAACTTGTGAAAAAGTTTCGTCATAGTCAATCCCGTGGACTTGTCTATAACCTTTTGCCACCAGTCTAGCTTTGTATATTGATACACTTCCATCCTTGTCTGTCTTCACCTTGAAGATCCATTTGCAACCAATGGGTGTATAACCCTCGGGCAAATTCACCAAGTCCCAGACTTGATTTTCAGACATGGAGTCCATCTCGGATTTCATGGCCTCTTGCCATTTTGCAGAGTCGGGGCTCGTCATAGCTTGCTTGTATGTCGCCGGCTCATCACCATCCATGACTAGGAAGTCCTGATCATCGGTTAAGACGATACCGAGGTATCTGTCTGGTTGAGATCTTTGCCGTTGCGACCTACATAGGGTAATTGGTTGAGCATTTACATTGTCTGTTTGATTTTGACCAATCTTCTTAGATGCTTCCAAAGTATCTATATTGTCAGTTTTGTCAGGTTGACATTGTTGCTCTTCCTCTCGAACTTCGTCGAGTTCGATTTTCCTCCCACTTGTCATTTTGGAAAGGTGATCCTTCTCCAAAAAGACACCATCACGAGCAACAAAAACTTTGTTCTCGGATTTATTGTAGAAGTAATACCCTTTGGTTTCTTTTGGATATCCCACAAAGAAACACTTATCCGATTTGGGGTGATGTTTGTCCGAAATTAATCGCTTGACATATGCTTCGCATCCCCAAATCTTGAGAAAAGACAACCTAGGAGGTTTCTTATTCCATAATTCATATGGATTCTTTTCAACAGCTTTTGACGGAGCTCTATTCAGTGTTAGTGCTGTTGTTTGTAGCGCATGTCCCCGGAAAGAGATAGGGAGTTCACTAATACCCATCATTGATCGAACCATGTCTAACAAGGTCCGATTCCTCCGTTCGGACACTCCGTTCCATTGAGGAGTTCCGGGAGGTGTCAACTCTGAAAGAATGCCATTTTCTTTCAAGTGATCGTCGAATTTATGGCTCAAATATTCGCCACCTCGATCCGATCGAAGTTCTTTAATTTTCTTGCCAAGTTGATTTTCAACTTCTTTCTGAAATTCTTTGAACTTCTCAAAGGATTCAGATGTATTCGACATTAAGTAGATATAGCCATATATACTATAATCGTCGGTGAAAGTGATGAAATATCGGTAACCTTGTCTTGCGGGTGTTCTCATTGGTCCACATACATCCGTGTGTATTAGACCTAATAAGTCACTTGCCCTTTCTCCTAACTTGGAGAATGGTTGTTTTATCATCTTGCCTAATAAGCATCCTTCGCAATTTTCAAACGACTCTAAGTCGAATGAGTCAAGAACACCTTCTTGAAGAAGTTTCTTGATGCGTTTGATGTTAATATGGACAAGACGACAATGCCACAAGTAGGTTTGATTCGACTCGATGGTATTAGCTAGTGGTATCAACTTTTGTCTAATCATATGTAAAACATGCATTTTAATTGAACATAAATTTGTAAGACAATCTTGAAACAACTATTGTTGAAGTCTTACATTTGAAATTCCTAGGTGTCCAACACCGTGGATCATAATATGTTCAAAGCATGATGAAAACTAGAAATAGTTTAATTACATGTCATAGACAAAATAGTGCATGCAAGCACGACCGAAAAACCATCTTCGTCGTCTTCTTGTCCATGCACCAACACTTGATAAGATTCTCACTTGGTTCCTGAAAAGGCAACATTAAGTGAGTCATACTTGGTATCCAATACCTTATGATAAGCTTGATCCACAAGTGTTAAGGAAGATACCTGAGGTAGTCGGAGTGATCCCCTCCTCCTTGACGAGCATGCATTCCCTCTTGTAGTGGCCTTGCATGCCACAATGGAAGCATCTCATATTTCCCTTGACCTTCTTGAACTCCTTCTTCTTAGCTCTCAAAGGCCTTTTGGTCATTCCATAGGCAGTGGCTTGGCTAAGTAGTTGCACCACCTCCTTGAGGGAGTGTGTCTCCTTTCCCGCAGCGATATGCACTCTAAGTGCATCATAGCCCGAGTGGAGTGAAGCAAGCAAGATATGCCCCGCCATCTCATCTTCCAATGGAATTCCGAGAAGCTGCATGTGTTTGAAGAGTCTAGTCATTCCAAGCACATGAGGTCGGAGGGGCATGTCGGGTCTCAATTTAACATTGTAGACCTTGGTCTAAAGTCGTCGCCTTTCCTTAGCAAGACATCCCACGTTTGGTGGCTTTATCCTCATGTTTGAGAGTGACCTAGTCAAGTCAAACACGAGTTCATCAAAGCTGCCATTGTCACTCTTGGTGACTCTTACATTGACAACGTCCTCAAGTGCTTTGAGGAACATGTCCGGAAGGTAGGAGGAAAGAGTTTCCTTCCAATCTTCCGGGATGGAATTTTCCATGAGTCGTGAGACCCTTTTGCAATTGGAAGACCATTCTTCATGAGCCTCGTCAGTCATGATCCCTTTGGCAAAGAAGCTTGGAATGGGAGTATCAAGAGTATACTCCAAGGAACAATTCCGGAGAGTTCTCCTGAGTTCCTCCTCCCATTCCTTAAAGTTGACCAAGTTTAAGGGAAAGGCCAACTTTTCGGGGAGTTTTGGGCACATTTGGTTGTTGTTTGAGTTACTTGCAGACATTGTTCTACAATTGAAAGAATTTGAAGTGAAAAACCATGCATACATCAATAAGTTGAAATTTAAAGCGTTCATGCACATATTCATACTTATTGAGCATTTTATCCACGCATTTTAAGATTGTCCCTTATGGGCGAGAATAAAATGATTTCGAGATCCCAAAGATCAAGAAATGGTTAAGCATGCTTTGGCTTGTCTTAATCATTAAATATCTTAAGGTAAGCAATCCGATTGCTAATAGCTCCAAGCTACTCTCGATTTGATAAAATGTCGCATCTAATGCATTCTTGACATTTTATCTTTTTTTCCACGACATCTAAGGACTCCTTACTGATATCGTTGAGCTTAACCAAGACAACTTGTATACCTAGTATACCTTACGTTCCTAGGGAAGTAGTGATGCCTCGCTTTGGCGTAATCCATCACGTACGCGCATTAGTTCGGTAAGTGTTGTTCTTGGAACGGCAAATTTTAGCTCAATATTATTAAGGGACCTAGGGTTTCTATGTTGGTTGATTTAAGTGAACTTAACTAATCGTCGCAACATAATAGAAATCCTAGACATGCATCTAGCAATCATATATAATAACAATATATATAAGGCATAAAATTAGATGCATTTGGCAACTAGCATGACCCCTTGAAATCTTCAATTTCCATGGGTCTTCACCTTGGCTCGTCTTCGTCGAAACGCCGTCTTAAGACATCTTGGCCAAAATGAAATAAAAGAAGCTAGCTAGAACGACTAAGATTAATCTAATAGTACAAAAATACTTAACGGTTCGCAGACCGTATATAGATTTACAAAAATACATAACGGAACGCAGTCCGTATTTTCTATCCTAGTCTGGCCCCACTAGTTTCCATTTTCAAAGAACCTGTTTTGAAAGCAATCTTCCATTCATCCGTTCACTATTTGTGAACGGCCCATGCAATTTTACGAAATACATAATTAAACACGCCAAACTAGTAACTAACTTAGGTGGTTAATCAAATTAACGCGCCTAATTAAAACTAGTCAAAGTGGTTTAATCCATTATTTCTAAACGCAAAATGCTAACGCACTTAATTAAGCTCCCACTAAATTCCGCATCCGTAGTTAATTAATCCGATTAATTAAGTCGGCATAACCCATAATTTGTCAATATTTTAAAACGGAATAATCGCAAAATTACATAGCTCATGCATTTAAACAGCCCACATACAAAACCGGATGCCTAGAATCAGTGTTGTAGCAGTGCAGTGCTTAGGCGCAAGCATCTGGCCCAGCATGCCTTGCTGCCCCCTTGCTAGCCCTAGCGCGCACAGCGCTTCGCATGCTGGCATGCGAGTGTGGGCGCTGGCAGGTGTGGCTGGCTGCCTCGCGCTGCTTGGCAGCATATGCGAGCAGTGCCTAGCAGCCACGCACCACATTAGCAATGCATCATATGTGCACTACTGGCTCCCACTCACAGCAGCCACACAGCGAGGCAGGGCCAACACCATGCACACCAAGGCAGCCACATGTGGGCTGCGATCGCAGCCCGGCTAGCCTAGGTGTTGCTTGGGTGCCCTTTGCCTCGATTTATGTGCTTTTTGAATCGGGATTTTAATCCCGATATTTGTGTGTTAAAAATTAATTCTAAATTTATTTTATAACAAATTTGGAGCAAAAATAAAATAACAAGTCTAACTTAAAAAAAAAAAAAATTCAATAGTGCATAAGCCTAAATTATTCAAGAATGATTCTTTGAATTACTTTTAGGTCTAATTTGATTCAACCATATTGAATGAGCTATGTCCATAATTAACTTTGCCAATATGCAAATTAATAATGGGTATGACAAATGGGAGTTGGAAAAATAAATTAACCATCTAATGATAAAATTTTCCAACTTGCATACTTGTGTAAAATACCAAGATTACATCTTCCACTATGAAGATTAATCAAATTTTACTCACAAGTAATTGAACTTAATGGATTTTAATCAACCAAACATGAAAAAAATCCAAACTTTGTTCAACATGGAATTTAGGGTTAGGGTTCCAATCATTTAAACCTTTAAAGATTAGAACTTTAACATTACTTGGGAACTTAAAATACAAAATCACAACAAGTTTTCACACCTCATTGCAATTTATTAGCAAAATTTGTGAAAAACAAGTTTATGTGATAAATTGGTATATCAACTTAAGCACTAATAAACACTCCATTATTATGCTCAAGGATATTTTAAAACCAGTAGATTAGTGATGCAAATTTACATTTAATCTAACCTTGTAATGTTTGCATTAATCAAGGCTTAAAAAGAATTAAAATTTTCGTTAAAAAACGAAAAACCCCTGAAAAATTGGGTTTCCGGTTCGAATTTGGCTTCTGGACAAGCCTAAAGGGTTGAAACAGTACCAGAATATCGATTCCACCCAAAAATCACTATTTTTGAGCCAAAATCTGGGTTCGACAGCCAAATCGAAAATAAATTCGAGTTTTAAAAATTAATTAAAACGAGCATCTAATCTAATTAGATGAAAATGAACCAGAAAATAAATTATTTTAAAAACACCTTAATTAAAAATAATTGCAAAAATTAAAAGGAGCGTGGCTCCGATACCGCTGTAGGGTTTCATAGTGACCCGACACTACACGGAAGGAAACCCACCAAGACCCGCCCCTTAATTAAAGCAATTAAACAAGCATGATAAACTTAATCAAACAAGATTAAGAACAAGAATTATACCTTTGACGTGTGCTTCTCTCCCAAAGAGCTCTTACTTTAAAATCCCGAAAAGACGAGATCTCTGACGGATCGTACCCTCGACCCGACCCGAGCATCCTAAGTCTTGAAGGTTAGTCAAGACCCGGACAAAATAACTATGAGTTTTACGAATCAAAGGTTTACTCTTTCTTGGAGTTGCCTTTTTAATTCCACTCAAGGTTGTTCATTTCCCAATACACAAGCTTGGTATTTATAGGGAAATGAACCTTTGCATTTCATTCCCAAACCAATATGGGAGAATGTTTAATTTGCTAATTAATTTATTTCTAAAATAAATTAATAAATAAACACAATCACAATGCAACAAGTGTCAAATGGAGAAAGAAGGTTAGGTGAGGACCATGAATGGGTGGGGGGACCATTGCCTTGCTCCTCAAGGCTTTGCCCAAGCTTGGTCCCCAACCCTCACCAAAACTGGCATATCATAGACAGCTGGGCTGGCAGCCTGCCTTGGCTGCCAAGGCTGCCAACTGGCGCCTAGCACCAAGGCTGGGCAGCGAGCTAGCTTGCTGTGCTAGCAAGCAGTGCTAGCACGCACTGGTCCAGCACGCATCAGCCCCTAGCACGCTGCGAGCTGCTGGGCGCTGGCGCTGCTAGCATAGTGCTGCTGCCTAGCAATTCCTCGCACACACACTCGCACAGGCCCTCTCGCACAGCCAGCCAGCTAGGCCAGCATACGCACATCCCAGGTAGCGCACTCATGCACGCAAGGCCTAGCATGCGTGCTGCTAGCGAGCCACGCATGCTGGGCTTGGTGCTGCTTGCTAGCTTGTCGTGCTTAGTGCTGCCATGCGAAGGCACGCACGCAAGCACACAGCTCGGTGCCTTATTGCTAGGCTGCTGGGCGATGGTGCACACACACACACACACACGCACACACACATGTGCCTAGCACTGTGATGGTGCTATGCGTGATGCTAGGGTGTTGCGACAGTTCCCACGCACACGCACGCACACGTGGGCGCTGTGCTTGGTGCGATAGGGCTGCGATGGTGCGAGGCATGCACGCACAGGCCCATACGCTAGTGCCTAGCACTGCGATGGCTGTGCTTGGTGCGATAGGCTAGCGATAGTGCCCATGAGCACCCAGTCACCCAGGCTAGCACGCTGCTAGCTGCGATGGGCTTCTTGGTGCTTGTGGGGCTTGCGCTAGCTGCCATGCGCACCCAGGCCCCCATGCTAGCATGCTGCTAGCTTGCGATGGGCTTCCAGGGCGCGCCTAGGCTGCGATAGTGCCTAGCACTCCATGGTGCGCCTAGCACAAACATGGTGCGCCTAGGCTTGTGATGAGCTAGCCTAGCCTAGCTATGGCTACGCTCATACTTGTTGCTTGTGATTTTGCGACGCTCGGTCTCGACGCCCTAGGCTCGATATCCGACGTTTGTATTCGTAAAACTCTGTCGACTCAATAAATCCTTTCGGATTAATTTGTCGTCTCGGATCGGTGATTCAATTGGGTTCGACCCAAAGGGTTCAGTTAAGATCAAGCTGTAATATCAATTGTACCTCGATATTACTGATCGGAAGCGGCCTCCACCTAGGCATTCCGATCACTTGACCTTACTGAAGAATTAACTCTGTAATAATTCTGAACCCTCTATCGGAAGAATACACTTGTTGGAAGGACACCATTCCTTTCAATTTCCCACTTGTCCTTCCGGACAAGTGTGCATACAGTGTATAGCTCATTTCCTATGTCACTTAATGTTTCTTCGTGAACAATAAGGTAAGATTCTTTGTCATCCTTATTACGTTCAGAAGTGTTTCTCGATCTCCGAGTTCGACTGTCAATAAGCAGATGATTTCTAAAATCCATCTGAGCACGGCCATGCATTTTCACAGTCTCGCTCTTCGAGCGGCCTTGTAAACAACAAAACATTTTCCCTATTGTTAGTAGGGGGACAATCCCAGTCTTGTATTGTAAGTTCTTCTTACTAAGAGGACATAGTCTCCCGAGTGTTCCCGTTATGATCCCCAGTTACGGCAGACGTTTGGAAACATCAAAGAGTCTAGTACTCTAACAAGAAAACTTCACAGTACTCATGGTCGGAGGAAACAAGTTCCGATAGTCATAATGAGAAATGTACTTGTGACAAAATTTAAATTTTCTTAAAGTACTCTCATAGGTCTTATCCGGTACAGTTCTAAATTGTACCTGTGCAAATGATTTATGACCGTCACGTCCTCGCAGCACAAGAAACGGTGTTGTAAATCATACTACACACTAATCTATGGCGGTCATCAATCGTCTATCTGTTAGATGACCTCGATTAGGGACACTTTTTGATTTAATATTCAATGTTCACTTAACAGGTGTTTCTTTATCCAAGACATGGTCTTGATATCCTGTTTTGAATATTTCCGTAAATCGAATGGACTCATTATTTAATTCTAAACCACAATTAAATAGTAATGGAGTAAATGATAATTTTGCACAAAAATTAATTACTAGCCACGGTGGTTGGGCGCTGCAAGGGTACCCACTACCTTGCGGCATTGGCGAACAGTAGCAGCAGGAGCAGTCACAGCAATAGCGAGCAACACTTGCACAACTGCTTCCTCGACCCTTGAACCACCTGCCCCACCTTCCCCTCCCTCTCGGACGACGCCCTGGTCGGTAGCCACTGAGGTTACACCAACCAGTCGTGGTTGCCGGCCACAGAACTTTTTAATTAAAACAACACTTGTTAAAATTAAATTAAGTAGTCCAAGAAATTAAAATCAAATTCCCAATTTAATTTTAAAATTAGGGTTCATAATAAAATTAATTTTAATTCAATTCTAACACTTAAAATTGAATTGTTAATCAAATAAAAAACACTTTTAAGTATTCTTTCAACCTAATTAAAATTTTGAGACAAAAAACAATTCGAAATTAATCAAAAATCAAGCAAAAAAATTGAATTTTAAGGCTTAACATTTTCGAAAATTTCAAAAATTAGGGTTTAGGGTTCGAAATTTTCAAACCTCCTAGGGCAAAATTGGGTCCAATTTTTGGCATAATTTGAACAACTTTAAATCATATTTAACAATTCCAAAAGTTAAATCATATTTAATATAACATTTGACCTATAATTAAACTATTCTCCCTCTAATTTGGTTATGAAATTATGATGTACATCAAAATAATTATATTATAATGATCTAACGTATTTGTTTGGGGTAAAAATTACCCCTGCCAAGTGGTCTAATGAGGGCCTGACACGTGTCACCCTCATACCGGCCCAAGGGGGATCCTATCAGAAGATGCCACGTGGCATTGAACCCCCAATGGGGGAGCAGATTCTCATCTGCTATAAATAGAGGAATCCTCCTCATTTATGGGGTATTCATAAATACATACACAAAACCCGAGTAATCTTAATTGCGGAATCTCCCTGAATCAGAGAGAAACATTCATTCTACTTTCCGCACATTTTCTCATCCGGAATCATACTAACTTGTTCTTCAGAGGCGGAACTCCACCCAACAGGAGTTTCGTGGTTTTGCATGTATAGAAGTCAGGCGCACATACTCCGTATTGTAACTCTCCCGAGGGACCAAAAACACCCGAAGCATTTGGCGCCGTCTGTGGGGGAGAGTACAACTGAGATAGCATCTGATGCTGTACCGAATGCAGAGGGCAGCCGGCCCACGGCTGACCCTGAGGTCCATACGGACCATGAAAGTGGTAGTGGTGACGACTACAATGTTGAAACCTACATGGTTCCAGTCAGGTCATTCCGCTCTAGGCGCACCCGTTCCAAAGAAAAGAAGGAACGGGGCCAAGATAAAGCTTGTCCGACCAACCTAGGCGGCAAGCACCCTGGACAACCCCAGGCGACGGAGGGTACTGCCCCTGTCACCAGAGACGAACTCATGAATCTCATGACTAGTTTCAAGGGGGAAATCAAAGACATAATCAAGAAGTCAGCTGGATCAAGCAAGGGTCAGTCGGCAAAGAAGCCTTCTCCCTCCGGGAAGAAGCAAATCAAAGACCAGGTGCCTACTCCGCATCCCAAACCCAAGGGGACAGATGGGCCCCTGATCGACCTCTCCAAACTTTGTTTCCCTAAATCAGGGAAAAGGAAGGCCATCCGGCATACACAGCCGGATGGGTCAAAAAAGACTTTCTCTAACGCCCGGATGTTCATCTAGGAGAAGAGAAGTTAGAGCATGTCTCAGTCGGCTTCAACGTCGACCTACTCGGACAGTTTCTGAAATGTTTCAATGAAGCACTCGGAGACACAGCAATGGAGTCAGTCACGCGGCGTGTCCGCACGTACTGGCCCTCACGTGATCCAGCAGGCTCCGTATGTGCCCCAACAGCCATACGCCCCGTATGGATCTCCATTCATACAGTCGGCTCCCCTCGGGGGTTAGGCGGCATACCAGGTCCAGCCTATGGACTGGCAGCTCCGGCTGCTCAACCTTGGGGAACAGCCTTCGGCTTTCTCTCGGGAAATAACCGAGGAAGCACAGCCGGCCAAGGTTAAAAATGTGTTGGTCGGTGCCTACGACGGTACCACCAACCTGGAAGACCACCTAATGGCATACACCAACCTCATGTACCTACAGGGGTTGGACGACGTCGCTTTGTGCAGATGCTTCCCGGCTACCTTGAAGGGCATAGCCCAGCGATGGTTCGGCAACTTGCCGGCTGGATGCGTCAACAACTTCAAGACGCTTGCATATCTGTTTGCGTCTAATTTTTCCATGAATATCCCGGCTAAAAAGACTAGTCTTGACCTAGGGGAAATCCAGCAGGGTGACAAGGAAGGGCTTCGGTCCTATGTCAAACAGTTTAACCTGATGAGAATTCAAATTCAGGGGCTTTCTGATGAAGTTGCATACACAGACTTCTTCAAGGGTCTGAAGGATGGGTCAACTTTCAAATTTGACCTTGTCCGCAAGAGGGTAACTACCCTCCGAGAGGCGCTGATGGAGGCGGAGGCCTATATACAGGCAACTGAGCTCTACGCCATCAAGCATCCGTCGGAACCCAAGCGGTCAGACAGGAGAGACAACCGGCCAATCCAGCCGGCCAAAAAAGAAGAAAAGAAAAGAAAAGAAGTCTGGGCAGCAGACCACCCAGGTCAGCCGTCCCAGAAGAAGCAAAGGAAGTTGGAACCGTACGTCCCCAAGTACGAGTTTAAAAAAGACTGCCCCTCCATCCTCATGGAGATAAAGGACCGATTGACAATCAAAAAACCGGCTGCAATGCAAAGCTCTGTCAAGAACAGGGACAAAAGCAAGTATTGCTAGTTTCATGAGGACGTTGGCCATGACACCAATGGTTGCTATAGCCTCAGGCGGCTTTTGGACCGTCAAGCTGATGAGGGGGCTCTGAGTCCTATCTGGTGAAGTCCAAGGACAACCCCAAACCAATTAGGGGACAGCCGTCCAATGAACTGGCTGCTAGCTCTGAAACGGATGAAGAGCACATCTTCACCATAGCAGGCGGCTTCGCAAGCGGAGGTCCCACCATTCGGGGTGCCAAGGATAACATCCGAAAATTATCCAACCCAGAAGATGAGGGCCAGGCGTCGTAGGACACCTTCCCCGAGGTCTTCATCTCTGAGAAGGATAGGGGCATGGTCATGCGGCCTCACGATGACCCCATTATCATCGAATGTAAAGTTGCCAATCAATGAGTTGGCCGAATCTTAATCGATACCGGGAGTTCGTCTGACATGATCAGCTACCGGTGCTTGACAAAGCTCAAGTACAAGCCTAGCAGTATGCACAAGGCTCCTCACCCCCTAGTCGACTTTGGGGGAGGAGTAGTGCATCCGGTGGGCAGGATTGACCTACCCATCCGACTAGGGGAAAAGGGGAAGGACAACACATGGTCGTCAAATTTTTGGTGGTCGAGGAACTGACCGCCTACAACCTTATTCTGGGCCGTCCTACCCTCAACGAGTCCAAGGCAGTCATCATCCCCTCTCTTATGCTGATCTAGTTTGAGAGGGATGAGGGATCAGTGGGTGCCCTAAGCGGGGATCAAAAGACGGCAAAAGAGTGCTATCTCTCAGACGTCAGGCTGACTGTAACAACAGCCGGTCATAATGAGGAACCTGCTTACCTCGAGGACAAGGAAGTCGCGCCTGCTCCTAAGGCAGCCAATAAAAAGCGAAAGGCGGACCAATTGGCCCCCGCCGGAAAAACAAAATAGCAATCACTGACCGGGGAAAGGCCGGATGACTCCCGACCCTAGCCGGCCGGTGAAAGCATTGATGTCGTCCTAGACGACAGCCGCCCCGACAGAACCGTCAAAGTTGGGATGGTTGCTTTTGAAAAGTTGGGAGCAGACCTGCTTCAACTTCTGAGGGGGTTCAAAGACATTTTTGCCTTTGAAGTGAAGGAGATGCCAGGCATCAGCCTGGATTTTGCCGTCCACAAGTTAGTCGTTGATCCCAAAATAAAGCCGATTAGGCAAAAGAAGAGGGATCATGGCGAGGAGAGGTCTCAGGCGACAGCCGCTGAGGTCGAAAAGCTCCTGGGTGCCGGGTTCATTCGGAAATGCTACTACCCGGATTGGGTAGCAAATGTCGTCCTTGTCAAGAAGCCGAATGGTACCTAGCGGATGTGTGTAGATTACACAGATCTGAACAAGGCGTGTCCGAAGGATAGCTATCCTCTTCCTAAGATTGACAGCCTAGTCGACTCTACAGCCGGCCATGCCTTGATGAGCTTCATGGACGCCTACTCAGGCTTCCATCAGATCCCCTTATGGAAGAAGGATCAGGAGAAGACGGCCTTCGTCACTAATCAGGGGTTGTACTGCTACACGGTGATGTCGTTTGGGTTGAAGAATGCGCCTGCTACTTTCCAACGAATGATCAACACGGTTTTCATCAACCAAATCGGAAGGAATGTAGAGGTGTATATTGATGACATGATAGTCAAATCCAAGCTACAGGCGGATCACCTAGCCGACCTCCGAGAAACCTTCACCACCCTCAGGCGGCATAAGGTCATGCTTAATCCCAAGAAGTGTGTCTTTGGTGTTGAGTCTGGGAAGTTTCTCGTATTTCTGATTGATTAAAGAGGCATAGAGGCCAATCAAGAAAAGGTTCAGGCAGTGATTGACATGAAATCACCCTGAACTGTCAAGGAGGCCCAAAAATTAACCGGTTGCCTGGCGGCAAGTGCCTTTACCTCTTTCAAGCAATCAGGAAGAGGTCTAGATTTGAATGGGGAAAAGAAGCTGAGGCGGCATTTCAGAGGTTAAAGCAACATTTGCATTCCTTGCCAAGGCTAGTGAGCCCCCTGCCTAAGGAGGTCCTCTACATGTACCTAGCCGTCTCAGATCATTCCCTTAGTACTGTCCTCCTTGCTGAGAGAACGGCAAGAAGCTCCCGGTATATTTCATCAGTCACATACTTAGAAATGCTAAGCTCCGGTACCCTATGATTGAAAAATTTGGGCTGGCTCTTTACAAAGCAGTCAAACGGCTAAAGCCCTACTCTTTGGCTCATCCGGTGACTGTCTATACTGATCAGCCACTCAAGCGTCCAATGACTACCATAGAGTCATCCGGCAGAATGATCAAGTGGGCTGTTGAATTGCAGAGACTGGAGATAACTTTCGAACCTAGGCGGGCAGTGAAAGGTCAGGCGTTTTCCGACTTCATTGTTGAAATGACTAGGCCGGTGCAGCTGGAGAATACCGATCAGGTTTGGAAGTTATTCGTAGACGGAAGCTCTACCTTGAACGGTTGTGGTGCAAGCGTAATTTGCAAATATCCGGAAGGGGATACCTATGAATATGAACTACGGTTCAAGTTTCAAACTTCAAACAATGAAGCTGAGTATGAAGCCCTGCTAGCCGGCATACGCATGTGTAAGGCGGCAGGGGCAAGAAAAGTTGACGCCTGTTCTGATTCTCAATTGATTGTGAGCCAATTCAATGGTGACTACAAGGCCACCCATCGGCAATGATCAGATACCTTCAAGCGGTCAAAGATGAGGCGGGGACACTTGACGAGTTTCATTTGAGTCAGGTGCCTCGATCAGAAAATAATCAGGCGGATGCTTTGTCCAAATTGGCCTCATCCGGCACTTGTGATACGCCTAGGTCAGTCTTCTGGGAGGTCATGGGAAAAAGAAGTATTGAGCAGGACCCCATTGGAATTCTTGACCGAAGCTCTACCTGGATGGACCCCATCCGGGATTATTTGGTAGACGGCACTTTGTCGGATGCCTCTTCAGAAGCGGATGCACTTAAAAAGCGAGCTTTAAGCTTTGAAATGTACAAGGGAGAACTCTTCAGAAAGGGTTACCTCCAGCCGTTGCTGAAGTGTGTCACCCCGAAAAGGGGTAAAGAGGTGCTAGAGGACCTGCATGCGGGTTTCTGTGCGTCACATATAGGCGACATGTCTCTAGCAAAGAGGGTCAGGCGGCAAGGTTACTTTTGGCCCACTCTCGAGGCAGACGCCATGGAATTGGTGAAGAAATGTGACAAGTGCTAGAAGTTTGGCCAGCTCATACACAGTCCGGCAACAGACCTTACGGCCATCTACAGCCCGGTCCCATTTGCAAAATGGGGCATGGACATCTTAGGTCCTTATATGCCTGCCACAGACGGCAGAAGATACATTCTGGTGGCTGTAGATTACTTCACCAAGTGGGTTGAGGCTGAGGCGGTCAAAGGCATCAAGACAAAGGATGTAAACTCCTTCATTTGGAGGAACATCATCACCCGGTTTGGGGTTCCTATGTCTATGGTGTTTGACAATGGTCCTCAATTTGAAACGTCTACCCTCAAGAATTGGTTGGGAGATCAGGGGATCTCACATTGTTTTGCTTCTATTGTCGGCCCCAAGCAAACGGCCAAGTTGAAGCCTTCAATAAGCTCATCTCAGACGGCATAAAAAAGAAGATTGAGAGAGCTGGTGGTCTTTAGGCGGATGAGTTACCTCACGTCCTATGGGCCATCAGAACAACTGAAAAAGGGGCAACCGGTGAAACCCCGTTTCTCATGACATACGGCACTGAAGCCGTCTTACCCATTGAACTTTATGAGCCAACACTCCGAGTCATGCTCTATGACGAAGAGGCTAATTGGGAGGCCATGCATCTTGCATTGGATTCTCTCCCACAACGCAGGGGCAACGCCGCCTTGCGTCATGAGATATACCGTCTGAGAATGACGAGTGCTTACAACAAAAGAGTACACAAGCGACCCCTCAAAGTGGGGGACTTTGTGTTACGAAAAATGGAGGCAACCGGTAGGGAAAATGAACAAGGAAAGCTAACCCCCAATTGGGAAGGCCCCTACCAGATTTTTGAAGAAATTAGAGGCGGCACCTACCGTCTGGAAACACCAGATGCCAGGTAGTTAGCCAGAACCTGGAATGTAGATAAATTGAAAAAGTACTACTTCTAAGGAGATTGTAAATGCTTTTTGTAAAGAGTAAATGAATGAAAGGAATATCTTATTTTAATTTTTTGTATCAAGTCCCATGTGCAATGCACAACCGGGCATCTCCCAAGTCCCCTGTGCAATGCACAGCCGGGAACCCGTTTGCTCAAAATAAGAAGCTAAGTACCTAACTTAGATACTTAAGGCCCAAAGCCACCAAATTAAAAAAAAAACAAAAAAAAAAAAACCGTTTGCTTTAACCCTAAGCAGTTATCCGGCGACGCCCATCCGGGTGAATTCGTCGAAGAGAGCATCTCCCTTTCGGGTGGTAAAATGTTCTATGCGTCATGAACTCAAACGGCTTTAACCGATTAGGTTAAATATAACCCATGTCCGTTTGAATGACCTATCGCAAATAAGATACACCAGGCTTTGCTCAAAAGCACTATGGCTGGACCCCGCTTTTATCCTGAAGTTCAACCCTAATTAACTTCGAAACCATATCTTAAAAATTGTGACCGGCTATTGCCTCAAAGCAATACAGACGGTAATATCGACCTTGATCAGTGGTCGGCTTTTGCCCAAAAGCACCCCAGCCGGCCTAACGATCCATGCGGAAGGTCAGACCTTGTTGACCCCAGCATCCGCCTTGCTATTGCCCCATGGCAATATAGGCGGCAAATTGTACCTCAGTGTGCAACCGGCTTTTGCAAGAAAGCATTACAGCCGGCTACGATGTCAGAAAGTCCAGACTTTGCTTCATACTTAACAAGGGTCTAAAGAGCATACGTCCGATCCTAGGCCGCCTGTATGCAGCCAAGCGAACTTGTTGGAAAAGTCAAGGGTCTTATATTCATTTATCTGGATAACTTTGGACGTCCGAAGTTTGGAAGAATTCGTCACCTGGAAGTTGAAAATCTTGGTCTGGGCTTCATTGAGAGATTTTTGAAGAGCCTTGATGGAGTCCGCCTGTTGCATGATTATGCCTTTAGTTTTCAATTCATGCATAATCATGGAATATTGGGCAACGTTATGTGACTCGGACGCATCCCGTTTAGCCCATCTTACTTACTCGCATTTGCGGGTGTAGGCGTTCTTGAGCCTCTCCACGCGCAGCATTGACTACAAAAGACCAAGCGGTGTTAGAAGGGGTCAGAAGGCATAATAACTTAAACAAATTGGAAGAGCATATACCTCAGCCAGTCCGGCCATAACCTGGTTGGCGTTGAAAGTGTTGATCCCTGGGATCGCCTCCTTCTCCTCTCTGGGAATGGCTTTCAGCATGGCCCGGGTGAAAGGAATGGTGTCCTTCCAACAAGTATATTATTCTGATAAGGGGTTCAGAATTATTATAGAGCTAATTCTTTAGTAAGGTCAAGTGATCGGAATACCTAGGTGGAGGCCGCTTCCGATCAGTAATATTAACGTATAATTAATATTACAACTTAATCTTAACTGAACCCTTCGGGTCGAACCCAATCGAACAACCGATCTGAGACGACAAATTAGTCCGAATGATTTAATGAGTCATCGGAGTTTTACGAACACAGACGTCGGATATCGAGCCTAGGGCGTCGAGACCGAGCGTCGCAAAATCACAAGCAACCAGTACAAGCATAGCTGTAGCATCACATTGGCCTAGCCATGTGAAGTGCTAGGCTAGGCTAGCTCATCGCAAGCCTAGGCGCACCATGGTGTGCTAGGCGAGGCATGAGTGTTAGGCGCTCGAGGCAGCCCATCGCAGCCTTCGCATGGCATGGCAGCACCTTCGCTCAAACCACCGCACAAGCACAGCACCATCGTAGTGCTAGGCACTGTTGCGTGTGCGTGCGTGTGCATGTGCCTAGGACTGTTGCACCAAACGCAGCACAAGCATGGAACTGTTGCATGGCTAGGCCATGCGTGTATGCGCATGCGTGCAAGAAATCGCAGCATCACAGCACTAGCCTCGCCCAGTGTGCGTGCGTGTACGTTACCCAGCGAGTAGCAGCAGCGAAGGGAGCATCGCCCAGTAGCCCAGCAGAATGCGTATCTCGCTAGCAGCACGCATGTGCTGGCTGGTGCACATTGCGTGCTGGGCAGTGATGCGGTGCAGGCTAGCTGTGTTGGCTGGTGCACGCTAGCATGCTAGCTAGCTGCCAGCCCAGCAAGCCTTGGTTGGTGGTGGTTTGGTGAGGGGTGGGGACCAACCCTTGGGTAAAGCCTTGGTAAGCAAGGCAATGGTCCCCCCCACCTACTCTAAAGGAATCATGACCGAAGAAGCTCATGAAGAATGGTCTTCCAATTGCAAGAAAGTCTCACGACTTATGGCAAATTCCATCCCGGAAAATTGGAAGGAAACTCTTCCCTCCTATCTCCCAGACATGTTCCTCAAAGCCCTAGAGGACGTTGTCAATGTAAGAGTCACCAAGAGTGAAAAAGGTAACTATGATGGACTCGTGTTTGATTTGACTAGGTCACTTTCAAACATGAACATAAGGCCACCACATGAAGGTTGTCTTGCCAAGGAAAGGCGTCGGCTTTGGTCTACGGTCTACAACACCAAGTTGAGACCGGGTATGCCCCTCTGACCCCATGTGGCAAGAATGACTAGGCTCTTCAAGCACATGGAACCTCCTCGGAATCCCATTAGAGGATGGAATGGCTAGTCATATTATGCTCTCTTCCCTCCACTCAAGATATGATGTACTAAGGGCATATTTCTGAAAGAAAGGAGACACATTCTTTAAAGAGTGTGCTGGAGCTACTTCACCGAGCCAATTCATTTGGGGAAACCAAAAGACCATTAAGGAGGAGGGATTTCAAGGTCAAGGCAAAGATGCGCTGCTTCTATTGTGGTAGGCAAGGCCACTACAAGAGAGAATGCAAGCTCTTCTAGGAAGAGGGGAATATTCCGACTTCCTCAGGTATCTTCCTAAACACTTGTGAATTAAGCTTATCATAGGTATTGGATACCAAGTATGACTCACTTTATGTTGCCTTTTCAGGGATCAAGTGAGAAGCTTATCAAGTGTTGGTGCAAGGATAAGTAGACGACGAAGATGGTTTTTTCGGTCGTGCTTGCATGCACTATTTTGTCTATGACATGTAATTAAACTAATCTTAGTTTTCATCATGCTTTTGAAAATACTATGATCTATGGTGTTGGACACCTAGTTATTTTTAATGTAAGACTTTGACAATAGTTGTTTCAAAATTGTCTTGCAAATATATGTTCACTAGAAACTGCATGTTTTACATATGATTAGACAAGAGTTGATACCACTAACTAAGACATCTAAGAATTTAAATTCGTTAACAAACATTAGTAGATATGACTATATCTACTTAATGTCGAATAAATCTGAATCATTTGAGAAATTAAAAGAATTTCATAAAGAAGTTGAAAATCAACTTGGCAAGAAAATTCAAGCACTTCGATCGGATCGAGGTGGCGAATATTTGTGTAGGGTTTCGTAGTGACCCGACACTACGCGGAAGGAAACCCACCAAGACCCGCCCCTTAATTAAAGCAATTTAAAAAGCATAATTAACTTAATCAAACAAGATTAAGGACAAGAATTATACCTTTGACGCGTGCTTCGCTCCCAATAAGCTCTTACTTCAAAATCCCGAAAAGACGAGATCTCCGACGGGTCGTACCCTCGACCCGACCCGAGCGTCCTAAGTCTTGAAGGTTAGTCAAGACCCGGACAAAATAACTATGAGTTTTACGAATCAAAGGTTTACTCTTTTCTAGAGTTGCCTTTTTAATTCCACTCAAGGTTATCTCAAATCCCAATACCAAGCTTGGTATTTATAGGGAAATGATCCCTTGATATTTCATTCTCCACCAATGTGGGAGAATGAATTTTTCTAATTAATTTATTTCCAAAATAAATCAATAAACAAAAGCAATCACAATTCGACAAGTGTCAAGGAGGGAGAGAGTGTTAGGTGAGGACCATGGAGAGGTAGGGGGACCAATGCCTTGCTCCCCAAGGCCATGTATTGTTCCCACACACCATGCCCAAAACCGGGTCAAGGTGTGCTAGTTGGCTGCCAGCTAGCGTGCCAGTTGGGGCTGCCAGCTAGCGTGCCTTGCTGCCCAGCACCCAGCCAGCCAGCCAGTGCACGCTGCTGCTGGGCTGTGCTGGTGCTACGTGCTGGCGCTGGGCGCTGCTAGCACCTAGTGCTTGCATTAGCCCCAGCAGCCCACGCACTCACTCTTCGCGCCTCATTGCTAGCACAGCTAGCATGCGTGCTGCTAGCGAGCCACGCATGTTGGCCACACTGTCCCTCGCACCATTCGCATACCCCATCGCACCCACGCATTGGCACAATGCCTTCGCTAGCACTAGCCAGTGCCTAGCACTGCTTGTGCTTGATGCGAGGCATGTGCACACGTACACGCACTCGCATGCGTGGTGCTGCTGCCTAGCACCTAGCCAGGCATTGCACGCACACGCACCAGCCATGCGCCACGCACCACGCACTACTAGCCCACACGCATCAATGCGCCTATGATGCGATGCTGCTTGTGCGAGGCTGCGAGTGCCAGGCCTAGCATCGAGCTGGCGCGCAGCCCCCCGCATGTGTTGCGATGCTTAATGCTGCCATGAGAAAGGCTAGCACTCAAGCACACGCACATGGCACCCCATTGCCAGGCAGCCAGCCATGCCAGCACTTGGTGCTTGCGATGCTGCTGCCAGGCCAGGCACGCACGCACGCAGCACCTGGTGCTTGCGATGGTGCGCCTGGTGCTTCCATGGCCTGCGATAGGCGCCACATGCACCCAGGCACCACGCTAGCATGCTTGCTAGCTGCTATGGGCTGCCTGGTGCCTTTGCGGCCTACGATGGCTGCCATGCGCACCTAGGCACCCATGCTAGCTTGCGATGGGTTGCTAGGGTGCGCTAGGCTGCGATGGTGCCTAGCACACCATGGTGCGCCTAGCACACACATGGTGCACCTAGGTTTGCGATGAGCTAGCCTAGCCTAGCTATGTCTACGCTCATGCTTGTCGATTGTGATTTCGCGACGCTCGGTATCGACGCCCTAGGCTCAATTTCCGACGTCTGTATTCGTAAAACTCTGTCGACTTATGAAATCCTTTCGGATTAATTCGACGTCTCGGATCGGAGATTCGATTGGGTTCGACCTGAAGGGTTCAGTTAAGATTAAGCTGTAATATCAATTGTACCCTGGTATTACTGATCGGAAGCGGCCTCCACCTAGGCATTCCGATCACTTGACCTTACTGAAGAATTACCTCTGTGATAATTCTGAACCCTTTATCGGAATAATACACTTGTTGGAAGGACACCATTCCTTTCAATCTCCCACTTGTCCTTCTGGACAAGTGTGCACATTGTGTATAGCTCATTTCCTTTGACTCTTAATGTTTCTTCGTGAACTATAAGGTAAGATTCTTTGTCATCCTTATTAAGTTCAGAAGTGTTTCTCGATCTCCGAGTTTGACTGTCAAATAAGCAGATGATTTCTAAAATCCATCTGAGCATGGCCATGCATTTTACAGTCTTACTCTTCGAGCGGCCTTTTAAACAACAAAACATTTTCCCTATTGTTAGTAGGGGGACAATCCCAGTCTTGTATTGTAAGTTCTTCTTACTAAGAGGACATAGACTCCCGAGTGTTCCCGTTATGATCCCCAGTTACGGCAGACGTTAGGAAACATCAAAGAGCCTAGTACTTAAACAAGAAAACTTCACAGTACTCATGGTCTGAGGAAATAAGTTCCGATAGCCATAATGAGAGATGTACTTATGACAAAATTTTAATTTTCTTAAAGTACTCTCATAGGTCTTATCCAGTACAGTTCTAAACTGTACCTGTGCAAATGATTTATGAATGTCACGTCCTCGTAGCACAAGAAACGGTGCTGTAAATCATACTACACACTAATCTATGGCGGTCATCAATCGTCCATCTGTTAGATGACCTCGATAAGGGATACTTTTTGATTTAATATTCAATGTTCACTTAACAGGTGTTTCTTTATCCAAGACATGGTCTTGATACCCTGTTTTGAATATTTCCGTAAATCGAATGGACTCATTATTTAATTCTAAACCACAATTAAATAGTAATGGAGTGAATGATAATTTTGCACAAAAATTAATTACTCCATTAATGAATGGTTTTAGTATAGTGTCTTACATTAAATCAACCCTGTTTAATTAAAACACTTGTACAGGGAATATCAAATCCAGTCTTAAACATGCTTGATTCCCATTGCCTCAACGTGTTTGTTGTGTTTCACTTGAGGCAAAGGTTTAGTTAAAGGATCGGCCACATTATCATCCGTGCCGATATTACAAATTCTGATTTCACCTTCGGATTTCCATTCCCTTATCATGTGAAATCGCCGTTGCACGTGTTTGACCTTTTGGTGTTCTCTCGGCTCTCTGGCCTGAGCGACAGCTCCATTATTATCACAATAAAGGTCTATCGGTCCCTTGATTGAGGGTATAACACCAAGTTCACTGATGAACTTGTGAATCCAAACAGCTTCCTTGGCAGCTTCCGAAGCGGCCAAGTACTCGGCTTCAGTTGTAGAGTCTGCAGTGGTGCTCTGCTTGGCACTCTTCCAGCTGAACGCTCCTCCATTCAGACAGAATACATATCCCGACTATGACTTGAAGTCGTCTCTGTCAGTCTGGAAGCTAGCGTCGGTGTAACCTTCAACAACCAGTTATTTGTGGCCTCTATACACCAGGAATTTATCCTTGTTCCTTTTCGGGTACTTAAGGATGTTCTTGGCCGCAGTCCAATGCGCCTCTCCTGGGTTCGATTGGTATCGACTCGTTGCACTCAGGGCATACGATACATCTGGCCTTGTACATATCATGGCATACACGATCGATCCGATTAGCGAAGCATATGGGATCTGATTCATTCTTTCTCGCTCAACAGGTGTCTGCGGACACTGTTTCTTGCTGAGAGTTATGCCATGGGACATGGGTAAATGCCCTCTTTTGGCATTTTCCATGTTGAATCAAGCCAGTACCTTATCAATATAAGTACTTTGGCTTAATCCAATCATCCTCTTAGATCTATCCCTGTAGATCTTGATGCCCAATATGTACTGTGCCTCTCCTAAGTCCTTCATTGAAAAGCACTTTCCCAACCAGCCCTTTTCGGACTCCAACAATTTTGTGTTGTTTCCAATGAGCAGTATGTCATCTACATACAGGACCAGGAATGCAATATCACTCCCACTGACCTTCTTGTATACACAAGACTCATCTGGATTCTTGATAAAACCAAACTTGCTGATGGCTTCATCAAATCGCAGATTCCAACTCTTGTTGGCTTGCTTTAGTCCATTAATGGACTTCTTCAGCTTGCAAACCTTTCCAGCATTGCCTGGATCGACAAAACCCTCTGGCTGTGTCATATACACAGTTTCTTCCAAAATCCCATTAAGGAAGGCGGTTTTGACATCCATTTTCCATATTTCGTAATCGTAATATGCAGCAATCGCTAGGATGATCCGGACGGACTTTAGCATTGCAACTGGTGAAAAAGTTTCATCATAGTCAATCCCGTGGACTTGTCTATAACCTTTGGTGTGCCTCAGTCGTATGCAACCAAAAATATCACAACTAAGCTAACTGCAAATAAACGTAGTTAGGGAAGTCGAGTTCGAATCCACAGGGAAAAAGGGACTAATAACTGGAAACCTAAGTGGAAATACTCTAGGACGGTAGTAACCTAAGTAACGAGGGGGGTTTTCACGAGCAATGATGATAAATGAACTAAGTAAGAACAACGAACGTAATGAATAGGTAATCAATGAGAAGAACGGTCTTGGTTATGCGAAATCCACTAATGAACATACAAATTGATCATAGAAGTCTCCTCAATCAAGCTCTATTGAACACCTTGTTGTAGAATTCCTAGATTCTAAATTCTCATAAATAGTTAGAAATAGCAAAGCGCTCCTTTCTAACCCTTTCCAATGCACAATTCAAGACAAGCGCTCTAAATTATCCACAAGAAGAAAATAAACGGAGAAATCAACAAGGATTGAATAAATTAACACAAGCGGTCTAATTTCTTCAATAATATTATTCCCTCTTCAAGTTATCAACCAAAAGCATGCATCAATAACCTAAAGTTGCTACTTTGGAAAGATTAATTAGATGCAAGCGAATCCAATAATTCTAACCTAGCAATTGATTAAAGCAAATCATGAAATTAATTCAAGGAACAATATATATTCAATAGATATTAAGAGAAGAAAGATCTCACAATTCGTAGCTAAAAGCTTCAATCTTTAACCAAGAATCCGGAAGATTAAGCTTCCATGGATTCTAATTCCAAAACAAAGAATTCTGAAAATTCCAAGAAAACCCTAGAAAGCTTTTTTTTCTCAAAACTTAATTCTCCTTTTCTCACTAAAACTTAATTAAAACTAAGCTATTTATATGTTTCTATATTTTAATAACAGAACACAATAATAATAATAAAATAATATCCAAAACACGAGCCAAAACAAAGCCAAATTGCTGAAAATTAACCAAAACAGCCCGAATTTCTGCCAGAGCCGCTGCCAGCTGCTCTGGACCCGCTGGCAGCTGCTCTGGCAGCCCCTCACTCTGGTATACCCGCTGCCAGCGGCTCTGGCCAGCTGCCAGCGGCCCTGGCAGCGGTTCCTGCTGTTTTCGCCTTCTTTCCTTGCTTCTTCTTCTTGCTTTGCTTCACCTTTTCCTCAAGCTTTCTTCCTTGCTCTTCCATGCTCCATCACAACTCTCAAATCACGAGCCAAGGTCCATCCTTCTTACATAACTCTTCATTGGTTCCCGAGCTCACTCACTCACTTATACTCATAAATCCCGCCTTTTGCACATAAGTGAGATCACAGCCCAAAACTCACAAAAGCTAACAAAAGTACATATAAAGCATCAAAACACACCCTAAAATGCTTCTCTCAACCCATGATAAGAAGGCTTATCAAATTCCCCCATGCTTGAACCTTTACTCGCCCTCGAGTAAACTTAGAGAATAAAACACATCCTCCTCACTAAGGTTCAAAACAGAAGATGGTGGAATCAAACTAGCTCTATGCACTCAAACTCAACAAAACATCCTAGTACTTATCAACCAATCACAATCACACTCCCCCATACTTCACACTTTGAATCTCCCTTTTTTCTTATTTATCAATTCATCCCCAAAATCAACTTGGAACGATAAACGCATAGCCATGAGTATGAATATTCTCAACCGCCTAAAGAAATGAAATTTTTGATAAAATTGGGCAAACAAAAACTCAACTTAACCAAAAATCTCATAAAAACACTTCCACATTCAAGAGTGAAAACAAACAACTCATGCTCTCAAATTCCTAAGATGATCAACAAATTCCCCCAAAATCTCAACTATCTCCCAAAATCACCAAGATGAAACCTACCCCGACACCTCCTTATATCTCCTCCCCTTATGACACCGACTCCGGCAAATAGATGCGAAATTTCCTTGAAAAATCAAATTCATGAACATTTCTCTCTTTTTTCTCTCATTTTGCCTAGGAGCCCTTTCGGGTTTTCATCCTAGCCTCTCTTCTTTTTTTCAAATCTCACTATATCACCCGCTCATTAGCCTCTTTTTTGCTTAGGTCGCCCTTTCGGGTTTTCAACCTAACCGGGCCCCCATTTTTGCCTAAGCCGCCTTTACAGGTTTTCAACTTAGCGGGTTTCTTTTTCTTTTTTTTTCTTTTTTCCTTTTTTTTCTTTTCATTTTTCATTTTTTTTCATTGAAACACAATTGAAATAGCTATACAAAACCATCAAATTAAGATAACTATACAATTTGTAATGATATGCAAGAATTGCTTCCCCCCCTACTTGAATGAAACATTGTCCTCAATGCAAGAACAACAACAATTAAAACAAAAGTATGGGAAAGGAAGAAGGATGCAAAACCTCAAGGAGAAGGACCTCCGGAGCCGGAAGATTAGGCATTATCAAGGATTTCAAAAATTTCGAGAAGAAAAAATGAACTATGGGGACCCCAAGTGTTGCCCATGGGAAGATCATTCCAACCAAAAGCATTTTTAATTACCGCATAAGGCATGATATAGTTCTTATTGTTAAAATTGAAAGAAATTCTTGACATCCCTTAGTCAAAGTGGAAAGGAATTCATGTATACCTCACATAAGTAGGTGCGCTCGTGCTCCATCACCTCCTCCAAACCAACCTCTTGCAATGCCTCCAAATCGAAGAACTTTGTGCATTGCACTATACTCTTGGGTTGTTGGAGTTCAAATAGCTTGCTCCTTTGTAGTGAGCCTAATTCCCATGAAGTCACTTGCTTGGGGAAAAGAGGGTGATTCACCCTCTTTTGAAGTATCACCTTGTTGTCTCTTCCCATTGCTTAAGAATGAATTGCACAACTCACACTTTATTCTTCAAAGCACAATGAACACACCACCAAACCTCCAAACACCAAGGTTCTCACAATTCCTCAAATGCCAAGTGTGAAATTGAGAAATTGAAACAATTTTAGGTTGAATTGTCTTTGAAAGTGAGGGAAAGGGATTGTGTGTAGGAAAGATTGGGTTAGGGTTTGGGAGTATGAGTGTGGGATTGCTAAGGGAAAGAGAAGAAGGATGAATTGGATTTTAGAAATCAAGAAATGGGTCAAAAAGGGTGAAAAATTCAGGAAAGGCTGGAAAGGCCGCTGGTAGCGGCTTGGGACCCGCTGCCAGCGGCTAAAGCAGAGCTTTTGGATCTTCTTTGCTGGAAGACCCGCTGGCAGCGGCTATACTACGTAAATTTTTTTTTTTTTTTTTTTTTTTTTTTTTTTTGTTTTTTTTTTTTAGAAAAAATAAACGTGGAGGGGGGTACCCGCTGGCAGCGGCTTTTGAGCAGCTACCAGCGGCTGGGACAGCAAAAGGGGAGGTTGGGCTGCTGGAAGACCCGCTGGTAGCGGCTGCAGAGCAGCTGCCAGCGACTACTGCAGGGATAGCCCCCCTTTGGCCTGTTTTGCTCTGTTTTTGCTGCTCTTCGCGCATAACAAATACTCCCAAGGCATCCACCTACACAAACACAATAAAAATACTCTTCACATCACAAGAAAAATAAAAAACTAAACTACAAGAAGAAATGGGGAAGATTTTCGATCGGGTTGCCTCCCGATTAGCGCCTTTGTTTTACGTCGTTGGCTCGACGCGGCTCATCCCACTTCGCTACTCCATTGATGGCTCGTAGAGATCGATGCACTCCACGTTCTCGGTTTTGAAACCCTCGAAGTAGGGTTTGAGCCTTTTTCCATTCACTTTGAACATGTTGTTGGTCTCTAAACTCCGAATTTCTACCGCTCCATGCGGATAGACCTTGTCAACTTGAATTGGACCCTTCCAACGGGAGCTCATCTTGTCATGCCACACCTTATTCTTTGCTTTGTGGTATACCTGGGATAATTTCTTGCCCGGAAATGATGACGGGGTGGGTGTTGCCCCTAGTGGTATAGGTGGAAGCTTGGACTGTTCATTCAATTCCGCCACCTTCACCTGCACATTAGTAGGTATAGAAGAATCCAAGCAATCACCAGACACAACATTAGTAATAGGTGTGAGGAGCTCATCCCCATGATCAATGTTAGAAACATCATGCAATATTGGATCGACAACATTTATAGAATATAAAGAATGAGTATCAACGGGATACTTTATGGTATCATAAATGTTATACACAATTGCTTTCCCATCAACCTCCATAGTCAAAGAACCGGTAGACACATCGATTTTTGTCTTAGCAGTCTTTAAGAAAGGTCTTCCTAACAGGATAGGGGCTGCTTGTTTGTCATGTTCCATGTCAAGGACGTAAAAGTCAGCAGGAAAGATCAATCCATCAACCTTAACAAGTACATCTTCTACTACCCCCTTAGGATATACATTGGACCTATCAGCTAACTGAATTACTACCCCAGTTTCATGCAAAGGCCCAAGTTCTAAAGATTTAAACAGGGAGTAGGGAATGACATTGATTGATGCACCTAGGTCCAACATGGCTCGGTGTAATGTGGTGTCTCCTATTGTAACAGGAATAGTAAACATACCAGGATCACCACATTTTTCTGGGAGTTTCTTTTGGAAAACTGCAGAAACATGAGCACTCACCTTCACTTTTTCTTTTCCTCCCAACCTGTGCTTTCTCTTGATCGTACACAGTTCCTTCATAAACTTAGCAAAACGAGGAACACTTTTAATCACATTCAAGAGGGGCATATTTACCTCACATTTGCTGAAAGTCTCATAAATATCCTTGTCTTTCTCATACCTTTGAGTATCTTGCAAGGCTTCTGGGAAAGGTGGCACAGGCTCATAAGAGGTAAAGGTTGGAGGATTCGCCTTAGTTTCTTGTTCTACTTCCTCCTCCTCAACTCCAATCAAGTCTTTAGCCTTCTTAGGTGCAACTACAGTTTCTTGCAACTTTTTGCCATTTCTCAATGTAATAGCGTTGGCTTGTTGCTTAGGATTCAACTCCGTTTGAGATGGAAGTTTTCCCGAATCCTTAGCTTCAAGTCTGCTCACTGCAGTTGAAATTTGACTCACTTGACTTTCCAAATTCTGAATACTGGATTTGGTCTCTTGCTGGAATTGCACCATGTTTTGCTGCATAGTAGAAACATTAGAAGTTAGTGATCTAATCATTTCATCAGTTGACATATCATTCGAATTTGAGCTTTGGCCTTGAGGTTTGGCCAATGGTGCCCTATATTGCTGATATTGCTGCTGGCCTTGAGCATTTTGCTGTTGTTGTTGGTTCCCCTGGGAATTCCCATATCTCAAATTTGGATGATCCCTCCATCCTGGA
Source organism: Chenopodium quinoa (assembly GCF_001683475.1). Lineage (NCBI taxonomy): Eukaryota > Viridiplantae > Streptophyta > Magnoliopsida > Caryophyllales > Amaranthaceae > Chenopodium > Chenopodium quinoa. The sequence goes on from NW_018744469.1 coordinate 100,112, forward strand.
TTGTATGTATTCGAATATGGATCATATCTTCTCTGAGGACCTTGCCCTTGGAAACCCATTGCATTGGCCTGCTCATTCTGTTCCTCTTGTAATTGAGGACATGCATCAGTGGGATGTCCTGTGGAGGTGCATAAACCACAAGCATTCAGTTGCTGTGGATTCCTTGAGTTCACCATGAACTCACGCATCATAGAAGTCAAATCAGCTACTTGACTCTCTAACTCAGTTGTATTTGAATTTGCTGCATTCACCCGGCGCGTGGGAGTTCTCTGACTGAATTGCCTAGAATTTTCTGCTAGCTCTGCAATCAACCTAGTTGCATCTCCTGGAGTCTTATTCACTAGCCCTCCACCACTTGCTGCATTCACCATCCTCAAGTCATCATCAATTAGACCTCCATAGAAGTATAGGATGAGGTCTTGATCGGAATACCCATGGTAAGGACAGCTAGCACACAATCTCTTAAATCTCTCCCAATACTCATACAAGGATTCATCTTCCTTCTGATCCACATTGCTGATAGCTTTCTTAAGGCTTGCAGAAATAGTGGCTGGGTAGTACTTCTCAAGGAAACACTTCTTTAAATCTGCCCAAGTTGTTATGCTACCTGGGGGAAGATAGTAAAACCAATCCTTTGCTGCATCTTTGAGAGAAAAAGGAAATGCTCTCAACTGAATTTGTTCATCAGTCATCCCAATCGGTTTCATGCTAGTGCAAACCACATGAAATTCTGCCAGATGTTTATTCGGATCTTCGCCTTTCATGCCATGGAATGCCGGCAATAGATGAATTAGACCGGATTTGATCTCAACATTAGTACCTTCCTCCAACTGCTGGTATGCAATGCACAACGGTTGTTGGTTCAAGTTAGGGGCTGTAAGTTCTCTTAGAGTTCGATTGTCAGCCATCTCCTCTTCTTCTTGAATATTGAAGAAGTACGTTGATTCACTAGGGGTTGTTTTTGCCTCTTTTCACAACCTGGAAATATTCCTTTCAATTTCTGGATCAAACTACAAAACTTCTTTGTTAGCAGAACGGGTACTTATCATACCCTAGCGAACAAACAAAGAAAGATAGCTAAGAACAGTCCTAAAATAAATTCTACTAAGATAAACAATAAAAAAGTAACGCCTTAATTCCCCGGCAACGGCGCCAAAATTTGGTGTGCCTCAGTCGTATGCAACCAAAAATATCACAACTAAGCTAACTGCAAATAAACGTAGTTAGGGAAGTCGAGTTCGAATCCACAGGGAAAAAGGGACTAATAACTGGAAACCTAAGTGGAAATACTCTAGGACGGTAGTAACCTAAGTAACGAGGGGGGTTTTCACGAGCAATGATGATAAATGAACTAAGTAAGAACAACGAACGTAATGAATAGGTAATCAATGAGAAGAACGGTCTTGGTTATGCGAAATCCACTAATGAACATACAAATTGATCATAGAAGTCTCCTCAATCAAGCTCTATTGAACACCTTGTTGTAGAAATCCTAGATTCTAAATTCTCATAAATAGTTAGAAATAGCAAAGCGCTCCTTTCTAACCCTTTCCAATGCACAATTCAAGACAAGCGCTCTAAATTATCCACAAGAAGAAAATAAACGGAGAAATCAACAAGGATTGAATAAATTAACACAAGCGGTCTAATTTCTTCAATAATATTATTCCCTCTTCAAGTTATCAACCAAAAGCATGCATCAATAACCTAAAGTTGCTACTTTGGAAAGATTAATTAGATGCAAGCGAATCCAATAATTCTAACCTAGCAATTGATTAAAGCAAATCATGAAATTAATTCAAGGAACAATATATATTCAATAGATATTAAGAGAAGAAAGATCTCACAATTCGTAGCTAAAAGCTTCAATCTTTAACCAAGAATCCGGAAGATTAAGCTTCCATGGATTCTAATTCCAAAACAAAGAATTCTGAAAATTCCAAGAAAACCCTAGAAAGCTTTTTTTTCTCAAAACTTAATTCTCCTTTTCTCACTAAAACTTAATTAAAACTAAGCTATTTATATGTTTCTATATTTTAATAACAGAACACAATAATAATAATAAAATAATATCCAAAACACGAGCCAAAACAAAGCCAAATTGCTGAAAATTAACCAAAACAGCCCGAATTTCTGCCAGAGCCGCTGCCAGCTGCTCTGGACCCGCTGGCAGCTGCTCTGGCAGCCCCTCACTCTGGTATACCCGCTGCCAGCGGCTCTGGCCAGCTGCCAGCGGCCCTGGCAGCGGTTCCTGCTGTTTTCGCCTTCTTTCCTTGCTTCTTCTTCTTGCTTTGCTTCACCTTTTCCTCAAGCTTTCTTCCTTGCTCTTCCATGCTCCATCACAACTCTCAAATCACGAGCCAAGGTCCATCCTTCTTACATAACTCTTCATTGGTTCCCGAGCTCACTCACTCACTTATACTCATAAATCCCGCCTTTTGCACATAAGTGAGATCACAGCCCAAAACTCACAAAAGCTAACAAAAGTACATATAAAGCATCAAAACACACCCTAAAATGCTTCTCTCAACCCATGATAAGAAGGCTTATCAACCTTTTGCCACCATTCTAGCTTTGTATATCGATACATTTCCATCTTTGTCTGTCTTCACTTTGAAGATCCATTTGCAACCAATGGGTGTATAACCCTCGGGAAAATTCACCAAGTCCCAAACTTGATTTTGACTTGATTTTCAGACATGGAGTCCATCTCGGATTTCATGGCCTCTTGCCATTTTGCAGAGTCGGGGCTCGTCATATCTTGCTTGTATATCGCCGGCTCATCACCATCCATAACTAGGATGTCCTGATCATCAGTTAAGACAATACCGAGGTATCTGTCTGGTTGAGATCTTTGTCGTTGCGACCTACGTAGGGTAATCAGTTGAGCATTTATATTGTCTGTTTGACTCTGACCAATCTTCTCAGATGCTTCCAAAGTATCTAGATTGTTAGTTTTGTCAGGTTGACATTTTTGCTCGTCCTCTCGAACTTTGTCGAGTTTTATTTTCCTCCCACTTGTCATTTTGGAAAGGTGATCCTTCTCCAAAAAGACACCATCACGAGCAACAAATACTTTGTTCTCGGATTTATTGTAGAAGTAATACCCTTTGGTTTCTTTTGGATATCCCACAAAGAAACACTTATCCGATTTGGGGTGAAGTTTGTCCGAAATTAATCGCTTGACATATGCTTCGTATCCCCAAATCTTGAGAAAAGACAACCTGGGAGGTTTCTTAGTCCATAATTCATATGGAGTCTTTTCAACGGCTTTTGACGGAGCTCTATTCAGTGTTAGTGCTGCTGTTTGTAGTGCATGTCCCCATAACGAGATAGGGAGTTCACTAAGACCCATCAATGACCGAACCATGTCTAACAAGGTCCGATTCCTCCGTTCGGACACTCCGTTCTATTGAGGAGTTCCAGGAGGTGTCAACTCTGAAAGAATGCCACATTCTTTCAAGTGATCGTCGAATTCATGGCTCAAATATTCGCCACCTCGATCTGATCGAAGTGCTTTAATTTTCTTGCCAAGTTGATTTTCAACCTCTTTCTGAAATTCTTTGAACTTTTCAAAGGATTAAGATTTATTTGACATTAAGTAGATATAGCCATATCTACTATAATCGTCGGTGAAGGTGATGAAATATCGGTAACCTTGCCTTGCGGGTGTGCTCATAGATCCACATACATCCGTGTGTATTAGACCTAATAAGTCACTTGCCCTTTCTCCCAACTTGGAGAATGGATGTTTGATCATCTTGCCTAATAAGCATCCTTCGCAATTTTCAAATGACTCTAAGTCAAACAAGTCAAGAACACCTTCTTGAAGAAGTTTCTTGATGCGTTTGATGTTAATGTGGCCAAGACAACAATGCCACAAGTAGGTTTGATTCGACTCGATGGTCTTAGCTTAGTGGTATCAACTTTTGTCATATGTAAATCATGCAATTTAATTGAACATAAATTTGTAAACTTGAAACAACTATTGTTAAAAGTTTTACATTTGAAATTCCTAGGTGTCCAACACCATGGATAATATGTTCAAAGCATGATAAAACTAGAAATAGTTTTAATTACATGTCATAGACAAAATAGTGCATGCAAGCACGATCGAAAAACCATCTTTGTCGTCTTCATGCACCAACACTTGATAAGCTTCTCACTTGGTCCCTGAAAAGGCAACATTAAGTGAGTCATACTTGGTATCCAATACCTTATGATAAGCTTAATCCACAAGTGTTAAGGAAGATACCTGAGGTGGTTGGAGTGATCCCCTCTTCCTTGATGAGCATGCATTCCCTCTTGTAATGGCCTTGCATGCCACAATGGAAGCATCTCATCTTTGCTTTGACCTTCTTGAACTCCTTCTTCTTAGCTCTCAAGGGCCTTTTGGTCATTCCATAGGCAGTGGCTTGGCTGAGTAGTTGCACCACCTCCTTGAGGGAGTGTGTCTCCTTTCCCGCAGCGATATGCACTCTAAGTGCATCATAGCCCGAGTGGAGTGAAGCAAGCAAGATATGCCCCGCCATCTCATCTTCCAATGGAATTCCGAGAAGCTGCATGTGCTTGAAGAGCCTAGTCATACCAAGCACATGAGGTCGGAGGGCATGCCTGGTCTCAATTTAGCATTGTAGACCTTGGTCCAAAGTCGTCGCCTTTCCTTAGCAAGACACCCAACATTTGGTGGCTTAATTCTCATGTTTGAAAGTGACCTAGTCAAGTCAAACACGAGTCCATCATAGTTGCCATTGTCACTCTTGGTGACTCTTACATTGACAACGTCCTCAAGTGCTTTGAGGAACATGTTCGAAAGGTAGGAGGAAAGAGTTTCCTTCCAGTCTTCCGGGATGGAATTTGCTATGAGTCGTGAGACCCTTTTGCAATTGGAAGACCATTCTTCATGAGCCTCGTCGGTCATGATCCCTTTAGAAAAGAATCTTGGAATGGGAGTATCAAGAGTATACTCCAAGGAGCAATTTCGGAGAGTTCTTCTGAGTTCCTCTTCCCATTCCTTAAAGTTGACCAAGTTTAAGGGAAAGGCCAACTTTTCGGGGAGTTTCGGGCACATATGGTTGTTGTTTGAGTTACTTGCAGACATTGTTCTACAATTTAAAGAATTTGAAATGAAAACCATTCATACATCAATAAGTTGAAATTTAAAGCGTTCATGCACTTATTCACACTTATTGAACATTTTATCCACGCATTTAAGATTATCCCTTATGGGCGAGAATAAAATGATTCCGAGATCCCAAAGATCAAGAAATGGTTAAGCATGCTTTGGCTTGTCTTAACCATTAAATATCTTAAGGTAAGCAATCCAATTGCTAATAGCTCCAAGCTACTCTCGGTTTGATAAAATGTCGCATCTAATGAATACTTGACATTTTATCTCTTTTGCCACGACATCTAAGGACTCCTTACTGATATCGTTGAGCTTAACCAAGACAACTTGTATACCTAGTATACCTTACGTTCCTAGGGAAGTAGTGATGCCTCGCTTTGGCGTAATCCATCACGTACGCGCATTAGTTCGGTAAGTGTTGTCCTTGGAATGGCAAATTTTAGCTCAATATTATTAAGGGACCTAGGGTTTCTATGTTGGTTGATTTAAGTGAACTTAACTAATCATCGCAACATCATAGAAATCCTAGACATGCATCTAGAAAACATATATATATAAAAATATATAAGGCATAAAAATAGATGCATTTGGCAACTAGCATGACCCCTTGAAATCTTCAATTTCCATGGGTCTTCATCTTGGCTCGTCTTCCTCGAAACGCCGTCTTGAGACTTCTTGGCCAAAATGAAATAAGAGAAGCTAGCTAGAACGACTAAGATTAATCTAAATAGTACAAAATACTTAACGGTTCGCAGACCGTATTTAGATTTACAAAAATACATAACGGAACGCAGTCCGTATTTTCTATCCTAGTCGGGCCCCACTAGTTGCCATTTTCAAACAACCTGTTTTGAACTCAATCTTTCATTCACCCGTTCACTATTTGTGAACGGCCCATGCAATTTTACGAAATACATAATTAAACACGCAAAACTAGTAACTAACTTAGGTCGTTAATCCAATTAACGCGCCTAATTAAAACTAGTCAAAGTGGTTTAATTCATTATTTCTAAACGCAAAATGCTAACGCGTTTAATTAAGCTCCCACTAAATTCTGCATCCGTACTTAATTAATCCGATTAATTAAGTCGGCACAACCCATAATTTGTCAAAATTTTGCAAAATCGAGGTTTTTAGCCTCGTTAAAATAATTAATTAAAATTATTAATACGGGAAAAAACGCAAAATCATAGCTCAACGTTAAGCAAAATCACCCAACAAAGCCCTTGGTAGGTGCGCACCATGGCTGCTAGGCAGCCCATGGCATGGCGCCATGGTGCGTGGTTGAGGCCTGCTGTGCCTAGCAAGCAGCGCCTCAAGCCCCAGCTGCCAGGCAGCATGCTTCGCATGCTTGCTAGCACGCTGGTGCCTGCGAGCATCTGGCCTGCTGGGCAGGCGCATCATGATGCTCGTGGTACACTGGCTGATGCTTGCTGCCCTGCTGCCCAGCAGCTTGCTTCGCAAGCCAGCCTAGCCACCCCACGCACCCCTGCCATGCATTCCAGCCACACACACACAGCGCATAGCAGCATCAAGCCTCGCCCTTGTGCGCACCATAGGCAGCCACATGTGGGCTGCTAGGCAGCCCGGCTAGCCTTGGTGGCACTTGGGTGTATGGCCTTGATTTGCGTGCTATGACTCGGGATTTTAATCCCGATTTACGTGTGACATGAATTAATTCCAAATTATATTTTAGAATTAATTTTAGGGAAAATAAAATAAAACACCCATTAAGTCTAACTTAAACAAATTTTATTTTAATTGGTGCACAAGCCTAAATTTATCCAAAATTACAATTTTGAACAAAATTAGGTCAAACATTATGCTTAAAATAAAATGAGCTATGTCCAAAATTAATCTTGCCAATATGCAAATTAATCATGGACTTGACAAAAGGGAGTTGGAAAAATAAATTAATCATCCAATGATAAAATTTTCCAACTTGCATACTTGTGTAAAATACCAAGATTACATCTTCCAATATGAAGATTAATCAAATTTTACTCACAAGTAATTGAACATAATGGATTTTAATCAACCAAAATATGAAAAAAAATCCAAACTTTGTTCAACATGGAATTTAGGGTTAGGGTTCCAATCATTTAAACACTTAATGATTAGAACTTTAACAACACTTGGGAACTTAAAATACAAAATCACAACAAGTTTTCACACCTTATTGCAATTTATTTGCAAAATTGTGAAAAACAAGTTTATGTGATTACTTGGTATATCAACTTAAGCACTAATAAACACTCCATTATTATGCTCAAGGATATTTTAAAACCAGTAGATTAGTGATGCAAATGTGCATTTAATCTAAACTTGTAATGCTTGCATTAATCAAGGCTTAAAAAGAATTAAAACTTTCGTTGAAAAACGAAAAACCCCAAAAAAATGGGTTTCTGGTTCGAATTTGGCTTCTGGACAACCCTAAAAGAGTTGAAACAGTTCCAGAATGTCGATTCCACCCAAAAATCACTATTTTTGAGCCAAAATCTGGGTTCGACTGCCAAATCGATAATAAAATCGAGTTTTAAAAATTAATTAAACCGAGCATCTAATCTAATTAGATGAACATGAACCAGAAAAATAAATTCTTTAAAACACCTTAATTAAACAATAATTGCAAAAATTAAAAGGAGCATGGCTTCGATACCGCTGTAGGGTTTCGTAGTGACCCGACACTACGCGGAAGGAAACCCACCAAGACCCGCCCCTTAATTAAAGCAATTAAACAAGCATAATTAACTTAACCAAACAAGATTAAGGACAAGAATTATACCTTTGACGCGTGCTTCGCTCCCAATGAGCTCTTACTTCAAAATCCCGAAAAGACGAGATCTCCGAAGGATCGTACCCTCGACCCGACCCGAGCGTCCTAAGTCTTGAAGGTTAGTCAAGACCCGGACAAAATAACTATGAGTTTTACGAATCAAAGGTTTACTCTTTTCTAGAGTTGCCTTTTTAATTCCACTCAAGGTTATCTCAAATCCCAATACCAAGCTTGGTATTTATAGGGAAATGATCCCTTGATATTTCATCCTCCACCAATGTGGGAGAATGAATTTTGCTAATTAATTTATTTCTAAAATAAATCAATAAACAAAAGCAATCACAATTCGACAAGTGTCAAGGAGGGAGAGAGTGTTAGGTGAGGACCATGGAGAGGTGGGGGACCAATGCCTTGCTCCCCAAGGCCATGTATTCGTCCCCACACACCATGCCTAAAACCGGGTCAAGGTGTGATAGCTGGCTGCCAGCTAGCGTGCTAGTTGGGGCTGCCAGCTAGCGTGCCTTACTGCCCAGCACCCAGCCAGCCAGCCAGTGCACGCTGTTGCTGGGCTGTGCTGGTGTTGCGTGTTGGCGCTGGGCGCTGCTAGCACCTAGTGCTGGCATTAGCCCCAGAACCCCACGCACTCACTCTTCGCGCCTCATTGCTAGCACAGCCAGCATGTGTGCTGCTAGCGAGCCACGCATGCTGGCCACATTGTCCCTCGCACCATTCGCATACCCCATCGCACCCACGCATTGGCACAATGCCTTCGCTAGCACTAGCCAGTGCTTAGCACTGCTTGTGCTTGATGCGAGGCATGTGCACACGTACACGCACTCGCATGCGTGGTACTGCTGCCTAGCATCTAGCCAGGCATTGGACGCACACGCACCAGCCATGCGCCACGCACCACGCACTGCTATCCCACACGCATCAATGCGCCTATGATGCAATGCTGCTTGTGCGAGGCTAGTGTGCGAGGCTGCGAGTGCCAGGCCTAGCATCGAGCTGGCGCGCAGCCCCTCGCATGTGCTGCGATGCTTAGTGCTGCCATGCGAAAGGCTAGCACTCAAGCACACGCACATGGCGCCCCATTACCAGGCAGCCAGCCATGCCAGCACTTGGTGCTTGCGATGCTGCTGCCAGGCCAGGCACGCACGCACGCAGCACCTAGTGCTTGCGATGGTGCGCCTGGTGCTGCCATGGCCTGCGATAGGCGCCACATCCACCCAGGCACCACGCTAGCGTGCTTGCTAGCTGCTATGGGCTGCCTGGTGCCTGTGTGGCCTGCGATGGCTGCCATGCGCACCTAGGCACCCATGCTAGCTTGCGATGGGCTGCTAGGATGCGCTAGGCTGCGATGGTGCCTAGCACACCATGGTGCGCCTAGCACACACATGGTGCACCTAGGTTTGCGATGAGCTAGCCTAGCCTAGCTATGCCTACGCTCATGCTTGTCGATTGTGATTTTGCGACGCTCGGTATCGACGCCCTAGGCTCGATTTCCGACGTCTGTATTCGTAAAACTCTGTCGACTTATTAAATCCTTTCGGATTCATTCGACGTCTCGGATCGGAGATTCGATTGGGTTCGACCCGAAGGGTTCAGTTAAGATTAAGCTGTAATATCAATTGTACCCTGATATTACTGATCGGAAGCGGCCTCCACCTAGGAATTCCGATCACTTGACCTTACTGAAGAATTACCTCTGTAATAATTCTGAACCCTCTATCGGAATAATACACTTGTTGGAAGGACACCATTCCTTTCAATTTGAGCCATGAATTCGACGATCACTTGAAAGAAAATGGTATTATTTTAGAGTTGACACCTCCTGGAACTCCTCAATGGAACGGAGTATCCGAACGGAGGAATCGAACCTTGTTAGACATGGTTCAATCAATGATGGGTCTTAGTGAACTTCCTATCACTTTCTGGAGACATGCGCTACAAACCGCGGCACTAACACTGAACCGAGCTCCATCAAAAGCTGTGGAAAAGACTCTATATTTATTATGGACTAAGAAACTTCCTAGGTTGTCTTTCCTCAAGATTTGGGGATGCGAAGCATATGTCAAACGATTAATTTCAGACAAACTTCACCCCAAATCAGACAAGTGTTTCTTTGTGGGGTATCCAAAAGAAACCAAAGGGTATTACTTCTACAATAAATCCGAGAACAAAGTATTTGTTGCTCGTGATGGTGTCTTTTTGGAGAAGGAACACCTTTCCAAAATGACAAGTGGGAGGAAAATCGAACTCGACGAAGTTCGAGAGGACGAGCAACAATGTCAACCTGATAAAACTGTTAATCTAAGTGCTTTGGAAGCAACTGGGAAGATTGGTCAGAATCAAACAGACAATGTAAATGCTTAACCCATTACCCTTAGTAGGTTGCAACGGTAAAGATCTCCACCAAACAGATACCTTGGTATTGTCTTAATCGATGATCAAGACATCCTAGTTATGGATGGAGATGAGCCAGCGACATACAAGCAAGCTATGACGAGCCCCGACTCTGCTAAATGGCAAAAAGCCATGAAATCCGAGATGGACTCCATGTCTGAAAATCAAGTCTGGGACTTGGTGAATTTGCCCGAGGGTTACACACCCATTGGTTGCAAATGGATCTTCAAATTAAAGACAAACAAGGATGGAAATGTATCAATATACAAAGCTAGACTGGTGGCGAAAGGTTATAGACAAATCCACGGGATTGACTATGATGAAACCTTTTCACCGGTTGTAATGCTAAAGTCTGTCCGGATTATCCTAGCGATTGCTGCATATTACGATTATGAAATATAGCAGATGGATGTCAAAACCGCCTTCCTAAATGGGATTTTGGAAGAAACTGTGTACAAGACACAGCCATAAGGTTTTGTTGATCCAAGAAACGCTGGAAAGGTTTGCAAGCTTAAGAAGTCCATTTATGGACTAAGCAAGCCAACAGGAGTTGGAATCTGCAATTTGATGAAGCCATCAGCAAGTTTGGTTTTATCAAGAATCCAGATGAAATCTTGTGTATACAGGAAGGTCAGTGGGAGTGACATCGCATTCTTAGTCTTATATGTCGATGACATACTGCTCATTGGAAACAGCACAAAATTACTGGAGTTCGTAAAGGGCTGGTTGGGAAAGTGCTTTTCAATGAAGGACTTAGGAGAGGCACAGTACATATTGGGCATCAAGATCTACAGGGAAAGATCTAAGAGGATGATTGGATTGAGCCTGAGTACTTACATTGATAAGGAACTGGCACGATTCCACATGAAGAATGCCAAGAGAGGGCATCTACCCATGTCCCATGGCGTAACTCTCAGCAAGAAACAGTGTCCACAGACACCTGTTGAGCGCGAGAGAATGGATCAGATTGCATATGCTTCGCTAATTGGGTCGATCATGTATGCCATGATATGTACCAGGCCAGATGTGTCGTATGCCTTGAGTGCTGCGAACCGATACCAATCAAAACCAGGAGAGGCGCATTGGACTGCGGCCAAGAATATCCTGAAAAGGAACAAGGATAAATTCCTGGTTTATGGTGGCCATAAAGACCTGGTTGTTGAAGGTTACACCGATGCTAGCTACCAGACTGAAAGAGACGACTTCAAGTCACAGTCAAGATACATATTCTGTCTGAATGGAGGAGCGTTTAGCTGGAAGAGTGCCAAGCAAAGCACCATTGCAGATTCTACTACTGAAGCCGAATACTTGGCTGCTTCAGAAGCCGCTAAGGAGGTTGTTTGGATTTGCAAGTTCATCAGTGAACTTGGTGTTGTACCCTCCATCAAGGGTCCGATAGATCTCTACTGTGACAACAATGGAGCTATCACTCTGGCTAGAGAGCCAAGAGAGCACCTAAAAGTCAAACATGTCCAAAGGCGATTTCACATGATAAGGGAATAGAATTCCGAAGGTGAAATCAGAATTTGCAAGATCGGCACGGATGATAATGTGGCTGATCCTTTGACTAAACCTTTGCCTCAAGTAAAACACAACAAGCACATTGAGGCAATGGGAATCAAGCACGTTAGAGACTGTCTTTGAGATTCCCTATACATGTGTTTTAATTAAACTAGATGTTTTAATGTAAGACACTGTATTGAAACCATTCATTAATGGAGTAATTAAATTTTTAATGCAAAATTATTTTTCACTCCATTGCTATTTAATTGTGGTTTAGAATTAAATAATGAGTCCATTCGACTTATGAAAATATTCAAAATAGGGTATCAAGACCATGTCTTGGATAAAGAAACACCTGTTAAGTGAACATTGAATATTTAAATAAAAAATTGTCCCTAATCGAGGTCATCTAAATGATGGACGATTGATGACCACCAGAGATTAGTGTGTAGTATAATTTACAGCACCGTTTCTTGTACTGCAAGGACATGATGGTCATAAATCATTTGCACAGGTGCTAGTTTGGAACTGCAATGGATCGACCTATGAGAGTACTTTAAGAGATTTTAAACGTCATAAGTACATTTCTAATTATAGCTATCGGAACTTATTTCCTCGAACATGAGTATTGTGAAGTTTTCTTGTTTGAGTACTAGTCTCTTTGATGTTGCCTAACGTCTGCCGTAACTGGGGTTCATAACGGGAAAACTCAGGAGATTAGGTCCTCTTAGTAAGTGAAACTTATAATGCAAGACTGGGAATGTCCCCCTATAAACAATAGGGAATATGTCTTTGTTGTTTACAAGGCCGCTCGAAGAGCGAGACTGTGAAAATGCATGTTCGTGCTCAGATGGATTTTAGAATTCATCTGCTTATTGACAATCGAACTCGGAGATCGAGAAACACTTCTGAACGTAATAAGGATGACGATGAATCTTACCTTATAGTTCACGAAGACACATTAAGCGACATAGGAAATGGGCTATACACTATATGCACACTTGTTCGGAAGGACAAGTGGGAGATTGAAAGGAATGGTGTCCTTCCAACAAGTATATTATTCTGATAAGGGGTTCAGAATTATTATAGAGCTAATTCTTTAGTAAGGTCAAGTGATCGGAATACCTAGGTGGAGGCCGCTTCCGATCAGTAATATTAACGTATAATTAATATTACAACTTAATCTTAACTGAACCCTTCGGGTCGAACCCAATCGAACAACCGATCTGAGACGACAAATTAGTCCGAATGATTTAATGAGTCATCGGAGTTTTACGAACACAGACGTCGGATATCGAGCCTAGGGCGTCGAGACCGAGCGTCGCAAAATCACAAGCAACAAGTACGAGCATAGCCGTAGCATCACATTAGCCTAGCCATGTGAAGTGCTAGGCTAGGCTAGCTCATCGCAAGCTTAGGCGCACCATGGTGTGCTAGGCGAGGCATGAGTGCTAGGCGCTCGAGGCAGCCCATCGCAGCCTTCGCATGGCATGGCAGCACCTTCGCACAATTCACCGCACAAGCACAAAACCATCGCAGTGCTAGGCATTGGTACGTGTGCGTGCATGTGCATGTGCCTAGGGCTGTCGCACCAAACGCAGCACAAGCATGGCACTATCGCATGGCTAAGCCATGCGTGTATGCGCATGTGTGCAAGCCATCGCAGCATCACAGCACTAGCCTCGCCCAGTGCGTTTGCGTGTGCGTTAGCCAGTGAGCAGCAGCAGCGAAGGGAGCATCGCCTAGCAGCCCACCAGCATGCGTGGCTCGCTAGCAGCACGCATGTGCTGGCTAGTGCGCATTGCGTGCTCAGCAGTGATGCGGTGCAGGCTAGCTGTGCTGGTTGGTGCACGCTAGCATGCTAGCTGGCTGCCAGCCCAGCAAGCCCTGGTTGGTGGCGGTTTTGTGAGGGGTGGGGACCAACCCTTGGGCAAAGCCTTGGGGAGAAAGGCAATGGTCCCCCCCCCCACCTACTCTTGGTCCTCACTTGACTCTCTCTCCTCTTGACACTTATTGCATTGTGATTGATTTGATCATTTATTTAATTTAGAATTAAATTAATTATCAATATTATTCATTCTCCCACATTGGTTGGGGAATGAAAATCAAGGGTTCATTTTCCTATATTTACCAAGGCATGGGTATTTGGGAAAGAACACACTTGAGTGGAAAAGTAAAGGAAATTCCATTGTTGAGCATACCTTGAAATTCGTAAAACTCTAGTTTATTTTTTCTGGGCCTTGACTAACCATCGAGGCTTAGGACGATCGGGTCAGGTTCGAGGGTACGATCCTGTCGGAGACCTCGCACTATCGAGGTTCAAGTAAGAGCTCATAGTTGAGCGAAGCACGCGTCAAAGGTATAATCTTTTATCCTTTCTTATGCTTTAAATTATGTTTTGCTTGTTAATTGCATTTATTATGGGGGTAGGTCTTGGCGGGTTTCATTCCGCGTAGTGAGGGTCACTACGAAACCCTACACCGGGCGTACTGTTGTACATCCGGCCAGCAAGGGGAGTGATCTGCACCAGAAAAAGATGGTGAGAAGGCAACATACTTCCTTCCTACAGACTGCCGGCTGCCAAAAGAGTCTTCTGGCTGGAGCCGGGAGTGCGACTTGACCCGCATGGGCTTGCCAAGCAAAGAAGGGTGGAAAGGATCATTTGTACCTTGAGATTTTGGATGAGGGTCATAACTACCCTCAGCCGGTACTGAAGCGCTGGATGCCCTAGGCGGCGCCGTCCCCTTGGATGCCTTTGGGACATACGGCTGCTTGGGGACCAGGTCGAATCCCAAACCTGTTGTCTCGACAGATTTACCCCCAACTGTTAGCCGGCTGGGAACTTTCAGGGAGGAAGTCTTCCTCGCCTTATTTTGAATGGCCGGCTCCTTCCCCGGCCTGGGCCTAATTAGCTTGGTAAGGGAGCAGGGCACCTTGCTCCCATCCTGAAATAAACACACAAAGGGTCAGCCGGCAAGAAGTCGAACGGAAATTGAAGGAAGAAGAAAGGAAAAGTATTATACCTTTTTTTTGCCGCCTGGGCGGCTAGTTTCTTCTCCGCATTCTCTTTGCGGATTTCTTTGGCGAATTTATCCGGTGTCTTATCAGCTGACAGCATGGCTAAGGCGCGCACTGCAAAAAGGAAATCATCCGGTTAGAAAATAATTGAAAACGCATGTACAAACGGCAAAATAGGGTCAAGCGCTAATGCAACCTACGTTTTTCAAACCCAGTGCTAAGCTTACAAGCGGATAAGAACGCCTCATCCCGAAGGAATTCGTGCTTTGGTACCCAGTTCTTGGCACACTTATTAACTCCCCATTTGAGAGGGTGGTGGTGGTCAGTTCAAAAAATTTGGACTCTATTATTCTCTCGTAATCCTCATCCGGGATTCGAGGCTTCTTGCACTTGTGCCCTAGAAGGTCTGGTTTCCGGTTGTATACCCTATACTCCCGGTTTTCCTCCTTGGTGGGAGTAGAAACCAGATAGAACCTATTCTTCCAGTCCGACCACTTGGACGGTTTATCTAGAGTCATCAAGTATTGAAGGTAGGTGGTCAGTGTATACCAGGCTCTCCACCCGCCTGGGCTCCTACTCAGATAGTGCATATGGGCAAAGGCCTCCCAGCCGGGGTTGATGTTTGCATCTCGCAGGCGGATATATAACCTAAAATGTTAACCCATGAATTGGGGGTTAACTGCCAAATACCCGGACCATACCCTCGAAGAATGGCCTTTATTGATGTGGATTTAAACCCCTTAACTTAATAAAGAATCTAAAATCACACAAGTAACACAAGCCCTTCGAATTTCGTTAGAAAATCGAACAACTTAAAGATAACAAACCGGATATGACTTTGAAAACGACCACTCCTGGAACGAATTCAACGCCTCTCAAATTACCTAGACCACTCCTGGAACTAAGTACTTTGATGAAAAAAACTTAGACTACTCCTAGAACCAAGAATTGAACGTTCTAATTATCAAAACAACTCCTTGAATTGAAAACTAGCAAAAGAATTTGTAAGCAATTAAGCAAAACAAACAATAAACTTGTATTGAATTTTCTGGTTTTTTGTGTACAAAGCCACGAAAAATCCCTTATTTATAGACTAAAACTAACTATTCCTAAGTCTATTCAAACTAGAAAAAACCCTAGCCTTGATCCCAAAGTATCCTAGATAGAATAGGAAAACCAATTCTAATGGAACTAGGAAACTAGTAATAAGACTAGTTCTAATTAACCTAAAACTTCTTAAAACAATTCCTAATTGACTTAGAAATTATTTTAAACTAAAATAACAGAAATTAAGAAGATTCCTAATTTCTTAAACCAAGAAAAACCCTTTCAAGTGAAAGGTAAAAACTTGCAAGCAAAAACTCTAGAAAAAACTAAGTTAGGAAAATCTTTCTTTTCGTACTGCCGCCAAACCACCACCTCACGCGCCGCCATCATCGACACGCGCACCACCGCCGTGTAGCTGGACTCAGGCCGGAGCTAGGGAGCCGGCGCGTGGCACCCAGATCGGCGCGTCGTCGCCGCTGCCGTCGTCGGAACCCAACTGGTCCTTGACTTCTCCTTCAATGGCTGCGCATGTTAACCATTCTTGATTCTTTACTCCAAGCTCGAACCCTATTGGCCTTAAAACCAATATGATTGGCTCTTCAAAAGAATTTCCCTCTTGATTCACATCATTTATGGTGTCGTGTAAACGGAAGCGGAGACCGGCTAGAAACGCCGCCTCGTAACAGCCAAAATACCCGTCTGAATTCGGCTGATCATCCTCCCAGACTATAGTGCCCATCTCAGGCGGCACGATTATTCTCCAATCCTCTCCGAGAGGACGAATTTTTACAAAGTTTTCCAAGTTTCTGGCCATACTGGCCCTATCCCTTGCAGATACGGCGATAAGGAAAGAGTCGCCCTTATTGTTCCATGTGGGCCTCTCCTCCTCCTCGCTATCAGCATCCGGGGTGAGAAGGCTACTGCTGCTGCCGCTTTGTTCTGAGCCGGATGAGGAGGCGGCTTCATCACCGCTCGCATTCTCTAACGGGTTTTCCAGTTCAACCCTGGAAGGAGAGGCGGCATCTTCACCACCTTCTTGATCTTACCCTAGTATTCCATCACTGGGAGTGCTTGGGGTGTCATGCGGTGATCCCCTTGTCATCTCAACCTAATTAGAGTCAAGCGACATTTCTTCAGAGGTTTCCCCTTTGTACTCTAGATCAACGGCTGTTTTCCTAGTTCGAGCCATTGCATCCTGCACAGAGACAGAGACGGTCTGTTTTGGAGATGAACAAGGAGAGTCCTAGTATCCAGAGGCGGCACCCCCAATCCTAGACTCAGCCATACCAGGAGACCGGCTGACCTCTAAATCGTGGTGTGCCATGTGTGTGTTGGGTGAGGCCATTATTCTAACAATATATACAGCCAGGGATATTTAAAAACAACCTCCAAAAAAGCAAGGAATGAAGGCGTTACCTTGTAGTTGAAAGGAGATGGTAAAGGAAGTTGAGATTGTTGACCAAAGATACCCCAGACGGTATCACTTTGAGCAGACTGCAAATTGGCAAAAGAAAGCAAGGTTAATTACCAATGTTGCCCAAAGACATCGCAGGCGGAAAAAGCCGGTTGTGTTAGACATGCAGAACAAGTAGTCTGGAGATTTTATGAAAGGTTGTCCAAAGACCCCCCAGACGGTATAAACCGGCTGAGGACCATTATAGATAACTTACGAAGAAAATTGTACGGAACTGCCACAGGCGGCAGAAAGCCGGTTGGGCATCCGATACAGCAAAAAATCAAGAGGTTGTTCGCAGGTACCCTATACGGTACAATACCGGTTGGGGTGTCAGCAAAGAAGCTCAGATGGGAATTGCTCACGCATACTCCAGACGGTGTGAGACCGGCTGAGGGAACAACGAAGCAGTTCAAAAGAAAGTTTTATTGAAGATACCCCAGACGGTGAAAAACCGGTTGAGGGTCTATTGAATGCAACTCACAATGAGATTGCTTGAAGATACCCCAAACGGTGAAAATCCGACTGAGGGTCTATTAAATGCAACTCACAATGAGATTGCTTAAAGATATCTCAGACGGTGAAAAAACCGGCTGAGGGTCTGTTGGCTGCAATTCATCATGAGATTGCTTAAAGAAGCTCCAGACGGCATAAGACTGGTTGCAGCTTTATCAAAATCCAAGATTGAAGAAAATAACAAGGCCAGACGGATACCTTAGTGAAGCGGGCAGAGAAATACTCAGCCGGTATCCGGATGACTTGAAGTTGAAGGTTGTTTGCTCAAAAAACCAGGCGGGATCTGGAGCTCTCTTTTTTCTCTCAAATAAACTCTCTCTCAAGTTTGGCAAAGTGAGGAATGAGAGGAGGGAGTTCCCTATTTATAGGAAATCCCAGAAGGTGAAGCGTCACCTCTTCCCCCTTCAGTTTCAAATTCAAAAAGTGGAGGGAAGGAGGCGAACCGTCGCCCTCCCGCATGGTGATAAGTGTCACAGGTGCCACGTGTCAAGCCACGTCACACCTGTGAGGGGCAAATGTTTGGGGTAAAAATTACCCCTGCCACGTGGCCCAATGAGGGCCTGAAACGTGTCACCCTCATACTGGCCCAAGGGGGATCCTATCAGAGGATGCCACGTGGCATTGAATCCCCAATGGGGGAGCAGATTCTCATCTGCTATAAATAGAGGAATCCTCCTCATTTATGGGGTATTCATAAATAAATACACAAAACCCGAGCAATCTTAATTGTGGAATCTCCCTGAATCAGAGAGAAACATTCATTCTACTTTCCGCATGTTTTCTCATCCGGAATCATACTAACTTGATCTTCAGAGGCGGAACTCCACCTAACCGGAGTTTCGTGGTTTTGCAGGTACAGAAGTCAGGCGCGCATACTTCGTATTGTAACTCTCCCGAGGGACCAAAAACACCCGAAACAGTATTCATGCAAGAGGCTAACTGATACCACTGTATGGAATTAGGTACTATATTGCGAAATTTCATGTATCCAATTTGTTCGCACCTAAAATAGGATCACATGCATAACACATAAGACTCACATAATAATACTTTTGAAGCGTGAATTCCACGTTACGATTGATTAGCTACAAATAAGGGAGAAATAGAGCCCCAAGTGTTGCTCCTATACTCGGCACACAGGATTCGATTGAAGGTCCACCAATACAAGATTGGTCGGATGAGAGAGGCAAAACACCGCGATTACCACCTTCCACAGACAGTCGACCACCACAGACACACACACTTAGGAACGCACGCATGGAGGGATGAGAGGAAGAGAGAGAGAGAGAGAGAGAGAGAGAGAGAGAGAGATAGGATGGTTTGGTGTTTGCTAATTAGGGTTTATTGTCTGATCAACTGTTATGCAAACCCTAGCCACCTAATCTATTTACAATCATATTATAACTAGACTAGGAAGCAAGCCCGAAACCCCTACTTTACTCTTCATGGTCGGTCACCTATAGGGAGAGGCCCATCACGACCTTTTCCTCTTGATTAGGGGATTTTTATCCACCAATCACCGTCTGACAAGTGGACCAACCAGGTTCCGCCACGTGTCCTTCACGTAGGCCAATAGGAGCCTGCCACGTGTCAATCACAGATACGTCCTCTACGGACCAATTGAGACACGCCACGTGTCCACCCATGCCAAATGGGAAAACCGGCCAACAAGGCCCAATCCTGTCTAGAGGCCCGGTCAGCCCTAGGTTTACCCTAAACCTAGAGAGTGGCACGCTTCTCAAGACTATAAATACTTAATTAATCCTCATTAAAGGGGATCAAGCAATTAATCTCACTTGAAGAACAGAACAGAAACATTACGGAACACACTAATAACCGGCTGATCTCGCTAACAAAGCAGATTACCAACATTAAACTCTCTCACCTAGAGAGACCTTATTACTTTAATTTCCGCATTAATTACTCCTTAATCAGGTACTAACTTGACCGTTGGAGGCGGAGCTCTCAGGAGTCTCCGTTATTTTGCAGGTACAGGCGTCCGGTTCCAGTCTCGGAATTGTAACACTCCCGCAGGACATCAGAAAACCCCAAAACATTTGGCGCCGTCTGTGGGGAGAGTACTTCAGAGATGGCATCCAAGTCTGTACCGACTCCTGAAGAGAGGCGTCCCCTAAACGACCCTCAAATTCAGTCGGACCATGACACCGAAAGTGAATTTGAAGTTGAAACTCATACAGCTCCAGACGGGACCCTAAGGGCCCGACGTACCCGTCATACCGAAAGGAGGGAACGGGAGCATCTTCTAACAGGAAGCGAGCCAGCAGGCGCACCGCCTGCTCGGCAACAGCCGACTGATGGGTCTGCTCCCATCACAAGGAACGAACTCATGACCTTCATGAGGGACTTCAAGGGAGAGATTCAAGAGTTAATCAACAAGAAGCCGCCTGCTTCAGTCAAGGAGCAGTCGGCCAAGAAACCTTCCACTTCACTAAAGAGGAAGCCAGTTCAAGGGCGAGAGGCGACTCCTCATCCTAAATCTAGGAAGCGGGAGCCACCTGCCCTTGATTTCACAAAATTCCGTTATCCTACAGGAAATAGGAAACCGGTTCGTCATATTCAGGCGGACGGGTCAAAGCAAACATTCACAGATGCTCGGCTACTGCTAGAGCAGAAGAAGAGTGACCGATTGTCCGAGTCGGCTTCTACTTCAGACTTTCAAGACAGTTTGCGAAATGCCTCGATGAGGTATACTCAGTCGTACCATGAGAGTCAGTCAGGCGGCACCTCCCGTCAGTCCGGCTTTCATAGTGCCCAGGCGGTACCAAACTTACAATTTGTGCCGCAACAACAGTATTTTATGCAGCCACCTCCGTTTGGTGGACCTACAGCAAAAAACGTCCAACCTATGGACTGGCAGCTACGGTTGCTTAGACTTGGTGAACAGCCGTCGGCCTTCTCCAAGGAAATTACTGAAGCCGCTCAGCCGGCCAAAGTGAAAAATATACTAGTAGGCGCCTATGACGGCACTACTAACCCAGAAGACCATCTGATGGCATTCACCAACCTGATGTACCTTCAAGGGTTGGATGATCCCACTTGGTGCAAGTGTTTCCCAGCGACTCTCAAAGGAATCGCACAGCAATGGTTCGGCAACCTGCCGACTGGTTGTGTAAATAGCTTCAGGACGCTTGCTTACTTATTTGCCTCCAACTTCGCCATGAACATCCCTGCGAAGAAAACGACCCTTGATTTGGGAACAATTCAGCAGGGCGAGAAGGAGGGGCTTCGTTCTTACATCAGGCGGTTCAACCTGATGAGAATACAGATTCAAGGGTTACCGGATGAGGTAGCTTATACCGACTTTTTTAGAGGTCTCAAAGACGGGTCTACCTTCAAATTTGATTTGGTTCGAAAAAGGGTGGCGACTCTTCAAGAGGCCTTGATTGAAGCAGAAGCCTATATACAGGCGACTGATCTGTGTACGATAAAACAGTCGGACGGGAAAAGGTTCGACAAAAGAGAAGGACGACAGAAACAGTCGTCTAACAAAGATGAGAAAAGAAAAGAGGTCTGGGCGGCTGATTCCTCTAAACAGCCGGCCCAGAAAAAGAAAAAAGAATTCAAACCATACTCCCCAAAGTATGTGTTTAACAAGGATAACCAGTTTATCCTAAAAGAAATAAAGGGACGGATCTCAATTGAGAAGCCGGTCCCCATGAAGGGTTCTGCAAACAACCGGAACCAAGATAAAATCTGTGCTTATCATGATGACGTTGGTCATCACACCAATGATTGCATCAGTCTCATGCGGTACCTAGACCGCCTGGCTGAGCAAGGTGATCTTGACACTTATGTCAAGAAATCTACGGGGAACACTTCCTCAAAAAAGCTGTCGGCCAAAAAGAATCAACAGGCCGACAGCTCCGATACAGATGATGTAGTCGTCTACACCATTGCAGGCGGCTTCTCAGGAGGCGGCCCCACTATTAGGGGCAACAAAGATAATATAAGGCGGTTAGATGTAAATTCCGTTCACCAAGAACGGCCGTCCAAATATACATTTCCTGAGATTGTCATCACTGAAGAGGATCTAGGAGGGGTAAGGGGACCGCATGACGACCCTCTTGTTATTGAATGTAAAGTGGCCAACTAGAGAGTTGGCCGAATCCTCATAGATACCGGGAGCTCCTCAGATCTCATCAGCAGCAAATGTCTTTCGAAACTGAAATATCAGACGGACTGCATACATCCGGCCTCCCACCCTTTAATAGGGTTTGGAGGAGGAGTCGTCCACCCACTGGGACGAGTAGATTTACCCATTCGCCTGGGCGAAAAAGGGGAAGGACGACACATGGTAGTCCGGTTCCTAGTAGTAGAGGAACTCTCGGCCTACAACATGATTCTGGGTCGACCAACCCTGAATAATTCCAAGGCTGTTATAATCCCGTCTCTTATGTTGCTCAAGTTTGAGAGGGATAATGGAACAGTCGGCTCCCTAAGGGGAGATCAGAGGATGGCCCGAGAGTGCTATCTCTCGGATGTCAAGCCCACTGTTATGGCCACTGGGTCAAGTGGAGAAAAAACAGACCTTGACAATGTCAAGGAGAATGCGCCTGTTCAGGAAGCAGGCGGCAAAAAGAGAAAGGCGTCCCAGACAGAGTCCGCAAGAAAAGCGAGAAAATAGCAATCATTGGCAGAGGAGCGGCCGGATGAGTTCCGCCCTCAGCCGGCTGGTGAGCATGCGGACCTGACCTTAGACGACTCACGTCCTGACCGAACAGTCAAAGTTGGGACGACTGCTCTGAGAAACCTTGGTGACGACTTTCACAACCTATTTAAAGAATACAAGGACATCTTTGCATTTGAAGTCCATGAAATGCCAGGCATTAGTCCTGATCTGGCGGTACATAAACTCGCTGTGGATCCGAAAAAGAAGCCGGTACGGCAAAAGAAGCGGAACCATGGCGAAGAAAGAAGTCAGGCGGCAGCCGCCGAAGTTAAAAAATTACTTGATGCAGGGTTCATTCGGCAATGTTACTTCCCAGACTGGGTTGCAAATGTGGTGCTTGTTAAAAAGCCGAATGGCACCTGGCGAATGTGTGTAGACTACACAGACTTAAACAAGACGTGCCCCAAAGACAGTTACCCTCTGCCTAAAATCGATAACCTAGTCGACTCAACAGCCGGCCATGCTTTGATGAGCTTTATGGACGCCTACTCTGGTTTCCATAAAATTCCCTTATGGAAGAAAGATCAGGAGAAGACGGCCTTCGTCACTGATCAGGGGTTATACTGTTACACGGTCATGCCGTTTGGTCTTAAGAATGCCCCGGCTACCTTCCAACGAATGATAAACACAGTGTTCTTTGATCAGATTGGGAGAAACGTCGAGGCATATATTGATGATATGATTGTCAAGACTAAACTTCAGAAAGATCATCTGTCAGATCTCCGAGAAACTTTCGCCACACTCAGGCGGCACCATGTCATGCTAAATCCCAAGAAATGTGTATTTGGAGTTGAGTCTGGGAAATTTCTCGGATTCCTTATCAATCAGAGAGGAATAGAAGCGAACCCTGAGAAGGTGCAGGCGGTCATTGACATGCAGTCGCCTCGTACCATCCGAGAGGTTTAGAAGTTAACAGGTTGTCTGTCGGCCTTGGGAAGATTTCTAAGCCGATCAGGCGACAAATGCCTATACTTTTTCCAGGCAATTAAGAAAAAGGCAAGGTTTGAATGGGGGCCGGATGCTGAGGCCGCCTTCCAGAAATTAAAAGTTCACTTGCATTCCTTGCCGAGGCTGGTCAGCCCTTTGCCCAAAGAGGTTCTCTACATGTACCTGGCCGTCTCTGATCATGCGTTAAGCGCTGTTCTCCTTGCTGAAAGGGACGGCTGTCAGCTCCCGGTCTACTTTGTCAGTCACGTACTGAAAAATGCCGAGTTGAGGTATCCCCAAGTGGAGAAATTTGGTCTTGCACTCTTCATGGCTGTTAAGAAATTGAAGCCCTACTTTTTGGCACATACAGTCGTCGTGTATACAGACCAACCTATCAAGCGGCCCCTGACCATCATGGAGTCGTCAGGCCGAATGATCAAATGGCCCATAGAAATACAGAGCCTCGAAGTTACTTTCGAGCCTAGAAAAGTAGTGAAGGGGCAACCTTTGCTGACTTTATTGTAGAGATGACTCGTCCTCCTGACTCTCAAGTTTCAGACCAAGTATGGAAGGTATATGTGGACGGAAGCTCTACTTCAAATGGATGTGGAGCAGGCGTCTTATGTCAGTCGCCAGAGGGCGACAGGTTCGAGTATGCTCTACGCTTCAGTTTTCAGGCTTCAAACAATGAGGCAGAATATGAAGCTTTACTAGCTGGGATCCGCATGTCCAAGGCGGCAGGGGCAAGAAAAATAGACGCCTGTT
Source organism: Chenopodium quinoa (assembly GCF_001683475.1). Taxonomy (NCBI): domain Eukaryota; kingdom Viridiplantae; phylum Streptophyta; class Magnoliopsida; order Caryophyllales; family Amaranthaceae; genus Chenopodium; species Chenopodium quinoa. Next base: position 124,341 of record NW_018744469.1, read on the forward strand.
CCGATTCACAATTGATAGTGAGTCAGTACAATGGCGAATACGAAGCAACCCATCCGGCCATGATCAAGTACTTACAGGCGGTCCGACAAGCAGTCGGCTCCCTTGAGGATTTCCATCTGATCCAAGTGCCGAGATCAGAAAACAACCAGGCGGATGCACTGTCAAAATTAGCATCATCCGCCTCCTCTGATACTCCTCGAACTGTTTTTTGGGAAGTAATGGAGAAGAGAAGCATCGAGGAAAACCCTATTGGAATCCTAGACAGAAGCTCAACCTGGATGGATTCAATCAGGGCATATCTGACAAACGGTACACTGCCGGATGATCCTCAACAGTCGGCAGCACTGAAAAAACGAGCCACTTGTTTTGAAATGATTAAGGGAGAACTTCACAAGAGGGGGTACCTTCAACCTTTCTTAAAGTGTGTTACTCCAGAAAAGGGACGAGAGATACTAGATGATCTTCACTCTGGTTACTGTGCTTCGCATATAGGTGGTAGGATGCTTGCTCAAAGGGCAAGGCGGCAGGGCTACTTTTGGCCTACTTTGGAAGCAGATGCAATGGAGATGGTGAAAAAATGTGACAAGTGTCAAAGGTTTGGCAAACTAATTCACCGTCCGGCTACTGACCTCACTACTATTCACAGCCCACTACCGTTTGCTAAGTGGGGCATGGACATTCTGGGTCCATATACACCTGCTACAGGCGGCAGAAGGTACATACTTGTTGCCGTTGACTACTTCACTAAATGGGTAGAAGCGGAGGCGGTAAAGGGAATCAAGACGAAAGATGTAATTTCATTCATTTGGAAAAATGTCATCACTCGGTTTGGGGTTCCCATGTCTATGGTTTTTGATAATGGTCCCCAATTTGAGACGCCTGTTCTCAAAAGCTGGTTGGGAGACCAAGGAATTGCACACTACTTTGCATCTGTCGGCCGTCCACAAGCAAACGGCCAGGTAGAAGCCTTTAATAAAATCATCTCAGACGGTCTCAAGAAAAAGATTGAACGAGCAGGCGGCCTATGGGCGGATGAACTACCACATGTTCTCTGGGCCATTAGGACGACTGAAAAAGGGGCGACTGGAGAAACTCCATTCCTCCTAACTTACGGTGCGGAAGCTGTTCTTCCAATAGAACACTACGAGCCGACTCTTCGAGTAATGCTATATGACGAAGAGGCAAACTGGGAAGCCATGCGCCTGGCATTAGACTCACTTCCTGAAAAGAGGGGCAATGCTGTCTTGCACCATGAGATCTATCGCCTGAGAATGACTAGATCATACAACAAAAAAGTACACAGGCGTCCACTCAAAGTAGGGGACTTTGTACTTAGAAAAATGGAAGCAGTTGGTAGGGCTAATGAGTTTGGCAAACTAACTCCCAACTGGGAAGGACCCTACCGAATCTATGAGGAAGTCAGGGACGGTACCTACCGTCTGGAAACACCAGATGGACAACCGTTGCCTCGAACTTGGAATGTAGATAATCTTAAAAAATATTTCTTCTGAATGATGTAAAGTAAAGAGCTACTTAATAAAAGTTTGCACTTACTATTCAATTTTGTATTACGAGGGGAATGCCGTCTGTACCTTTACAGTCGGCTACTCTCCATTGAGTTTTCACTCTATCTTCAGAGGGGCATGCCGTCTGTACCTTTACAGTCGGCTACTCTCCATTGAGTATTTTACTCACAATACTTAGCTAAAAAGATTAGGGCCTGGCCGACCCTGGGCCTCACAGGCGGCTACCCTTCTTTTACTTAGCACCTACGTTCACCAAGAACTTACCAAGGCCACAGGCCGAATGATCAGACCAGGTGCCAAGCCAACTGATCAAATCTACAAAACTAATACGACCTGTCCCAACATCATAGCAGGCGTCCGACGGCATCCCTCCGGATGAAATTCGTCGCAAAGAGCAGCTCCCTTTTGGGTGGAACATTGTTCTATAAACTAATTACACGGCACCTATACGACTGTCCCCAAGGGCAACCACGTAGCCGTTTTCGAGACAAGGATAACTCTATCACTAACCAAACCAGTGGTAGCAGTTGACATCTGAGTCAGATGACCGCCTGTATTACTTGGGATAAATGCAGGGGGTACCTATTGAGTTAATAGCCAACATTGGCGAATCAAGGGGTCTAGCCGGCCTACGCCGCCTGGTACCTCTACTTCTCAAACAAAAGTGACGGCGACTGAGTAACTCCAACGTTAACTCATAGTCACTCCCTCAAATTTGGTATGGAACCTAAAAGGTTGGAGTCGTCCGCCTGTTTTTAACAAACAAGGGCACTCAAACCCCTATTCCTACTAGGTAACCTATTGAGTTAATAGCCAACAAACATTGTCAAATCAAGAGGATCATCCGGCCTCCGCCGCCTGGTACCTCTACTACTCAATCTAGAGTGTGACGAAGACTAAGTAACTCCTATGTTAACTTAATAGTCACTCAAACTTAGTATGGAGCCTAAAAGGTATGAGTCGTCCGCCTGTTTTTAACAAACAGGGGCTCTCAACCACTACTCTTGCTAGGTTAACAAATTATGAGTTAAAAGCCAACAACATTGGCAATATAGGGAAACAACCGGTACCCGCCGCTTGTTATCTCTACCACTCAATTCCTTGGCGACTAGGTAATACTCTATTTACTGGGTCAGACCACTTACCTACTTGGTTAAAATTACAAAAAGACAGGCACGCCTGCCTAAAAAGGATCCAGACAAAATAGTTCGAATACCGATTGAATAAATGGCCGACTGATCGTCTATCCTGGAAACAGACAACCAGTCGTCCAGGGGCATAGGCGGCGTACTACTATCCGTACCTGTCTGCAACGTTCGGCCATGTACAACAGTCGGTCTAGTAAACAATGGGATATTAGATATGGAATACTTGGACAAATTTGAAGCAAAACAAAAATTCATTAAAAATAAGCCGGTCATTAAAGACCAGCAAAATATTCAAAGCCCCGGCCCCCTGGCCGGGTAAATACAAAGCAAACGGCACGCAGGCCGTGGAAAAAATACATTAAGCTTAAGAAGGGGGCAGTTCAGTATTAGCAGCTGCCGCCTGGTCAGCACTCTTCTTGCTGGACTCGGCTTCAGCTGCATCCTCTTTTGATGCCTTGCCCCCAAGTGGCACAAGCGCCACAACCGGCTCCTCATCCTCCAACGCATCTCCCAACGCCTCTTCTTCAGCAGCCGCCAGGATCTCTTGATTATATGTTTCCGAACACTGGCGGTACGTTCTTTCCCAAGAGGCAAAGTCGGCATTGGGGAACAGGCGGCCCCAGGTCATGCGCTGGATTTGAGCGGAGTCTTCCATCATCTCCCGGACGAGCTCTTTCTTCTCTTGCTCGGCCTTTTCCGAGAGCTCTTGGGTAAGACTCTTCTCTTGGCTCACCAGGCGTTCTTTTACGCTGGCCAAGGATTTCTCCATGGCTTCGTAAGAGTACATTTTTTGGCGAAGAGGTTTCAGCTCGGCCTTAAGATTTGTGATGGTCGCCTCCAGCTCGTCATTCTTCTTCTGGGCCGCCTCTAACTGAGCCCGAACAGCGGAGGTAGCCTGCGCCTGATAATAAAGAATATCAATGGTCAGTACTTCATTTTGGGCAATTTGAAACATTGCCTTATCACAGTTAGAGGCGGCCATAGCTTTTGCAGCCTTTACCTCTTTGTTTTTTCCGATCAAGCGGCTTGCGAAGGCCGTTAACTCGGAGCAGGGCCTAAGTACAAAAAAAACAGGCGTCAGTTTCCAAACAAAAAAGATAACAGGCGTCCTGGAATTCAAATACTCAAAAAGTATACCTCGGCAAGGACCCCTGCAATCCCATCAAGGTCAAGGGTGCCGGCACCCTTGACCGCCTCCCTTTCAGACGGAGGAACTACTTTGATCATGGACTTGGCTACCTCTACCAAGTCAAGCCCCTGAGGGCCGGCTGCATCAAGCGTAAAAAAGCAAGTTAGACCTAGTCAAGAAGGAAGCAAGTGTAAAAGTTTTTACAAGTAATTGTCCATACTTCTAGGCGGCCCCGCCGGAGTTTTAGAAGAAGTGGTCGGCTGCTTCTCAGCCGCCACTGTTTTCCTGAAAGACCCAGGAGAGCTTGCAACAGTCGTCCTCCGGGCCTTGGGGTCCGGCTGTTGCGAGGAAGAAGCTCTTGGAGTGCCCGACTGAAAAAATAAAGAGTTAGTATATGCATAAGACAACTCCTAAAAGAGGAAGAGTTTCGAAGCCTACCAAGGGTGCCCCCTTGTTGGGGGAGTCGGTACAAGACTGTTGCATGAGAGAGGCCCGCAACATGGCCGCCGCAGTCTTGGATGCTGTTATTTTACTCATGGCGTCAGCTGCAAAAAATAAACAGCAAAGTTAGTAAAGATCCCAAGTAAACAAAGCGTGAAAAAACAGAGTATTTGTCAGGCCGGCTACCTCTAGAGCACCGACTGCTGAGGCCACAGGCGGCCAAAAAGTACTCGTCATAGAGCCACTTGAAGCTCGGGACGCAGTTTAGGGGTACTTGCTCTCGTACCCCTGAAGTAGAGTTCACCCTAGTCTCTACTTTGAAGAGTCCTTTGTCTAGGATCTCTTTTTTAGCCTTTGGGGGAACAGGTGGCATGCTGCGGCTGCCTGCGAGAAGAGGCGGATCCCTATTCCACTTGTTAAAGCGTTTGTTCAGCTTCGTGTCTGAACCCTCGATAATGAGGAAGGTGTTCCGCCAATCCTTCCATTTGTTCGCCTTACCTCTCGTCATGAGGTAGCCCCTATGGCTTGTTAATTGATACCAGCCGGTACCTCCCGACTTAGGGGTCCAGCTGAGATAGTTCATGTGGGCGAAAGCCTCAAAGCTTGGCTCCACCCCGTACATTTCGCACCCGGCCACATAGCCGAGTACGTTTACCCAAGAGTTGGGGGCTAACTGCCATAACCCCAAATCATACCCATCTAAAATCCGCTGAACAGCCGGATGTAATGGGAAGCGCAGTCCAGCTTTGATGGCCGCCACATAGCAGCCAAAGCAGCCGTCATCATAGCTGGTACCAGCCGGCCAGACGACAGTGTCTTCTGGATCCGGCACGAACAGTAAAAATTCCGGGCCCATTCTGTGGTTAGCTATAAAGCTCTCCACTTTGTCTTGCATGGTTGCGATTCGGCCCCGGGGTACCGTGCAGTAGTAGGGGGTGTTTTCCTCTCTGTAAGAGGCGGACGGCTCCGCCCAATTGTCCCCCTTCTCAACTGCATGAGAAAGCCTCGCCTCTTGTAGGCGGCTGTTTCTTTCTTTTGAGCCTGGAGAAGCGTGGCCAGAAGAGCTGGACTCGGACTCGTCCTCTGACGATTCCGAAGAGGACGACTCCTCCCCTCTCCCAGAGGGGCCCGCCTTCTCTCCCTTAGAAGGAGCAGGAGGAAAATAAGACATGTCAATGGTGAAATGGGAAGGGACCACCTTGACCCCTCCCTCAGAACTGCCGGCTGTCAAGCCGCTTTGCTTCACTTCTACATCTGGCGCCTGGTCAGATGTTTCACTAATGAGCACCCTTTGGGAGGAGCCGTCCGAGTTTGAGATCATAGCAGTCTTTTTCGTTCTGGCCATCACGTTCTGCATAGACACAGATACAGTCGGACTTTGTATAAAGGGCAAAGATGGGTCCAGAAAAGGGCAGGCGGCACTCCTAGTCCTAGATTCAGCCGTCCCCGGTGACCGGCTGATCACTAACTTAGGTCGTGTCGTGTGCTTCCGTGGTGCCATTTCAAAAAAAATAAAAAGAAAATTAAGAGTAAGAGAACTGAGTTACCTGAACGAGTGACGGTTGATGAAGTTCTGGAAATCCGGTGCAGTCGGCTTGTCAGAACAGGCGGTAGGCAGAAAAGGTCCGAAATGTCAGAGCAAGTTCAGGGGTCCGAATGTTCTCGCAAAGTTCTCAAATGTGAAAATGACCGAAGTCAGCACTTCCTTATATAGGCAAAGTGAGAAGGCGAAGGGTCGCTTCCAAATTCAAAATTTGGGCGGGAAAATCTCTCGGCCATTTGCAAGGTGACACCTGTAGAGGGCCGTCGCCTGTCACCGTGCGGCACCTGTCACAGGTGACACGTGACCAGTCACGTGCCACCTGTGAGGGGCAAATGATTAGGGGATTTTTATCCACCAATCACCGTCTGACAAGTGGACCAACCAGGTTCCGCCACGTGTCCTTCACGTAGGCCAATAGGAGCCTGCCACGTGTCAATCACAGATACGTCCTCTACGGACCAATTGAGACACGCCACGTGTCCACCCATGCCAAATGGGAAAACCGGCCAACAAGGCCCAATCCTGTCTAGAGGCCCGGTCAGCCCTAGGTTTACCCTAAACCTAGAGAGTGGCACGCTTCTCAAGACTATAAATACTTAATTAATCCTCATTAAAGGGGATCAAGCAATTAATCTCACCTGAAGAACAGAACAGAAACATTACGGAACACACTAATAACCGGCTGATCTCGCTAACAAAGCAGATTACCAACATTAAACTCTCTCACCTAGAGAGACCTTATTACTTTAATTTCCGCATTAATTACTCCTTAATCAGGTACTAACTTGACCGTTGGAGGCGGAGCTCTCAGGAGTCTCCGTTATTTTGCAGGTACAGGCGTCCGGTTCCAGTCTCGGAATTGTAACTCTCCCGCAGGACATCAGAAAACCCCGAAACACCTCTTATGTTCAATCTAGGCCTCGTAGTGTAACCTTATAGGATCCGTTCTAATGGGCTTTGGCCTATTTTACTAGCCCAAAGATCATTAGTACCTCTAGTTATGATATAACGACGATCCAAAAGAACGAACTTAATTATCTCCATAATTCAATCCATTATATATTTAATAATTACACTTGAGGAAGACATAATTCATTCAGTGGTATGGTACAAAAAGTCTTTTTTGTGAGGATATAGATTTTGTGCGTGAATATGAAAAAAAAATGATTCGGAATATATGTACCGTGTTACGGTACATGTAACGTTGCACGATACGTTGTGTATTGTAGCATAATACATTCTATTTATTTGGAAAATGCCTTTCATATAATTCTTTAGGCATTGTTGGATTCATTTCACAAAATACACAAATCTTTAGGCATCGTTTTACCATTTCGGATTCATTTCATGGATTAGGGTTAGGTTTAGGGTTTGGGCTTCATTAAAATTAGGGAAAGGTTTTAGTTGCAGGTTTGGGCTAGGAATAAGGATAAGAAGATGGTTTGGATAAATTTTTGGGCTACAAAAGGGTTTGTTTAGCTGGATTAGGTAGAAATGAATTAGGCTATGTGCATGGTTTTAAACACTCCACAGATTCAAATCATTCAATACGCAACCCGACCAATGACGGCAATGAAAGGTTGTTCATCATCGATAAACTCATAAAAAGACCTGGTCCACGTTAATTTATTTTGGACCACTAAAATTAGAGGCACTATAGTCGTTTTATTAATAAAAAAAGTCACTATATTAAAATAAATGTTATTATATTAAAATAAAAGTCATTGTGTTTTATAAAGGTCATAAGAGGTTAATTTTTTTAAATGAAAATTTTTAAATACTGGTCAATATGAATTATAAAGGTCACTATGTTAAAATTAGGGTCCCTATGTTTAACTTAATGTTATACTTGGAATGAATGATGTCCTTCCAACAAGTGTATTATTCTGATAGAGGGTTCAGAATTATTACAGAGCTAATTCTTCATAAAGGTCAAGTGATCGGAATGCCTAGGTGGAGGCCGCTTCTAATCAGTAATATCAAGGTATAATTAATATTACAGCTTAATCTTATCTGAACCCTTCGGGTCGAACCCAATCGAACAACCGATCCGAGACGACGAATTAATCTGAAGGATTCAATGAGTCGTCGGAGTTTTACAAACACAGACGTCGGATATCGAGCCTAGAGCGTCGAGACCGAGCGTCGCAAAATCACAAGCAACAAGTACGGGCATAGCCGTAGCATCACATTGGCCTAGCCATGTGAGTGTTAGGCTAGGCTAGTTCATCGCAACCCTAGGTGCACCATATGTGTGCTAGGCGCGCCATGAGTGCTAGGCGCACAAGGCAGCCCATTGCAGCAGCATGTGTGCATGTGTGCGTGCCTTTGCATGGCACAGCACCATCGCAGCATGTGTGCATGGGTGCCTAGGTGCCATCGCAAGCTCTAGCACAAGCCTACGCATTGCACAGCACTATCGCATGGCTAGGCCTGTGCGTGTGTGCGTGTGCATGCATGGCATCGCAGCGAGCAGCATGCTAGCAGCCTCGCTTAGCAGCACCGTGCCTTCGCATAGCTGCGTCCTTGTGTGCGTGCCTTCACATGGCAGCACCAAGCACAGCGAGCTAGGGGCAGTGCCAGGCAGCAAGCAGCCAACAGCGAGGGGCCTCGCCTAGCGCCCAGCATGCCTAGCATCATGCGTGGCTCGCTAGCAGCACACATGTGCTAGGCATGCTGGCTGGTGCGCGTTGCGTGCTGGGCAGTGATGCGGTGCAGGCTAGCTGTGCTGGCTGGTGCATGCTAGCATCCTACCTGGCTGCCAGCCCAACAGTCCTTGCTTAGTGCCGGTTTTGTGAGAGGTGGGGACCAATGCTTGGAGCATGCCTTGGGGAGCAAGGCAATGGTCCCCTCCATGGTCATGGTCCTCACCTAACTCTTTCTATTCCCTTGACACTTGTTGCATGGTGATTGCTTTTATTAATTATTTAATTTAGAATTAAATAAATTATCACATTTACCCATTCTCCCACATTTATGGGAGATTGAAATTCAAGGGTTCATTTCCCTATAAATACCAAGGCTTTGGCATTTGGGAAAGAACACACTTGAGTGGAACTATATAGGCATCTCCATTGTTGAGAATACCTTAAGTTTGTAAAACTCCAAATTTATATTTTGTTCGGGTCCCGACTAACCTTCGAGACTTAGGACGATCGGGTCGGGTTCGAGGGTACGAACCGTCGGAGGCCTTGCATTTGCGAGGTTGAAGTAAGAGCTTATTTAGCGAGCGAAGCACGCGTCTAGGGTATAATTCTTTATCCCTTCTTCTTTTAATTATGTATTAATCATGTTTGCATGCTTTAATTGCTTTAGTTATCGGGGCGGGTCTTGGGGGGTTTCTTTCCGCGTAGTGAGGGTCACTACGAAACCCTACAGCGATATCGCAACCGCGCTCCTTTTAATTATTGCAATTAGTTATTAATTAAGGTGTTTTAAAGTAGATTTAAATTCTGGTTTTGCTTTTCTAATTGGATTAGAAGCTCGTTTTAATTAATTTTAAAACTCGTATTTTTTTCTCGTTTTGGCTGTCGAACCCAGGATTTGGCTCAAAAGTAGTGTTTTTTGGGTGGAATCGACATTCTGAATCAGTTTCATTCCTTTTTAAGACCTGTCCAGAAGCCAAATTCGAACCAGAAACCCAGTTTTTTGAGGGTTTTTTTTGATTTTCAACGAAAATTTTAAATCTTTTATGCCTTGATTAATGCAAGCATGTCAAGGGTAGATTAAATGCATTATTGCATCCCTAATCTACTACAATTTAAATATCTTTTAAGCATGATTATGGAGTTATAATATGTGCTTAAGTTGATATGTTCTTTTTCACATAAACTTGTTTTTCACAATTATGCAAATAAATTGCATTAATATCACTACTACAAATCCCTTAGTTTCTAGACGCTATTTGCTCGACGCCAGGTAACAAGCGTTAGCCAAAAAATTAATTTCCGTATTTTTTCGACGCTTTTAAGCGTCACCATTGGAATCGACACATAAAAGCGTCGAAAAAAAGACATGTGATATTGCACGTGACTATAGTCCATCCCGGGACTTCAAAATTTCAGGAAAAAAAAGCGGGCTAATTAAACAAAAAGAAAACCGCTCATACATACAGCAAAAGTTAGACTGAAGAAATAAAAAAAAAACCCTTTAGCTCCCCATTATCGAAACGAACCCTAACTCTTCTTTGCTTGTTCACAATCGCTCTCATCTTATCTCTTAAACCAATTGAAATTATTGAATTTTCGTTGCTCTCTTCAATATTATCTTCAATTTTCGGTAATCCTCTCGCTCTTGTCATCAATTTTCCGTAATCTCCTTGTTATAGGCATCGATTTCGTAGGTTTTTGTTGATATGTCATTCACTCAAATTAAGTTGCTTATGCTGAATTTTTGTTTATTCATTGCATGTATGGGAATTCTTTTTGCTAATGGGATCTCGAAACGACCGACGCAGAGAAGTCAAGAATATATATCACAGGTCATGGTCTAATTAATTAGATACTTTTTTATATATTACTTTTTATTATTGATTTGTATTTGTTTTGGTTGATTATGTTTATTGAATTGTTGATTTTTTGTATTAATTTTGTCAAATTTTAATTTTATTTGGGGTTTCTGGGTTGAAACTTTTTTATAAGTTGTGATTCTTGAAAGGAGATTTGTGTTGAGTATTATACAGAAAATAAATCTTAGTTCAGTTCTATTACTCTGAAATAGGCAGATTGTTCATAACTTTTGAAGGAAGGCAGATTGAGAAAGGTCTTATGCTAGGTACTAAACCATTTCGCTATTAACACGGGTGTTAGTTAATTCGTAGGCATGATCACCTCTTTCAAAAACAGCTGCAGCACCCATGCCACTACCTGTAAGTTTAGTAAACAATTTATGAGAGATAATTTTAGTAGCTTCAACTTTACAAAATTAGATTAGCTTCTATGCTGGATACATCAGTGTTGAGAAAGAGAGACAGACCTATACCGCAATTATCCAACGTTTTTCCTATGATTACATTTTTATTTTATGCTTTTCACAATTCCTCCTATGTTTGAGGTCAGTACCCATGTATTACTATATACTGAGTTGGAGCAGTGAGGATCTGGGTTTTTCTTTTAATTGGCTGTATATTTTGCTCCAAAGGACTAAGGTCATACTTGTAGGTTTTTTTCCATTTTTTTAAAATGTTTATTTTTTGGGATATTTTTTTGGTCTAGAAGCTTAAACATAATGCCATGGATTTTGCTGTCAGGCATGGCTGGATTATGTGTAATTTTCACGTTTGGACGGTTTGTCCTTGTTGAAGGACTGAGTTTGTTCTGTATTCGGTTACTTTCTGAATTTTGTGATATCCTGAATTGGACAAGTTTTTGTTCTTAACGGCTTGAGCGGGCCTCTGATTGCTTTGGTGCCTATAAATTTGTCAAAATCTCATCTCCTTCATGCACAATAACATTTCTGTCCTAACAACTTTACTGTGTTTCGACTGTATACTCCGTATATTGTTAATTTGTATTAGTCTTGGTAGAACTTAAACATTTGAACTGTAACCCTTAAAAGGTCAGATTTGGCCCAATATATAATGTTCTTCGTATTATTGAATGATTATTGTTACTGGTAAATTGACAGTAGCCTAGTAAGGTATAGCTAAGATTTGTGTTGAGAATGAATACTGCTAATATCAGGCAATGCTTTCCTCATTTTACTAATTTTTGAACTCTTAATTGATTTATCACCTTTCATCGATAACAACTTCCGCAAATTAGATTAAAGCTATTTGAAATTATAGTTTAGAAAATGAAAATAAAGGGGTTTGTGCTGCCTTCTGCTTGTTGTTTGTGCTGCTGCTTGTTGTTCTTGGTGTTCTGCCTGATGCTTTTTCTTTTTGATGCTTGCTGCTATCCTCTGCTTGTTGTTTGTGCTGTTGCTTGTTGTATGGTGTTGGTGTTCTGCCTGCTGTTTGCTGCCTTCTGCTTGTGATTTGTGTTAATGTAATTACTTTCAGTTTAGTTTTAATAAAATCAAGTAAACTTAACGTTGCTTAGAGTTCTTTATCATTCTTTAGTGATTCTAGGCCAAGAATCATAGCTACAAACTTTTTAAGACGTTAGATTATTATACATAACTCAATGCCTTATGTCCCACCATTCTACTACTAGTTAAATTGTTTGGTTTATGACTAATTATGGCTGATTCTTGTCATATACTAGATGATAGTCATTGTACTATATAGCAATGAAAGCTATATTTATTGAATGAAAGCTTAGGTGCAAAAAATGAAACACTATTTTTATAGCTTATTATATTATGAATAGTTTGATAGATTTCCATTTACTATATAGGTTGTATTAGATAGATTTTCTCATTTTGATGTATGTACTATAAACTTTAATAACAAAGAAAAAAAAAAGAAAGACTTCTTAGTAATAATAGAAGTCTCGCGAACAAAATTGAGCAAAAAAGCTGGTTAATTATATATTTATTATGTAAATTATTTTGTATGATTAGACCTTTTTTTTGTCTTCTTTTTTTAGTTCTATAGCATGAAAAGCTAAATTCACTATATATAAAAAAAATCCACTAATGTGAAATTTGTAAAACCAATAATTGTAATTAGCTAGCTAGGTGTATAATTTTAAGAGTCTAAGTCCTAAAGACCAAATGAATAAAACTTTGTTTCTTTTTCCATGCATCTATGATCATGAAAAGAACATTATGATTTTGTTAACATCACTGCTTTATTTAGCTCTATGATATATATTACACATGCACAATGCAAAAACAAAAATCTCATGATAAACATGCATATAAAGCTTTGATTTGTTTTCTCATGAAAACAAAATTAAATTACACATAAATCGCTTGCTCGTCTTATGTTTACTTTTTGGTATATACGAGTGATCGTGAATGAGTCTGTTCGAGGTTTATATGCTTGTTTCGATATGTTGTTTTCAGCATGATCACGAGTCCTGGAGGTTTCTTAGCTTGCTTGTTGTTTGTGTTGCTGCTTGTTGTATGTTGTTGGTGTTCTGCCTGCTGTTTGCTGCCTTCTGCTTGTGATTTCTGTTGCTGCTTGTTGTACAAGTTTGACTTATGTAAAAAATATATATAAATCTTAAGCCAATAGGCTAAAATTTATGACATATCTTAAAATTTGAAGTTGTGTTTTTGTGTTTAATAGGTGACAGAGGAGGAGCTTATCTAAAAATTGTTCTAATTGTGATAGTTGCTGCACTTAGTGAGTTCGAGGTAACTACCCAAATTCCTAAAATATCTTATATGTCATATAATTGTATATTATATTTTCGTGTCATATGTATGGTAGATAGCCCTCCCAAAATAGTTTTACGTAATTTATGATATTGATCATATATGAAAAATGTAAGTAATTAAGTTGTAGATTTGTAGTGAGGTAGTATATTATATATAATTCATTATGTCTTATCTATGTGCTTATTAATTATATTAAATTAATACATGTATGTATCAATTTTTTGGTGAATGCTTCCATGTATTATTATGTTTGTTGCTGTTAAGCATTGCTGTTAGTCTGTTTGTTGTTGAGCATTGCTGTTAGTCTATTTGTTGCTGGTGGTCTGTGGCAGAGACTAGGGAGTCCCCACCTTCGGCCCTGCTCACAAGCTGCCCTCTCCTTTTCACTGAAGACAATTCTCACTCAACAATTCACTCAAGAAAGATAATAAACAGAAATTCGCAAATTGCAACAACAATTTAATTGATTGGATAGGATAGTTAGAATTACAATAAGGTTGTAAGACAAAGTAATTCAAGGGATAATAGTTAACAGCTATCACTCGCCAATAACTTGAGGTTACTACTCTCCAATTGTTCCTTACAAATTTCTGGATACCTCCTGCTCCCCCCCCCCCCCCTTAACTTAAATATTACATTATACTTCTTAATTTAACTAAACATAGTTAATTACAAACGAGAAAGAGAGCCCAAAGTCATATTTCCAAAAGGGTGAAAGCCTGCTCTCTGCCTTCTATGCTTAAAATAGGTTCTTCCAAAAAGCACTAAGTTCCCTAGTATGCTTGTTGCTTAGTACGATGTGTTATTGCTGCCTGCTTCTCTGCTTGCTTGCTGCCCCATATCTTTGTTTTGTTGTTGCTGCTCCAAGTGAGGTTGCTGTTGCTGCCTCGAATTCCGAGTGTGGCCTGAAATGGTTGACCAGTGATTGGGTCCATCACAGTCTGTTTGTTGCTGTGCATTTGCTGGTGGTCTGTTTGTTGTTGTGCATTGCTTTCTAATCCTTCCATCCACAAGCTGATACTGAAAATGCAATGTTTGCTGTAATTTTTGGTGCTATAAAGTTTTATATTATACATCTGTATTTTCTTTTAACAATCAAATATTATATTATACTTATTATATATTTTTTTTTTAAGGTTATGAATGCAACAGGAGGACAAGGAAAATCTACTAAAGATGGAAATTAGCCTACTAAGCACCTTCTTTTTTTTTAATAGTTAGTAATATATATATATATATATATATATATATATATATATATATATATATATATATATATATATATATATATATATATATATATATATATTTGAAAAAACTTATTGTATGTTTTATGATTAACGTGCTGAACATGCTCTGCTGTTTATTATGTTCTGAGTTTCTAGTTGCTGCCCATTTGGTTTGGTTTGCTTTTGGTGACTATTTTAGGTGCTGGCTGCCTGGGGCTGTTGGTGTTTGCTGCTTGAGTTTGATCTGCTGCTACTGCTGGCTTGCTGCCATCTAGTGTTGGCAGGTTTCTGGTTTTGTTGTTGCTGGGGTGGTGTTTTGTTGTTTTGTTGTTTTGGTTTGTTGTGTATGCGATTGTTTTCAAGCTTATTGTTTTTTTATCTGGGTTTTTAGTTTGGTTTGTTGTCTTATTCCGTTGGTTTATTTGGTTTATTTTGGTTTGGTGTCTTGGGTGTTAAGCCGTTGGATCATTGGTGTTTGTAATTTTTTGCTGCTTTGCAGCCCTCTTGGTAATAGAATATTATTGGTAATTATCATATATATATATATATATATATATATATATATATATATATATATAAACAGTAGAAAAAAAATCTAGACGCTTTTTGTTGTCAAGATATTTTACTTTAATCAGTTTCAAAATTTCCCGCCACTATTTCTATGTGGACATTAAAAAGCGTCTCAATTGATTTTGAGACTGAAAACAACGTCGACAATGTAGACATGAAAAAGCGTCTAGAAATTTGGTGGTGGTGCTTGTATACCGAATTTCTTGACGGTTAGTATATTTTATAAGACGTTTATAAGCGTCGATATTTAAGACACTAAAAAGCGTCACAAAATATGGGGACATAAAATGGTGTCGAGATTTGTGACACGAAAAAGCGTCGCGAATTTCTCGACGCTTTTCCACGTCGTAAATAATGGAAAAAAGCGTCTCAAAAGGACGGGATTTGTAGTAGTGTATGTGAATACTTGTTGTGTATATGTAATTTTAAGTTCCTAATATGTTAAAGATCTAATCTTTAAATGTTTAAATGATTGAAACTCTAACCCTAAATCCCATGATTGAACTAATTTTGGATTTTTTCATGTTTGGTTGATTAAAATCCTTGAAGTTCAAATGCTTGTGAGTAAATGTTGATTAATTTTCATTGGAAGATGTAATCTTGTTATTTTACACAAGCATAAAAGTTGGAAAATTTTATCATTGGATGATTAGTTTAATTTTCCAACTTCCCTATTTGTCAAATCCATTATTAATTTACATATTGGTTAAATTAATTATGGACATAGCTTTTTCAATTTTAAGTATCAAGAAAGACCTAATAATGTTCCAAAGTAATTTTGGAAAATTAGGCTTGTGCACCGTTAAAATTGAATTTAATTAACTTGGACTTATTTTATTTTCATTTTTCCCTAAATTAATTCTAAAATAAATTTAGATTAATTTTACGTCGCACGTAAATCGGGATTAAAATCCCGAGAAAAATGCGCGCAAATCGAGGCAAAACCCCAAGCGTCACCAAGGCTAGCCGGGCTGCCCAGCAGCCCGTATGTAGGCTGCCTATGGTGCGCACATGGGCTAAGCATCGAAGTGGCGCTGCTGTGTGGCGAGGGGATGCTAGTGCACTGGTGCTTGGGCAGTGGCGTTGGTTGTTGGATGCTTGAGGATGCTGCTGGGCAGCATGGTAGCAGGCCCCAGCCAGCCCACCACTTGCTGGCAGGCGCTAGCATGCGTAGCAAGCAGCTGGTGCTAGCCAGCGTAGTGTGCTATGCTGGGCGCAGCATGTTAGCACCAAGCACCACGCACAGGCCATGGGCTCCCTAGCAGCCATGGTGCACAGCCCGCTAGGATACTAGTAGGCGGTTTTGGCTTAATTTCAAGCTATGCGTTTTTGCGAAAATTTTGCCGTTTTAAAATAATTATATAATTATTTTAAACGAGGTTAGACCTCGATTTTTCGGCTCTTGCAAAAAAAAATTGTTTTTTATTTTTTTTTATTTTAACAAATTTGGGTTAACCGGCTTAATTAATTAGATTAATTAAGTTGGATGCGGAATTTAGTGGGAGTTTAGCTAATTACGTGAACAAATTGCACCTTAGTAATACATAATTTATTAAACAACTTTGACTAGTTTCAATTAGGCGCGTTAATCGGATTAACCACCTAAGTTAGTTACTAGTTTTGCGTGTTTACTTGTATTATCTTGTAAAATGCATGGGCCATTCACAAATAGTGAATGGGTGAATGAAAGATTGTTTCAAAACAGGTTTTCAGAAAAATGGCAACTAGTGGGACCCGACTAGGATAGAAAATACGGACTGCGTTCCGTTACGTATTTTTGTAAATCTAAATACGATCTGCATACCGTTAAGTATTTTTGTACTTTAGATTAATCTTAGTCGTAGTAGCTAGTAATTTTATTTTGGCAAAGATGTCTCAAGACGGCGTTTCGATGAAAACGAGCCAAGATGAAGGCCCTTGAAGATTTCAAGGGGTCATGCTAATTGCCAAATGCATCTATTTTTTATGCCTTATATATATTGTTATATATATTTTGAATGTTAGATCCATGTCTAGGATTTCAAATGTTGCGATGATTAGTTAAGTTTACTTAAACCAACCAATATAGAAACACTAGGTCCTTTAAAATATTGAGCTAAAATTTTGTCGTTCCAAGAACAACACTTACCGAACTAATGCGCGTATGTGATGGGCTACGCCAAAGCGAGGCATCACTACTTCCCTAGGAACGTAAGGTATACTAGGTATACAAGTTGTCTTGGTTAAGCTCAACGATATCAGTAAGGAGTCCTTAGATGTCGTGGCAAAAGAGATAAAATGTCAAGAATGCATTAGATGTAACGTTTTATCAAACCGAGAGTAGCTTAGAGCTATTAGCAATTGGATTGCTTACCTTAAGATATTTAATGATTAAGACAAGCCAAATCATGCTTAACCATTTCTTGATCTTTAGGATCTCGGAATCATTTTATTCTCGCCTAAAAGGGACAAATTATTAATGCGTGGATAAAATGCTCAATAAGATTGAAAATTTGCATAAACGCTTTTAAATTTCAAACTTATTGATTATATGAATGATTTTTCATTTCAAATTCTTTCAATTGTAGAACAATATCTGGTAACTCAAACAACAACCAAATGTGCCCGGATTTCCCCAACAAGTTGGCATTTTGCCTAAACTTGGTAAACTTCAAGGAGGTGGGAGGAAGAACTCAGGAAAACTCTTCGGAATTGTTCCTTGGAGTACACTCTTGACACTCCCATTCCAAGCTTCTTCTCTAAGGGGATCATGATCGATGAGGCTCATGATGAATGGTCTTCTAATTGCAAGAAAGTCTCACGACTTATGGCTAATTCCATCCCGGAAGATTGGAAGGAAAGCCTTTCCTCCTACCTTCCGGACATGTTTCTCAAAGCACTTGAGGACGTTGTTAATGTAAGAGTCACCAAGAGTGACAATGTCAACTATGATGTATTCGTGTTTGATTTGACTAAGTCACTCTCAAATATGAAGATAAAGCCACCGAGTGGGTTGTCTTGCTAGAGAAAGGCGTCGGCTTTGGACAAAGGTCTACAATGCCAAATTGAGACCCGGCATGCCCCTCCGACCTCATGTGCTTGGAATGACTAGGCTCTTCAAACACATACAACTTCTCGGAATCTCATTGGAGGATGAGATGGCGGGGCATATCTTGCTTGCTTCGCTCCACTCGGGCTATGATGCATTTAGAATGCATATAGCTGCGGGAAAGGAGACACGCTCCTTAATGGAGGGGGTGCAACTTCTTAGCCGAGCCACCGCCTATGGAGTGACCGAGAGGCCCTTGAGAGCAAGGAGAAGAGAGTTCAAGAAGGTCAAGGCAAAGATGCGTTGCTTCTATTGTGGTGGGCAAGGCCACTACAAGAGAGAATGCAAGCTCTTCCGGGAGGAGGAAGAGAGGAATGTAGCATCTTCCTTAGGTATCTTCCTTAAACACTTGTGAATTAAGCTTATCATAGGTATTAGATACCAAGTATGACTCACTTCGTGTTGCCTTTTCAGGGACCAAGTGAGAAGCTTATCAAGTGTACGTGCAAGGACAAGTAGACGACGACGGTGGTTTTTCGGTTGTGCTTGCATGCACTATTTTGTCTATGACATGTAATTAAACTAATCTTAGTTTTCATCATGCTTTTGAACATACTATGATCTATGGTGTTGGACACCTAGTTATTTTGAATGTAAGACTTTGACAATGGTTGTTTCAAAATTGTCTTGCAAATATATGTTTAATGAAAATTGCATGATTTTGACATATGATTAGACAAAAGTTGATACCACTACTTAAACTAAAACCCCTAAGAATTCACTTTCATTAACAAACACTAGTAGACATGGCTATGTCTACCTAATGTCGAATAAATCTGAATCTTTTGAGAAATTCAAAGAATTTCAGAAAGAAGTTGAGAATCAACTTGGCAAGAAAATTAAAGCACTTTGATCGGATCGAGGTGGCAAATATTTGAGCCATGAATTCGACGATCACTTGAAAGAAAATGGTATTCTTTCAGAGCTGACACCTCCCGGAACTCCTCAATGGAACAGAGTATCCGAACGGAGGAATCGAACCTTATTAGACATGGTTCGATCAATGATGGGTCTTAGTGAACTTCCTATCTCTTTCTGGGGACATGCGCTACAAACCGCGGCACTAACACTGAGCTGAGCTCCGTCAAAAGCTTTTGAAAAGACTCCATACACTAGTAGAAAAAATGAATTAGGCACCGCACCTTTCGCACCGGTTCTTGAAAACCGGTGGCAAAAGAAATGGGCGGGATAAGCTAAATGACTTTTCGCACCGGTTCCTATTAAAGGAGAAAAGGGATTTGCCACCGGTTCTAAGAAAAACCGGTGCGAAATGTTAAAAAAAAAACCGGTTTAAGGCTTTCTTTCTTCTTCTTTCTTTTTCCCCCTGCTTTCCCTCTTCGTTCTGCTCTTCTCTTTCCCTCCCATTTTCGCATCTCCTGCTCTTCCTCCCAGCTTTCCCTCTCCGTTTTCGCATCTCCCTCTCGTTTTCGCATCTCCTTTTGCACTCCATTGAAGCAGCTCGCTCTCTCTCCATTGAATTGGTTTACGCGCTTTCTCACTCCATTGAAGCAACACCTCCATTGAACCAGCTCTGGCCTCCATTGAACTCACTTCGAGGTAAGACTTTTCTTGTGGTTGTGCGAATTCATTGATTATCTTTCGCAATCTAGGGTTTGTCGTTGATTTTCTGGTTCAATTTAGTAATTTTAGGGTTGTGGTAATATAGGGTTTGTCATTGAAGCGCGCACGGCTACACCTCCACCCTAACGGCCTCCTTGTCACGGCTACACCTCCACCGATTCTGAGCTTTCTCACCTCCATTAAACCAGCTTCGAGGTAAGATGATGGTTTTACCTTTAGTTTGCCTGATGAACCATGATAATCTCTAATAAAAAGGACTATAATGGACGGACTTGAATTTTCTTTACCTAAACTCCTTAAACTTGGTTGAAATGCTCTTTCTCCCCTGTAATTAGCAATTTAGCATTCCTTTTTTAGCAGCCTAAATGGCAATTAGCATGTTAACACTTGGATATTTATCTTGTAGCTGAATTGTTCTGAATTGGTGTTCTTGTATGATTTTTATGGGGTTTTGAATTTTAATTTGATAATTTCTGTTCTGGAACCACATTACATGAACCGATTTTGGATTTTCGGAAAAAATTGTTGTGATGCATGAAATTGTGATGGTTTATGTTTGTTTTTCATTATAAATGATTAAATAATTTAACTGATGGGAAGATGGTATAATTAGAACGATTATTGTTAAGAGATATTGTAGAATTATGTTATATAGTATACTAGTATATGTATATATGAGGGGTTATCACAAATGCACAATGTGACAATTATATTCGGATGAAGTATAACATTGGGTGAATCCAATTATTTAGATTAGGGGCTTGTAACTTTTATAAGGACTACCATGCACTTGCTAATTTGTTATTGAAGAAATAAATATGTAGTGCAAAATAGGATGGTCTTCCATAAACGGGGTTACATCATTTGCTAATTTCTTAAACTGATTCATTTATATGGTTATTACTGCAAAATAGGGTTGACTGTTACTCTATTAGGTTCATATTGTTTTGTTTCTAGAAGTTTACACATTTTTCCCAATGCTAAAGTCCTTCTGACAAAAAATTCTGTGATGATGCATCTTTCTACTAATTATTTTACAAGGCAATGTAGCATTCAAAGTTATATTTTAATATAGATTTGACCATGACCATCTCATGCTTAATATCCTATTATCTTTTTACACCTATCTTTTGAACAATCTGACCAACTATTTACAAGCTTATGCCAAAATAATTTAGACATGGCTATGATTATGACCATGATGATATAAAATATTTGCAAACTTTTGAAAAGTAATATTATATTATATTATATTTTCTTGCACAAAAGTTAGAAAGTACTCGTCTTACATAAGATATTGGAACTAGCTAAGGTTTTCACATTATATTCTACCTTCTGATTTTCATTGTTTGTCTCATTCTTTCTCCTTTTATCATTAGTTTATATTACATTCTAAGTTTCAGTTGCAAAGCACCTTCCATGAAAGAACTAGATGTTTGGTGTAATGGCTTATGAGTTTTCCTCTACAAAAATGGATAGATTGTTCCATGCTGCTCAGACAGGGGATAGGGAATTGCACTAACTACTAGCAAGGAACCCTCTTATCCTTCATCAAGTCCCACTTATATGTTCTCAGAATCCCTTACATTTTGTTTGCAATTCTGATGATTGTGTATCATGAATTAACTGATATTTGGTGCCTAATGATGCTTAGTCTACTGAGTGTTGTGTACTTTTACTTGTAAAGTTAGAGTTGAATGAGTCTTTTGTATAAAACCTGTTGAATTTTTGTTTGGGAATTATAGTAATTGTAGTGTTTTGGCTCTTGGATAACTGATAAATTTGTAGAATTTACTTCTTTTATGGGGATGCATGGGACTTAATCTTTGTCTTTTTTTGTTTTATCTCATTATTTGCTGAGGCTGAATGCAGAAGCATCATGCAGAGGCATCCATCTTTTGTCACTTAAAGAATCACTCATATTCGGGCATGCTTAGACTAAATTGAATATCTTTTTATTTGTTTGCTATGAAAATAGATGATATAACTAGTTAGAGAAAAGACTGTTTGACCTCTATGACCCTAGAACAGGCAGATTTTGTATGGTGTTAGATTGTTATACCACTTATATGCATGTGTAGGTTGTTGAATTTGTTTGATTTTAGGTTGTTTGTTTGCTAGCCTTGTATCGTGTATGTTCACAGATTTGCTTGCATTAAGGCTGTAGATTGAATGCTGTTGCTTGTTATTACCTGCCTTCTCTATGTTTCCTTGAAATTAAGCTTTTGTTTTTCTTATTGTTTGCAGGAATGTGTCAGTCCTTTTGAATATTGTGATATTGTTACCTCCACAACTCATAAGAGTTTGCGAGGTCCTAGAGGAGGTATAATATTTTTTAGGAAGGGGCAAGAAACAAAAAAACAGAAGCTTGATGAATCCATCTGAAGACAATGAGCAGTATGATTTTGAGGATAAGATAAATTTTGCTGTCTTCCCTGATTTACAGGGTGGTCCGCACAACAACCACATATCTGCTCTTGCTACAGCTTTGAAACAGGTTGCTACCCCTGAGTATAAAGCATACATGCAACAAGTTAGGAAAAATGCTCAGGAATTGGCATCGGCATTATGCGAAGAAAATGTCGGCTAATAATTGGCGGCACAGACAATCACTTGCTCCTGTGGGATCTAAGGCCCCTTGGATTGACAGGTATACTTTCTTTTTTTCCTCTCCTTATTCAGCTGTGTTTTGTTACTTTTTGGATTTTTGATGATGTTCATTTATAGTATGGGGCAAACTTAAAGGGATTAATTTAAATAGAAGTTCGATAAACAAGGAGTAGATTAAGCTTCTTGGTAGCTAAACAAGTGATGAACATTAAGTAGCAGGGAATTAATTTGATGACCCAAAATTGGTTCACCCAAAATTGGTGTAATCAGAAATCAAAAGTGATTAATTAGAAAAATTAGGATTAATTCTCAGTACATGTACTCTCTTCAAATTTTTAGTAACAGCTATTCACTTCTGCTCTTTCTCTCTCCTCCTCCTTTCTCTTGGTCCATTAATCATTTGAATCCACCTCTCTTCTTTGCTCTCTTCCTTGTTCCACATCTGGTTGTCAGGGCCTCCCTTATTGAAAACTAACCACCCTTATGAACTACCAAAATGTATCGAATAAAAAATACTTATGGCCTGGCTTAATAAATCCCTTATATTTTACACGCCTTGAATATTACCCCCCCCCCCCACCCCTTACTTCAATTTTCAAACCATTTTTTTGTTCTTGATTAGTTGTTGTGTTTTTGTCAATATATGTCTCCTGACATGCACAATGTCCTAATTTATTCATTTTATATGTGTGTGATTTTTAAAATCTGAAACACAAACCAGTTTAACTCACTATTCACCCCCTCCCTAAAACCGAAAAATGTAAAATAGTTCATGAAAGTGGTATATTTTGGTCTATATACAACCTAACTATCAAAGCACTCAGTTCTTACGTGAGTTTTGTTCTCTTTAAACTTATTAGTAATTGGTTTGATTTTATTGCTTTCTTCCTGGTGATTTAAGTCCTAATGTATTTTAAATTTTGGATTCTTAAATAATTTTATTTTCTCTTGCTGGTAATCTTGTATGCTTAAGGATTTTTCTGATATGTTCATATTGAATACTATTAAAATACTGGAAATTGGTCAAAACAAAAGGAAGTAGCATTGTTGCTTGTTTTGCTAAATGGTTAAGCCGTTTAGCGTTATTTATCATAGTCTCTTTGTATGTTGCAATCTGGTAGGAGAATTTTTGCTATAAGCGTTATTTACCAGTATATATATAAGCGTTATTTACCAGTATATACATCTCTTCATTTCTTCTGATTCTACTTGTATGCCTATGCTGTTGAAATTTATGATTATATAACTTGGATGTTTTACTTTTTGATGACAGGCATTGAGCATAGTTTCAGTTTCTTTACTTGCAGTGCAGAAGCTTTCAGATTTTTGTCCTATGTTTTTCACTAGAATGTTAGATTTTTCCACATGTCTTAGTTGAAGGAATGTCTCTTTTAGTCCAAGTTCATAGTACTTCCAAGAATGCAAGATAAGTGGGTTTCCCTACACTCATCTTTTGGCCTTGTATGTTGGTCTCATGATGATACTTTAAAGAAAGAATTTAAGCACTGAGACAATATTGAGTTTTTATACTTTGGAGAACTTACCGACGATGAAAGAGATGCTTTTTATTTGTGTGTGACCTTGTATTTTATTTTATTTTGTTTTGGACGAAAATTGTAATATTACGGCTTTTTTTAATGAAAATATGTAACTTTATATATATGTTAGTGTTTAAATATCAATTTAAGTGAAAAAAAAATGCAAAAAAAAAAAAAAAAATATTTATTTAGGCATTTTTAGCACCGGTTTTGGAAATAACCCGGTGCTAAAAGGTTTTTTTTAAATTTTTTTGGGGACTTTTGGCACCGGTTTTAAGTAAAACCGGTGCGAAAAGGTCAGTTTTTGGCACCAGTTTTCCCAAGAACCGGTGCTAAAAGTCCTTTTTCCCACCGATTTTGAACCGGTGCGAAATCTATGGGGTTTTAGCACCACCCAAATCCAACCCAGTTCAAAACCAGTGCGAAATGGGGGGTTTGAAACGGTGGGGAATTCGTATTTTCGCCTAGTGATATGAATTATGGACTAAGAAACCTCATAGGTTGCCTTTTCTCAAGCTTTGGGGATGCGAAGCATATGTCAAACGATTAATTTCGGACAAAATTCACCCCAAATCAGACAAGTGTTTCTTTGTGGGATACCCAAAAGAAACCAAAGGATATTACTTCTACAATAAATCTGAGAACAAAGTGTTTGTTGCTCGTGATGGTGTCTTTTTGGAGAAGGAACACCTTTCGAAAATGACAAGTGGGAGGAAAATCGAACTCGACGAAGTTAGAGAGGACGAGCAACAAAGTCAACCTAACTGACAATCTAAGTGCTTTGGAAGCAGCTGAGAAGATTGGTCAGAATCAAACAGACAATGTAAATGCTCTACCCATTACCCTTCGTAGTGTTGGGTTTCGTAGCGTCCAACGCTACGTGGAAGGGAAACCCACCCAAGACCCGCTCACTAATTAAAGCAACTAAATACTTAATCACATAATTAACGACATAAAGAGAGAAGGAGAAAAGACATTCTTACCTTTGACGCGTGCTTCGCTCGCAAATCGAGCTCTTACTTCGAAAGCTCGAGCATCACAATCGTGACCGCCTCCAATGGCTCGTACCCACGAACCCGACCCGAACGGTCCAAGTCCCGAAGGTTAGTCGGGACCCGACCAAATAAAAACTGGAGTTTTACGAACTTAGAGGTTTTCTCACCTAATGGGAGATGCCTCATTGAGTTCTACTCAAGTGTCTTCCCATATGCCCAACACTTGGGTATTTATAAGGGAATTCTACTTGCTTTTTCATTCTCCCACCAATGTGGGAGAATTTGCATTTCAATCATAAAATGACAAGTAATAGAAAATCAACAAGTGTCACATGGTGAGGAGAGGTTAGGTGAGGACCACCAATGGAGGGGGACCATTGCCTTGCTCGCCAAGGCTTTGCTCCAAGCATTGGTCCCCACCTCTCATAAGCCGCCACCAAGAAAAGGGAGGAGCTGGCTGCCAGCCTAGCTGGCAAGCATGCACTGCCAGCATGCACAGCTAACACGCATCACGCGCACCAGCCAGCACAGCTAGCACATGCGTGCTGCTAGCGAGCCACGCATGATGCTGCCTGTTGCCTGTGCGAGGCTCCTAGCTGCTGCTCACTGCTTGCTGCTTGGTGCTGCCATGCAAAGGCACGCACACAAGCAAGTAAGCACAGCGTGCTGCTGCTGCGATGGCACGCACGCACACGCACACACGCACTGGCCTAGCCATGCGATAGTTCTGTGCTATGCGTATGCACGCACGCAAGCACGCATGGTGCTACGATGGTGCTTCCATGCGCCTAGAGCTAGCGATGCACACACACACGCAAGCTACCAGCTTTGCGATGGTGTGCTGTGCGCCTAGCACGCAAGATGCGCCTAGCATGCACGGTGCGCCTAGCACACACATGGTGCACCTAGCACGCATAGTTTATGCTAGCTCGAGCTAGCCCAACGTCCACTTTGCTAGGCCAATGTGATGTTACGGCTACGCTCGAACCTGTTGTTTGTTGATTTTTCCCGTCTCGTCAAATTCCAAATTCGACTTGACTTGCGACGCTCGATCTCGACGCTCTAAGCTCGATATCCGACGTCTTTGTTCGTAAAACTCCGACGACTCATTAAATCCTTCGGATTGATTCGTCGTCTTAGATCGGTTGTTTGATTGGGTTCGACCCGAAGGGTTCAGTCAAGATTAAGCTGTAATATTAATTGTACATTAATATTACTGATCGAAAGCGGCCTCCACCTAGACATTCCGATCACTTGACCTTACTGAAGAATTAGCTTTCCGATAATTCTGAACCCTCTATTGGAATAATACACTTGTTGGAAGGACACCATTCCTTTCAATCTCCCACTTGTCCTCCCGAACAAGTGTGCATACAGTATATAGCCTATTTCCTATGTCGCTTAATGTCTCTTCGTGAACTATAAGGTAAGATTCATCGTCATCCTTATTACGTTCAGAAGTGGTTCTCGATCTCCGAGTTTGACTGTCAATAAGCAGATGATTTCTAAAATCCATCTGACAAGCGCACATTAGGGCGCGCTTTAAGGCATATAAATGGGTGATTTTGGATGTATTTAGGCCCGTTTTGGTCGTTTATTGCCTTGTTACACTCGTTTCCTTCATATTACGTGCTTCACGGGTTTCGGTCTGTTTTTGGTGTGTTAACAGGTATAGTTGACCAAGTTATGTCGAGTCCCGAACCATTGGTGCGTAATCAGGCTATTATCGATCCTAGTCCACCAAGCTAAGGCTTTGCTGCGGTTCTCAAGGCCTTGAAAGGCAAGTTAAGTAGCAGGCAAGGCAGAACAGTTCACAAATATGACACCTGTTCACTATTTTGCTCACAACGTTCGGTATACAAATGATAATGGAGTGATTCTAATTGCATTGGAAAGTAGATTTGAAGAGCTTTCCAACGATATATTGCACGCCTCAAACGGAGCTTTGGATAAGAAGTTGTGACTGTTTTAAGAAGACCAAAGTGCCTGCAACCTTCCTGCCTATGCTGCACGGCCGTGCCACTTTTAGCACGGCCGTGCCACTTTTAGCACGGCCGTGCCAGGCATTAGCACGGCCGTGCCAAGCCAATTTCCATGCCCGTGCCAGTGCCAGATTCAGCACGGCCGTGCCAGATTCAGCACGGCCGTGCCAGGCATTAGCACGGCCGTGCCAAATTCAGCACGGCCGTGCCATAATTGAAGATATTGCGGATCAGCTACTGCCATGCTTGCACGGTGATAAGTGTCATTTATGTCGCTATTTTTAAGAGTTTTCTAGTTATTTTTTCATAGTTTTTATATCTTTTTACTTGGTTTTAATAACATTTTATTACATTTGTCATGATTGCGTGTGAAATGTCGTTATTGCTCAATTTTGGCTTTTCTTGCATATTTTAGTTGCTTATGGCATTAGATTAAACTTTATTGGTTTATTCTTATGTTTAGGAACACTTGGATAAGTTCATTGCTCAAGATTGAAGAAATATAAAACATAAAAGAACAAGTAATGAAGAAATGTGCACTTGATTTTCAATGATCGAACTT
The DNA here is from genome assembly GCF_001683475.1 of Chenopodium quinoa. Classification (NCBI taxonomy): domain Eukaryota; kingdom Viridiplantae; phylum Streptophyta; class Magnoliopsida; order Caryophyllales; family Amaranthaceae; genus Chenopodium; species Chenopodium quinoa. The sequence continues at coordinate 151,552 of NW_018744469.1, forward strand.
CAAACGCCTATATCTTTTGATCTACAAAACATTTTGGGGAAATTCCAATTGGAGATGAAAGCTTATCTTGAGATCTTTCCAAAGACAGGTCATATGCCCAATTCCGTTGTAAAACGTGGGAGATATGCTCATTTGAAGCTGAGCGGTTTGCCCAGTCCGATAGGAGCGGGCGCGCATCCTATGAGGAGCGCCCGCTCTAAACTTTCTGGAACGATTCCGCCATATTTTGCTGCAGCTAGGAGCGCCCGTGCACCAAATTGGAGCGCCCGCTCCTCTGCACGCTGCTCGACTTTTTGCGGAGCTTCCTAGGCAATTTAGTAAGGGGTATAAATAGATTTTTTGCTCATTTTAGGGGGAAATTCATATTTTCAGTAGTTTTAGGTTAGTTTTAGGTTTTTAGAGAGAGAAACTCTCAAATTTTGGAGAGAGAAAGTGAGAGAAACAATGGTTTTCATGGATTTTGGATAATCAAAGGAGGAATTTGATGATTTGAAGATCTCCATTTTATATCAATGAGCATTTCTTACTCTCTTCTCTCTTTATGCTTTATTAATTGCTTTGTTAATCATGTTTGAGTAGATTTCCTTGTGGTTCGACTCCGAACTTACCACTAGACTTGTTTAGGGGTTAGTTTAGGATTATAATAAATTTTGTTTGGCCGTGAGGAGGTTAGTCAACGACATAATTTCCCCGCGCTCAAAATGGCGCCGTTGCCGGGGAACGGTGTCAATGCTTGATTGTTTTTGATTGCTTGAGTCTAGGTCTTTGTGTATACTTTTCTTTTTATTTTATTTTTTTAATTTTTGCTTGTTTTTGTAAAAAAAAAATGGCAAGTAACTCGTTTCCTCAATATGACAATGAGCCTTTTTGTGAATATTTCAATAGACTTGTGGGATATTTGGATTTTAATTGTTGTAGTCTTTGGGAGGCTTGTGAGATTTGTTATTTTGGTTTGAATGAGCAAACTAGGGATGAAGTTGAATGCATGCATAATGGTGAATTTAGAGCATTATCAATTGATGATGCTTGGGATTTTTATGTTTGGTTTGCTTGGGATGTCTATAATAAGGGTAATCATGATTCTATTATTGATATGCAATGTGTTGATACTTCTAATATTAGCATGAATTCCCATGATTTGTTACATGATCCATTAAGTGAACCTAAAACACATGATTTCAACTCTATTTCCTCTTTTGTTCATGATGATGAGGTACATGCTCAAGTTGATGCTAATGGTGTGTTTCAATATTCTTCATTATTTACCATGCCTTCTTGTGATGTGCTTCGTTCCCTTAATGATGAATCTCATGTGTTTGATTGTGCCCCCACTCCCCAATGTGATGTATATGCTCATGATCTTAATGTTGATTTTTCCAATCTTGGTTGTACTTCTTCTTCTCTTGTTGAGCCTCAACCTTCAACACCTTTTGAATCCCTTATTGCTACTTTTGAATCTCAAATTAGGTGCATTGAGCTTGATAATGAGCTTGAGCCTAGTAAGGAAATGATTCTTAATTCTATGAGAGGTCAATTAGAGATAATGAAAAAGAATGAGGAGCGTCTTGAGGAGGGAAGGAGAAGAAAAGAAGAGTTAGAAAGCCAATTGTCACCCTTGATGCTTGTTTGTGAAAAATCCCAATTTAATGTGTGTGTTGAGGATGATGATGATGATTTTGAGCAACCAAGAGAGTGTGAGGATCCCATTGGTGAGCATATGAGTGATGGTGAAGGAGTTGAGAATGAAGAGAGTGTTGATTTTGAAAATCCTAACCCTCTTTCCCATCTTGATGAGTATCAAGTGCATGATTGTGATCCTTTTATCCATGAGTATTTGGATTCATTTGAGGTTATGTCTAATGTGTTTATTGAGTGTCAAATGAAAACCCATATCCTTTTGAGTGAGTTCATTAAGAATGCTTCATGGGAGAGAGATGATTTTGAAATGAATTTGCATCCATTCATGCATGGCTTTGAGATTTTAGGCTTTAAGGAAGTTGAGGGAGTTGTTGTTCATGATTGTAGTGAAGGGGATTATTTAGTTCCTCTTGGAAGTTGGATGTTTGAGGGAGACCATGATCATGAGTGTTCTTCTTTTGAGGATTCTATGATTGATTTTCATGCTCAAATTGGTGATTTGAGGGATGGTGGTGAAGAAGAGACCATTTGTGAGACTATTGCTCCTATCCCCTTCTCTCATGTCCCTTTTTCTAGGAATTTCAACCATATCCCCTACACTCCTATATCCCTTTCTTCCTTTGTTAATGAGCCTATTGGGGAATCCCTTGCCTATGAAGATTTTCATGTCCCTCATTCGTCTTCTATTGAGGAAAAGGGTGATTTTGCCACCCAAAAAGATTTTTGTGAAGAGAGTTTGCCTTTCTATTCTTCTTCTTATTTTCTTGAATTTTCTTTTGATTCTTCTTCTTCTTGGCAACTCCCTCTTCACCTTCTTTTGCGTGCACTAATCTTGGTGCATGCCCTTCTTATATCATTTGCTTACTTGTTATCTTATGAGATGTGTAGTAGTGCATTTGACAAGCTCTTGCGATCGTTGCAATATTATTTACTAGAGCGGTCAAGCTTGGATCTTAAGCAAGCCTTTCTCGGGAAGTAACCCGTGTTTTATTGCTTTCATTTTCTTTTCTTTTTAGAATAGATTTTCTCTCATGGAAATTTTTGTGTGCCTTTTTCTAGGTACATAACTTGATATACTTTGGTGCATTGGTTTGGATCAAGAATCAAGGAAGTTTGGCACCACAATTGCTAGCATATGGAAAACAAGATTCAATTCTTGAGAAGAGTGGCTTTGAAAAGTTTAATTGGGTCATTTGCGGGTATATACACCCACCTAAAATCCGGTAATATCATTCCTTGCTCTTTCTCCATTGGTTGATACCTAAAGTGGCTTTGAAATAGGAGATATGTTGGGTTGTTGGATTGATCTCCTTGTTTTCCCCTCCCATGGATTATTTGATTTATGTTTGAGCATGTTGTCTCATTCAAGCTTGGGGGAGGGGATTCTATCATATTTGGTAGATTTTGATTCATATATATTCCATGCACATTTGTATATGCTTTTCCATTTTCTATGTCTTGAAAATCACAAAAACATTTTTGTTTCTATCAAGGCAAATTTGCAATGTATTTTCTTTTGTTCTTGCTTTGGACATAATACTTTTGGACTTGTATTCTTGAATGTCTTTCTTCCTAAATTTTAGAGGTGTGCACGGTTTGAGAATGTGTTAGGTTGACTCTAGGATATGGTATGCTAAGGTAGTTGGCTAAGAACTTTGGGACCATGAAGCTCTAGTTCACTTGCTTGTGGTAAGATGGAGTTGCTCTCTATAGTGGATATGAAATCAAGAGTTAATTATTGCTATCCCTAGTGAGGTATAATTGTTCTAGCCTTCATCATACTTTGTTGAGCGGCATATTTGGATCCTTGGCTATTGCATTCTCATATCTAGAACTTGACTTTTAGCTCCCAAGATCGCGACTGAGCCACTTTAGGGGATGACAAAGACATTTCTCTTTTTATAGGATTAATTTTAAATTTTAGATTTGGTTTGCATTTGCCCCTATTACTAGCCCATTTGAGCCATATACATTCTTTTCTCTAACCACAATACAAGCCTTCCAGCCTTGGTTTCACTTTAACTCCTACCTTTAGTTTGTGAAGCAATTTTGTTTTGGAGCTTGTTTTATTGTTTATGGTGCAAGTTTAGAATTATGAGTTCATTTGCAAAGCAAGTATGTGTTGTATATAATTTTTTGCATAAAACCAAATGCATTTTGAGAAAAAGCCGCCCAAAGTTAAAAGAGGCAAGGACATTAAAAAAAAAAAAAATAGCAAAAGCAAAAGCTTGGAAAAAGAAAATATCGAAAAAAAGTAAAGAAGAATGTAAAGCACAAAAAAAAAGAGGTTTTGTTATTGTTGTTTTCCCTGTTTTTGTTATTTTGTGTTAAATAAGCTTGGGGGAAAGTTATTTAATAAGCATACTTGGCACTTTTGTTTTGGAATCGTTTGGATCTTGTGGAAGAAGTTCCACCCGTGCTTCACATAGGTTTACCGCCAATTTCAAGAGTTCTCCACACCCTTACTCTCCTAGCTTATATGTTACAACCTTGAAAGTCCTTTTGATCCTAAAGGGTTAAGTCATTCAATGATGGCGGGAAATAGGAATCAAGCCTATAGAGCGAGTTTGCATAGCCAAGATGTTGGGTAACCTTCTCAATGTTTTTAATTTCTTATTTATTTTCCGGTTCCTTCGTGGAATCATGAGAAGCTAACTTGAAAGTGGATTTGAAACTAGTAGAGAGAACGTGGTTTGATTGGTTGGAACAAAAGGTGGAATGTGTTTCCTTTAGTTCTCTATGCTTAGCATATGTTATGTTTCAACCAACCTTGGACATCTTAGAACGTGCATACCTTTATTATTTTAGAAATATTGACATTCATTAGTGTTTGTCCCATCATAAAAGTCCACTCTAGAACGCTTGTAACTTTTCTCTTACTTCGATTTATTTTATTTTATTTATTTATTGCTTTGCCTTGATTTTTTTCAAGAGTTATGGGTTAAACTCTTAGGACACCCTTACGAGAGCTTACTCGTCCTCTAGAGCAATCTAAGGGTTTAAAGTGCTTGATGCATACGCTAAATGTATTCGTGATTCCTACGAAAGTGAGTTAGTGTATATTCTTCCCCTTCTAGTTTTCTTTGTTTGTATAAAATGCATCACATTCCCTTGTGTTTCTTTTGTTTTGCTCGAGGGCGAGCAAAAGTTAAGCTTGGGGGAATTTGATAAGTGTCATTTATGTCGCTATTTTTAAGAGTTTTCTAGTTATTTTTTCATAGTTTTTATATCTTTTTACTTGGTTTTAATAACATTTTATTACATTTGTCATGATTGCGTGTGAAATGTCGTTATTGCTCAATTTTGGCTTTTCTTGCATATTTTAGTTGCTTATGGCATTAGATTAAACTTTATTGGTTTATTCTTATGTTTAGGAACACTTGGATAAGTTCATTGCTCAAGATTGAAGAAATATAAAACATAAAAGAACAAGTAATGAAGAAATGTGCACTTGATTTTCAATGATCGAACTTCAAACGCCTATATCTTTTGATCTACAAAACATTTTGGGGAAATTCCAATTGGAGATGAAAGCTTATCTTGAGATCTTTCCAAAGACAGGTCATATGCCCAATTCCGTTGTAAAACGTGGGAGATATGCTCATTTGAAGCTGAGCGGTTTGCCCAGTCCGATAGGAGCGGGCGCGCATCCTATGAGGAGCGCCCGCTCTAAACTTTCTGGAACGATTCCGCCATATTTTGCTGCAGCTAGGAGCGCCCGTGCACCAAATTGGAGCGCCCGCTCCTCTGCACGCTGCTCGACTTTTTGCGGAGCTTCCTAGGCAATTTAGTAAGGGGTATAAATAGATTTTTTGCTCATTTTAGGGGGAAATTCATATTTTCAGTAGTTTTAGGTTAGTTTTAGGTTTTTAGAGAGAGAAACTCTCAAATTTTGGAGAGAGAAAGTGAGAGAAACAATGGTTTTCATGGATTTTGGATAATCAAAGGAGGAATTTGATGATTTGAAGATCTCCATTTTATATCAATGAGCATTTCTTACTCTCTTCTCTCTTTATGCTTTATTAATTGCTTTGTTAATCATGTTTGAGTAGATTTCCTTCTACTAGGTGTTGAGTGAAGCTTTGTTATGGTTAATTGAGTTATTTGAGATAAATTTGATGATAATTGTGTGATTAAATTGATTGAATTGATGATGGCATGTTGTTTGTTTTAGATTGGATTGATCTCCCAAGATAGCAAACTTAATTGCATGTTAGTTCTAGTTTGACAAGGGATTGTGAATTAGAATTTATATATTTGATTGCATTTTGGGTAAATTTCTTCTATGCACCTAGTCAATGAGGGATCTAGGCTAGGAATTTGAGAGATTGCTCTTGATGGTAATTAATTCCCATTTTAATTCTTTCTTTGCATGATTGATTATCAAATCGATTCCCATTAACTTGTTAATTGTTCAAAGTGGATCTTTGCCCCTAGTAAACTCTGTAATATCTTGATCTGTATATGTGTGTTAGTGTAGTTGTAGTGTCCACTATCCATAAACCGACTTCGGCGTAGCTTAAGCATTAGATCGAGAACAATCCAACATTACCGTTCCTTGTGGTTCGACTCCGAACTTACCACTAGACTTGTTTAGGGTTAGTTTAGGATTATAATAAATTTTGTTTGGCCGTGAGGAGGTTAGTCAACGACATAATTTCCCCGCGCTCACACGGCCGTGCCACTTCCAGCACGGCCGTGCCGATTCACGAAGGGCAGCCTGCGATTTACTTTCCGATTTAAAACATATATATATATATATAGCCCGATTGTAAGGGTTAAGAGACAATTTTTTAGAGATAGTTTTGAGAGCCTTTGTAGAGAGTTATTGGAGAACGTTCTTAGTATTAGAGATTCATTAGTTTTCTTAGAGATATTTCTAGAGATTTTAGTTTTCTTGGATTGATTTGAAGCAAGATTTGCGAAGATTCTTTGTATTATTCATTGACGACGGATATCAAAGTTCTGAACTTTTCCATTGATTCGCATCAATAAAATTGGTATTATTCATTCTTGTTTATTAATCAAGCTTTATTATTCCTTAATCAGAATTCATGTTTATATCTATTATGCTTTTGGAATTCATTATTGCTTTGATTATGAATATGTGTGAGTAGTCTCCTAGCTAGGGTTTCGGGATGAAACCCGGCCTAGGTAATCTATGTAATTGAGGATTGATTTTGATAAACGGATTGTGATTAAATTGATTATATGCGATTGCATGTTAATTCATTATAATAGGAGTAGCTAACCTAGAATCTTGAATTTGATTGCATGATATTCTTGATTTGAACAAGAGATTGTGAATTGAGTATTTCATTATTGAATGTGGTTTGATTATGTATCGAGTAATGTTAAGTGCATGAGAAATCCAAGCTTAGTATTGCCCGTTGTCTTCCTATCACATGATATTGATCAGACTTATAGTCTTTGCATATCCCGTTTGTCTCTGTGATTCCTTGTTGCTTAGTAACCAATGGTTAGGCGGATTCCCGTTCTCCCTAGTGTCTTAGTTTATTGATTTATTCCATCTTATTAGTAGTATTTTAGAACACCATTTTCCATTGATTTTGAACTAGCTTAGGTTTAAGATTGATTTGCAATTACTCTCGTTCCTCGTGGACCGAACCTTTATTTGCCATTGTACTTGGTTATAGGGTGTTCGTATAAGTATTGTTTGATTGAGAGTTAGATTGTAGCGACCGATTTAACCCTCGTCAAAATGGCGCCGTTGCCGGGGAACGGTGTTTTTTAATTGCTTTTTGATTTCTTGAGTCTAGTTCATCATAAAAAAGCACAAAAATATTTTTCCCTTTTTGCTACACTTGTAGCCCTGCTATTTAATTGGTTTGGTTAGTGTGTATGCGCAGGTCTAAACAGAGAGAATTAATACCCTTCGATCCAGAAATCGAAAGAACTTTGAAGAGCAATCGTAAATCTCGATTGACGTCATCAAACTCTCAAGGAAAGGAACACAACACACAACAGGTTCCAATGGAAGACATACCGCGCCAACCCAATCGGCCAGCACCACGACCCCTTAAGGAGTTGGGAACTCCTGGGGCGTATAGAGCTTCAAGTGGGATTGCTCCACCCACTACTGAGGCCAATGATTTCGAGATCCGGCCGGCTATGATCACCCTCATCGAGAGAAGGCAATTTAGTGGTGCCAAGCATGAGAGCCCTTTGGCTCATTTGAACGAATTTGAGAAGTACTGCAATACCATCAAGGTTAATGGGGTGAATCAAGAGTTCGTGAGATTGAAGCTTTTCCCCTTTTCACTTATTGGGAGAGCTCTTGAATGGTTAGAGAAGGAGGTGAAGCCGAACTCTCTACACACTTGGGATGATGTCACGACAGCATTCTTGGGAAGATTTTATTCCCAAAAGAAGACGACCGATGCTAGAGCTTTGATCCAGGGATTTCGGCAAAGGAGTGGGGAGTCAATCTACGAAGCATGGGAAAGGTACAAGGAGTATCAAAGAGAGTGCCCACACCACGGAATCCCAACATATCAAGTTTTACAGATTTTCTATGGAGGATTGAGTCCTCAAGGGAAGACCAGTTTGGATGCGGGAGCAGGTGGCCCCATTATGAACAAAACCGAAGAAGAAGTGATTGATATCATAGAAGATGTGGTACGACACCACATGGATTGGCAATATGGAGAGCGAGAGGCCACGAGCAAGAGTGGAGGAGCAGTCTATTCGGTAGACCATCTTAATGAAATCGGGAATGTGACATCGCAAATTGTAAATCTAGGTAAGGAAATGTCAATTATCAAAGAGAAGCTCAATGCTCCACCGCATCAAAATCTTCCATCCTATTCTAAGGGAGCAGGTATGCACTCTAACTCTAATAATATGCCTGCTGGATGTATATTCTGTGAAAACTGTGGGTCTTATGACCATGATACCTCTGCCTGTAACGTAGATTCCCAATTTCAATCCAACTATAATGATGGTAATGAGTGTGATAATGAACAAGTCAATGCCTTGTCTTATGATAATAGACCTAGGAATGACAATAACATATATTTACCACCTAATCAAAGAGGGAACAATTATAATCAACATGGTAATAATTCTGACTACCAACAGCAAAACCAGTGGGGAAACAGGAACCAAAGAGACCAAAATCCCCAAGGGTCTTATAATCAACATGGTAATTTTGGTAATCAGAATAATTACCAACAAAATGCAGGTAATCAAGGGCAATACAATCAGAACATGAATGCCAATAACAGGGGAAATTGGAATAACAATGGTAACAGGAACAACTTCCAAAATCAAAATCCCCAACAGTCTAATGCGCGTGGCTCCCGAGCCTCTAATGACAACTACAATGCTCAAGGACCATCGCAAAGGACTAGTTTGGAGGAGATGATGGAAGCACAGACCAAAATGTTCAACACTTTCATGGCCACCAGTGACAAAAAGTTTAATGAAGTGATGACACATAATAAAATGCTTGAAACCCAGATTTCTCAGTTGGCTAGTGCTATAAAGGATGGGGTTGGAGTGTCAAAACTCCCACCTCAAGGTATTGACCCTAAAAACTCTGTAAATGCTATCACCACTAGGAGTGGAAAGACATTGAGGGGGAGCGATGAATTAGTACCCCCTAGGAGTCAATCTGTGACTACACCTACCACTGATACTGTTATAGAGAGTGAGGAGGAGAGGACCGGAGAGAATGATAAAACTGTAGAGGTCCTAAATGAAAAGGAAGTAACACAAGTCAAAGAACCCAATCTATTGCAAAAACTTCCTTACCCCCATAAGTTTGTGAGACATAAGTTGGATGTTCAATTCGGTAAGTTTTTAGATACTTTGAAGCAAATTCACCTTTCCATACCATTCACCGACGCTATAAAACAAATGCCTAACTATGCTAGGTTTTTGAAAGATATTTTGAGTGGCAGGAGGAATTGTAAATTTTAGAGGTGTGCACGGTTTGAGAATGTGTTAGGTTGACTCTAGGATATGGTATGCTAAGGTAGTTGGCTAAGAACTTTGGGACCATGAAGCTCTAGTTCACTTGCTTGTGGTAAGATGGAGTTGCTCTCTATAGTGGATATGAAATCAAGAGTTAGTTATTGCTATCCCTAGTGAGGTATAATTGTTCTAGCCTTCATCATACTTTGTTGAGCGGCATATTTGGATCCTTGGCTATTGCATTCTCATATCTAGAACTTGACTTTTAGCTCCCAAGATCGCGACTGAGCCACTTTAGGGGATGACAAAGACATTTCTCTTTTTATAGGATTAATTTTAAATTTTAGATTTGGTTTGCATTTGCCCCTATTACTAGCCCATTTGAGCCATATACATTCTTTTCTCTAACCACAATACAAGCCTTCCAGCCTTGGTTTCACTTTAACTCCTACCTTTAGTTTGTGAAGCAATTTTGTTTTGGAGCTTGTTTTATTGTTTATGGTGCAAGTTTAGAATTATGAGTTCATTTGCAAAGCAAGTATGTGTTGTATATAATTTTTTGCATAAAACCAAATGCATTTTGAGAAAAAGCCGCCCAAAGTTAAAAGAGGCAAGGACATTAAAAAAAAAAAAATAGCAAAAGCAAAAGCTTGGAAAAAGAAAATATCGAAAAAAAGTAAAGAAGAATGTAAAGCACAAAAAAAAAGAGGTTTTGTTATTGTTGTTTTCCCTGTTTTTGTTATTTTGTGTTAAATAAGCTTGGGGGAAAGTTATTTAATAAGCATACTTGGCACTTTTGTTTTGGAATCGTTTGGATCTTGTGGAAGAAGTTCCACCCGTGCTTCACATAGGTTTACCGCCAATTTCAAGAGTTCTCCACACCCTTACTCTCCTAGCTTATATGTTACAACCTTGAAAGTCCTTTTGATCCTAAAGGGTTAAGTCATTCAATGATGGCGGGAAATAGGAATCAAGCCTATAGAGCGAGTTTGCATAGCCAAGATGTTGGGTAACCTTCTCAATGTTTTTAATTTCTTATTTACTTTCCGGTTCCTTCGTGGAATCATGAGAAGCTAACTTGAAAGTGGATTTGAAACTAGTAGAGAGAACGTGGTTTGATTGGTTGGAACAAAAGGTGGAATGTGTTTCCTTTAGTTCTCTATGCTTAGCATATGTTATGTTTCAACCAACCTTGGACATCTTAGAACGTGCATACCTTTATTATTTTAGAAATATTGACATTCATTAGTGTTTGTTCCATCATAAAAGTCCACTCTAGAACGCTTGTAACTTTTCTCTTACTTCGATTTATTTTATTTTATTTATTTATTGCTTTGCCTTGATTTTTTTCAAGAGTTATGGGTTAAACTCTTAGGACACCCTTACGAGAGCTTACTCGTCCTCTAGAGCAATCTAAGGGTTTAAAGTGCTTGATGCATACGCTAAATGTATTCGTGATTCCTACGAAAGTGAGTTAGTGTATATTCTTCCCCTTCTAGTTTTCTTTGTTTGTATAAAATGCATCACATTCCCTTATGTTTCTTTTGTTTTGCTCGAGGGCGAGCAAAAGTTAAGCTTGGGGGAATTTGATAATTGTCATTTATGTCGCTATTTTTAAGAGTTTTCTAGTTATTTTTTCATAGTTTTTATATCTTTTTACTTGGTTTTAATAACATTTTATTACATTTGTCATGATTGCGTGTGAAATGTCGTTATTGCTCAATTTTGGCTTTTCTTGCATATTTTAGTTGCTTATGGCATTAGATTAAACTTTATTGGTTTATTCTTATGTTTAGGAACACTTGGATAAGTTCATTGCTCAAGATTGAAGAAATATAAAACATAAAAGAACAAGTAATGAAGAAATGTGCACTTGATTTTCAATGATCAAACTTCAAACGCCTATATCTTTTGATCTACAAAACATTTTGGGGAAATTCCAATTGGAGATGAAAGCTTATCTTGAGAGCTTTCCAAAGACAGGTCATATGCCCAATGCCGTTGTAAAACGTGGGAGATATGCTCATTTGAAGCTGAGCGGTTTGCCCAGTCCGATAGAAGCGGGCGCGCATCCATGAGGAGCGCCCGCTCTAAACTTTTCTAGAACGATTTTGCCATATTTTTCTGCAGCTAGGAGCGCCCGTGCACCAAATTGGAGCGCCCGCTCCTCTGCACGCTGCTCGACTTTTTGCGGAGCTTCCTAGGCAATTTAGTAAGGGCTATAAATAGATTTTTTGCTCATTTTAGGGGGAAATTCATATTTTCAGTAGTTTTAGGTTAGTTTTAGGTTTTTAGAGAGAGAAACTCTCAAATTTTGGAGAGAGAAAGTGAGAGAAACAATGGTTTTCATGGATTTTGGATAATCAAAGGAGGAATTTGATGATTTGAAGATCTCCATTTTACATCAATGAGCATTTCTTACTCTCTTCTCTCTTTATGCTTTATTAATTGCTTTGTTAATCATGTTTGAGTAGATTTCCTTCTACTAGGTGTTGAGTGAAGCTTTGTTATGGTTAATTGAGTTATTTGAGATAAATTTGATGATAATTGTGTGATTAAATTGATTGAATTGATGATGGCATGTTGTTTGTTTTAGATTGGATTGATCTCCCAAGATAACAAACTTAATTGCATGTTAGTTCTAGTTTGACAAGGGATTGTGAATTAGAATTTATATATTTGATTGCATTTTGGGTAAATTTCTTCTATGCACCTAGTCAATGAGGGATCTAGGCTAGGAATTTGAGAGATTGCTCTTGATGGTAATTAATTCCCATTTTAATTCTTTCTTTGCATGATTGATTATCAAATCGATTCCCATTAACTTGTTAATTGTTCAAAGTGGATCTTTGCCCCTAGTGGACTTTGTAATATCTTGATCTTTATATTTGTGTTAGTGTAGTTGTAGTGTCCACTATCCATAAACCGACTTCGGCGTAGCTTAAGCATTAGATCGAGAACAATCCAACATTACCGTTCCTTGTGGTTCGACTCCGAACTTACCACTAGACTTGTTTAGGGGTTAGTTTAGGATTATAATAAATTTTGTTTGGCCGTGAGGAGGTTAGTCAACGACATAATTTCCCCGCGCTCACACGGCCGTGCCACTTCCAGCACGGCCGTGCCGATTCACGAAGGGCAGCCTGCGATTTACTTTCCGATTTAAAACATATATATATATATATAGCCCGATTGTAAGGGTTAAGAGACAATTTTTTAGAGATAGTTTTGAGAGCCTTTGTAGAGAGTTATTGGAGAACGTTCTTAGTATTAGAGATTCATTAGTTTTCTTAGAGATATTTCTAGAGATTTTAGTTTTCTTGGATTGATTTGAAGCAAGATTTGCGAAGATTCTTTGTATTATTCATTGACGACGGATATCAAAGTTCTGAACTTTTCCATTGATTCGCATCAATACAATTGGTATTATTCATTCTTGTTTATTAATCAAGCTTTATTATTCCTTAATCAGAATTCATGTTTATATCTATTATGCTTTTGGAATTCATTATTGCTTTGATTATGAATATGTGTGAATAGTCTCCTAGCTAGGGTTTCGGGATGAAACCCGGCCTAGGTAATCTATGTAATTGAGGATTGATTTTGATAAACGGATTGTGATTAAATTGATTATATGCGATTGCATGTTAATTCATTATAATAGGAGTAGCTAACCTAGAATCTTGAATTTGATTGCATGATATTCTTGATTTGAACAAGAGATTGTGAATTGAGTATTTCATTATTGAATGTGGTTTGATTATGTATCGAGTAATGTTAAGTGCATGAGAAATCCAAGCTTAGTATTGCCCGTTGTCTTCCTATCACATGATATTGATCAGACTTATAGTCTTTGCATATCCCGTTTGTCTATGTGATTCCTTGTTGCTTAGTAACCAATGGTTAGGCGGATTCCCGTTCTCCCTAGTGTCTTAGTTTATTGATTTATTCCATCTTATTAGTAGTATTTTAGAACACCATTTTCCATTGATTTCGAACTAGCTTAGGTTTAAGATTAATTTGCAATTACTCTCGTTCCTCGTGGACCGAACCTTTATTTGCCATTGTACTTGGTTATAGGGTGTTCGTATAAGTATTGTTTGATTGAGAGTTAGATTGTAGCGACCAATTTAACCCTCGTCAAAATGGCGCCGTTGCCGGGGAACGGTGTTTTTTAATTGCTTTTTGATTTCTTGAGTCTAGTTCATCATAAAAAAGCACAAAAATATTTTTCCCTTTTGGCTACACTTGTAGCCCTGCTATTTAATTGGTTTGGTTAGTGTGTATGCGCAGGTCTAAACGGAGAGAATTAATACCCTTCGATCCAGAAATCGAAAGAACTTTGAAGAGCAATCGTAAATCTCGATTGACATCATCAAACTCTCAAGGAAAGGAACACAACACACAACAGGTTCCAATGGAAGACATACCGCGCCAACCCAATCGGCCAGCACCACGACCCCTTAAGGAGTTGGGAACTCCTGGGGCGTATAGAGCTTCAAGTGGGATTGCTCCACCCACTACTGAGGCCAATGATTTCGAGATCCGGCCGGCTATGATCACCCTCATCGAGAGAAGGCAGTTTAGTGGTGCCAAGCATGAGAGCCCTTTGGCTCATTTGAACGAATTTGAGAAGTACTGCAATACCATCAAGGTTAATGGGGTGAATCAAGAGTTCGTGAGATTGAAGCTTTTCCCCTTTTCACTTATTGGGAGAGCTCTTGAATGGTTAGAGAAGGAGGTGAAGCCGAACTCTCTACACACTTGGGATGATGTCACGACAGCATTCTTGGGAAGATTTTATTCCCAAAAGAAGACGACCGATGCTAGAGCTTTGATCCAGGGATTTCGGCAAAGGAGTGGGGAGTCAATCTACGAAGCATGGGAAAGGTACAAGGAGTATCAAAGAGAGTGCCCACACCACGGAATCCCAACATATCAAGTTTTACAGATTTTCTATGGAGGATTGAGTCCTCAAGGGAAGACCAGTTTGGATGCGGGAGCAGGTGGCCCCATTATGAACAAAACCGAAGAAGAAGTGATTGATATCATAGAAGATGTGGTACGACACCACATGGATTGGCAATATGGAGAGCGAGAGGCCACGAGCAAGAGTGGAGGAGCAGTCTATTCGGTAGACCATCTTAATGAAATCGGGAATGTGACATCGCAAATTGTAAATCTAGGTAAGGAAATGTCAATTATCAAAGAGAAGCTCAATGCTCCACCGCATCAAAATCTTCCATCCTATTCTAAGGGAGCAGGTATGCACTCTAACTCTAATAATATGCCTGCTGGATGTATATTCTGTGAAAACTGTGGGTCTTATGACCATGATACCTCTGCCTGTAACGTAGATTCCCAATTTCAATCCAACTATAATGATGGTAATGAGTGTGATAATGAACAAGTCAATGCCTTGTCTTATGATAATAGACCTAGGAATGACAATAACATATATTTACCACCTAATCAAAGAGGGAACAATTATAATCAACATGGTAATAATTCTGACTACCAACAGCAAAACCAGTGGGGAAACAGGAACCAAAGAGACCAAAATCCCCAAGGGTCTTATAATCAACATGGTAATTTTGGTAATCAGAATAATTACCAACAAAATGCAGGTAATCAAGGGCAATACAATCAGAACATGAATGCCAATAACAGGGGAAATTGGAATAACAATGGTAACAGGAACAACTTCCAAAATCAAAATCCCCAACAGTCTAATGCGCGTGGCTCCCGAGCCTCTAATGACAACTACAATGCTCAAGGACCATCGCAAAGGACTAGTTTGGAGGAGATGATGGAAGCACAGACCAAAATGTTCAACACTTTCATGGCCACCAGTGACAAAAAGTTTAATGAAGTGATGACACATAATAAAATGCTTGAAACCCAGATTTCTCAGTTGGCTAGTGCTATAAAGGATGGGGTTGGAGTGTCAAAACTCCCACCTCAAGGTATTGACCCTAAAAACTCTGTAAATGCTATCACCACTAGGAGTGGAAAGACATTGAGGGGGAGCGATGAATTAGTACCCCCTAGGAGTCAATCTGTGACTACACCTACCACTGATACTGTTATAGAGAGTGAGGAGGAGAGGACCGGAGAGAATGATAAAACTGTAGAGGTCCTAAATGAAAAGGAAGTAACACAAGTCAAAGAACCCAATCTATTGCAAAAACTTCCTTACCCCCATAAGTTTGTGAGACATAAGTTGGATGTTCAATTCGGTAAGTTTTTAGATACTTTGAAGCAAATTCACCTTTCCATACCATTCACCGACGCTATAAAACAAATGCCTAACTATGCTAGGTTTTTGAAAGATATTTTGAGTGGCAGGAGGAATTGTAAATTTTAGAGGTGTGCACGGTTTGAGAATGTGTTAGGTTGACTCTAGGATATGGTATGCTAAGGTAGTTGGCTAAGAACTTTGGGACCATGAAGCTCTAGTTCACTTGCTTGTGGTAAGATGGAGTTGCTCTCTATAGTGGATATGAAATCAAGAGTTAGTTATTGCTATCCCTAGTGAGGTATAATTGTTCTAGCCTTCATCATACTTTGTTGAGCGGCATATTTGGATCCTTGGCTATTGCATTCTCATATCTAGAACTTGACTTTTAGCTCCCAAGATCGCGACTGAGCCACTTTAGGGGATGACAAAGACATTTCTCTTTTTATAGGATTAATTTTAAATTTTAGATTTGGTTTGCATTTGCCCCTATTACTAGCCCATTTGAGCCATATACATTCTTTTCTCTAACCACAATACAAGCCTTCCAGCCTTGGTTTCACTTTAACTCCTACCTTTAGTTTGTGAAGCAATTTTGTTTTGGAGCTTGTTTTATTGTTTATGGTGCAAGTTTAGAATTATGAGTTCATTTGCAAAGCAAGTATGTGTTGTATATAATTTTTTGCATAAAACCAAATGCATTTTGAGAAAAAGCCGCCCAAAGTTAAAAGAGGCAAGGACATTAAAAAAAAAAAAATAGCAAAAGCAAAAGCTTGGAAAAAGAAAATATCGAAAAAAAGTAAAGAAGAATGTAAAGCACAAAAAAAAAGAGGTTTTGTTATTGTTGTTTTCCCTGTTTTTGTTATTTTGTGTTAAATAAGCTTGGGGGAAAGTTATTTAATAAGCATACTTGGCACTTTTGTTTTGGAATCGTTTGGATCTTGTGGAAGAAGTTCCACCCGTGCTTCACATAGGTTTACCGCCAATTTCAAGAGTTCTCCACACCCTTACTCTCCTAGCTTATATGTTACAACCTTGAAAGTCCTTTTGATCCTAAAGGGTTAAGTCATTCAATGATGGCGGGAAATAGGAATCAAGCCTATAGAGCGAGTTTGCATAGCCAAGATGTTGGGTAACCTTCTCAATGTTTTTAATTTCTTATTTACTTTCCGGTTCCTTCGTGGAATCATGAGAAGCTAACTTGAAAGTGGATTTGAAACTAGTAGAGAGAACGTGGTTTGATTGGTTGGAACAAAAGGTGGAATGTGTTTCCTTTAGTTCTCTATGCTTAGCATATGTTATGTTTCAACCAACCTTGGACATCTTAGAACGTGCATACCTTTATTATTTTAGAAATATTGACATTCATTAGTGTTTGTTCCATCATAAAAGTCCACTCTAGAACGCTTGTAACTTTTCTCTTACTTCGATTTATTTTATTTTATTTATTTATTGCTTTGCCTTGATTTTTTTCAAGAGTTATGGGTTAAACTCTTAGGACACCCTTACGAGAGCTTACTCGTCCTCTAGAGCAATCTAAGGGTTTAAAGTGCTTGATGCATACGCTAAATGTATTCGTGATTCCTACGAAAGTGAGTTAGTGTATATTCTTCCCCTTCTAGTTTTCTTTGTTTGTATAAAATGCATCACATTCCCTTGTGTTTCTTTTGTTTTGCTCGAGGGCGAGCAAAAGTTAAGCTTGGGGGAATTTGATAAGTGTCATTTATGTCGCTATTTTTAAGAGTTTTCTAGTTATTTTTTCATAGTTTTTATATCTTTTTACTTGGTTTTAATAACATTTTATTACATTTGTCATGATTGCGTGTGAAATGTCGTTATTGCTCAATTTTGGCTTTTCTTGCATATTTTAGTTGCTTATGGCATTAGATTAAACTTTATTGGTTTATTCTTATGTTTAGGAACACTTGGATAAGTTCATTGCTCAAGATTGAAGAAATATAAAACATAAAAGAACAAGTAATGAAGAAATGTGCACTTGATTTTCAATGATCAAACTTCAAACGCCTATATCTTTTGATCTACAAAACATTTTGGGGAAATTCCAATTGGAGATGAAAGCTAGGTTTTTGAAAGATATTTTGAGTGGCAGGAGGAATTGTGATGGGGTGGAAACTGTTAACCTCACCGCGAATTGTAGTGCAATCATCATGAACAAGCTGCCTCCCAAATTGGGAGACCCAGGTAATTTCTCAATCCCTTGTGCTATTAATAAAATGAAAATTGATAATGCATTATGTGATCTTGGGGCTAGTGTTAGTCTTATGCCATATTCTGTATATCAAAGATTAGGGGTAGAAGAACTTCTTCCTACCAACATTACCCTACAGTTAGCTGATCGTTCGATCAAATTTCCTAAGGGTAAGGTAGAAGATGTTCCCCTACGAGTTGGGAAATTTGTGATACCTGTGGATTTTGTAGTTTTGGAAATGGATGAAGATAATCATATACCTATTATTCTTGGGCGACCTTTCCTAGCTACCTCTGGTGCTCTCATTGATGTGAAGAGTGCCAAGATTTCTTTAAAGGTAGGAGAGGAGGTCCTTGAATTTGATCTGAACAAAAGCATGCAATATCCTTTGTCTACTTCCGAAAACTGCATGATGATTGACACTATTGATTCGATTGTCTCTAGTATGCATACACTATTGCTTTCTACTAACTGATTAGGGGATTTTTATCCACCAATCACCGTTTGACAAGTGGACCAACCAGGTTCCGCCACGTGTCCTTCACGTAGGCCAATAGGAGCCTGCCACGTGTCAATCACAGATACGTCCTCTACGGACCAATTGAGACACGCCACGTGTCCACCCATGCCAAATGGGAAAACCGGCCAACAAGGCCCAATCCTGTTTAGAGGCCCGGTCAGCCCTAGGTTTACCCTAAACCTAGAGAGTGGCACGCTTCTCAAGACTATAAATACTTAATTAATCCTCATTAAAGGGGATCAAGCAATTAATCTCACCTGAAGAACAGAACAGAAACATTACGGAACACACTAATAACCGGCTGATCTCGCTAACAAAGCAGATTACCAACATTAAACTCTCTCACCTAGAGAGACCTTATTACTTTAATTTCCACATTAATTACTCCTTAATCAGGTACTAACTTGACCGTTGGAGGCGGAGCTCTCAGGAGTCTCCGTTATTTTGCAGGTACAGGCGTCCGGTTCCAGTCTCGGAATTGTAACTCTCCCGCAGGACATCAGAAAACCCCGAAACATTTGGCGCCGTCTGTGGGGAGAGTACTTCAGAGATGGCATCCAAGTATGTACCGACTCCTGAAGAGAGGCGTCCCCTAAACGACCCTCAAGTTCAGTCGGACCATGACACCGAAAGTGAATTTGAAGTTGAAACTCATACAGCTCCAAACGGGACCCTAAGGGCCCGACGTACCCGTCATACCGAAAGGAGGGAACGGGAGCATCTTCAAACAGGAATCGAGCCAGCAGGCGCACCGCCTGCTCGGCAACAGCCGACTGATGGGTCTGCTCCCATCACAAGGAACGAACTCATGACCTTCATGAGGGACTTCAAGGGAGAGATTCAAGAGTTGATCAACAAAAAGCCGCCTGCTTCAGTCAAGGAGCAGTCGGCCAAGAAACCTTCCACTTCACTGAAGAGGAAGCCAGTTCAAGGGCGAGAGGCGACTCCTCATCCTAAATCTAGGAAGCGGGAGCCACCTGCCCTTGATTTCACAAAATTCCGTTATCCTACAGGAAATAGGAAACCGGTTCGTCATATTCAGGCGGACGGGTCAAAGCAAACGTTCACAGATGCTCGGCTACTGCTAGAGCAGAAGAAGAGTGACCGATTGTCCGAGTCGGCTTCTACTTCAGACTTTCAAGACAGTTTGCGAAATGCCTCGATGAGGCATACTCAGTCGTACCATGAGAGTCAGTCAGGCGGCACCTCCCGTCAGTCCGGCTTTCATAGTGCCCAGGCGGTACCAAACTTACCATTTGTGCCGCAACAACAGTATTTTATGCAGCCACCTCCATTTGGTGGACCTACAGCAAAAAACGTCCAACCTATGGACTGGCAGCTACGGTTGCTTAGACTTGGTGAACAGCCGTCGGCCTTCTCCAAGGAAATTACTGAAGCCGCTCAGTCGGCCAAAGTAAAAAATGTACTAGTAGGCGCCTATGACGGCACTACTAACCCAGAAGACCATCTGATGGCATTCACCAACCTGATGTACCTTCAAGGGTTGGATGATCCCACTTGGTGCAAGTGTTTCCCAGCGACTCTCAAAGGAATCGCACAGCAATGGTTCGGCAACTTGCCGACTGGTTGTGTAAATAGCTTCAGGACGCTTGCTTACTTATTTGCCTCCAACTTCGCCATGAACATCCCTGCGAAGAAAACGACCCTTGATTTGGGAACAATTCAGCAGGGCGAGAAGGAGGGGCTTCGTTCTTACATCAGGCGGTTCAACCTGATGAGAATACAGATTCAAGGGTTACCGGATGAGGTAGCTTATACCGACTTTTTTAGAGGTCTCAAAGACGGGTCTACCTTCAAATTTGATTTGGTTCGAAAAAGGGTGGCGACTCTTCAAGAGGCCTTGATTGAAGCAGAAGCCTATATACAGGCGACTGATCTGTGTACGATAAAACAGTCGGACGGGAAAAGGTTCGACAAAAGAGAAGGACGACAGAAACAGTCGTCAAGCAAAGATGAGAAAAGAAAAGAGGTCTGGGCGGCTGATTCCTCTAAACAGCCGGCCCAGAAAAAGAAAAAAGAATTCAAACCATACTCCCCAAAGTATGTGTTTAACAAGGATAACCAGTTTATCCTAAAAGAAATAAAGGGACGGATCTCAATTGAGAAGCCGGTCCCCATGAAGGGTTCTGCAAACAACCGGAACCAAGATAAAATCTGTGCTTATCATGATGACGTTGGTCATCACACCAATGATTGCATCAGTCTTATGCGGTACCTAGACCGCCTGGCTGAGCAAGGTGATCTTGACACTTATGTCAAGAAATTTACGGGGAACACTTCCTCAAAAAAGCTGTCGGCCAAAAAGAATCAACAGGCCGACAGCTCCGATACAGATGATGCAGTCGTCTACACCATTGCAGGCGGCTTCTCAGGAGGCGGCCCCACTATTAGGGGCAACAAAGATAATATAAGGCGGTTAGATGTAAATTCCGTTCACCAAGAACGGCCGTCCAAATATACATTTCCTGAGATTGTCATCACTGAAGAGGATCTAGGAGGGGTAAGGGGGCCGCATGACGACCCTGTCGTTATTGAATGTAAAGTGGCCAACCAGAGAGTTGGCCGAATCCTCATAGATACCGGGAGCTCCTCAGATCTCATCAGCTGCAAATGTCTGTCGAAACTGAAATATCAGACGGACTGCATACATCCGGCCTCCCACCCTTTAATAGGGTTTGGAGGAGGAGTCGTCCACCCACTGGGACGAGTAGATTTACCCATTCGCCTGGGCGAAAAAGGGGAAGGACGACACATGGTAGTCCGGTTCCTAGTAGTAGAGGAACTCTCGGCCTACAACATGATTCTGGGTCGACCAACCCTGAATAATTCCAAGGCTGTTATAATCCCGTCTCTTATGCTGCTCAAGTTTGAGAGGGATAATGGAACAGTCGGCTCCCTAAGGGGAGATCAGAGGATGGCCCGAGAGTGCTATCTCTCGGATGTCAAGCCCACTGTTATGGCCACTGGGTCAAGTGGAGAAAAAACAGACCTTGACAATGTCAAGGAGAGTGCGCCTGTTCAAGAAGCAGGCGGCAAAAAGAGAAAGGCGTCCCAGACAGAGTCCGCAAGAAAAGCGAGAAAATAGCAATCATTGGCAGAGGAGCGGCCGGATGAGTTCCGCCCTCAGCCGGCTGGTGAGCATGCGGACCTGGTCTTAGACGACTCACGTCCTGACCGAACAGTCAAAGTTGGGACGACTGCTCTGAGAAACCTTGGTGACGACTTTCACAACCTATTGAAAGAATACAAGGACATCTTTGCATTTGAAGTCCATGAAATGCCAGGCATTAGTCCTGATCTGGCGGTACATAAACTCGCTGTGGATCCGAAAAAGAAGCCGGTACGGCAAAAGAAGCGGAACCATGGCGAAGAAAGAAGTCAGGCGGCAGCCGCCGAAGTTAAAAAATTACTTGATGCAGGATTCATTCGGCAATGTTACTTCCCAGACTGGGTTGCAAATGTGGTGCTTGTTAAAAAGCCGAATGGCACCTGGCGAATGTGTGTAGACTACACAGACTTAAACAAGGCGTGCCCCAAAGACAGTTACCCTCTGCCTAAAATTGATAACCTGGTCGACTCAACAGCCGGCCATGCCTTCATGAGTTTCATGGACGCTTATTCTGGTTTCCATCAAATTCCCTTATGGAAGAAAGATCAGGAGAAGACGGCCTTCGTCACTGATCAGGGGTTATACTGTTACACGGTCATGCCGTTTGGTCTTAAGAATGCCCCGGCTACCTTCCAACGAATGATAAACACTGTGTTCTTTGATCAGATTGGGAGAAACGTCGAGGCATATATTGATGATATGATTGTCAAGACTAAACTTCAGAAAGATCATCTGACGGACCTCCGAGAAACTTTCGCCACACTCAGGCGGCACCATGTCATGCTCAATCCCAAGAAATGTGTATTTGGAGTTGAGTCTGGGAAATTTCTCGGATTCCTTATCAATCAGAGAGGAATAGAAGCGAACCCTGAGTAGGTGCAGGCGGTCATTGACATGCAGTCGCCTCGTACCATCCGAGAGGTTCAGAAGTTAACAGGTTGTCTGGCGGCCTTGGGAAGATTTCTAAGCCGATCAGGCGACAAATGCCTATACTTTTTCCAGGAAATTAAGAAAAAGGCAAGGTTTGAATGGGGGCCGGATGCTGAGGCCGCCTTCCAGAAATTAAAAGTTCACTTGCATTCCTTGCCGAGGCTGGTCAGCCCTTTGCCCAAAGAGGTTCTCTACATGTACCTGGCCGTCTCTGATCATGCGTTAAGCGCTGTTCTCCTTGCTGAAAGGGACGGCTGTCAGCACCCAGTTTACTTTGTCAGTCACGTACTGAAAAATGCCGAGTTGAGGTATCCCCTAGTGGAGAAATTTGGTCTTGCACTCTTCATGGCTGTTAAAAAATTGAAGCCCTACTTTTTGGCACATGCAGTCGTCGTGTATACAGACCAACCTATCAAGCGGCCACTGACCATCATGGAGTCGTCAGGCCGAATGATCAAATGGGCCATAGAAATACAGAGCCTCGAAGTTACTTTCGAGCCTAGAAAAGCAGTGAAGGGGCAAGCCTTTGCTGACTTTATTGTAGAGATGACTCGTCCTCCTGACTCTCAAGTTTCAGACCAAGTATGGAAGGTATATGTGGACGGAAGCTCTACTTCAAATGGTTGTGGAGCAGGCGTCATATGTCAGTCGCCAGAGGGTGATAGGTTCGAGTATGCTCTACGCTTCAGTTTTCAGGCTTCAAACAATGAGGCAGAATATGAAGCTTTACTAGCCGGGATCCGCATGTGCAAGGCGGCAGGGGCAAGAAAAATAGACGCCTGTTCTGATTCACAATTGATAGTGAGTCAGTACAATGGCGAATATGAAGCAACCCATCCGGCCATGATCAAGTATTTACAAGCGGTCCGACAGCAGTCGGCTCCCTTGAGGATTTCCATCTGATCTAAGTGCCGAGATCAGAAAACAACCAGGCGGATGCACTGTCAAAACTAGCATCATCCGCCTCCTCTGATACTCCTCGAACTGTTTTTTGGGAAGTAATGGAGAAGAGAAGCATCGAGGAAAACCCTATTGGAATCCTAGACAGAAGCTCAACCTGGATGGATTCAATCAGGGCATATCTGACAAACGGTACACTACCGGATGATCCTCAACAGGCGGCAGCACTGAAAAAACGAGCCTCCTGTTTTGAAATGATAAAGGGAGAACTTCACAAGAGGGGGTACCTTCAACCCTTCTTAAAGTGTGTTACTCCAGAAAAGGGACGAGAGATACTAGATGATCTTCACTCTGGTTACTGTGCTTCGCATATAGGTGGTAGGATGCTTGCTCAAAGGGCAAGGCGGCAGGGCTACTTTTGGCCTACTTTGGAAGCAGATGCAATGGAGATGGTGAAAAAATGTGACAAGTGCCAAAGGTTTGGCAAATTAATTCACCGACCGGCTACTGACCTCACTACCATTCACAACCCACTACCGTTTGCTAAGTGGGGCATGGACATTCTGGGTCCATATACACCTGCTACAGGCGGCAGAAGGTACGTACTTGTTGCCGTTGACTACTTCACTAAATGGGTAGAAGCGGAGGCGGTAAAGGGAATCAAGACGAAAGATGTAATTTCATTCATTTGGAAAAATGTCATCACTCGGTTCGGGGTTCCCATGTCTATGGTTTTTGATAATGGTCCCCAATTTGAGACGCCTGTTCTCAAAAGCTAGTTGGGAGACCAAGGAATTGCACACTACTTTGCATCTGTCGGCCGTCCACAAGCAAACGGCCAGGTAGAAGCCTTTAATAAAATCATCTCAGACGGTTTCAAGAAAAAGATTGAACGAGCAGGCGGCCTATGGGCGGATGAACTACCACATGTTCTCTGGGCCATTAGGACGACTGAAAAAGGGGCGACTAGTGAAACTCCATTCCTCCTAACTTACGGTGCGGAAGCTGTTCTTCCAATAGAACACTACGAGCCGACTCTTCGAGTAATGCTATATGACGAAGAGGCAAACTGGGAAGCCATGCGCCTGGCATTAGACTCACTTCCTGAAAAGAGGGGCAATGCTGTCTTGCGCCATGAGATCTATCGCCTGAGAATGACTAGATCATACAACAAAAAAGTACACAGGCGTCCACTCAAAGTAGGGGACTTTGTACTTAGAAAAATGGAAGCAGTTGGTAGGGCTAATGAATCTGGCAAACTAACTCCCAACTAGGAAGGACCCTACCGAATCTATGAGGAAGTCAGGGACGGTACCTACCGTCTGGAAACACCAGATGGACAACCGTTGCCTCGAACTTGGAATGTAGATAATCTTAAAAAATATTTCTTCTGAATGATGTAAAGTAAAGAGCTACTTAACAAAAGTTTGCACTTACTATTCAATTTTGTATTACGAGGGGCATGCCGTCTGTACCTTTATAGTCGGCTACTCTCCATTGAGTTTTCACTCTATCTTCAGAGGGGCATGCCGTCTGTACCTTTACAGTCGGCTACTCTCCATTGAGTATTTTACTCACAATACTTAGCTAAAAAGATTAGGGCCTGGCCGACCGTGTGCCTCACAGGCGGCTACCCTTCTTTTACTTAGCACCTACGTTCACCAAGAACTTACCAAGGCCACAGGCCGAATGATCAGACCAGGCGCCAAGCCAACTGATCAAATCTACAAAACTAATACGACCTGTCCCAACATCATAGCAGGCGTCCGACGGCATCCCTCCGGATGAAATTCGTCGCAGAGAGCAGCTCCCTTTTGGGTGGAACATTGTTCTATAAACTAATTACACGGCACCTATACGACTGTCCCCAAGGGCAACCACGTAGCCGTTTTTGAGACAAGGATAACTCTATCACTAACCAAACCAGTGGTAGCAGTTGACATCTGAGTCAGATGACCGCCTGTATTACTTGGGATAAATGCAGGGGGTACCTATTGAGTTAATAGCCAACATTGGCGAATCAAGGGGTCTAGCCGGCCTACGCCGCCTGGTACCTCTACTTCTCAAACAAAAATGACGGCGACTGAGTAACTCCAACGTTAGCTCATAGTCACTCCCTCAAATTTGGTATGGAACTTAAAAGGTTGGAGTCGTCCGCCTGTTTTTAACAAACAAGGGCACTCAAACCCCTATTCCTACTAGGTAACCTATTGAGTTAATAGCCAACAAACATTGTCAAATCAAGAGGATCATCCGGCCTCCGCCGCCTGGTACCTCTACTACTCAATCTAGAGTGTGACGAAGACTAAGTAACTCCTATGTTAACTTAATAGTCACTCAAACTTAGTATGGAGCCTAAAAGGTATGAGTCGTCCGCCTGTTTTTAACAAACAGGGGCTCTCAACCACTACTCTTGCTAGGTTAACAAATTATGAGTTAAAAGCCAACAACATTGGCAATATAGGGAAACAACCGGTACCCGCCGCTTGTTATCTCTACCACTCAATTCCTTGGCGACTAGGTAATACTCTATTTACTGGGTCAGACCACTTACCTACTTGGTCAAAATTACAAAAAGACAGGCACGCCTGCCTAAAAAGGATCCAGACAAAATAGTTCAAATACCGATTGAATAAATGACCGACTGATCGTCTATCCTGGAAACAGACAACCAGTCGTCCAGGGGCATAGGCGGCGTACTACTATCCGTACCTGTCTGCAACGTTCGGCCATGTACAACAGTCGGTCTAGTAAACAATGGGATATTAGATATGAAATAGTTGGACAAATTTGAAGCAAAACAAAAATTCATTAAAAATAAGCCGGTCATTAAAGACCAGCAAAATATTCAAAGCCCCGGCCCCCTGGCCGGGTAAATACAAAGCAAACGGCACGCAGGCCGTGGAAAAAATACATTAAGCTTAAGAAGGGGGCAGTTCAGTATTAGCAGCTGCCGCCTGGTCAGCACTCTTCTTGGTGGACTCGGCTTCAGCTGCATCCTCTTTTGATGCCTTACCCCCAAGTGGCACAAGCGCCCCAACCGGCTCCTCATCCTCCAACGCATCTCCCAACGCCTCTTCTTCAGCAGCCGCCAGGATCTCTTGATTATATGTTTCCGAACACTGGCGGTACGTTCTTTCCCAAGAGGCAAAGTCGGCATTGGGGAACAGGCGGCCCCAGGTCATGCGCTGGATTTGAGCGGAGTCTTCCATCATCTCCCGGACGAGCTCTTTCTTCTCTTGCTCGGCCTTTTCCGAGAGCTCTTGGGTAAGACTCTTCTCTTGGCTCACCAGGCGTTCTTTTACGCTGGCCAAGGATTTCTCCATGGCTTCGTAAGAGTACATTTTTTGGCGAAGAGGTTTCAGCTCGGCCTTAAGATTTGTGATGGTCGCCTCCAGCTCGTCATTCTTCTTCTGGGCCGCCTCTAACTGAGCCCGAACAACGGAGGTAGCCTGCGCCTGATAATAAAGAATATCAATGGTCAGTACTTCATTTTGGGCAATTTGAAACATTGCCTTATCACAGTTAGAGGCGGCCATAGCTTTTGCAGCCTTTACCTCTTTGTTTTTTCCGATCAAGCGGCTTGCGAAGGCCGTTAACTCGGAGCAGGGCCTAAGTACAAAAAAAAACAGGCGTCAGTTTCCAAACAAAAAAGATAACAGGCGTCTGGAATTCAAATACTCAAAAAGTATACCTCAGCAAGGACCCCTGCAATCCCATCAAGGTCAAGGGTGCCGGCACCCTTGACCGCCTCCCTTTCAGATGGAGGAACTACTTTGATCATGGACTTGGCTACCTCTACCAAGTCAAGCCCCTGAGGGCCGGCTGCATCAAGCGTAAAAAAGCAAGTTAGACCTAGTCAAGAAGGAAGCAAGTGTAAAAGTTTTTACAAGTAATTGTCCATACTTCTAGGCGGCCCCGCCGGAGTTTTAGAAGAAGTGGCCGGCTGCTTCTCAGCCGCCACTGTTTTCCTGGAAGACCCAGGAGAGCTTGCAACAGTCTTCCTCCGGGCCTTGGGGTCCGGCTGTTGCGAGGAAGAAGCTCTTGGAGTGCCCGACTGAAAAAATAAAGAGTTAGTATATGCATAAGACAACTCCTAAAAGAGGAAGAGTTTCGAAGCCTACCAAGGGTGCTCCCTTGTTGGGGGAGTCGGTACAAGACTGTTGCATGAGAGAGGCCCGCAACATGGCCGCCGCAGTCTTGGATGCTGTTATTTTACTCATGGCGTGAGCTGCAAAAAATAAACAGCAAAGTTAGTAAAGATCCCAAGTAAACAAAGCGTGAAAAAACAGAGTATTTGTCAGGCCGACTACCTCTAGAGCACCGACTGCTGAGGCCACAGGCGGCCAAAAAGTACTCGTCATAGAGCCACTTGAAGCTCGGGACGCAGTTTAGGGGTACTTGCTCTCGTACCCTTGAAGTAGAGTTCACCCTAGTCTCTACTTTGAAGAGTCCTTTGTCTAGGATCTCTTTTTTAGCCTTTGGGGGAACAGGTGGCATGCTGCGGCCGCCTGCGAGAAGAGGCGGATCCTTATTCCACTTGTTAAAGCGTTTGTTCAGCTCCGTGTCTGAACCCTCGATAATGAGGAAGGTGTTCCGCCAATCCTTCCGTTTGTTCGCCTTACCTCTCGTCATGAGGTAGCCCCTATGGCTTGTTAATTGATACCAGCCGGTACCTCCCGACTTAGGGGTCTGGCTGAGATAGTTCATGTGGGCGAAAGCCTCAAAGCTTGGCTCCACCCCGTACATTTCGCACCCGGCCACATAGCCGAGTACGTTTACCCAAGAGTTGGGGGCTAACTGCCATAACCCCAAATCATACCCATCTAAAATCCGCTGAACAGACGGATGTAATGGGAAGCGCAGTCCAGCTTTGATGGCCGCCACATAGCAGCCAAAGCAGCCGTCATCATAGCTGGTACCAGCCGGCCAGACGACAGTGTCTTCTGGATCCGGCACGAACAGTAAAAATTCCGGGCCCATTCTGTGGTTAGCTATAAAGCTCTCCACTTTTTCTTGCATGGTTGCGATTTGGCCCCGGGGTACCGTGCAGTAGTAGGGGGTGTTTTCCTCTCTGTAAGAGGCGGACGACTCTGCCCAATTGTCCCCCTTCTCAACTGCATGAGAAAGCCTCGCCTCTTGTAGGCGGCTGTTTCTTTCTTCTGAGCCTGGAGAAGCGTGGCCAGAAGAGCTGGACTCGGACTCGTCCTCTGACGATTCCGAAGAGGACGACTCCTCCCCTCTCCTAGAGGGGCCCGCCTTCTCTCCCTTAGAAGGAGCAGGAGGAAAATTAGACATATCAGTGGTGAAATGGGAAGGGACCACCTTGACCCCTCCCTCAGCACTGCCGGCTGTCAAGCCGCTTTGCTTCACTTCTACATCTGGCGCCTGGTCAGATGTTTCACTAATGAGCACCCTTTGGGAGGAGCCGTCCGAGTTTGAGATCATAGCAGTCTTTTTCGTTCTGGCCATCACGTTCTGCATAGACACAGATACAGTCGGACTTTGTATAAAGGGCAAAGATGGGTCCAGAAAGGGCGGGCGGCACTCCTAGTCCTAGATTCAGCCGTCCCCGGTGACCGGCTGATCACTAACTTAGGTCGTGTCGTGTGCTTCCGTGGTGCCATTTCAAAAAAATAAAAAGAAAATTAAGAGTAAGAGAACTGAGTTACCTGAACGAGTGACGGTTGATGAAGTTCTGAAAATCCTGTGCAGTCGGCTTGTCAGAACAGGCGGTAGGCAGAAAAGATCCGAAATGTCAGAGCAAGTTCAGGGGTCCGAATGTTCTCGCAAAGTTCTCAAAAGTGAAAATGACCGAAGTCAGCACTTCCTTATATAGGCAAAGTGAGAAGGCGAAGGGTCGCTTCCAAATTCAAAATTTGGGCGGGAAAATCTCTCGGCCATTTGCAAGGTGACACCTGTAGCAGGCCGTCGCCTGTCACCGTGCGACACCTGTCACAGGTGACACGTGACCAGTCACGTGCCACCTGTGAGGGGCAAATGATTAGGGGATTTTTATCCACCAATCACCGTTTGACAAGTGGACCAACCAGGTTCCGCCACGTGTCCTTCACGTAGGCCAATAGGAGCCTGCCACGTGTCAATCACAGATACGTCCTCTACGGACCAATTGAGACACGCCACGTGTCCACCCATGCCAAATGGGAAAACCGGCCAACAAGGCCCAATCCTGTTTAGAGGCCCGGTCAGCCCTAGGTTTACCCTAAACCTAGAGAGTGGCACGCTTCTCAAGACTATAAATACTTAATTAATCCTCATTAAAGGGGATCAAGCAATTAATCTCACCT
Source organism: Chenopodium quinoa (assembly GCF_001683475.1). Classification (NCBI taxonomy): domain Eukaryota; kingdom Viridiplantae; phylum Streptophyta; class Magnoliopsida; order Caryophyllales; family Amaranthaceae; genus Chenopodium; species Chenopodium quinoa. The sequence goes on from NW_018744469.1 coordinate 181,363, forward strand.
GAAGAACAGAACAGAAACATTACGGAACACACTAATAACCGGCTGATCTCGCTAACAAAGCAGATTACCAACATTAAACTCTCTCACCTAGAGAGACCTTATTACTTTAATTTCCGCATTAAATACTCCTTAATCAGGTACTAACTTGACCGTTGGAGGCGGAGCTCTCAGGAGTCTCCGTTATTTTGCAGGTACAGGCGTCCGGTTCCAGTCTCGGAATTGTAACTCTCCCGCAGGACATCAGAAAACCCCGAAACACTAACCATGATCTTGAGCCAAGTGATACCGATGAGAGCAGGTACATAGAGGAGCAAATGCTAGAGGAAGATGATGGTGATAACGATTTCAAGGAAATTACACCCATGTATGCACTTGCTAAGGCCACCACAAAAGAGGTAAACGAGGCCCCTAAGGTAGAATTGAAACCTCTACCATCACATCTAAGGTACGAATTTCTTGGCCCTGATTCAACTTATCCTGTCATTGTGAATTCTTCTTTAGATGCGGATCAAACTCGGAAGTTGTGTGATGTATTGAGAGAGCATCAAAGTGCCATAGGCTATACCATTGATAACCTCAAGGGTATTAGACCCGCTATATGTATGCATCACATAACTCTCGAGGATGGTGCGAGGCCTTCTATTGAGAGGCAGAGGAAACTCAATCCTCAAATGGGGGAGGTGGTGAAGAAAGAGATCACCAAACTTCTTGATGCAGGTATCATCTTCCCCATTTCAAGCTCTAGATGGGTTTCCCCTGTGCATGTTGTCCCTAAGAAGGGGGGAATGACTGTAGTTGAGAATGAGAATGGTGAGCTCATCTCAACTAGAACGGTGACCGGTTGGCGGATGTGCATAGACTATAGACGTCTAAACGCATCTACCAAAAAGGACCATTTTCCCCTCCCTTTTATTGATCAAATGCTCGAAAGACTAACTAGGCACAAGTATTATTGCTTTCTTGACGGTTATTCGGGGTTTTTCCAAATACCTATAAACCCGGATGACCAAGAGAAGACGACTTTTACTTGTCCATATGGTACTTTTGCCTACAAGAGAATGCCTTTTGGACTTTGCAATGCACCGGGCACCTTTCAACGGTGTATGATGAGCATTTTTGGGGACATGTTGGAGGCCGAGATGGAGGTTTTCATGGACGATTTTTCTGTTGGAGGAGCCTCCTTTGATGATTGCCTAGTGAACATGGGGAAGTGCCTACAACGGTGTGAGAGTGTGAATTTAGTCCTGAACTGGGAGAAGTGTCACTTCATGGTTGAAGAAGGTATTGTCCTCGGTCACAAGATCTCAAATGCAGGCATAGAGGTGGACAAAGCAAAGGTTGAAGTTATAGCAAAGCTACCACCACCGGTCAATGCAAAAGGGGTAAGACAATTCCTAGGGCATGCGGGGTTCTACCGGCGATTCATAAAAGATTTCTCTCTTATAGCCAAGCCTTTGACTGCCTTATTGCAAAAGGAAGTCGACTTCAAGTTCGACAAAGAGTGCCTACAAGCTTTTAACACACTTAAGAAAGCTTTGATTTCGGCACCAATTGTGCAAGGACCACGGTGGGATCTACCTTTTGAGTTGATGTGCGATGCTAGTGATACGGCTATTGGAGGTGTTCTTGGGCAACGAGTTGAGAAGAGGGTTCACGTGATCTATTACATGTCCAAGACTTAAATGAAGCACAAAGGAACTACACCACTATAGAGAAAGAGTTCCTAGCCATTGTTCATGCATTTGAGAAATTTTGGGACTACCTCATTGGTTCCAAAACGATTGTTTATACCGACCATGCTGCCATAAAGTACCTAATTTCGAAGAAGGAATCCAAACCACGCCTCCTCCGATGGGTCCTCTCTTTACAACAATTTCATGTGGAGATCCGGGACAAGAAGGGAGCCGAGAATGTGGTTGCGGATCACCTTTCGCGCATGGAGAGGGAGCAACAAGAAGATGATGGGCTGCCCATTTGTGATGAGTTGAAGGATGATGTTTTATACCTCCTCAAGGAGAAGATTCTACCATGGTTTGCGGATTTGGTAAACTACTTGGCTTGTGAGGAGTTTCCCCCCGATTACTCCAAGAACCAACGGAAGAAGATTAGGAGAGATGCAAGGCATTACATATGGGATGATCCAATTTTGTTCAAGAGAGGTGTAGATGGTCTCCTAAGAAGGTGCGTTCCAGAGGAAGAAGTTCATAGTGTGCTGAAAATGTGCCACTTATTGATTAATAAACCCTAATTCCCCATATTCATCTTTCAAGATCTCGGCACCCTCCTTGCATTGGAGCATTTTTCAAGTGATTGGACGCAAAATTCGGCCCTCTTTGAGCTCGCCACAACTCCACTTCGTGGAGTCCTCGGTGAATTCGTTCTTAAACTCATTGATTTTCACAATTTTTGTCCAATTTCATTAGTTTTATTGAATATTTGTTGTTGAATTGTGCTTTATTGTTGCAAGTTTGGGTGAACTAGTAGTGTTAGGGTAGTACATTGCATGCTAGGATAGTTTCTTGCTTGTTAATTGGTATATTGTGCTTAATTTCTTGAATCAAACATGCCTAGAACAAAGACATCGACTAGGAGACCGGGTCGGGACGATGCATCCTCATCCATGGTTCCACCCATGGTGGACACCATGGGTATTGTTTTTAATAACCCGTCCTTTTTGGACAAATTTGTAGGATTATCCCACCGACCGATCCGGCCTACCAAGTTCTACGACCCTTTAGCCGCTAGGGCTCTAGGGATCGAAAGCGACATGGTTCAACTATTTTCATTTACCAACTTTGATTCTTTCCTTACCATGCATGCTCTCACTTACAAGAGGCTTACCCTCGAATTTTTTTCTTCTTTATACGTGCATCGGGATAAGAATAACTCACCCCGGTACTTGTCCTTTCAACTAATGAACTCGGGCACCATTCAAATGTCGGTGGCCCAAGTTAATGCCGCCTTTGGGTGGACATCCGACCTGAAATATGGTCCTAAGGATGGCCACTCAAAACACTACAACTCCGGGTTGTTTTGGCGGCAAATCAAGGGGAAAATGGATAGAGATCCCCGTAGGGATAAGGCGACTTCCATCGTCAATCCCGCCTTTCGGTTGTCCCTCAGGACCTTCTCCTCTACTATCATTGCTAGAGGAGATAGTTCGGGTGTAGTCTCCATTAGGGAGTTACAGTTTATTTGGCACCTCACCCGTGGGGATGGGCGTCTAGACATGGGAGCATGATTACTAGACCACCTCGATAGTGTAGCCCGGGGTAGGGGTGATATTACTATCGGTGGCATGATCACCATTCTTGCGCAATATAATGGGATTGATTTTTCTGAATTGCAGGCTATCCCAGGCACTACGAGGCTTGATATGCGCACCTTGAGAGCCATGCAGTGGCTTGAAGGGACATCCCAGCCGGATTGCTATTTGTGGCTCGTAGCAGGCAAGCCATACGCCTACTTGCCCGATCCGGAGAGGACGGTGGTTTACAACAAAGACAACTGGATCTTCGACCCTGACTTCGCCTGGCATGAGGACGGAGGCACGGAGTATGTAGACCGCAATCCCCAGCCTCACCAGGGGGATGAGCAGGCCCACGGGGGCTAAGGAGGTGACGATGCTGATGATGATGATGATGACGAGGAGGGTGGCCCGGATGTGGCCCAGCAGATCCCGGCGCAAGACTTCGCCTGGCTCCGCCAAGGAATGGAAGATTTGAAGCTCGAGGTAGCGGATTTGCGCCGGTCGAACGAGGATATGACCTCCGCCTTCAGAGACCTGAAGAGGAGTGTTGATGATATGGCCTCCCGTTTCCCTTATGGCCCGGGCGGGCCTAGCTCGTGATCCCTTTCCCTTTTCCTTTAGTTACCTCCCTCTCCTTACTATTGTAAGTCCTTGATGTATAAACATTGAGGACAATGTTTGATTCTAGCTTGGGGGGGTCTTACTTGTATTCATTCTAAAAAAAAAAAAAAAGATTTACTGCTTTCCTAGACTAACCTTAACTTGTTTGCTAGTATGTCTTTCCTTTTTGCAGATTGGGAACATTCGAGACGCGGCATGAGTTTGAAGAACGATGCTATGGTCGTTAATTGGAGCTCCCGGGAAGCAAATTTGGTGAGATCTTTTCCTTTTTTTTGTGTGCTTAGGATAGTTTAGTTTAGGAAGAAGTTGAATGGTTCGAGGATGATTGATCGGTTCTAAGGAACCTGGGATCGTTGATGTTGATATCATTCGATCACTTGTTTGTCGATTGGGATTTTATGTGATTTTTATGCCTCGTTATGTGCCTTTCAACTTATTCGTTTGGCTTAGTTGTACATATGTTTGTGTTAGATAGGAAAAGCTTCTGCTATGAGGATGTGTGGTTTAGCTTATATGATATGCCTCGTAGTCTTTTCCTATGTTTTTGGATCATAATAAACTTGTCTAATTGCAAAATTTTGGAATATTGTTCATGTTGGATTCAAAATGGGAATGAATGTGTATGGAATGTCTATTTCCACTTAAGCCAGTGATGAATACACAGTTTGAGTCTATTGTTGATCAATGTAGACGAGTCTAGGCGAAGGTAGTTGGTTAGAACACTTTTGTCATGTGAAACTCTATGCCTTTGGGCTGTGGTAAGATGGAGTCGCTTCCCATTTGTGGATTTGATCCCCTTAATTGGTATTTGCTTTGTTTTTGAATCCCGTGAGGTTTTATTGTTCTAGCCTTCATCATTCTTCTTGAGTGGCATATTTGGATCCTTGATTACGCATGTTTCGATCTTTGTGTGGACTTGTAGCTCCCAAGACCGACTTGACACTTTTAAGGGAGGAAGAGGGCACCTTTTTCATTTTTCTTATTCTTGTTCCTTTTGTTTTGTTACAAATTAATTTTCTTTTTACATCATCTTAATTGCTAACCATGTTGAGCCTTTAATTCCATTCTTGGTTACCCATGTTACAAACCCGATGGCCGATGTTTTACCAACCCTTAGTTGTGAAGCGTTTACCTCGCAAGGTTTGTTTGAGCTTATTGTGTATAAATCAAGAATAATGATCGATAGTTGGTTTGAGCAAGTTTGAAAGTGAGCTTAATTGTAAAGATGTAATATGAAAATTTGTTTTTGAAAAAAAAAGAAAAAAAAAGAAAAGAAAATCAAAATAAAAAAAAGGAGAAAAGCCGTCCGAATTGTGAAAAAGGCGAGGACATATGAATAAAAGCTTTGAAGTTTGAAAAAGGTGATTTGAGTGTGTATAACATAGAGAGTTTGGGATGTGTAAAAGTGTGATCAATGTTTATTGTGGAATGTGAATTGCATCTTTTGAACTATTGTTTTTGAGAATTGTGATTCTTGCGCTTCATTTAGGAATTAACCCCATTTTTAAAATTGTTTTCACCTACCTTACCCATTGCCAATACATTACAACCCTTTAAGACCCTTAGACTTTAGAGGTGTTCGGTTCTCAAACGGTGGAGGGAGATACCTTTCAACCCTATGGAAAGATTATGCGTAATCGAGATGTCGGGATACCTTTGTTATTTCCTCAAAATATCACTTTTTCCGGTTCCTTCGAGGAATCACGAGGGGCCAATTAGGGTGGTGATTTGAAGCAAAAGGGGAGGACGTGGCCGGTTTGGTTGGGTTTAGAGGGAAGCATGACTTCTTTGTTCTCTATGCTTGGTTTAGGTTTTGTTTGCATTTTGATCAACGATACCTTGGATTGTGTGTCTCGTTGCTTGTTTGAGTGAGTTTTCAATCCGTGCATGGTTGTTCTAAGTAGGATCCATTGACTTCATTCCGTGCTAAATTGGATTTATATGTAATGGCAATAGTTTATTTGATCCTATGTGTGTGTGTATCCCTTAGTTTTGCTCGAGGACTAGCAAAAGTGTAGCTTGGGGGATTTTGACAAGCGCACATTAGGGTGCGCTTTAAGGCATATAAATGGGTGATTTTGGATGTATTTAGGCCCGTTTTGGTCGTTTATTGCCTTGTTACACTCGTTTCCTTCATATTACGTGCTTCACGGGTTTCGGTCTGTTTTTGGTGTGTTAACAGGTATAGTTGACCAAGTTATGTCGAGTCCCGAACCATTGGTGCGTAATCAGGCTATTATCGATCCTAGTCCACCAAGCTAAGGCTTTGCTGCGGTTCTCAAGGCCTTGAAAGGCAAGTTAAGTAGCAGGCAAGGCAGAACAGTTCACAAATATGACACATGTTCACTATTTTGCTCACAACTTTCGGTATACAAATGATAATGGAGTGATTTTAATTGCATTGGAAAGTAAACTTGAAGAGATTTCCAACGATATATTGCACGCCTCAAACGAAGCTCTGGATAAGAAGTTGTGAATGTTTTAAGAAGACCAAAGTGCCTGCAACCTTCCTGCCTATGCTGCACGGCCGTGCCACTTTTAGCACGGCCGTGCCAGGCATTAGCACGGCCGTGCCAGGCATTAGCACGGCCGTGCCAGGCATTAGCACGGCCGTGCCAAGCCAATTTCCATGCCCGTGCCAGTGCCAGATTCAGCACGGCCGTGCCAGATTCAGCACGGCCGTGCCAGATTCAGCACGGCCGTGCCAGATTCAGCACGGCCGTGCCAGATTCAGCACGGCCGTGCCAGGCATTAGCACGGCCGTGCCAAATGCAGCACGGCCGTGCCATAATTGAAGATATTGCGGATCAGCTACTGCCATGCTTGCACGGCCGTGCCACTTCCAGCACGGCCGTGCCGATTCACGAAGGGCAGCCTGCGATTTACTTTCCGATTTAAAACATATATATATAGCCCGATTGTAAGGGTTAAGAGACAGTTTTTTAGAGATAGTTTTGAGAGCCTTTGTAGAGAGTTATTGGAGAACGTTCTTAGTATTAGAGATTCATTAGTTTTCTTAGAGATATTTCTAGAGATTTTAGTTTTCTTGGATTGATTTGAAGCAAGATCTGCGAAGATTCTTTGTATTATTCATTAACGACGGATATTAAAGTTCTGAACTTTTCCATTGATTCGCATCAATACAATTGGTATTATTCATTCTTGTTTATTAATTAAGCTTTATTATTCCTTAATCAGAATTCATGTTTATATCTATTATGCTTTTGGAATTCATTATTGCTTTGATTATGAATATGTGTGAGTAGTCTCCTAGCTAGGGTTTCGGGATGAAACCCGGCCTAGGTAATCTATGTAATTGAGGATTGATTTTGATAAACGGATTGTGATTAAATTGATTATATGCGATTGCATGTTAATTCATTATAATAGGAGTAGCTAACCTAGAATCTTGAATTTGATTGCATGATATTCTTGATTTGAACAAGAGATTGTGAATTGAGTATTTCATTATTGAATGTGGTTTGATTATGTATCGAGTAATGTTAAGTGCATGAGAAATCCAAGCTTAGTATTGCCCGTTGTCTTCCTATCACATGATATTGATCAGACTTATAGTCTTTGCATATCCCGTTTGTCTCTGTGATTCCTTGTTGCTTAGTTACCAATGGTTAGGCAGATTCCCGTTCTCCCTAGTGTCTTAGTTTATTGATTTATTCCATCTTGTTAGTAGTATTTTAGAACACCATTTTCCATTGATTTCGAACTAGCTTAGGTTTAAGATTGATTTGCAATTACTCTCGTTCCTCGTGGACCGAACCTTTATTTGCCATTGTACTTGGTTATAGGGTGTTCGTATAAGTATTGTTTGATTGAGAGTTAGATTGTAGCGACCGATTTAACCCTCGTCACCATCTGAGCACGACCGTGCATTTTCATAGTCTCGCTCTTCGAGCGGCCTTGTAAACAACAAAGACACATTCCGTACTGTTAATAGGGGGACATTCCCAGTCTTGTACCGTAAGCTTCCCTTACTAAGAGGACCTAGTCGCCTGAGTGTTGCCGTTATAATCCCCAGTTACGGAAGACATTATAATACCCTGTTTTGAATACTCTTAGATATCAAATGGACTTAATATTTAATTCTAAACCACAATTAAATAGTTTGTGGAATTTTATTAGTAAAATTTTAATTCCACCATGAAACTCTTCAACGTTTCATCTTATGATAAATGGTTTTCTTCAAATGTTTCAAGTGTTATACTCTTCATTGAACATTTATCGAAATTACACTCATATTTAATATTCTTGATTTCTTTCATGCAATTGTGAATGTTGTTGTTCACCTTTTGCATGGGTTTAGTTACAATTTACTCCGCAAATCTCAACATCTTCATTAATGAACACTTTCATAATAAGATGATAGAATTTGAGAGTGTTATGGATTATCTGTGATTTAGGATTTATTGTCCATGTGATGGCTCCCACTCATTTTCATGATTTGATATCTTTCAACATGACAACCTACAATCAACGTTCGACAACGAACTTTCCATTGAACACTTTCTTATTATTGCCTTCCAGGCAACAATATTCTTAACATATATCTTAGTAAACATTCTAATGTTGCTTTGCTCGGATTTTACTCTGAATGACTCACAATGATTTGGGAGACCCTAATCACTTGTGATTATGGAAATTTACCTTAAATTTCCGCACATTATACATGAATTCGGGTCCATGTTACCATTCTCAAGCCACGACGCATTCTAGCTCGTGCTTATAAACGACTTTCTTACTAAGGATCTAATCCTTTCTAAGGATGTGCTTGCAACATTAATTCTCAAATTACAATTGTTTCTATGCTTCAAGAACTTATCCTCTTTTACTTATCAAAGTACTTTGGTTTTTCTTGACCATAATCTAACGATTCATCACTTAGATTTAGATTGGTATTTTATGCTTCTCATGCTCTAAGAATATAATTGAGTGACGACTCCATATCATTGAAAGGAATGGTGTCCTTCCAACAAGTGTATTATTCTAATAGAGGGTTCAGAATTACTATAGAGCTAATTCTTCAGTAAGGTCAAGTGATCGGAATGCCTAGGTGGAGACCGCTTCCGAAAGTAATATTAAGGTATAATTAATATTACAGTTTAATCTTAACTGAACCCTTCGGGTCGAACCCAATCGAACAACCGATCCGAGACGACGAATTAATCCGAAGGATTTAATGAGTCGACGGAGTTTTACGAATACAGACGTCGGATATTGAGCCAAGGGCGTCGAGACCGAGTGTCGAAAAATCACAAGCGACAAGTACGAGCGTAACCGTAGCTAGGCTAGGCTAGCTCATCGCAAGCCCAGGAACACCATGTGTGTGCTAGGCGCACCATGGTGTGCTAGGCGAGGCAAGAGTGCCTAGGCGCTGTCGCAACCCTAGCATCATGCCTAGGCGCCATCGTAGCCCTATCACCACGCACAGCACCATCGCAGTGCTAGGCACATGTGTGTGTGCGTGTGCACCATCGCCAAGCAGCCTCGCAATGTAGCACCGAGCCTTCGCATGCTGTGTGCTTGCGTGCGTGCCTTCACATGGTAGCACCAAGCATAGCAGGCTAGCAAGCAGCACTAACCTTGCTCAGTGCGTGTGCATGTGCACCATAGCCCAGCACCAAGCCCAGCATGCGTGGCCTTGCGTGCGTGAGGGGCTGGCTAGCATGGCTGCGCGTAGTATGCGAGTGTGTGTGCGAGGCAATGCGTGGGAGTGCTAGGGCCAGCGCCAGCATAACGTGCTAGCAGTGCCTAGCACTAGCACGCATCAGCGCCAAGCATCGCCCAGCACCAGCACGCACTGCCTGGCTGGGGATGCAAGGCTGCTGGCTGGTGCTAGCTGGCAGCGCTAGCTAGAACGCTAGCTGGCAGCCAGCACAACCCTCCTTGAGGCGGTTTGTGTGTGGGTGTGGGGACCAAGCAAAGCCTTGGGGAGCAAGGCTATGGTCCCCCCCCCACCTAAGCTTGGGCATCACTCATTAGCATGTAATTGTGCCAGTTGTCGCGTTGTGATTGATTTAATTATTTATTTAATTTGGAATTAAATAAATTGTTGAATTTACCAACTCTCCCACATTTGTGGAAGATTGGAAATCAAGGGTGCATTTCCCTATAAATACCAAAGGCATGGGTATTGGGAAAAAAAAACAACCTTGAGTGGAATTAAAAGGCAACTCTTGATTTGAGTAAACCTTGATTCGTAAAACTCATAATTTTATTTGTCCGGGTCTCGACTAACCTTCGAGACTTAGGACGCTCGGGTTGGGTTCGAGGGTACGATCCTGTTGGAGACCTCGTATTTTCGGGGTTCAAGTAAGAGCTCATAGTAGAGCGAATCACGCGTCAAAGGTATAATCTTTTATCCTTAATTATGTTTTAATTATGTTTTCCTTGTTAATTGCATTTATTATGGGGGCGGGTCTTGGCGGGTTTCTTTCCGCGTAGTGAGGGTCACTACGAAACCCTACAGCGGTATCGGAGCCACGCCCCTTTTAATATTTGCAATTATTGATTAATTAAGGTGTTTTAAAGTAAGATTTAATTTCTGGTGTTGCTTTTCTAATTAGATTAGAAGCTCGTTTTAATTATTTTAAAACTCGTATTTTTTTATCGATTTGGCTGTCGAACCCAAATTTTGGCTCAGAAATAGTGATTTTTGGGTGGAATCGACATTCTGAAATAGAATCAATCCTTTCAAGAGCTGTCCAGAAGCCAAATTCGAACCTGAAACCCAAGTTTTTTTGGGGTTTTTTCGTTTTTCAACGAAAATTTTAAATCTTTTCAAGCCTTGATTAATGCAAGCATTACAAGGTTAAATTAAATGCATTATTGCATCCCTAATCTACTGCTATTTTAAATATCCTTAAGCATAATTATGGAGTTTTAATTAGTGCTTGAGTTGATATGCCTTTTTCACATAAACTTGTTTTTTACAAATTTTGCAAATTAATTGCAAGAATGTGTGAATGTTTGATGTGAATGTGTAATTTTAAGTTCCTAATATGTTGAAGTTCTAATCTTTAAAGGTTTAAATGATTGGAACTCTAACCAATTTCATTTTAGTTGATTAAAATCCATGAAGTTCAAATACTTGTGAGTAAAATTTTGATTAATCCTCATATTGGAAGATGTAATCTTGGTATTTTACACAAGTATGAAAGTTGGAAAATTTTATCATTGGATGGTTAATTTATTTTTCCAACTCCCGTTTGTCAAATCCATTATCAATTTGCATATTGGCAAAATTAATTATGGACATAGCTCATTTAATTTTAAGCATAAAGAAAGACCTAAATTTGTTCAAAAATAAATTTTTTGGATGACTTAGGCTTGTGCACCATTAAAATTTAATTAAGTTAGACTTATTTTATTTTATTTTTCCTCAAATTGATTCTAAAATGTAATTTAGAATTAATTTTGTCACACACAAATCGGAATTAAAATTCCGAGTGAAATGCATGCAAATCGATGCAAAACTGCAAGCGTCACCAAGGCTAGCCGGGCTGCCTAGCAGCCCACATGTAGGTTGCCTATGGTGCGCGCATGGCTGAGCATCAATGTTGCGTGGCTGTGTGGTGAGGGGTGCCAAGGTGCTGGGCTTAGGCAGTGGCATTGGCTGCTGGTTGCTTGGGGCACTACTGGGCAGCGTGGTAGCAAGCACCAGCCAACCCCCACTTGCTGGCAGGCGTCAGCATGCGAGCAAGCATGCGTGGTGCTGGCCAGTGTAGTGTGTTGTACTGGGCGCAACATGTTAGCACCAAGCGCCAGCCCAACCCTTGATGTTGCTGGTGCTGTGTGGCGTAGGCTGCTGGCAAGCATGTGTTGCTGCTGGGCAGCGAGGCGGCAAGCCCCAGCCAGCCAGCCCACTGCTGCCTAGCAGCCATGGTGCGCAATGCACCATGCTTGGGTGGGGCTACTTTGCTTAATTTTTGAGCTATATAATTTTGCGAAAATTTTGTCGTTTTAAATAATTTATGTGATTATTTTTTACGAGGTTAGACCTTAATTTTTCCGGCTTTTGCAAAATTTTGATTTTGACAAAATTATGGGTTGTGCGACTTAATTAATCGGATTAATTAAGTATGGATGCGGAATTTAGTGGGAGCTTGATTGATTACTTGAGCATTGCTTTTAGAAATAAGGGATTAAACAACTTTGACTAGTTTTAATTATGCGCGTTAATCGGATTAACCACCTAAGTTAGTTACTAGTTTTGCGTGTTTAATTATGTATTTCGTAATTTGCATGGGCCATTCACAAAAAGTGAATGGGTGAATGGAAGATTGTTTTCAAAACAGGTTATTGAAAATGGCAACTAGTAGGGCCCGACTAGGATAGAAAATACGGACTGCGTTCCGTTATGTATTTTTGTAAATCTAAATACGGTCTGCGAACCGTTAAGTATTTCTGTACTTTAAATTAATCTTAGTCGTACTAGCTAGTTATTTTATTTTGGCCAAGATGTCTCAAGACGGCGTTTCGATGATGACGAGCCAAGATGAAGACCCATGGAAATTGAAGATTTCAAGGGGTCATGCTAGTCGCCAAATGCATCAATTTATGCTTTATATATTATTATATATGAATGTTAGATGCATGTCTAGGATTTCTACATGTTGCGATGATTAGTTAAGTTCAATTAAATCTAACCAACATAAAAACCCTAGGTCCCTTAATAATATTGAGCTAAAAATTTGCCGTTCCAGAACAACACTTACCGAACTAATGCGCGTATGTGATGGGCTACGCCAAAGCGAGGCATCACTACTTCCCTAGGAACGTAAGGTATACTAGATATACAAGTTGTCTTTAAGCTCAACGATATTAGTAAGGAGTCCTTAGATGTCGTGGCAAAAGAGATAAAATGTAAAGGATGCATTAGATGCGACATTTTATCAAACCGAGAGTAGCTTAGAGCTATTAACAATTGGATTGCTTACCTTAAGATATTTAATGATTAAGACAAGCCAAAGCATGCTTAACCATTTCTTGATCTTTGGGATCTCGGAATCATTTTATTCTCGCCTAAAAGGGACAATTTATTAATGCATGGATGAAATGCTCAATAAGATTGAAAATTTGCATGAACGCTTTTAAATTTCAACTTATTGATTTATGAATGGTTTTTCATTTCAAATTCTTTCAATTGTAGAACAATGTCTGCAAGTAACTCAAACAACAACCATGTGTGCCCGCATCTCCCCGATAAGTTGGCTATCAAGCTTAACTTAATAAACCTTGAAGAATGGGAAGAGGAACTCAGGAAAACTCTCCGGAGTTGTTCTAAGGAATATGTTCTGGATACTTCCCTCCCAACCCCCTGTACCAAGAAAGACTTGAGTGACGAAACTTATTGTGCATGGTCCAATGATTGCAAATTAGTGTCACAACTCATGGCTAACTCCATCTCGGAAGAATGGAAAGAAAAACTTCAATTCTCTTTTCTGGACTTATTCCTTGAAGGACTAAGGGATGTTGTCGGTGTGAGATTCTCTAAGAGTTTCAACGACAACAATGATGGACTCTTGTTTGAAGTGACTAGGTCACTTACAGACATGGATGTGAAGCCATCGGATCAAGGTTGTCTTGCAAAAGAGAGGTACCACCTTTGGTCTACAGTCTGCAACACCAAGTTGAGACCGGGTATGCCCCTCCGACCCCATGTGGCAAGAATGACTAGACTCTTCAAGCACATGGAACTCCTCGGAATTCCATTAGAAGATGGAATGGCTGGTCGTATTATGCTCACTTCACTCCACTAAGGATATGATGCATTAAGGGCATTTATTTCTGAAAGAAAGGAGACACATTCTTTGAAGAATGTGGTGGAGCTACTTCACCGAGCCAACTCATTTCGGGCAACCAATAGACCATCAAGAAGGAGGGATTTCAAGGTTAAGGCAAAGATGCGTTGCTTCAATTGTGGTGGGCAAGGCCACTTCAAGAGAGAATGCAAGCTCTTTCGAGAAGAGGAAGAGAGGAATAGAGCATCTGCCTCAGGTATCTTCCTAAACACTTGTGAATTAAGCTTATCATAGGTATTGGATACCAAGTATGACTCACTTTATGTTGCCTTTTCAGGGACCAAGTGAGAAGCTTATCAAGTGTTGGTGCATGGACAAGTAGACAACGAAGATGGTTTTTCGTTCGTTCTTGCATGCACTATTTTGTCTATGACATGTAATTAAACTAATCCTAGTTTTTCATGCTTTTGAACATACTATGATCTATGGTGTTGCACACCTAGGTATTTTGAATGTAAGACTTTAACAATAGTTGTTTCAAAATTGTCTTGCAAGTATATGTTTAATGAAAATTGCATGTTTTTACATATGATTAGACAAAAGTTGATACCGATAACTAAGACATCTAAGAATTCAACTTCGTTAACAAACATTAGTAGATATGATTATATCTACTTAATAAATCTGAATCCTTTGACAAATTCAAAGAATTTCAGAAAGAAGTTGAAAATCAACTTGGCAAGAAAATTAAAACACTTCGATCGGATCGAGGTGGCGAATATTTGAGCCATGAATTCGACGATCACTTGAAAGAAAATGGTATTCTTTCAGAGTTGACACCTCCCGGAACTCCTCAATGGAACGGAGTGTCCGAACGGAGGAATCGAACCTTGTTAGACATGGTTCGATCAATGATGGGTCTTAGTGAACTTCCTATCTCTTTCTGGGGACATGCGCTACAAACCGCGACACTAACACTGAACCGCGCTCCGTCAAAAGCTGTTGAAAAGACTCCATATGAATTATGGACTAATAAACCTCCTAGGTTGTCTTTTCTCAAGATTTGGGGATGCGAAGCATATGTCAAGCGATTAATTTCGGACAAACTTCACCCCAAATCAAATAAGTGTTTCTTTGTGTGATATCCAAAAGAAACCAAAGGGTATTACTTCTACAATAAATCCGAGAACAAAGTGTTTGTTGCTCGTGATGGTGTCTTTTTGGAGAAGGAACACCTTTCCAAAATGACAAGTGGGAGGAAAATCGAACTCGACGAAGTTCGAGAGGACAAGAAACAATGTCAACTTGATAAAACTGACAATCTAAGTGCTTTGGAAGCAGCTGAGAAGATTGTTCAGAATCAAACAGACAATGTAAATGCTCAACCTATTACCCTACGTAGGTCGCAACGGCAAAGATCTCAACCGGACAGATACCTTTGTATTGTCTTACCCAATGATCAAGACATCCTAGTTATGGATGGAGATGAGCCAGCAATATACAAGCAAGCTATGACGAGCCCCGACTCTGCTAAATGGCAAGAGGCCATGAAATCCGAGATGGAATCCATGTCTGAAAATCAAGTCTGGGACTTGGTGAATTTGCCCGAGGGTTACACAACCATTGGTTGCAAATGGATATTCAAATTGAAGAGAGACAAGGATGGAAATGTATTGATATACAAGGCTAGACTGGTGGCAAAAGGTTATAGACAAGTCCACAAGATTGACTATGATGAAACCTTTTCACCGGTTGCAATGCTAAAATCTGTCTGGATTATTCTAGCGATTGCTGCATATTACGATTATGAAATATGGCAGATGGATGTCAAAACCGCCTTCCAAAATGGGAATTCGGAAAAAACTATGTACATGACACAGCCAGAAGGTTTTGTCGATCCGAGCAACGCTGGAAAGGTTTGCAAGCTTAAGAAGTCCATTTATGGACTAAAGCAAGCCAGCAGGAGTTGGAATATGCGATTTGATGAAGCCATCAACAAGTTTGGTTTCATCAAGAATCCAGATGAATCTTGTGTATACAAGAAGATCAGTGGGAGTGATATCGCATTCCTAGTCCTATATGTTGATGACATACTGCTCATTGGAAACATCACAAAATTACTGGAGTCCGTAAAGGGCTGGTTGGGAAAGTGCTTTTACATGAAGGACTTAGGAGAGACACAATACATATTGGGCATCAAGATCTACAGGGATAGATCTAAGAGGATGATTGGATTGAGCAAGAGTACTTACATTAATAAAGTACTGGCACGATTCAACATAGAGAATGCCAAGAGAGGGCATCTACCCATGTCCCATGGCGTAACTCTCAGCAAAAAATAGTGTCCACAGACACTTGTTGAGCGAGAGAGAATGGATCAGATTCCATATGCTTCGCTAATTGGGTCGATCATGTATGCCATGATATGTACCAGGCCAGATGTCTCGTATGCCTTGATTGCTACGAGCCGATACCAATCAAACCCAGGAGAGGCGCATTAGACTGCGGCCAAGAATATCCTGAAGTACCTGAAAAGGAACAATGATAAATTCCTAGTTTATGGTGGCCATAAAGACCTGGTTGTTGAAGGTTACACCGACGCTAGCTTCCAGACTGACAAAGACGACTTTAAGTCACAATCAGGGTACATATTCTGTCTAAATGGAGGAGCGTTTAGCTGGAAGAGTGCCAAGCAGAGCACAACTACAGACTCTACAACTGAAGCTGAATACTTGGCTGCTTCAGAAGCTGCTAAGGAGGCTGTTTGGATTCGCAAATTCATTAGTGAACTTGGTGTTGTACCCTCCATCAAGGGTCCGATAGATCTCTACTGTGACAACAATGGAGTTATCGCTCAGGCTAGAGAGCCGAGAGAGCACCAGAAGGTCAAACATGTCCAAAGGCGATTTCACATGATAACGGAATGGAAATCCGAAGGTGAAATCAGAATTTGCAAGATCGACACGGATGATAATGTGGCCGATCCTTTGACTAAACCTTTGCTCAAGTGAAACACAACAAGCACATTTGAGGTAATGGGAATCAAGCACATCGGAGACTGGCTTTGAAATTCCCTGTACATGTGTTTTAATTAAACTAATGTTTTTAACGTAAGACACTGTATCGAAACCATTTATTAATGGAGTAATTAATTTTTGTGCAAAATTATTTTTCACTCCATTGATATTTAATTGTGGTTTAGAATTACATAATGAGTCCATTTGATTTATGGAAATATTCAAAACAGGGTATCAAGACCATGTCTTGGATAAAGAAACACCTGTTAAGTGAACATTGAATATTTAAATCGAAAATCATCTCTAATTGAGGTCATCTAACTGATGGACGATTGATGACCACCAGAGATTAGTGTGTAGTATGATTTACAGCACCTTTTCTTGTGATGCAAGGACACGATGGTCACAAATCATTTGCACAAGTGCAAGTTTGGAACTGCATTGGATCGACCTATGAGAGTACTTTAAGAGATTTGACATTGTCATAAGTACATTTCTCATTATAGCTATCGGAACTCGTTTCCTCGACCATGAGTGTTGTGATGTTTTCTTGTTTGAGAACTAGTCTCTTTGATGTTACCTAACGTCTGCCGTAACTGGGGATCATAATGGGAACACTCGGGAGATTAGGTCCTTTAAGTAAGAGAAACTTACAGTACAAGACTGGGAATGTCCCCCTATCAAAAATAGGAATATGTCTTTGTTGTTTACAAGGCCGCTCGATGAGCGAGACTGTGAAAATGCATGGCCATGCTCAGATGGATTTTAGATTGAGTGACGACTCCATATCATTGAAAGGAATGGTGTCCTTCCAACAAGTGTATTATTCTGATAAAGGGTTCTTAATATTACATAGCTAATTCTTCAGTAAGGTCAAGTGATCGGAATGCCTAGGTGGAGGCCGCTTCCGATCAGTAATATTAAGGTATAATTAATATTACAGCTTAATCTTAACTGAACCCTTTGGGTTGAACCCAATCGAACAACCGATCCGAGACGACGAATTAATCCGAAGGATTTAATGAGTCGACAGAGTTTTACGAATACAGACGTCGGATATCGAGCCTAGAGCGTTGAGACCGAGCGTCGCAAAATCACAAGCGACAAGTATGAGCGTAGCCGAAGCTAGGCTAGGTTAGCTCATCGTAAGCCTAGGCGCACCATGGTGTGCTAGGCGAGGCAAGAGTGCGTAGGCGCCATCGCAGCCCTAGCATCATGCCTAGGCGCCATCGCAGCCCTAGCATCATGCCTAGGCGCCATCGCAGCCCTAGCATCATGCCTAGGCGCCATCGCAGCCCTAGCACCACGCACAACACCATCGCAGTGCTAGGCACATGCGTGTGTGTGTGCGTGTGCACAATCGCCCAGCAGCCTCGCAATGTAGCACCGAGCCTTCGCATGGGAGCACCAAGCACAGCAGGCTAGCAAGCAGCATTAACCTCGCTCAGTGCGTGTGCATGTGCACCATCGCCCAACACCAAGCCTAACATGCGTGGCTCGCTAGCAGCACGCATGCTAGGCCTTGCGTGTGTGAGGGGCTAACTAGCATGGCTGCGCGTAGTATGTGAATGTGTGTGCGAGGCAATGCGTGAGAGTGCTAGGGCCAGCTCCAGCATAACGTGCTAGCAGTGCCTAGCACTAGCACGCACCAGCGCCTAGCACTAGCACGCACCAGCGTCAAGCATCGCCCAGCACCAGCACGCACTGCCTGGCTGGGGATGTAAGGCTGCTGGCTGGTGCTAGTTGGCAGCCAGCACAGCCCTCCTTGAGGCGGTTTGTGTGTGGGTGTGGGGACCAAGCAAAGCCTTGGGGAGCAAGGCTATGGTCCCCCCCACCTAACCTTGGGCATCACTCATTAGCATGTAATTGTGCTACTTGTCGCGTTGTGATTGATTTAATTATTTATTTAATTTGGAATTAAATAAATTGTTGAATTGACCAACTCTCCCACATTGGTGGAAGATTGGAAATCAAGGGTGTATTTCCCTATAAATACCAAAGGCATGGGTATTGGGAAAAAAAAACAACCTTGAATGGAATTAAAAGGCAACTCTTGATTTGAATAAACCTTGATTCGTAAAACTCATAATTTTATTTGTCCGGGTCTCGACTAAACTTCGAGAGTTAGGACGCTAAGTTCGGGTTCGAGGGTACGATCCCGTTGGAGACCTCGTATTTTCGGGGCTCAAGTAAGAGCTCATAGTAGAGCGAAGCACGCGTCAAAGGTATAATCTTTTATCCTTAATTATGTTTTAATTATGTTTTGCTTGTTAATTGCATTTATTATGGGGGCGGGTCTTGGCGGGTTTCTTTCCGCGTAGTGAGGGTCACTACGAAACCCTACAATCATAGCATACATGATGGTTTTTAATCGCAGAATTATTCCCAATATGTTCCATTCATGTTACCTTTTAGCTCATCCAGTTTCACTGAGTCTTGCTAAACTGTTTGCTATGTGATATG
Source organism: Chenopodium quinoa (assembly GCF_001683475.1). NCBI lineage: Eukaryota > Viridiplantae > Streptophyta > Magnoliopsida > Caryophyllales > Amaranthaceae > Chenopodium > Chenopodium quinoa. The sequence goes on from NW_018744469.1 coordinate 200,472, forward strand.
GTTAAAAGTCTCTACTAGAGCCTTTCTTGTTTGACTTAGTATTTGCCCAGCTTATACTTAGTTCGAACATTTACTTAGTTTTATACATATGGGTCGAAAGCCTTTTCAAGTCCTTCATGTTTAACACGGTAAATTCCTCTACTCGTTTAAACATTTCATTAAGTCTGTCAAAAATCCTTTCAAACCTAAGCATTTAGTATTTGAAAGTTATTTCACAATTGAGTTCACAAACTTCTTGTTGGACCATACAAGATTGACCCTTGCTCCCACTGAACTTCTTGTTTTTAAGAATTTCTATGATTCTCCATTAGCCAAACCTTTTATTGACTTTATGAGAATGCATGTTCCAATTCCTACATGCAATGCTTCATTTAATCCCACAATGGATTTCTTGAGCTTGCTTTCAAATCTAGCATTTATTTAGAATTACAAAACCCTTAGACTATTTCCATAGTCTCTTCCTAAATCCAATTTTAGGAAGGCGGTTTCGTATTTTGCCATATTTCATATGCGCAATTTTTCTAGAACAATCACGAAAAGACTTTAGCGTTCCAATTGGTGAATAGGTTTTTATTAAAATCAATGCCGTGAATTAATTGTATCCTTTTCAACCAATCTAGCTTTGTATGCTTATGCATTTCCATATTTGTCAGTTTTCTCCTTGAAAACTTATTTGCGATTGATGGGTCTGTCACCCTTCACGCAAATGAATCAATTTCCAAACATGATTTACAAACATGGAGTCTATTTCGGATTTACTGGCCTCTAACCATTATTTAGAATTTGGATTTTTCGTAGCTAATTTACAAGACACTATTTCCTCACCATCCAATGGTGAATAGTATGCTTGTAAGTCTTAGGTTTATTTATAGGATTCAAGCCAAGCCTTTGGTGAATTCTATACCTATACGGGGTAATAGGTTGAGCATTTACATTGTCTGTTTGATTCTGAGCAATCTTATTAGCTGCTTCTAAAGCATTTTGATTGTCAGTTTTATCAGGTTGACACGGTTGCTCGTCCTCTCGAACTTCGTCGAGTTCGATTTTCCTCCCACTTGTCATTTTGGAAAGGCGCTACTTTCCAGAAAGACACCATTTAGAGCAACAAATACTATGTTCTCAATCAGGTTGTGGAGGTAATACCCGTAGTCTCACTTGAATACTTACAAAGAGACATGTATATTGTCTTTGGGTAAAAGTTCGTTGTGAAACAAACAGCTAGCTCCTTCTCGAGCTATCTTAGCCCTTATTGAGCCACTTAGCTCCCACTGAGCTAAGAGCCCTAGACATATACTTGAAAAGACGCTAGAAACTATTTCTATCCATAACTGAATATGGTGTCCTTTCTTAGCTTCGACACTTTTGTTTAGTGTAACATTAGTCATTTGTGCAAATCTTTAAGAACTTTATAGAAAGGGATGTGATCCATCATCATTCGAGTCATTTCCAAATGGCATCGAGTTCTCCGTCAAGACACACTATGTTCTTTTGGAGCTCTTTATGAAATTTCAATTTCATAAGTTTGATATGATCACACTTGGCTCAAGCAAACATCACTTGATCTAATCTAGATGTTTTGATATCTTGCCAAGTTGATTCTATACTTCACTGAACATTTGAGCTACTCGAGGTCCAGTTTGCTCAATTTTGATGAATATAGCCATATTCTTGCAAATTCTTGTGAGACATTGAAGTAATGAATTCCTTTTAGCTTTCGGAGTCAATTGTCTACACCAAGCACAATAGCTCCTTTCTTTGTCTATTTCAACAAGTAAGACTTTCTTGTCTTAGTACGATTCCGAATCGATCATCTATCAAGATTCTATCTAATAGAGCCTTGAGTACGTTCTTGTTGTTAGTGACATTGCTAAACGGTTTGGAACACAAATCATGTCCATGACTTGAACTTTGTGAGTCTCATGGTTGTGAAATGTTTGTTTATAATCAAGCATTCTTGACTCATGGCTTATGCGACCATGTGATTTAAGTAAACCTAGCAACTATTGCTTTTTCTTTTGAATGTGAGTTTTTCCGTGTGTAAACAGATCGTTTGCTGATTATGGAACACAATAACCATTATTTGTTCCAGCCTTGGCTTAAAAGGACTTTAAACAAAACAAGTGACCTTACAACTGATGTAGCATTACTTGCTTCATTCTAAGCTTGTAAGTCAATAACTTAGCTTGTCTTCAACAGTTTGAGGTCACTTTCAAAGTGGAACACTCAAGTAGTATCCAATACTTGTGAAGATAACGAGTTGCTAAGTTGGCCATAATAACATGAACTCAAGGGTAGAAAAGGAATCTCATTATTTTCTTTGTTTCTTGTTTCCTATATTTCTTATAGTACATCATCTCATAACTTTAAGAATCGTTTCTTTAAGTTCCTCGACTTTTATACTTTTTTAGGCATAATTAAGCATCTATTGCGCCGCAAAACAAAATTCTATCTTTTCAACTAATTCGTACCTGAATTACTTCATCAATGAGTCCTACTCATAAGCGTATAAAGTGAAAAGATATGTTGGTTTGTCAACTATTGACAATTTTTGAGTTTTTTCAACTCAATATTTCATGTTTGTCAAAACTACCTAGTATTTTGAAAACATGATATCCAACCGTCCTTTCGGACTTTAGTTGTTTATGAGAAGTTGTATCTTAGAAGTGCCCTTTTCTTTCTTCGAGAACCATTCTCGAAAGATTTCTTTTACAAATCAATGGAAACAATATAATTTGATTAAGAATTCTACTAATATATAAGTGCAAAGTTTAACCATTTATCAAGGTCATAATAAGTTTGAAATTCAAAGCATACATGTAAATTTTCAATCTTATTATGCGTTTTATCCACGCATTGAAAAATTGTCCCTTTTAGGCGAGAATAAGACGATTCCAAGATCCCAAAAATCAGAAAGTGATTAAGTATGCTTTGGCTTGTCTTAACACTTAATATTTTAGGGTAAGCAATCCAATTGCTAATAGCTCCAAGCTACTCTTGGTTCGATAAAACGTCGCATCTAATGCTTCCTTGACATTTTATCTCCATTGCCACGACATCTAAGGACTCCTTACTGATATCGTTGAGCTTAACCAAGACAACTTGTATACCTAGTATACCTTACATTCCTAGGGAAGTAGTGATGCCTCGCTTTGGCGTAGCCCATCACATACGCGCATTCGTTCGGTGAGTGTTGTTCTTGGAACGACAAATTTTAGCTCAATATTTTAAGGGACCTAGGGTTTCTATGTTGGTTGATTTAAGTGAACTTAATTAATCATCGCAACATTTGAAATCCTAAACATGCATCTAGCATTCAAATATATATATATATATAAGCATAACAATATATATAAAGCATAAGATAGATGCATTTGGCAACTAGCATGACCCCTTGAAATCTTTAAATCTTCAAGGGCCTTCATCTTGGCTCGTCTTCATCGAAACGCCGTCTTGAGACATCTTTGCCAAAATAAAATTACTAGCTACTACGACTAGGATCAATCTAAATATTAAGGTACAAAAATATGCAACGGTACGCAGACCGTATTTAGATTTACAAAAATACATAACGAATCGCAGTCCGTATTTACTATCCTAATCGGGCCCCACTAGTTGCCATTTTCACGAAACCTGTGAAACAATATATCTTCCATTCATCCATTCACTATATATGAATGGCCCATGCATTTTACAACGAAAAACAAGTAACAATGCACAACACGCGTAAACTAGTAACTAACTTAGGTGGTTAATCCAATTAACGCGCCTAATTAAAACTTAGTCAAAGTTAAACATTTTATGTGATTAAGACGCAATTATATCATGCAATTAACGAAGCTCCCACTAAATTCCTCATCCAACTTAATTAATTCAATTAATTAAGCCGTTTAACCCAAATTTTGTCTAAATTAAAATTTTGCAAGAGCCGGAAAAATTGAGGCCTAGCCTCGTTAAAATAACTAAATGAAATTAAGATGGCAAAATTTTGCAAAACGCATAGCCCATGCATTGATAAAATCAGCCTACTCTTAACCAAGTGCCTAGCATCCTATCCATGGGGTTAGGCTTGCTATGAACCAAGGCTACGGCTGGGGCTGCTTGGGCGCTGGCAGCATGCCCAGCAAGGCACTGCTGCGCTTGCCAGCACAAGCACGCATCGCAGCATGCGTGCAGGCTGGTGTGGCTGGGCTTGCTTGGGGCTCCCTGCCTTGCTGCCCATCAGCCATGCGAGCATCCTAACAGCCACAAGCGTACCCTTGCACTACCCTTGCCACACAGCCACAACGCTTCGAGGTGGGAGCACCACCATGCGCGCCAAGGTAGCCACATGTGGGTTGCGTGAGCAGCCCGGCTAGCCTTGGTGGCGTTTGGGTGATTTTACCTCGATTTGCGTGCTATTATTTCGGGATTTTATTCCCGATAGTCGTGTGACATAAAATTAATTCTAAATTAATTTTAGAATCAATTTAGGGAAAAATGAAATTAAAACAAGTTCAACTTAATTAAATTCAATTTAAATAGTGCACAAGCCTAAATTATTCAAGAACCATTCTTTAAATTAATTTAGGTCTATTTTGATGCTTCAAAATTGAAGGGCTACACTCATAATTAATTTAATCAAATGTAAATTAATAATGAGATTTGACAAAATTAAGGGGTTTGGAAAATTAAACCCTTTCATCCAATGAAAAAATTTTCCAACAATAACTTGTGTAAAATTGAAAAATTACATCTTCCAATATGAAGATTGATCAAAATATAATTACAAGTTTTGAACTTTAAGGACTTTAATCAACACAAAAATGATTAAATCCAAAATTTAATTCAACATGGAATTTAGCAATCAAAGTTCCAACCAAATAAACAATTAAAGATTGGATCTTTGAAATTTTTAGGGGCTTTAAAATTGCAAGTTCACCATAAACATTCACACTCAAAGCAATTTATTTGCAATAATGTGAAAAATACAAGTTTATGTGAAAAGTGAACACACCAAATTATGCACCAATTATGACTTCATAAACATGCTTAATGAGGTTTATAATTGTAGTAGATTAGGGATGCAACCATAAATTTAATCTACCTTCATCATGCAATAATTAATCAAGGTTAAGAGATTTAAAATTTTTCGTCAAAAACGAAAAACCCCTCGAAAAACATATTTCTGGGTGGATTTTGGCTTCTGGACAATCCTAAAAGGGTCAGAAACGATTTAGAACGTTGATTCCACCCAAAAATCACTATTTTTGAGTCGAAATCTGGGTTCATCAGCCAATATTATAAAAATACGAAATTAAAAATAATTAAAACGAGCTTCTAATCTAATTAGAAAGCATAACCAGAAATTTAAATCCATTTTAAATCACCTTAATTAATTATTAGTCACAATAATTAAAGTGAGCGCGGCTCCGATACTGATGTTGGGTTTCGTAACGTCCAACGCTACGCGAAAGGGAAACCTACCCAAGACCCACTCACTAATTAAAGAAACTAAATACTTAATCACATAATTAACAACATAAAGAGAGAAGGAGAAAATACATTTTTACCCTCGACGGGTGCTTCGCTCGCAAATCGAGCTCTTACTTCGAAAGCTCGAGCGTCACAATCGTGACCGCCTCCAATGGCTCGTACCCACGAACCCGACCCGAACGGTCCAAGTCCCGAAGGTTAGTCGGGACCCGATCAAATAAAAACTGGAGTTTTACGAACTTAGAGGTTTTCTCACCTATTGGGAGATGCCTCATTGAGTTCTACTCAAGTGTTTTCCCATATTCCCAACACTTGGGTATTTATAAGGGAATGCTACTTGATTTTTCATTCTCCCACCAATGTGGGAGAATTTGCATTTCAATCATAAAATGACAAGTAATAGATAATCAACAAGTGTCACATGGTGAGGAGAGGTAAGGTGAGGACCACCAATGGAGGGGGACCATTGCCTTGCTCCCCAAGGCTTTGCTCCAAGCATTGGTCCCCACCTCTCACAAACCGCCACCAAGAAAAGGGAGGAGCTGGCTGCCAGCCTAGCTAGCCAGCATGCACTGCTAGCACGCATCACGCGCATCAACTAGCACAGCTAGCACATGCGTGCTGCTAGCGAGCTACGCATGATGTTGGCTGCTGGGCGCTGGGCGAGGCCCTCGCTGCTTGCTGCCTCCTGCCTGTGCGAGGCTCCTAGCTGCTGCTCACTGCTTGCTGCTTGGTGCTGCCATGCGAAGACACGAACACAAGCAAGCAAGCACAGCGTGCTGCTGCTGCGATGGCACGCACGCACACGCACTGGCCTAGCCATGCGATAGTGTTGTGCTATGCGTATGCACGCACGCAAGCACGCATGGTGCTGCAATGGTGCTGCCATGCGCCTAGAGCTAGAAATGCACACACACACGCAAGCTACCAGCTTTGCGATGGTGTGCTGTGCGCCTAGCACGCAAGATGCGCTTAGCATGCACGGTGCGCCTAGCACACACATTGTGCACCTAGCACGCATAGTGCATGCTAGCTCAAGCTAGCCTAACGTCCACTTGGCTAGGCCAATGTGATGCTACGGCTACGCTCGAACTTGTTGCTTGTTTATTTTTCCCGTCTCGTCAAATTCCAAATTCGACTCGACTTGCGACGCTCGATTCTCGACGCTCTAAGCTCGATATCCGACGTCTTTGATCGTAAATCTCTGACGACTCATTAAATCCTTCGGATTGATTCGTCGTCTCGGATCGGTTGTTCGATTGGGTTCGACGCGAAGGGTTCAGTCAAGATTAAGCTGTAATATTAATTGTACATTAATATTACTGATCGGAAGCGGCCTCCACCTAGACATTCCGATCACTTGACCTTACTGAAGAATTAACTTTCCGATAATTCTGAACCCTCTATCGGAATAATACACTTGTTGGAAGGACATCATTCCTTTCACGTAGGTCACAACGACCAAGATCTTAACCAGACAGTTACCTTGGTATTGTCTTAACCGATGATCAAGACATCCTAGTTATGGATGATGATGAGCCTGCGACGTACAAACAAGTTATGACGAGCTCCGACTCTGCTACATGGCAAGAAGCCATGAAATCCGAGATGGACTCCATGTCTGAAATCAAGTCTGCGACTTGGTGAATTTGCCTGAGGGTTACACACCCATCGGTTGCAAATGGATCTTCAAACTGAAGACAGACAAAGATGGAAATGTATCAATATACAAAACGAGACTGGTGGCGAAAGGTTATAGACAAATCCACGGGATTGACTATGATGAAACTTTTTCACCGGTTGCAATGCTAAAGTTTGTCCGGATTATCCTAGCGATTGCTGCATATTACGATTATGAAATATGGAAGATGGATGTCAAAACCCTTCCTAAATGGGATTTTGGAAGAAACTTTGTATATGACCAGCCAGAAGGTTTTGTTGATCCAAGCAACGCTGGAAAGGTATGCAAGCTTAAGAAGTCCATTTATGGACTGAAGTAGGCAAGCAGAAGTTAGAATTTGCGATTTGATGAAGGCATCAACAAGTTTGGTTTTATCAAGAATCCAGATGAATCTTGTGTCTACAAGAAGGTCAGTGGGAGTGACATTGCATTCCTAGTCCTATATGTCGATGACATACTGCTCATTGGAAATAGCACAAAATTACTAGAGTCCGTAAAGGGCTTGTTGGGAAAGTGCTTTTCAATGAAGGACTTAGGAGAGGCACAATACATATTGGGTATCAAGATCTAGAGGGATAGATCTAAGAGGATGATTGGATTGAACCAGAGTACTTACATTGATAAAGTACTGGCACGATTCAACATGGAGAATGCCAAAAGAGGGCATCTACCCATGTCCCATGACGTAACTCTCAGTAAGAAACAGTGTCCACAGACACCTGTTGAGCGAGTGAGAATGGATCAGATTCCATATGCTTCTCTAATTGGGTCGATCATGTATACCATGATATGTACTAGGCCAGATGTGTCGTATGCTTTAAGCGCTACGAGCCGATACCAATCAAACCTAGGAGAGGCGCATTGGACTGTGGCCACAAAGACCTGGTTGTTGAAGGTTACACCGACGCTAGCTTCCAGACTGACAGAGACGACTTCAAGTCACAGTCAGGGTACATATTTTGCCTAAATGGAGGAGCGTTTAGCTGGAAGAGTGCCAAGCAAAGCACCACTGCAGACTCTACAACTGAAGCCGAATACTTGGCTGCTTCAGAAGCTGCTAAGGAGGCGGTTTGGATTCACAAGTTTGTTAGTGAACTTGGTGTTGTACCCTCCATCAAGGGTCCAATAGATCTCTACTGTGACAACAATGGAGCTACCGCTCAGGCTAGAGAGCCAAGAGAGCACCAGAAAGTCAAATATGTCCAAAGGCGATTTCACATGATAAGGGAATGGAAATCTGAAGGTGAAATCAGAATTTGTAAGATTGGAACGGATGATAATGTGGCCGATCCATTGACTAAACCCCTGCCTCATGTGAAAAACAACAAGCACGTTGAGGCAATGGGAATCAAGCACGTTGGAGATTGGCTTTGAATTCCCTGTACATGTGTTTTAATTAAACTAATCGTTTTAATGTAAGACACTGTATTAAAACCATTCATTTATGGAGTAATAAATTTTATATTTTATATTCACTCCATTTCTATTTAATTGTGGTTTAGAATTAAATAATGAGTCCATTCGATTTATGGAAATATTCAAAACAGGGTATCAAGACCATGTCTTGGATAAAGAAACACTTGTTAAGTGAACATTGAATATTTAAATCTAAAATTATCCCTAATCAAGGTCATCTAACTGATGGACGACTGATGACCACCAGAGATTAGTGTGTAGTATGATTTACAGCACCGTTTCTTGTGCTGCAAGGACGTGATGGTCATAAATCATTTGCACAGGTGCTAGTTTAGAACTGCACTGGATAGACCTATGAGAGTACTTTAAGAGATTTGAAATTGTCATAAGTACATTTCTCATTATAGCTATCGGAAGTTATTTCCTCGACCATGAGTATTGTGATGTTTTCTTGTTTGAGTACTAGTCTCTTTGATGTTGCCTAACGTCTGTCGTAACTGGGGATCATAACGGGAACACTCGGGAATGTCCTCCTATTAACAATAGGGAACATGTCTTTGTTGTTTACAAGGCCGCTCGAAGAGCGAGACTGTGAAAATGCATGGCCGTGCTTAGATGGATTTTAGAAATCATCTGCTTATTGACAGTCGAACTCGGAGATCGAGAAACACTTCTGAACGTAATAAGGATGACGATGAATCTTACCTTATAGTTCACGAAGAGACATTAAGCGACATAGGAAATGTGCTATACACTGTACGTACACTTGTCCGAAAGGACAAGTGGGAACGCACGCATGGAGGGATGAGAGGAAGAGAGAGAGAGAGAGAGGATGGTTTTGGTGTTTGCTAATTAGGGTTTATTGCCTGATCAACTGTTATGCAAACCCTAGCCACCTAATCTATTTACAATCATATTATAACTAGACTAGGAAGCAAGCCCGAAACCCCTACTTTACTCTTCATGGTCGGTCACCTACAGGGAGAGGCCCATCACGACCTTTTCCTCTTATGTTCAATCTAGGCCTCGTAGTGTGACCTTATAAGATCCGTTCTAATGGGCTTTGGCCTATTGTACTAGCCCAAAGATCGTTAGTACTTCTAGTTATGATATGACGATGATCCAAAAGAACGAACTTAATTATCTCCATAATTCAATCCATTATATATTAAATAATTACACTTGAGGAAGACATAATTCATTCAGTGGTATGGTACAAAAAAGTCTTTTTTGTCAGGATATAGATTTTGTGCGTGAATATGAAAAAAAAAATGATTTGGAATATATGTATCGTGTTACGGTACATTAAAGCTGGGCACAAGCCGGGGTGGCCCGCGTGCTGCCCGGCACGGCCCGCCCTTCGACGGAGCACGGCACGGCCCGACCCCCAGCCCGGCACGGCACACCCACCAAATTTCGTGCCACGGGCTGTGCCACGGACAGCCCCTTCATTTTCCAGGCACGACCCGGCACGAGCACGACTTAAGCACGGCGGGCTGGCCCGTCGTTTTGGCACGTGGCACGAGGTGAAGCACGGTCCGCAACACCAACGGTAGGCACGGCCCGCGTGCCGCCCCTATACAAACGGTAATATGACCGTTTCTTCCAACGGCCATAATTAGGCATAACGGCTAGTTTTTGGCCCAATTTTCACAAAAATCCCTCCCCAAACTCCCTATAAATACCCACTTACAATCACTTCCCAAATCACAAAATCACAATCTCTTCTTCTTATCTCTGAATCTCTTATATTCTCTAAATCTCTAATAATCCTTATTTTCTTAAATTCTCTAATTAATCACTTAAATTCTCTTATTATTTTCCTAATATCGGAAAAAATTAAAAAGTTCGTAATCGTAATTAGTGGAGTGTTGAAGCACGGTTGTAAGATCTAAACTAATATTTAATTTATTATTGTTTTGTTGTTATTATTAGAGTAATCTTGCTTAATTATTATTGTTGTTAATTGTTATAGTTGTTGTTATAATTGTTGTTATTAATTATTATTATTGTTACAATTATTGTTATTATTTATTATTGTTGTTATTGTTATTGTTACAATTGTTGTTATTAATTATTATTATTGTTATTTTTATTATTAAAATTGTTGTTATTAATTATTATTATTGTTATTTTTATTATTAAAATTGTTGTTATTAATTATTATTATTGTTAATCACTTTTTATTAAAAATCTAATTGTTAATTATGGCATCGAACAACCCATCATCTAGGGGGGGAAGGGGAAAGGCCGACTTGGCCGTAGTAGTAGTTCTAGGGAACCACCTAATACAACGAGCCCCAAAATTCCGAGTCCAACCAATGACCCCGGTAACTTCCCCCGGGCTATGAGCCATTTAGGCACGATGGTACTTTAGGTTTTCAACCTTATAATTGAAAGGAATGGTGTCCTTCCAACAAGTATATTCTTCCGATAGAGGGTTCATAATTATTACAGAGTTAATTCTTCAGTAAGATCAAGTGATCGGAATGCCTAGATGGAGGCCGCTTCCGATCAGTAATATCGAGGTACAATTGATATTACAGCTTAATCTTAACTGAACTCTTCGGGTCGAACCCAATCGAATCACCGATCCGAGACGACGAATTAATCCAAAAGGATTTAATAAGTCGACAAAGTTTTACGAATACAGAAGTCGGAAATCGAGCCTAGGGCGTCGAGACCGAGCATTGCAAAATCACAAAGCGACAAGTATAAAAATAGCCCTAGCACCACACTGGTCTAGCCATGTGGATTCTAGGCTAGTTCAAGCTAGCATGCACCTAGCATAGCTAGGCGCACCATCGCAGCCTAGGCGCGCCATCGCTAGCCCATCGAATGCTCTAGGCCCAGCCTAGGCGAACCATCGCAGCCTAGGTGCACCATCGCAGCCTAGGCGTGCCATGGTAGCCTATCGTAAGCACCACAAGCACCAGGCAGCCCATCGCAGCTAGCAGCATGCTAGCCTGGATGCCTAGGTGCGCATGGCAGGGCCACACACGCACTAAGCACAGCCATCGCAGTGCTAGGCTCTGGCGCATGTGCATGTGCGTCTGTGCGTGCCTTGCACCGAGCATAGCAGTGCTAGGCACTGGCTGATGTTTGCTAGTGCGAGGGCACCTGGAAGCATCGCCTAGCACGCATGCTAGGCCCTTGCGTGCGTAGGTGCACTGGCTGGGCTAGCAATGCGTGTGGCGCATGTGCGTGGGGTGCATGGCTTATGCGTGTGCGAGTAAGTGCGTGGAGCGTGGTGCGATGCATAGTGCGTGGCTAGTGCATGTGCTGTGAGGATGATGCGCATAGTGCGAGGCAAGGGGGCCAGCATGCGTGGCTCGCTAGCAGCACGCATGCTGGCTATGCTAGCAATGGTGTGCGAGAGGTGCTGCGAGAGATGCGAAGGCCAGCACCAGCGCCTAGCACTGGGCAGCACCAGCGCCTAGCATCGCCCAGCACCAAGCATGCGAGGCTACTAGGTAGGCTGGTGCTAGCTGGCTGGGCTGGCTGGCACTGCTAGCTGGCGTGCTAGCTGGCAGCAACCCAGCAGCCCTTGTTTTAGCCGGTTTTGCATGTGGGGACCATTGCTTGGAGCAATGGCTAGGGGATCAAGGCAATGGTTCCCCCAAGCCTTTGGTCCTCACTTGGCTTTCTCTATTATTGTGCCATGTGTCGATTTGTGATTGAATTGATTAATCATTGAATTTTGGAATTAATTAATTATCATTTCACCAACTCTCCCACATTGATGGAAGATTGAAAACCAAGGATTCATTTCCTTATAAATACCCTTTAAGGGTGTTGGGAAATGAACAACCTTGAGTGGAATTAATAAGGCAACTCTAATTAAGTGTAAACCTTTGATTCGTAAAACTCATAGTTTTGTTTTGTCCGGGTCTTGACTAACCTTCAAGACTTAGGACGCTCGGGTCGGGTCGAGGGTACGATCCGTCGGAGATCTCGTGGTTTCGGGATTTTGAAGTAAGAGCTCTTCGGGAGCGAAGCACGCAACAAAGGTATAATTCTTGTTCTTAGTCTTGTTTGATTAAGTTTATTATGCTTGTTAATTGCTTTAATTAAGGGGCGGGTCTTGGGGGTTTCCTTCCGCGTAGTGTCGGGTCACTAAGAAACCCTACAATAATATATCGGGATTTCCACCACCACCACCAAACCAATTTCCACCACAAAACCAATTTTCACCATCAAACCAATTTCAAAATCCACAACAATTCCCACAATTCGGTCAATTCCCACCTAATTATTTTGGTGATCAACAAAACTATTATTCTAGCCAAAGTAGCCAAGAAAGTACCCAAATTCCCTCCGGTTCTACCCCTTCTTCTACTACTACTAACCCAAACACACATTATGAATGGTTAACCGAAATTGAGATGGTACTTTTGAAAAACCGAAGGAGTGAGGTATGGCGTCATTTCCTCCTAAATAAACCCCACCAAACACATGCAAAATGTAAAACATGTAATGGTGTATTCTCGGCAATATCCAAATCTGGGATGGGACACTTAACTAGACACATGAAAGCTTGTGCACAACCAGCTAGTTATCCAACCCAGCTAAAAATTTCCCAGTTCCATCCATACGGCTTTACCTACAACTATGAAAGGGATAGGGATGAACTAGGAAAAATGATAGTACACGCCGAACAACCTTTTCTTTTCTCGGAAAGTGACCCATTTAACACTTACATTAACAAAGCACTAAAACCCCAACATAAAAGAATCTCTAGGAAAACCGTTCGTTCCGCCGCCATGAAAAACTTCGTAGAGTACAAATTGCGGTTACAAGCCGAATTGAGGGACCTTAACTGTAGAGTGTCTTTGACAGCCGATGCTTGGGATAGTGGTTATAAATATCACTATTTATGTGTGACTTGCCATTGGGTAGATGATCAATGGTTGTTACAAAAAAGAATAATACATTTCAAAATGCTTGAATACCCACACACCGGCATTAACATTGCTCACCATTTAATGCAAGCAATAGACGAATACAACCTTCGAGATAAAATGATGTCTATGACTTTTGACAATACAACCTCTATGACATACACAACTAATCTTGTCAAACAAAACTTAACCGATGTAATATTAGACGGTGATGCTCTTCATACTAGATGTGTTTGCCATGTACTTAACCTATGTGTACAGGATGGAGTTCGGGCAATTGGCCCATACTACAACAAAATCAGAGATGCTATTATGTCTATTAATAGCTCAAACATGAGGTACCAAGAATGGAAGAGTTTTCTAAGACAACAAAAGATAAGGGCAATAAAAATCAAAACCGATTGCCCAACTAGGTGGAATTCCACCTATGACATGTTAACCAAGGGAACTGAGTACAAGGGCCCGTTAACACTATTTTACAACCAAAAATTTCCACAAACTGCTTTATATGATTATGATTGGTATAACTGTGAAAGATATATGCAATTTTTACAGTTATTATATAACATGACGTATTGTTTTTCTTCTGTTTACAATCCTTATGCTCAAAACTTTCTTTCTAATGCATGTTTACTCGCCCAACTTTTCGCTGATCATCGCAACCAAAGTGATTATTATCAGTATCTTCCATCAATGGAAACAAAGTGGCGTAAATATTATAGTGAAATTCCTTTGATTTATATTTTTGCATCCATATTAGATCCTAGGCAAAAGTATGAAAACACCTTTATGTTAGTTGACATTTATTTTCAATGCATGAATCTTGACGATGATGTAGAAACCTATAAGACTCATGTGAAGGATTAGTTTTTTGCTTTATATAGAGTCTATGAAATCAAATATGGTACCGTTCCTCACACAGGCCCTTCCCAACCATCCAAAAACGTAAGTAAGAAGGCCAAACATTTATTTTCACAAGCTACTAACTTGATTTCAAGGTTTTCAGGTGATTCATCAATCAGGAGAACGCAAAGCGACGTCTCGGAGTTGCAGATGTACCTGAGTTACGACTTCACCAAAGGCATGGACGACGATGAGATAAACAGCCTCGACCTCCTTGCATGGTGGAAACAACAAAGCACGAAGCATCCAACTTTGGCGGCAATGCACGAGACATTCTTGGTATCCAAGTCTCCTCTGTTGCCTCCGAACGAGCTTTCAGCGCATCCGGAAGGGTTCTGGACGATAGAAGAACAAGTCTAAAACCCGAAACACTAGAAATGTGCGTGTGTTTCAAAGATTTGGTTGGATGCGAAAAATCGCTCACAAGACCGTTCTTACGAGGACAACGACAACGATGAAGGAACCTCCGCTTCCGACCGTTTGGGTTCGGCTAGTTCCCAATCTATCCAACTAGCCGATGAAGCCGAAGCCAACGACGAAGACGAAGACGAGCAACAAGAAGAATAGACAATTTTGGAATATTGTACGATTTTAATCATTATCAATATTATCATTTTCCAATTTTTGTTTAATACCATCATTGTACGATTTTTATCATTGTTCTCATTGTACAATTTTCTCAACTCAAGTAATAATAATATGAAGTACGCATTATTCACATCCAAAGTCCAATTTGCCTTTTTTCCCCATTTTGTTATAATTTGTAAATTCATATTAAAAAAATAAAATTATACCAATTACTAATACAAAATTATATTTAATAAATCATAAACATTAAATTTTAAATTAATAGTATAAAGTAAATATATAAATATAAATATTGAATATACAAAATTATAAAACATAAATATTCAACTTAATTTATTTTATACCTTATAATTTTATAACTTATAAAACTTATAATTATAATTTTATAACTTATAAGTTAATAAGTTAAAATTATAATTTTATAACTTATAACTTTATAAGTTATAAATTTTTATAACTTATAAATTATAATTATAATTTTATATTTTTATAAATTATATACATTATAATATAAGTTATAATTTTATAACTTATTATAAAAAAAATTAAAAAAAAAAAAAAAAAAAAAATAAATTCAGGAAACTGCCCAGCCCGCAGCCAACCCTCCAGGCTAGCACGCAGGCCGGCACGTGGCAGGCACGGCACGAGGGCCGTGCTAGGCCGTGGGCTGGCCCGTGAAAATGGTCGGCACGGCACGACACAAGATCTTGGGCACGGCGGCACGACCGGCACGGCACGCCGGAGCCCGTGGCCCGCCAGGCACAGCTCGCGGCGGCACGGCTCGGCACGATGCCCACCTTTACGGTACATGTAACGTTGCACGATACGTTGTGTATTGTAGCACAATACATTCTATTTATTTGGAAAATGCCTTTGATATAATTCTTTAGGCATCGTTGGATTCATTTCACAAAATACACAAATCTTTAGGCATCGTTTTACCATTTCGGATTCATTTCATGGATTAGGGTTAGGTTTAGGGTTTTAGGTTTACGGTTTGGGCTTCATTAAAATTAGGGAAAGGGTTTAGTTGCGGGTTTGGGCTAGGAATAAGGCTAAGAAGATGGTTTGGATAAATTTTTGGGCTACAAAAGGGTTTGTTTAGGTGGATTAGGTAGAAATGAATTAGGCTATGTGCATGGTTTTAAACACTCCACAGATTCAAATCATTCAATACGCAACCCGACCAATGACGACAATGAAAGGTTGTTCATCATCGACAAACTCATAAAAAGACCCGGTCCACGTTAATTTATTTTGGACCACTAAAATTAGAGGCACTATAGTCGTTTTATTAATAAAAAAAGGTCACTATATTAAAATAAATCTTATTATATTAAAATAAAAGTCATTGTGTTTTATAAAGGTCATAAGAGGTTAATTTTTTTAAATGAAAATTTTTAAATACTGGTCAATATGAATTATAAAGGTCACTATGTTAAAATTAGGGTCCCTATGTTCAACTTAATGTTATACTTGAAATGAATGATGTCCTTCCAACAAGTTATTATTCTGATAGAGGGTTCAGAATTATTATAGAGCTAATTCTTCAAAAAGGTCAAGTGATCGGAATGCCTAGGTGGAGGCCGCTTCCGATCAGTAATATTAAGGTATAATTAATATTACAGCTTAATCTTAACTGAACCCTTCGGGTCGAACCCTATCGAACAACCGATCCGAGACAACGAATTAATCTGAAGGATTCAATGAGTCGTCGGAGTTTTACGAATACAGACGTCGGATATCGAGCCTAGAGCGTCGAGACCGAGCGTCGCAAAATCACAAGCAACAAGTACGGGCATAGCCGTAACATCACATTGGCCTAGCCATGTGAGTGCTAGGCTAGGCTAGTTCATCGTAAGCCTAGGTGCACCATGCGTGTGCTAGGCGTGCCATGAGTGCTAGGCGCACAAGGCAGCCCATTGTAGCATCATGCATGCGTGTGTGCGTGCCTTCGCATGGCACAGCACCACCGCAGCATGTGTGCATGGGTGCCTAGGTGCCATCGCAAGCTCTAGCACAAGCCTACGCATTGCACAGCACTATCGCATGGCTAGGCCTGTGCGTGTGTGCGTGTGCATGCATGGCATCGCAGCGAGCAGCATGCTAGTAGCCTCGTGCCTTCGCATAGCTGCGTGCTTGTGTGTGTGCCTTCGCATGGCAGCACCAAGCACAGCGAGCTAGGTGCAGTGCCAGGCAGCAAGCAACCAACAATGAGGGGCCTCGCCCAGCACCTAGCATCATGCGTGGCTCGCTAGCAGTACACGTGTGCTAGGCATGCTGGCTGGTGCGCGTTGCGTGCTGGGCAGTGATGCGATGCAGGCTAGCTGTGATGGCTGGTGCATGCTAGCATGTTAGCTGCCTGCCAGCCCAACAGTCCTTGCTTAGTGCCGGTTTTGTGAGAGGTGGGGACCAATGCTTGGAGCATGCCTTGGGGAGCAAGGCAATGGTCCACCCCATGGTCATGGTCCTCACCTAACTCTCTCTCTTCCCTTGACACTTGTTGCATGGTGATTGCTTTGATTAATTATTTAATTTAGAATTAAATAAATTATCACATTTACCCATTCTCCCACATTGATGGGAGATTGAAATTCAAGGGTTCATTTCCCTATAAATACCAAGGCTTTGGCATTTGGGAAAGAACACACTTGAGTGGAACTATATAGGCATCTCCATTGTTGAGAATACCTTAAGTTCGTAAAACTCCAAAGTTTATATTTTTTTCGGGTCCCGACTAACCTTCGGGACTTAGGTAGATCGGGTCGGGTTCGAGGGTACGAACCGTCGGAGGCCTTGCATTTGCGAGGTTGAAGTAAGAGCTCTTTTAGCGAGCGAAGCACGCGTCTAGGGTATAATTCTTTATCCCTTCTTCTTTTAATTATGTATTAATTATGTTTGCATGCTTTAATTGCTTTAGTTATCGGGGCGGGTCTTGGGGGGTTTATTTCCGCGTAGTGAGGGTCACTATGAAACCCTACAATACTTCAAGTTCTCAATAATATTAAATGTCACACAAGTTTTAATAAAGGTTATTATGTTAAAATTAAGGTTACTGTATTAGGGTCCCTATGCTCAATATAGGGTCAGTTGCACAGGTATAAACCTTAGGTTCACAATATATTATTATTGTCAACTAGGTCCACACAAGTTTGTTTTCGGGTTTAGATTAAGGGAGACACAATTAGGTGTCCACAACTATCCCCTCCATTTTGTAATAATTGCAACAGTTTGACTTTTGCACTATTTATATGATTATTTTAACTATACTTTTTACCATTATATATAAAAAAAATATGTTGCCATATAAACTATATTTGGTTTAGTCTTATGTATATTTTCATTATATTAACCTTTTATTCTTCTTAATGATATATAATAACAAATATTAATGGTCAAAGTTGTGCATGTGTTGTAATTATTATGAAATGAAGAGAGTAGAAAGCTTCAATCTTGTGATCTCAATGTTACAAAGCAAATTCCTCACCAAATACACCAAACCCTACCTAGTAATCTAACACATAATTGGCAAATGACCAGATGTGTCAAAAGCTGACCCGACCGACCCTATACGAAACCAACCCGAATAAAACCCGATTAAGATTTCGACTTGTATAGATATAATAATATAGCATGACTCAAACGTGAAATAGACCCGACCCGACTTGATCTCACTAATCACACTTAAACATCTGAATTAACAACTCTACAAGTAATCTATGTATCTCATATGTTGATATGCATAAATCTTATAACACCATACACATATAAAAGCATTAAAAAATAAATAAAAAGATAGCGGCGTAGAGCATAATCTTTTTGCTTGTGGATCATGGCATAGACGAAGTAAAGATTACATAATTACGCACCCTCCCTCTCTCTGTTCACAACAATAGAAAACTTGTACAACTTACGAAGGCAACTACTTAAAATTCAAATCAAAATACTCTTTCTTTCATTTTCCTTTTCCTTTTCCTTTTCCTTTTGCCTTTGGTCTTCTCTTCTATATTCGTGTGAATCAACCAACTAACCCCACAAGTCCACAACACAACACAACACATTGAACACAACACAATTTCCTTTCTTTTTATTTCTTTGACAACTCTTTCTTTATTTCCATCGCCTCATTCATTCATTCTTCTTCGGCAACCTTACCAACAATTTTTACTCTCTCCCCTTTTTCTCTCTCCTCTTTTCAACCGCATGCTAACCGTTTGATTCATTCATCGCTCTACTTCTCTTTATCTAAGGTTTGATTCTTTGATGATCATCATCAATCTGATCATTTTTCTTTTTGATTTTATGTACTGAATTTTGTTTATTTTGGTTTGGATTTTAGTGGTTGTTGATTGTTTATTGTCCGATCATGGATTTTTTTGATGTTGTTTGATCTTAATTTGGTTAATGATTGTTTTTATTTGATTGAATTTAGTTTTTTTTTTTTCTTTTCTTTTATTCAATTTTATGGTTTGATCGTTGCTTGGATTGATTGTTTAGTTTGCCAATTTTATGATTTTGTTTTTTGGGTGTTTTGATGATTATGGTTCTTTTTAATTTGTTTTTAGCTTAATTTTTTGCTTAAATCAGGAAGAATTTATACCTAACAAAAAGGAACTGTAGAAAGGAATTTATTCTTCGGTGATTCTGTATTTCAGGTATCGGTCAGCTGTAAATACTGATCTTCTGTAGTTTGATCAAATTAATTAGTAATTTAGTGTTTGATTATTCGTGGGCTATGATTTGTATGAGGAAATTTTGTATTCTTCTTGGTAGTACGTAGTTATACTCGGCTTCTACTGGCTCAAGATTGTTGGTTGAGTGATTTTTGAGAGGTTTTGCAGCTCTTAGATTGTTGGGATAGTAGCAGGATTAGTATTGGGTGATTGTTTTGAATGGGTAGTAGTTTTATAGTTGTGGAGGATGTGTAGTGCAGAGTTTCTATGCTGAGGTGGGATTCATGTTTATATATAAGGGAGAGAAAGAGGTGAAACGTTTTTGATGGGTAGGAGTGGACGAGAGATGCAGTGTTAATTTTTGAAATTTGATTACTATTGAGTTGATCAAATCATTAGCTATCCTGGGCTAATGCTCATCCAATGAAATGTTTCTGTGAAATTAGCTTTTACTTCAATTTGATACCTCTTGTGGTCTTACCCATCCAAGGTGGGAGAAAAAGTGTTTAGCTTGCTATTTTTGTGTATTAGATAACTATTAACTAGGCTGGGCCACTTCTTAGCAATGAGTAGTAGGTTTGCTAGTGTTCTATTTATCAAGATATCCTTCACGTTCATTTCTTTTTTGCATCCCTCTTGTAGTCTAGTCCACTAAAGGTGCAAGCAACCATAGACGGAGAGATTAGTATTCACAAAAGGTGTTTAGTTGATAGCTTCTAATTTAGTTTGTTTGGGTTGAGGATGTGATTGAATTAACATGTATTGTATATTTTTAATTATTAGGTGTAACATTTTTTTAGTTGCTTTTAGAATATATAATATGTATTGCGGGTATGGATTAATTTGTTTAATATTGTTTTGTAATATCTAGCACCTGACTGGTTAATGCCTTGGAAAGACGACATTTTGTTTTATAATAGTGTCATTAATATATTAGATATAGTATGTGCCTCCAAATTTCTGTAATTAAGTAAATAGGAGATTAGGTCTGTAATTTGAAGGCTTTCTTGAATTGTCATAGCTTACACAGATATAAGAGGGGTAGCAGAAATTTGAAATTGTCTACGATAAGTTTGGATCGCGAAATAGTAAGTCTGACTACTATGTGCTAATTATCTATTATCTTATTGCAGAGAAGCTATTCCAAATGGACCTTTTACCAATGTTCTAAACATTGGACCTTTACCCCCCAATTCTCATATGATATCCCGAAATCATCTCCTTCATTTGAGGGATGGGAGATGGTTCAAATTGAAGTTGACACATTCTTAAATGTTGGGGGAAAGAGAGGGGTTTTCCAAAGAATGGCCTCAGGTAGTTGCCGACATCTGTATTAGGTTGGTGGAGTTTAATCTTTCCTTTGGTTTGAACCGGAGAGACTTCATTAGTTTGCATTGGGAGGTATTTTTCTGACTGTAGCAATTTCGTTACTGCCAGGGCTTTATATGCATTATGCAGATCCTTTAGCAAATTTATTTTCCAGTTGTCCTTAGGTTATGGTGGTATCTGACTCAGAAGAACCTACACATTGAGCCTTGAGTTGGTGGGATTCCGTATGCAAAGGCCTGTGCACTTAGCACCTAAGATGAGCAATGCATCATTGTCCTGAGAAAAGGAAAGCTAACAACCAAAGTGGAATAAGCAGGAAATTATTCTACTTGTGGTTGCCAAAATTGTGGTGCCTGGTTTCCCATATATAATTGTTCTCCTTTTGAGATTATTTCTCTTGTAGATATAGGCTTCATGCCTTTACGCTGTATAGCATTACATTACTGTTCTTTGTTTAGATTGTTGCCCTTATAGATACTGGGATCTATATTTGCTGTACAGTATGACACTATGACTTCTCATTGATTTGAAAATAAATAAATTGAAGTACTGTAATGCTTTTCCGCGAATAATACTTTCTTTTCCGCATATGTTTCTTTTTGCAATTTTGACATGTTCCTTAGTATTCCTGTCAGACTTCTTATGCATGGCAGATTATTATAAAAGTCATAAGTGAGATGGATAGTTATTGGTCTAAAATTCATGGTTTAATCTTTGGCTGTGAAGCCCATATTTTAAAAGGAAAACCTAAACTAAAATTATGTAAAGATGTCCAATCTACCAATACCTATTCTTTTAAACCTTAAGTTTTTTATTTGAATTTGCATTAAGTTATCTGTGAATATATTTAATGGTGCTGATATAGGACTATGCATATTTACTTGGTGGTTATAATTTTATTTTATTGACATAAGTTAGATTGCATGTCTAGTAAAGAGAGATATGGGATTCTTGTTACCCGCCCCCCCCCCCCCCCCCCCCCAAAAAAAAAAAAAAAAAAAAAACACGAAATGAAAAAAAAATGAAGAGGTTTCTTTTGGGGTGGGTAGGTGTCTAATAAGGTGAAAGAGAACTTTCTAAGAGCTTGAGAGGCATCAAATAGGCTGTTAAAAATGGGGCTGTCGAACGAGCAGAATTTGAGAGGTATATCTTGAAACTGAAAAATGAAACTTCTTTTGTTGATTGAAAATTCTTGGAAGTATATATGTATATAAAAAAGACAGACTCTTTGCGTCTTAACATACTAGCACTGTAGATAATTATTGGAAAAGCGCCTTATGCATCATCCCTGTGTATGACTTTGAGGTAAGAGAAACAACATTGATGGTTTTGAATAATGGAAATCTTGTGCACAACTTATGATGAAAATTGACAGTTGCATAATAATTCATATCTGTAAAAGAAATCATTGATTAATTATCTGTTTGCATGAGCACATGTGGTATGCCAAGTTTGAAGGGCTCTGATTTTAGAGATTTCTGCATAACATCTGCATCATGAAGCTTTGAATATGCATGTATATCTGCTATGGAGATCACTATATATTACTTCCCTTTAGACTGATACAACCACATTTAATCTAAATATATGATGGACATGAAAGCTATCAATCTATATAGAAACCAACAGAATGTGTGAGTCAAGAAAGAAAGGTCATGGTCAATGCACACAATGTTAATTAACAAATGTCACTCTCTCAAGTGAATCGACAGGCCTTTCTTTAGGGAAAGGGGGAAGAGGGAATAGGGAGGAGGAGTTAGAAGCATTTAGTCTTATATAAACTAAAAAACTGTCTTATAAAAGTTCAAAATAACTCAACTAATACAAAATAGCAATGATAATATAAATATCGTAGATATATATGTTTTCTGCAGCTAGTTTGGATTTGGAAGAGCATGAGGAATTACCAGAGCAGGTGAGTTTTTTTCTCTTTGTTTACACAACTAATTTGCTGTTAATAAGCCATATAACTCTTCCGAAAGTTGAGTGTGATATATATTATAATTATGTATATATGTATATATATGTATTATATATCATAATTATATTCATACGGAGTATGTATGTTTTCGTTTGGTGACCCTTATTATGTCCATGAATTAAGTTTATGAACATACAACACTATGATGGGTATTCTTTTTTGGGTTGAGCTTAAGCAGAGTATTTTTAAGTTCTGTTCAATCAATCAATCAATCAATCAATCAAAGCCTTAATCCCATAAGTTCTGTTCAAGCTTAAAAGAAATCTTTTGAGTTTTTCATTCACCTTATTTTTTGGCGAGTGAAGTTCATGTCCAAGAATTTTATCGATTTAGTATTTCTTCATTCATTTCCATCTTCTAAAGTGTTTTTTGATTAAAATAATATTTTTTATGAGATTGATTGATTTCCTGATAAATTGTGTGATACTAAAGACTATCATTACAACCTTTTTTGCAGAGTTTGAAAATTATTTCACTAATTTTCATAGAGGTTATACTTCTTATTGGCTTTCTGAATGTTTAGTTGACAAAAAATTTCAAAGTAGAATTTCTACTAATTCCCCATGAAATCTTTCTCATTAATTATAATTCTACTTTATAATTTTTCTTCAGTAACCTAAATTTAGATCAGACTGTAGTCAGGAGTTGGTGATAACTGTTTAGGATATGCTGCTTTCAAATGATATTTGGGTTCGAATTGAACAGAAAACCAACTGTCTTTGATATTAATTGAAGCACAAGGTATTATTGCTTCATATGATTGTTGGCACCTATATATCTGAAGCAAAGATGGAGGAAATTGACTAGTTTTGTATTTGAATAAGTTTGTGGATAAAAGAAATTCGAGCGCCAACATTTAGGTTTTATGAATAAATCTTACCAACAAATAACTCATTGGTCCTACTTGTTGCAAGAAGTTATTTGGTTTGGATTGTGGTTATTAGTTGTATTATTAGATTGTTGGTTGAAGTTGCATTCTCTTAAGAACGAGATTGCGGTTTCAAGCATTAGGTTTCGTTTTATAAGCAGACAATGCCAAAATGTCGTGTAAGATGTGCCAATTCATTTCCAAAGTAAACAGATGTTATGAGTTTTATGTGGCAAGTTTTTACTAAGGTTAATGCCTTTTGATGTATTAGGATCTCTTATCAATTTTCATAGTTTGTTTTTTATGTGACCCTTTTTATTTTTTTAGTTCAAAGTTGTCTGTCTATCAAACATTTTCACTTACTTTTCTTCTCTATATATCCGCTACCATAGTTAGACATCATATTTGACATCTATATTGTCAAAATTTCAGGTTAGCAGATCCATTTTTGAAATTATTTTTGCATTATATATATCCCTTATATGTTTCTCATCTTTGACTTCGCTTGTCATTGTGAATGTACTAGCAGCTATGACTGCATCTTCCTCATCTTTATTATGTTCTCTGTCTTCTTAGATCTTTAATTAAATTACCCAGAATCAGCTCCACAATCTTTTTATAATTTTATTTTACTCTTATTATCTATATATATTTCTATCCCTAAAATTCTTCTAGTAGGGTCTTAGTTCTGCCTAATTATTGGTTCCTTGGTGTTTTGACCAGAAATCGGTCCTGACTGCAAGGTTCAACCTTGCTGCCACCATAGTCCTGTTTACTGGATATGCAGCTTTTTATGACATTACACATCAAATTATTCTAGACTTAATCATTAATTTGCACTGTTGTGAACTCTTATAGGATGTCAGTGAAGAGATGAGAAGAGAGAGAAGGACGGAGAGGTGGAGTTAAGGGGCATAGAATGATGAGTAACCCAAGGGAAGAGGGAGTAAAAAATGAAAAGATGATGAGAAGATTTTTTACACTCCTTTTGCCCCAATTAATTATCCCATAGCCATCTATTGAGGATTTTATATGAGTGAAAAGTGTAGATATAAAAATGGGTGGGTAGTGTGGGGCACAACTCAGAGAGAAAATATTCCTTAAAAGGAAATGAGACAAGTAAATCAGGATACACCAATTAGGTAAATGGTGCAAGTAATTTGGGACGGAGATAGTAATTTTTTTATTTTTTTCCATTAATTTAATTCAAAAAAAATAAAAAAAGGTTTAAGCAGAATAAATTAATAATTAGTGAATTGAATATTTGGGATTTGCTCATAATGTGCCTATTTCTAAAAATATCAAATAATTTTATCATAATCCACACAACTTTTTACCTTTCCCATATAAAATATACATGTACCTAAAATATCAGTATTTACTTTTTATCTTTCCCATAAATATTCTTTAATCTTTCCCGTACAATATTCTCTTTTTTATATATTTCCCATACAATATTCCCATACTCCCTCCATTCTCCTATATTACTGTGAAATTTGAGAAACGGGCACATCATTTAGGGACGGAGGTAGTAATTTACTTCCTCTGTTCCACAAATATTGCAACAAGGATAAAATTACGCATCCCAAAGCACTTTTATATTTTAAATATCTACTTTTATATAAGAGAAAAAATTATAAAAAGTTGATACTGTGAAAGTATTTACGAGACGAATCTAACAAGACCCCACATGACTATATTTTACTTTACGTATAAATCATAATATGTGGTCAAACAAGCGTGATGAATAGTGTAAAAGTCCAGTTATTACTAGAACTATCAAAAAACTTGCATCTACTTGATAGTAGCTGAAACACCTGAAATTATTTGAAACTTTAGGATCTATGGTAAATCATTTGAACTATATTACTTAGAAAGCTGAAGGTAGAGGTAGAGATAATAATGTAGAGTTGTAATAGAATTAATTGCAAATACATGGGAAAAAAATGACATGTAAAGCAGAAAAAAGCCCTAGTCTTGAACAGCTAGAATTAAGAAGACCCGGAAGCAGAACCTTTAGCCAAAGTATATGTTACATTAAATCTTATTTTTTATACGAATGAAAAAGTATTAAATAAATAGGAATTTATACGAGTCTTTTCATGTAAATAACTAAACATTAGAAAGCTCTTCTCATGAGAAGGTTTTTTTAATTTATATTATATTCAATAAGTGCTTATTTATTGTAATTAATGGTGTGGCCTGACTCTGTAGTCTTTTTAAGAATTTGGTCTTTTCTGACTTTTTTGTGCTGAAAATAGCCTGAGAAATGATTATTATACTGTATGGCTGCAGATTTTGATCCTTTTTGGAGATTTGCCTGAAAGTTGGTCTAGCATTTATTGTTAGAAATTCTTCTGTTATGCTTCCAGGTGATTGAGAAATTTTAAATTTTCAATTTTGCTGAGGAATTAGCTGCAGCTTAATGTCTCTGCATTTCTTTAGCGATTAATAGATGAATTGCTGAGTGTGATGCCTTGACGAATGTCTTCAAATAGCCTTCTGTATTTTGGAGCATGGTGTTTCTGCTCAAGTACATGTTATGTCCATGCTTTGAGGACACGTTTTTCATTGTTGGATCATTTGTATCATCTTAGAGGAATGCACATGGTGGCCTTTTCAGAAGCAAGAGAGTTCCCTGGTGGTCCTAATGCTGGGGTTTACAGCAAACATTGTTTTGCTGAATGTTGCTTTATAGTAGGCCCAGGTGTTGTTTACTGCATCATTTTTTTTCAGGGTGTTGAACTAGTTTTTTGTCATGCATATGCTTATGACAAAAGTAGGTTTTGAGGTTTCAATTTGAACTAGTTGAAATTGTGGCTGGAAGTGCAATAGTTACATAATATACATTCTGTTGTTCTTTGGATAAAGATGAATATGTAACTTGATGGTTTCTTACACAACAGTTTTACCTTTTTCGTAAATTGTGTCCATCTAGTTGCTGATCCTGAGTGTACAGTTTTGTTTATGTAGCTTGACATGGTGAATTTGCAATATTGCACTATCTTTCCAAATGAAATGATGCTTCACATTAATGACTTAGTTGCTTTTTTTTTTTTTTCCTTGTAAAATATTTGACTTTGTTGCTTTAGCTTCCTTACGCATTTAGTCTTATGAAACTACCGTTGAATTAAGGTTAGCTTGTGAAAGTGTAAAACTACTGAAACTGTTCTTGATTCTGCTTGCATGACTACATGTATTCAAATCCTGTCTGAGTGATAGCATTATGTGTGTTTGTGTGTGTTATGTACCTCTTGTTTGGTCATTGCTATTCTTATGTTACAAGGCCTTCATTTTTTGAAAAGGCTTATTTCTTATACATATAAGAATGTATTGTCTTGGGACTCTTTTTCTAGATCTTTAAGTTAGCATGTGTAAATTCTTTTTTCCTTCATAAAATATATATAATCATGAAAGGGTAAGTCTATGTTGTGCTGGTCATAGTCAATACTAACACGCAATAGCTTGATGCAGGCGATCTAAGATGAACTTTGCTCCTTGCATGTGTTGGGAATTATAAATGTACTTTTGGTGGTTAATGGTCCTCTATTCCTCTGCCATGCTATTAGTTTGAGCTTGTACAGTTCCTAAGTGGGCATGTAATTGTTTGGGATTTTCTTCCGTCTAAATGATTTCTGACTAACATATGCTTACCCTGGCATTTGAAATTGCTAACATCCCCAAAGAAAATAAATACGTAGTAAATTAATGACCTTATCCTTGTTTGAAGTGTAAATTCTTAAGTTGGCAGTGAGATCAGCATAGATTTTTCAGTAATATATTCTAGTGTCCTTTTTTTTACTGAAAAATTTGCCCCTTCCCTGCGATTTCTCTATTGTTCTCCAGTCACACTGTGTTTTTTCGACTCAGTATATTCTTCTATGTCTGATTGCATTAGCTGATTACATTTACACTGTAAAGACAGTGCTGACTGTAAAGTGTTTGAATGACTGAACTAGTCATTTGATACATTGTAAAAGGTTAAACAAAGTAGAAGTACAAACCTAGTTTCTTGTTAGTATTATGGGTCTAGTACTTCTTTAACTGCTGTGATTTATAACAATACCATCTTTTCTACTATTTGTAAATGCTTGTGGCCAAGCTTGTTAATTGCTTACTGCTACCTTCAACAGTTGATTGGTTAATGGAATCTCTGTATCTTGTTTGCCTAAATGTGTCTCTGTCTGCATATATTTAATGGTACATTGTACCTATGTACTGGCATTAAAGGGAAGCTTTAGTTGCCAAATACTTCCATAGAGGCTATCTATCCGAGCTTCCTCTGAAAAAAATAAAATAAAACTAAGACTTCTATTAGTGTTTTTGTTGAAAAATGGAGTGTGGAGATGAATAGTGTTTCATTTTCTGTAGTATACAGCCACATTGTACACTTATCATTTGGCAAAAAGAATAAACATCCTCTAACCTCTACATGACTTGGGTGTTCCTTTTGAAGACTAATTTCCTTTTATTTATTATTTTTACGTACTTAAATTATGGCATCTCTTTGCTCTTTCTCTTTTTCTTTTTCTATTACACATTACTATCATGGTTATTATATCAATTGATCTAAGTTTATGGACTATAGAGTTGATGATTTTATTGTTTTCCATTTCCTTTCCTGAACCTATGCAACTTCTTCGGGTTATAATTGGCTGGTCGGTTAGTTAATGATTCCACTTTTCAGATTTGAGTTTCAGAATGAATTCATTTCAATTTAGTATTCTTTGATTGCTAGAATATGTCAATGCTGATCTTTAGCAATATGAAAACAACAATTTTGTTCAAAATATCTGAATCTGGGTTCATCCCAATATATGTACTTATATTATGTAGCTTAATGTGCGTTTGAATGATCTGATTCCTAATTTTTGGGATCTTTCTTTTTGTGCAGGCTATATTTATTTTCTGATTGGGTCTTAGGCTAAGTCTCTGCTGTACTTGATGTGATTATGGCACACAGACACATATACAATACATCACAGATATTTGAGGCTGATGCCGATCAACCCTGGAATCTTACTGAAGATCCATATCTTCACTTTGGTAATCAGCGTCAATTTTTTTCACATCTTCATCTATTGTATTTTTATTAGATGATATTTTTTACTAGCTACATATGTTACTGCACTATTGGTAGATGTATCAATTAAATTTTTCCCTTAAGTTGTGGGTAAATTTTTTTGAGGCATCTGGTTAGGATGGTTATTGTTGTGAGTTATCTGGCATCGTAATGCATTTGCTGTCAGCATGACTTACTTAGGCTAGTTATTTCATTATCTAATTAATTTTTCTTATAACATTTCCATTATATTCTACTAGTATGACCTGATCATTTTTCTGTTCTAATTGCCTTCTTACTAAAGATTGTTGATTTTATCATTGGATTTTCTAAGATCGTGCACACTTATGCTGGGGTTATTATGTTTATTTTTTGTAATAAAATGAAAATTTTGTTGCAAAATGGAGATTTGCGGGAGGCAGTAGTTGTCTTATGTAAATGTTCTTTGTGTTTGGTTATGTTTTCTGCTCTTGTTTTCAGCTTTTTCTCATCCTGTCAAAAGTTGCATTCTGTACTGCTTTCAACTAAATACCATTTATATTATATTGCAGCAAGACCTAGTTCTGCAGAAAATGCCCCAATATTTCATCCCATGGAGAATGGACCTGTAGATCGAGTTCATTATGTTTCTCCATGGAATCCTGCTACAAGATTAAGTGGATACTCTTCGTCAAGCCAGATGGTGAATGCACCCCATTATCAACCTGATTCTTCTGACCCTTCTCGTGATTCTATGCATCCATCTGCTGGTGGAAATGCCTTCATGGTTCCAGAAAATCATGTTCATCATGCATCTTCCTCAAATTATGGAGTTGAAAACAACTTTTTTGATCTTTCAATGAGCAATGGAAGGGGTCCGTATAAAAGGAAAAGCCCTGGGATCCCTTCTATGACTGAAAGGGGCAGCTCAAGCAGATATTATTGTGCTGGAAGTTCATCTGATGTGTCATCATCATCAGATTTGCGTCAGGAAAAATCAACTGTGGATGCTCAACATAATCACTGGGAATCACTGGCTGTTCCTGCCAGTTACAGAACCAATCAACTTTCAATTGGAAATGAAACCTCTATGAGGAATGTGAGAAGCCGATCCACATTGGACTTGGAGTCAGATGTTTATAGGACCCATCTCCCAACTAATTATCCTCACCATCCCAGTTCGAGTAGACTTCCAATTGATCATCCTGGCATAGTTGATTCAAATCCAAACCCTAGTGTTCCTTTACCTGAATGGACGCCTATTCATGTATCTGGTGCTCCTCATGGAAGGACTATAAGTAATTTGAGTCATGAGAGTAATCACTTCTTTCCTGGAAGCAGCATAGCAAACTCTTCTGGAGATATGCCAGGATATCACCATGAACATATTGCCAGCAGAAATTCTCTTTCACAAAATTTGCATCCTACTCCATCCCATACACGGGGAGTTCGAAGTAGCTATTCACACAGGTCCACTCCTAATGGTAGAGTTTCAATGGGCAATATGCGTGTGAGCCATGTGGCTCCTCCTGATGAAGGTCTTCAGTTGCCCGGAGAGGCTCACTCAGCAAGACATCCAAGACAATTTGGCCCTGTAGGATGGCGCAATGGTGACAGGAGTGGTAGATCTAGGCTTTCTTCAGAGAGATATCGTTTGCTTTCTGAGGATGCTGGCGTCCATGATCGCCTGACACCTGAGGTAGACAAACTTTTCAATTTTGTCGTCAGCTTTTTATTTTTGTGTGTGTATATATATATTCCTTCGTTTCATTAAGATTTATTGGTCATTTCTAAGGCCAGTCTGAGCCCATAACTTACCATTCCTCAACCCTAATGGGCCGAATCCCTCAGATCAGACTTTTAGCAACTTGCACTAAAACTCAGACCTGTTGTACACCCTTCTCACTCAGCTGACTGGCTGCTCCTCTGTCATCATTGTGCTTATTTGCATTAGAGCACAAGATCTATATTTGCTCTAACTCAATTTTTATATTTCATGGTAGGTGTAAGTGGAAGCCGAACACTAATGCTCCCTTAAAAGTGTCATTTGGATTAATCTAAAACATCCAATATTTCTGAATTAAATATTTGACCGTTCTCACAGAAAAAGTTGTAAAATTGACCAAATAGCCCTGCAATCCCTCCTCACGTGGTCATGCGAAAGTGCAACCTGGTTGTAGCAACTGCTCTGCACCAGAATTGTCTACCTATTACACCTGTAGAAAGAACTGCAATAGATATCTTCAGGGTCCTTTGGGTGTATTTCATGGCCGTTTTGTGTAATCTTGATGAGGTTCCTGTTCACCCTTACTCTAATTTTTCCTCGATTAAGAGAGAACATGAGCCATAGAGATGGTCGAAATAGAGACATGGTATTTTGTTCTTTGTCAGTAAGATGATCCATCATTTCTGTTTTGTCCCTTCTCCTTGATACTTGCTAGAACATTTGCACCATCTCAAATAAAAACCAAATTCAAACTAGCAACACGCAACCTCATCCATCTTATAGTTAATGCAATACTACAATTTGAAAGTCATAGGATAGCATACCAGAAAATAGTGCTGTGATGTAAGCCTACGATAGTGAAGAAATCGCGGGGAAAAATAAAGGAATTTTATTGTAGTCATATTCTCTAAAATTGAGCTTTTATTAGCAAGACAAAACTCATTTTCGTTTTGTTAGGGTTGTGATGTGAGCAAAATCATTTGCTCATTACATTGGGACAAATTACCTAGACTGGCTGATAATGCTGGAGACTTGGACTATAAACACACGCTCGTTCCAGCATCCTCTTGTTGTGGTTAATTATGCTCAATACCCATGGGTGTCTTTACTGCTTGTATGCATGGGTTTGACCATTTTGTGTGATGAAGGGGGGGGGGGGGGGCACTCTGCAGACATTTCTTCTTAAGTCCGTGAGTTTCTATTGTAATGATATAACAATGTTATGTAATTGATTTTTTTCTGTATGCTTGTAAGTTTCTGATTGACTGTTGTTTGGACTTGATTTATTTTTCAGGGTCTGATGGTTGTTGACCGTTCTTCCCTATATGGTTCAAGGAGTTTTTTGGATCAACATCGAGACATGAGACTAGATGTAGACAACATGAGCTATGAGGTTAGTGTAACTGGATTTAATTTATGCATCTCTCTCTGGCATTTTTTAATTGTTTTTCTCTAACATTTTGTGATGAGCAGGAATTGCTTGCACTTGGAGAGAGGATTGGAAGTGTCAACACTGGGTTGCATGAAGATCAATTGCCCAAGTGTGTGACAGAGACTGTATACTGTTCATCAGATCAGGTGCAGGAAGAAGGAAGATGTGTAATATGCCTGGTACTTTTCTTTCCCACGAACCTTTTGCTTCTCGTGAAATGCTGACATGCCACTGAGTGCTATATTACTAGAGCATATTTATGATGGTATTTTTTTTATTTTTTTTTATTTTTTTTTTTTGGGTTCTATTGAGTTAGAAATGGACGGATGATAAACTGTGGCTCTCTTTAATTGTTTTGGTTTTTATAAGCTTTGTTCCTTGATCCAATTTTAATATCATGTGATATGGGAGCAAGGAGGTTTCATCATTAAATATTTAGTTATTCACAATAATTAAGGTTCTTTTTTGGTTTTTTAGATTTTTTTTTTTTTTTGTGATTTCCTTATAACGAAAATTCTAGAATTAGTCTACTATTCTGTTCCAGCTATAGAGCCTTAGGTTACAATATTTTAGAGGACATGAGAAATAAAACTAAATTGATTTGCTACTAAGATCAAACTATAAAGTCTTTGCCTTTGGTCTATCCCTTTCCTTCCACCATTGAAGGGTTGTAAAGAATCTTGACCATGTAGAGACCATAGTCAGATAGAATCATAGAAAATTTGGCAATTGAAATTCCAGTAAGAGATGATGATTCATGGACAAGTTCAACCACTTATTCTTGGGGAAAAAAAAAATATGTTTTTTAACTAAGCATGTCTTTGGCGATTGGAATTCCAATAAGAGGGTGATTTATGGACAAATTCAACTACTTATTCTTGGGGACAAAAATATATTTTGAAACTAAGCATGTCTTTGGTGATTGGAATTCCAGTAAGAGGATGATCCATGGGGAAAAATTACAATTAAGCACGTTCTGACCTAAGTTCGAAAAAACAGTGCATGCTTTAGCCCCTCCTGTGGCCCTGAACAAGCGTTTTGCCCAGAATAGAGATCTCAGTGAAAAACATCAAAAGCAAATTTTAGTAGAAGACATAGTTTGGAGATGTGAAACAAAGTTAATATAGATGGGATTGTATAGTTGAACTCTTGACTAAGCAGTTACCTTGATTCGGCAGGAGGAATATAGGCATATGGACGATGTTGGAACCCTTAAAGCTTGCGGCCACGATTATCATGTCAGCTGCATCAAGAAATGGTTATCTATGAAGAATGCATGTCCAATTTGCAAGGGCCCAGCTTTGCCAGAAAATACAGCTGATAAATAAGCTAGAGCTGCATGGTAGAGTTTGACAGTACCCCATTCTTTGTAAATATGTTACACATGTAACAGTGGTAACTTTCCTCAAATGAAGGAATTTCATGTAGGTATATTAAGGTTATGCTTAGTGGATTGATCAAGAACAGAAAAAAAGTAAGTTTATTTTAGTGTTTAATGTTAGTCTTTTCTGTTGGGACTAATCTATATTTGCTGATAATAATAGTCATTCTGTTTATAAATTCAATGCTACCATTCTAGGGATGCTTTTGTTTTTCTTTCTCAGCCATGCTTTGTTTGAGGAATCAGTCTGGGGTAATGGCTATCGAGAAAGGTATCTATTACCTAATGTGTTGTGTCTAAGAGGAGCACGAAGAGGGCAACTAGATTGAAAAAATTCCCATATCCTTATTTATCATTTTGCACAATATAATTGATACAAGTTTTAGCAATAGGTGCAATTCAAATGCCATTATGGCCAAAATGGGACTAAAAACTCTTTTAGAAATGCATTTGGTAAAAAACTTTAAACCCCCTCCCCCCTCGGTTTGCTTGACACATAGTTTTAGGCAATAAAATATTTCCTCTAATTTTTAATACTTGTAATACACTTTTTCATGGTATTTAAGAGAAGTTGGCCTCACATAACATAATACACTTGAAATTAGGGTGAGAGTTTGTTAGGAGTATAATTTAGTGGGTCGTGAGTTGGAATAAGGTTAATAGTACAACTTTCAACAAAAAAAACTTTCCCATTATTGTGTGTTGCGAGTATTGTGACATTTACATTTTAGGGAGCAAGTAGTAAAAAACGGAGAAAGTAAGATGTAAGTGGGATAGTTGGAGCATTTAATAATAGTAAAAGATGAATGGGGAACATGTCTATCAATGAGTTTTACAGTAAGCTCATAGAGTTAATGAGGTTTGCACCTGAAGTAGTACCCATGGAAGAGCTGAAAGCATAGAGGTTCAAGCACGGACTCACTGGGAAAGTTGCGAGGAGTGGCTTTTGAAACCTCAGATGAAGTTTATGGGAGAGCTGTCACCTTTATGGGATTCGGGGAAGGGAGTTAGAGAATTCAAGTAGAGGAAAAAGGAAGAATGATGCGAGTTTTCGGGGGCTGAAGAGAGACCTATGGGAAAATTCTAGTTGAAATGGGAATTTAAATAGGTGGTACAATGAGGGAATCTTTGGGAAGGGAGCTAATGGACAAGGGAGTAACAACCGTGGGAATGAAAATAATACCAAACTCAAGAGAAGCTATTTTTTGCAAGAAGTGTGAGAAAAAGCACCCGAATAAGGATTGTGATAAAAACCTTATGAGTTGCCATTATTTTCAAAAACTGGGGCATTGCGAGTATGAGTGCTTTACGAAGGAAAAAGTCTAGGAGACCAATAACCCACCTAAACCACCCAGCTGATGGACTAATTTACAAGGCTGGAACCGGTATCGATGTAGGAATGTCTCATAATGGTCTTATGTTCATGATGAATCGGCGTGAGGCCGATATTTCTAATAATGTGGTAATTGGTACATTCCTCGTTTGTTCTTCAATTGCTAGAGTCTTATTTGATTTAAGTTTATCCCATTCTTTTGCTTCTAGATTTCTAGTCAAAAGACTAAAGCTAGATATCAAAGTCCATTGTTAGTAACTTTGGATAACTTTGTTCCAACTGGAAAGGTGAGGAATTGTTCCAAGATATATAAAGGTGTACCTATTACCATAGTTGGAATTCAGTTTAATTCATATTTGATTGAGTTCGAGTTGCAAAACCTAAATATAATTATGGGAATGGATTGGTTGGGAATATGTAAGGCTCACATTGATTGTGCTGCTTAGAAAGTAAAACTGTTAGGCCCTAGTAAAGTGAGAGTGACCTTGTAGGCGTCACACGAAGTGCGCCTATATGCTTGGCAATTATAGGAAGTTAGATTTAACATTATACGACAAGGACAAAAAATTAGAGAGTCGCCAACAAGTTTTTAAGGAACTTGTAAATCGTTCATGGATCATTAAAGGAAACCACAAAAAGGGACAAACTGAAGGCAACAACGATTTGATCCATGAAGGTTAGACCCATTCATAATCTATGAGATTACTAACTCCATAGTGGTCCTGAACCATAACTAGATATTCGGGGATGATGTTACGGATTGAATCATGAACCCAATGCCATTCGTATTGGCCTTTATTTGATTCTTATAGCGACATGTATTAATTGCAACCTAAAAGACATACAAACAATATTCAATTAGTTCCAAATTAATTAACCTAAGTTGGTTGAATATTTTATGCACACATAAATCTAAGTATTGTGATCACTTGAATTAAACAACAAGATTAATAGGAACCTAAACTGTTTGTCCAACTTATCTTATTAGGCGTGATTTTCAATTATATATTCCCAATTAAACATGCAATATTGGTGATCAACACAAATAGAATAAATTAAATAAACATGCATAAAAATATTGGAAGCAACTCGAGAATAATTAAAGGAACGAATTAAACGCATCCTAAACATGATACTAAGTACTTGTTAATAAAAACCTAGGCATGATACTGACAAGATTAATATAACACCTAAACATGATACTAATAATTAAAAATAGTAGAGAGCCAATCATACCTTGATGCAGTCTAGTCTATGCAAGTTTCAATTAGGTCTTCATCAAATCTGGTTGCTACCCCCATAGGAGCTCTATTGGTTTTGGAACTTTCAAGTTTATGTTTCTTTATAAGTTCCTTAATGTATTACTGTTGATGAATCATAACTCCTTGAGTTTGTTTAATTTACAATCCAAGGAAGAAATTCAACTCGCCCATCATGCTCATTTCAAATTTTCCACTCATGAGATCAGCAAAATACTTACACAAAGATTCATTAGTTTCACCAAATAGTATATCATCAACATAAATCTGTACAGCTAAAATGTCTGTTCCTTTTTTATTTCAAAAACGAAGTTTTATCAATTTTTCCTCATTTAAAGTCATTTTCAAAAGGAACTTAGACAATCTTTCATACCATGCTTTAGCTAGGAGCTTGTTTTAGTCCATAAAGGGCCTTGTCAACCTTGTAGTCATGGTCTAGGAACTATGGATTTTCAAATCCAGGAGGCTGTTCCACATAGACGTTTTCCTCAAGATATCCATTTAAGAATGCACATTGACGTCCATCTGGTACAACCTAAATCCCATAAAAGCAGCAAAAACTATAAGTAAATGAATGGCTTCTAACCTTGCAACCGGGGAAAATGTCTTATCATAATCTATTCCTTCTTGTTAATTAAACCCTTAAACTAGCAATCTTGCTTTGTTCCCGACTATTATACCATGTTCATCTAGTTTGTTTCTGAACACCCACTTGAGACCAGTTGTCTTTTGATGGCTTGTTCTAGGTTCCAGATGCCAAACTTTGTTTCTTTCAAATTATTTAATTCAGCTTGCATGACATTAATCCAGTCAACATTAGTTAGTGCTTCCACATGATTCTTAGGTTCCATAGAGGACAGGAATGCATAGAATGCACAGAAGTTCCTTAGTTGTGATCTCGTCTAAGTTCCTTTAGTTATATCATTGATAATAACATTCACTGGATGTGAGCTTTGATGTTTCCAAGGCTTTCTTGAGTTGCATTGTTCACTTGCAATTCAGTTGGAACTACTACTGGAACTTGCAGTGGAGCTCCTTGTGCTTCATCAGTTACTTGCTCATGTTGTTGAGTATTATTCTCAGCGGCTTCTTGATTTGTTTCACCTTCCTTTTCATGGTGCTGCTTCTCCATGGATGTTGATTCTTTATCTGGATCATACTTTCGTACTAATCCAATTTCAAAATCATCATCGTCATTCTGTAAATCAATCAATTTGTCCGCTCCATAAAAAATCACAAGTACATTTTCTTCCACACACATTGTTCTTTTATTATAAACTCTGTAACCTTTACTGTTTGATGCATATCCTAAGAATACTTCCTTATCACTACGTTCATCAAACTTTCCCAAGTTTCTCTTTTCATTATTATGAACAAAACACTTGCAACCAAACGATCTAAAGTAAGAAATATTAGGTTTTCTCCCTTTGAAGAGTTCGTATGGTGTTTTGTTGGTGATGACTCTATCAGTGACTCTATTCAATATGTAACATGTTGTGTTGACTGCTTCTACCAGAAAGTTCCTAGGTAGACCACTGGAAATCAACATTGTTCAATCCATATCATCAAGGCTTCTATTCTTGCGCTCAACCACTCCATTTTGTTATGGAGTCCTTGGTGCATAGAAGTTGTGGTCCATTCCTTGTTCTTTGCAAAACTCATCAAACTTAGAGTTTTCAAATTCTTTTCCATGGTCAGATCTTAGATGCACAAGTTGGTGACCTTCTTTTCTATGTTCTTTCTTCACAAATGCAACAAACTCATCAAAAGTTTCATCTTTAATTATAGGAAAGAACACCCATGTAAACCTTGAGAAATCATCAACAATAACCATAACATACCTTTTTCCACTTCTACTTTGGATTTTTATTGGACCACAGAGATCCATATGTAAGAGTTCCAAAGGTCTCTTGGTGCTTACAATATTTATAGATTTAAAAGAAATACGTGTTTGTTTTCCTCTAACACATGCATGACAATTTTATCCTTTAGGAACTTGATGAATGGAAGTCCTTCCACAAGGTCCTTAGATCTAAGTTTATCTAATAAAGAGAAACTTGCATGACCAAATCATTTGTGCCACAATAGTGGATCATTTTCAATGACACTAAGACATGTCAGACTGCTATTTGGAACTTCGTTAAGATCCCACTATATAAGTGTTCCCTTTACGAATTCCATCCAATATAGTGTTCCCAGTGTCATTGCTGATAATTTGGCACGAATTAGGAGTACAGCTAACAGAGCTACCTTTGTCATAGAATTGTGAAGTACTAAACAAATTGTGCTTCAGACCCTCAACCAAATATAATTATCAATTGTGTGGGAACTTGACCTTCCTACTATGCCAATAGCAATAATTTCCCCTTTCTTGTTATCACCAAAAGTCACAGTCCCTCCATAGTACGTGTCCAGTGAGAGAAATCTTGACTTATCTCCAGTCATGTTCTTAGAGCAACTGCTGTCGAGATACCACATGTTGTTCCCTCTCAATGGAACCTACATGAAAATCAAACGTCATTGTCAGGAACCTAGGTCTCCTTGGGTGCATATGTTACAGATGTAGACTCATATTCCAAATCCGTATCTGCTTGACATGATTCTCATTCTGAAGAGTACTTTTGTCTTTCTTAGGACACTTAATCTGTTTGTGTCCAGTATTGCCACAAAAATAGCATATTATGCTTCAACATATGTCTTTTCTTTCTGGAACTTCTTCTTGTACCCTAATCCTTCAGTTCTTTTGGTAATCCAGTTAGAGATGGTATAACCAACAATTTGCTTACCTTTCTAAACTCTTTCGAGTTTCCCCTCGAGTCTAGCCTTATCCAGTTTTAGTTCTTCCAAATCAGATTTTAGTTTTCAAAATTTTGAT
The DNA here is from genome assembly GCF_001683475.1 of Chenopodium quinoa. Classification (NCBI taxonomy): domain Eukaryota; kingdom Viridiplantae; phylum Streptophyta; class Magnoliopsida; order Caryophyllales; family Amaranthaceae; genus Chenopodium; species Chenopodium quinoa. The sequence continues at coordinate 239,331 of NW_018744469.1, forward strand.
ATTGGTCTAGTAGAGGAACTTTAGAGTTAGGAGAGGCACCGTTGAGTTTCAATAAAGACAGTTCCATATTCAACAATATGTTATCATGTTTCAATCTTTTAACATTCTCTTTTAATTGAACATTATCATCAAACAAATTAAAGAATCTATGTTGAATATCAGATCTCATGTTATCTACCTGTTCACTATGTTCTATGTGAGTTTTAAGAACTTTGTCACTTTGCGCTTTAGCCACATGCAAATCCTTTAATTCATCTTGAATTTCAATTACAGTATGCATTAAGTCTTCTTTAGAGAAATGTTTTAATTGCCTATAATCAAACCATAGCTCATCCTCTAGTTCCTTTAGTTTGGCCTTTTCATCAGTCTTGGCCATCAAACATATGTGTGCAGTTTCTTTTAAAGGTTGCTCTTCTTATTCTTCAGATTCTAAGTCACCCCAGGCAACTATCATAGCTTTTCTTACATTTGTCTTAGAGAAGGATGGCTTTTAAGTCTTTGTTTCCTTTCCTTGATCCTTGCCTTTGAATCTTGCTCTATCATTTTCCTTAAGTGGACAGTCTCCAATAAAATGTTCTTTTGAACCACACTTAAAACAGGTAGTATCTTTGGAACTTGAGAATTTTTTGTTCCTATCATACTTTTTGTTTCCAAGCATCTTTTTTAATCTTCTCACCAGCATGACCATCTCATCTTCATCAACTTCCGAGTTATCACTGTCTTGCGCCTTCAAAGCTAGACTTTTGTTTTTGGAACTTTTCGCAGTAGTTCCTAAGTGAAGTTCATGAGTCATCAAAGATCCAGCCAACTGTTCCATGTTGAACTTAGTGAAGTCCTTGGTTTCTTGTAATGCCCTCACCTTGGATCTCCATCGTTCATCTCGAGGAAGACTTCTCAACACCTTTCTAGCCTATGCATCTATAGGAATGTGTCTTCCAAGGGAACCTAACTCATTGATTATATCATTATATCTAGCAAACATTTCCTTAATTGTTTCCTTAGGTAGAATTTCAAATATTTCATATATAGACATTAATAAATCAATCTTAGAACGTTTTACCTTGTTTGTACCTTCATGAGTAACTTCAAGTAGATCCCATATTTTCTTTGTAGACTTGCATCCCATGATTCTATTATGCTCATGGGGTCCAAGTCCACAGTGCAACAATTTTATAGCCAAAGCATTAAATTCATATTTTTGAAAATCTTCCTTATCAAAATCAGATAAAGGTTTAGGAACTACCTCGTTTTTCTTATTAGTTTTGGTTACCTCAAAATCACTAGATTCGATTACACGCCAAACCTGATAATTTTCAGCCTTGATGAAGATCTCCATCCTATTGTTCCAGTAGGTATAAAACTTGTCGTTGAACATAGGTGGACGTTGGGTGGAATACCCTTCTTCCAGCTTCTCTCGATAATTCATTTCTCATCAGGAACTTACTCAACAAAGTTACTTGTTATACGTGAGAACCTGCTCTGATACCAATTGTTAGTTGAGGCGAACTTCTACAAGAGAGGGGTGAATTTTAGTGAGTTTCTAATGACTACTTTTTGCGGAATGATAAAATAGATTAAATTAGGAACTTGCAATGCACACAGGAATTTTACGAGGAAACCTTCTAGGGCCCAAATGGAAGTAAAAACTCGACCCTCCAAGGGATTTTGAACCAAACCAATCCATTATAATAGGGCAACACTCCTAGTTACAACATATTAAGCACAAACCTTTACTCACAAGTTCCAACTGAACTTGCTACACAGTAGAAGCCTATTCTACCAACCTTAAGTCCTTGACCTAAGTTTACTCGGCACTCCTAGTGTTCTCTCAACTCGGCTTCACACTAGAAGCCTAAAAATTGTATGCAGTGATCAAACACTCACCCAAATCCCAAAACAATACAAGCGCTTAACTCAAATATGAGATTAAAATGCTACACATAAAACCCGAAACTAAAATGACAAAGCTATACACTTGAAAAACTTACTCTTAGGCTCAATTATGATTTCCACGCATAAATTCTCAAGTTGTATCAATTATGATCACTCCTTTATATACAAGAAACACTTGTATGTAAAGTAGGGATTTCAAAAAGATAAAATATCAAAACTGTCGGTTTATAAAACCCAACGTAAAATGGATCATTTTATAAAATCTTTTGGAAAATCAAACAAAGATAAAATTTAGAAAAAGATTATTATTTTGCAAATCAGATTTTATAAGATGAAATCTCTCAAAGATCTTTTCCACAAATTAAAACTTATCTTTTTTAAACTTTTCATTTTTACTAGCTTGCCAAGCTTTGTCATGTTTCTAATAGATCTCATGGGCAATTAACTAAATCATATTTACAGCTATCCCAATAAAAATAAACTTACAAAAACCATATTAAAAGTCTTCTAAGTTAATTACTGAATTGCCTCCTCAAGCTTCGCATTTTATGAATACGTAGGCTCTTTGTAGACCAGGATTGAGTTCCTGTTGTCTTCACCTCTCCAGCTACTTGCTTGAACATGCAGACCAAATTCTTCTGGAACTTACTGTCTTCAATGCAGTCCAAGCTAGTCTTCTTAGCTTGTTGTCCAGCTCTTGTTAGGGAACTTCTCTCTGTGTTCCTGCTAGGGATGACTTCTAATTACAATGAGAACTTTTGTTCAATTTTCTTTATCTTTCCTTTATTTCTCCTTGGATCTCCATAGATAAGTTACTCTTCCACTTCCTGAGTGAACTTCACCTGTTCTAGTTTAATACTTAATTAGAGAAATTGCATTAGTTGAAGTTTGCCTTTCCTTCATCATCAAAACTACTTAAGGTTCAACATACCTTGTGCTTAGTTTGACTATGGTTTTTTTTTTCTTTATTTTATTATATTTTTTTAGCAATGAAATTAAATGCTAGAATGAAATGATCATATGCAAAGAACTAAATGCTCATTTTATGGAATGAAGGAGGATAAAAGAAAACATCGAGTGTAAAAGAGACACATAGTGAAAGAACCAAAGGGGACATATGCTAGAATCATTAGGGGGAAAGGGATTATTAAAAACAAAATAAAGAAAAAGACATGAAATCATGAAGCTTAAGCTTGCCTCATGTGGTGGTGGAAAACCTCTTCGAACCAATGTTACCTTGCTTCTTGACCAAGTATTGTAGAAATGTGTCAACTTACTCAACAACGACTCAATACTCGACTCAAAGAAAGATTGAAAAGAAATGTTTTGAAATAATCACTATAAGAGAAGATACACTCCACTTCTTCTTTAGATGACGGAATGACAACCATGCATGATCCTAGTACGGACATAAAAGACAATGTGCATGACTCGACTCAATCGAAAGTGTGTGCAATGACTTGACTCAAACAAAAGTGAGTGGACGATGACTCGACTCGTGAGTGATTAAGTGAATTATTTAGACTCGTGATATGACTGTCGATCTAGACGCCACATATGTACGGACATACATAAAGACCAAATGACACACAAGACTAAAAAATGGACTAAAGTGAGAGTGGAATGGACTTTGACTAAACAAGACACTTATTTATAAATGAGCTTGACTTATTGGGCTTATGACTACAAAGCTCAACTCAAAGATTTGACTTTGACTCATGATTTGACCTAGTTACGAAAGAGTAAGATTAAAATGGATCGGAAATGACAAGGATGAAAAAATAAGAATGGATGAGAAATGAGGAGGATATACTCAGAATAAATGGAAAATGAGAAGCTGTTGGGTTTTGCGGTGTTCGACACTGCGCGGAAACAAAACCCGATAACCGGATCGCATGCATAATAATTACAACATAAATAAAAGCGTGCAAATGAACATAAACATAAAAGAAGAGAGAAAAAGAATGCTCACCCTTGTAGCGTGCTTCGCTCAACCGTTGAGCTCGGACCTGAAAGCTTCAAGTTCCGCAAGTGCGAGAACCTCCAACGGCTTACACCCTCGCTACCGGACCGTAACCGGTCCCTACCCCGAAGCTAAGTTGGGGCTAGACCAAAAACAACTTAATGTTTACGAACAAAGGTTTTCTCGCTTTTGGAGATCCCTTAAAGTTCACCAACTCAAGTGAAATTCCCAATACCCAATAATGGGTATTTATAGGGAAGTTTCCCCAAGAATTCCCATAATCTTTCAATGTGGGATAGTTGGTAAAACGCAAAAATAAGATTTAATTTAATTCCAAATTAAATTAAAATACCAAAACAATCACCAAAAGACAAGTGGCACAAGGAGAGCAAGGGGTTAGGTGAGGACCACAAGGGAAGGATAGCCTTCCCCTTGCTCCCTAAGCAACCCCAAAGAACCAGCCTCCACACACTCGGCCTATCGCAGTGCACCAACTAGCGTGGCCTACCTTGGGCACTAAGGGTGCCTCGCTAGAGGCTTGGCCCCTTGGGTGGGCCTTCCAACTAGTCGCTCGCACGCTAGGTCAAGCAAGCCACGCGCGCTTGCGGGCTGCTAGGTGTATGCTGCTAGCAGTAGCTAGCGAGGCAAAGCGAGCTTGCTAGCTGTTGGCCTTGCTCGCGCTGTTAGCTTGCTAGAATCTTAACACGCTTCGCGCGTCGCCTAACCAGCGCTGCTAGCATACGATACTAGCTGCTAGTTAGCTCGGATTGCCGCAACTCCCCAAGCTAGCATGCGTATGCTGCGGCTGGGCTTGCGACCATGCCTCGCATGCTAGCAGCCTTTGCTAGCCATATTATCTTAGCCCTCGGATGGCTCGGTCATTCCGAGGCTAGGGCTATATGTTGTGACTTGTTGTTTGGCTTATTTTTCTGTCTCGTCGATTGATAAATTCGAATCGACTTACGACGCTCGATTTTGACGCTCTGAGCTCGGAAGCTGACGTCTTTGTTCATAAAAACTCTATTGACTTGTTTAATCCTTTGGATTAATTCGTTCTTTTAGTTCGGTAACACGATTGGGCGTGACCCAAAGGGTTCAGTCAAGATTAAGCTGTAATATTAATTATTCCTTAATATAACTGATCATTTGCGGCCTCCAGCTAGGCATTTCGATCACTTGATCTCACTAAATAATTAGCTTTCTAATTAATTTTGAACCTTTTATCGGAATAATACAGTTGTTTCGGACAAGTGTGCTGTATGTGTATAGCCTGTTTCCTATGCCAGTTAGTGTCTCTTCGTGAACTATAAGGTAAAATTTTTTGCAATCCTTATTACGTCAAGAAGTGTTTCTAGATTTCCGAGTTCGACTGTCAATAAGCAGATGGTTTCTAAAATTCATCTGAGCACGACCATGCATTTTCACATTCTCGCTTTTCGAGAGGCCCCTCTAAACAACAAAGACATGTTCCCTACAATTAATAGAGAGACATTCCTAGTTTTGCATTGTCAGCTTCCTTTACTAAGAGACCCTACCCGCCCAACTATTGCCTTTATAATCCCCTTGTACGACAGACGTTTGACAACATCAAAGCGGACTAGTACTCAAACAAGAGAACTAACAATGCTCATGGTCGAGGAAAGAGGTTCTGATAGCCATAATGAGTAATATACTTATGACGATTTTAGATCTCTTAAATTATTCTCATAGGTCGATCCAGTATAGTTCTAAACTCATACCTGTGCAAATGATTTATTACAATTTTGTCCTTGTAGCACAAGAAACAGTGCTATAAATCTTACTACACACTAATCTTATACGGTCATTAGTCGTCCAAATTTCAAATGACTCGATTAGGGATAATTTCGATATGATATTTAATGTTCACTTAATAGGTGTTTCTTTATCCAAGACATCGCCTGATACCTTATTTTGAATATTCTCAAATCGAATGGACTCATTATTTAATTCTAAACCACTATTAAATAGAAATGGAATAATAATTTAATGAAAATTTAAATTACTCCATAAATGAATGGTTTAACTTAGTGTTTTACATTAAGATCTCCACAACTTAATTAAAAACACACAAATAGGGAAATTAAAGCCAATCTCCAATATGATTGATTCCCATTGCCTCAATGTGCTTGTTGTGTTTCACTTGAGACAAAGGTTTAGCGAGTGGATCGGCTACATTGTCGTCTGTTCCAATCCTGCAAATTCTAATTTCACCAACAGACTTCCATTCCCTTATCATGTGAAATCGCCTCATGACATGTTTGAATTCCTTATGCTTCCTTGGCTATTTGGCCTTAGCAATAGCCCCACTATTATCACAATAGAGTCTATTGGTCCTTTTATTGAGGAGACAAAACCAAGTTCACCAACGAACTTACAAATCCAAACTGCCTCCTTAGCTGCTTCTGAAGCTGCCAAGTATTCGGCTTCAGTTGTAGAATCGGGAGTCGTGCTTTGCTTAGCACTCTTCCAACTGAACGCTCCTCCATTAAGACAAAACACGTATCCTGATAGTAATTTGAATTCATCTCTGTCAGTCTAGAAGCTTGCGTCGGTATAACCTTCAACAACCAATGCGCCTCTCCTAGGTCTCGTTGTATTGATTCGTAGCACTCAAGGCATACGATACATCCTGTCAAGTACATATCATGGCATACATGATCGATCCAATAAGCGAAGCATGGGGAATCGGACTCATCCCTCTCGCTCATATGCCTTTGAACACTGTTTCTTGCTGAGAGTTATGCTTTGTGATATGGGTTGGTGGCCTCTTTTGGCTTCCTCCTTATTGAATCGTGCTAGTACCTTCTCGATATAAGTACTTTGGCTCAATCCAATTATCCTTTTAGATCTATCCCTATAGATCTTGATGACCAATATGTACTGTGCCTCTCCCAAGTCCTTCATTGAAAAACACTTTCCAAGCGAAGCTTCTACAGACTCCAACATCGGAAATGTTGTTTCCAATGAACAATATGTCATTGACATATAAGACAAGGAATGCGATGTCACTCCCAATGACCTTCTTTTAAACACAAGACACAACTGGATTCTTGATAAAACCAAAACTCACTAATGGCTTCATCGAATCGCAGATTCCAACTTCTGCTTGCCTGCTTTAGTCCATAAATGGACTTCTTAAGCTTGCATACCTTCCTAGCATTGTTTGGATCTACAAAACCTTCCGGCTGTGTCATGTACACAGTTTCTTCCAAAATCCCATTAACGAAGGTGGTTTTGAAGTCCATTTGCCAAATGTCATAATAATAATATGCTGCAATTGCTAGGATAATCCGGACGGATTTAAGCATAGCGACTGGAGAAAATTTTTCATTATAATCAATGCCGTGAATTTTCCTGTAACCTTTTTCCACCAATTTAGCTTTGTATACATATACATTTCCATCTTTATCGGTTTTCAACTTGAAAATCCATTTGCAACCGATAGGTGTGTAACCTTCGGGCAAATCAACCAAGTCCTAGACTTTATTTTCAAACATGGAGTCCATCTCGGATGTCCTGGCTTCTTGCCATTTTGCAGAGTCGGGGCTCGTCATAGCTTGTTTGATAATGTTTTTGGTTATGTTGGAACATGATAACAATTTTCAAGTTCTAAAACAAGCCCAGAGGGCTAAGACAAACTAACTGTCCTAATGAATATGGCCGCAATCCTTGCTCCACTGTCGACGTGGAGTTCCACTTCTCCCTTTACTAGCCTTCTACTTTTCCTTAGTACCTGAGCATTGGAACAAAGGTGTGAGCCACATCCGGTAACTAATACCTATGAAGCTTTGCTAGTAAAGTTAAGGTCTATAACATATATACTTGATCTAGAAGAAACAGTGCCGTTCTTCTTATCCTCCTTTAATTTCAGGCAATCCCGTTTCCAATGTCCCATATTCTTACAGTAGAAACATTCGATATCCGATTGAGAATAGACTGCCTTCTTATCCTTGTTGCCCTTGGTAGCTTTTGACTTAGGCGAAAAGGTCTTCTTACCCTTCCCCTTGAAGCCTTTTTTCTTGCCTGAGCGCTTGAATGGCTTGCCCTTATTGACCATAAGCATATCATGCTTCCCCTCATCCTTGAGCGTTTACTCAGCTTGCTTCAACATTCCATGAAGCTCGGTGAGGGTTTTCTCCATGCTGTGCATATTATAGTTCATCTTGAACTGATCATAGCCTTTTTGCAGCGAATGGAGAATAATGTTAATTGCCATCTCATTCGAGTACCCAGCATCAAGCCTTTCCATGTTCTCAAATAATCCGATCATTTTCAATACATATGGGCTGACCGACTCTCCTTTCTTGAGCATCCTCTCAAGGATCAGCCTATGGGTCTTAAACCGCTTTGTTCCTTTGCCAATCAAGGAAGTTTGTCCCATTCAACTTCTCTTTATCGAGAATAGAATAGAGTGAAAACTTGTTGTTGTTGGTATTAGTTGCAGACATGTTTCTACAATTGAAAGAATTTGCAATGAAAAACCATTCATTAAATTAAAAAGCATACATGCAAATTTTCAATCTTATTAAGCGTTTTATCCACACATTTAAAATTGTCTCTTTTAAGTGAGAATAAAACGATTCCAAGACCCTATAAATCAATAAGTGATTAAGCATGCTTTGGATTGTCTTAGCACTTAATATTTTAGGGTAAGAAATCCAATTGCTAATAGCATTAAGCCATTCTTGGTTCGATAAACTTTCACATCTAATGCTTTCTTGACGTTTATCTCCATTACCACGACATCTAAGGACTCCTTACAGATATCGTTGAGCTTAACCAAGACCAACTTGTATACCTAGTATGCCTTACGTTCCTAGGGAAGTAGTGATGTCTCACTTTGGCGTAGCCCATCACTACGCGCATTAGTTCGGTAAGTGTTGGTTGATGTCGGAAGCGTTGAATGATTAGTTTAGTTCACTTAAATACGTCAAAGCATTAGATATCGGGAAGTAGTGATATCGTTGAGATTAACCAAAACTAACGTGTATCTGATGCCTTGCTTTGGCAAGCGCACCAACATACCTTACCTCCCTAGAAAAGTAGTAATGCCTTGCTTTGGCATAGCCCAATACTATTCTCATTAGTTCCGTAAATGTCATTTTGGAATGGCAGATTTAACTCAATATTCTTTAGGACTTAGGGTTTCTATGTTGGTTGATTTAAGTGAACTAAACTAATCATTCAACATTAAAAATCCTAAACATGCATGTAACATCGCAATTATATATAAGCATAACCATAAATATATATAAAGCATAAATAAAGATGAATTTGGCAACTAGCATGACCCCTTGAAACTTGAGTCTTCAAATCTTCAAGGGCCTTCGTTGCATCTTTCTTGGCTTCGTTTTCTTAGAAACGCCGTCTTCGAGACATCACCACCAATTAAAAAAATACTTAATGGCACACAATCCGTATTTAGATTTACAAAAATACAAAACGGAACGCAGTCCGTATTTACTATCCTAGTCGGGCCCCACTAGTTGCCATTTTGTAAAACCTGCATTAGAATATCTATTCCATTCTTCCATTCACTAACGTGAATGGCCCATGCATTTTACCAATAATTCAAAACGAGCCCAAAACTAGTTACTAACTTAGGTGGTTAATCCAATTAACGTGCCTAATTAAAACTAGTCAAAGTTGTTATCCGATTATGTGAACTAAGGCAATAATAAAAGCTCAAACGATTAATGAAGCTACCACTAAATTCCACATCCAACTTAATTAAAATTAATCAAATTAAAATTAATTAAGCCGGTTAACCGAAAATTTTGCCAAATTATTTTGGAAATGCTGGGAAAAATCGAGGCCTAGCCTCGTTTTAATTAAAACAAAAAACCGCAAAACGCAAAATCAATAGCCCCTTAATGGTCGAGTGCCTAGCATCCAAGCCATGGGGTTAGGCTTGCTAGGCACAAAGGTCAAGGCTGCATGCGGGTGGCATGCCCAGCTAGCAGTGCATGGCACACCTGCTAGCACCAGCAGCTTCGCAGCATGCTACTAGCGCTGGCAGTGTGTGGCTGGCCTGCTAGTGCTTTTAAGGTGTAGCCTAGTAGCACTTGCGGGTTGGCTGCTGCATCCATGCGCATCTGACCGCATCACCGCACCAGCTACTCGCATATGTCGCGCACACACACACGCACCTACACGCTGCACTCCCTCGGCAGCAACATGCTTGCGTAGTCTTGCTAGCCAAGGGAAGTGCTCGAGGCTTGGTGCCTCGTTTCACGTGCTTCTGCCTCGAAATTTTATTCGGTTTTTTATTTTTTTGTTTATCTATGACTTTAAAATTAATTCTAAATTTATTTTAGAACTAATTTAACAAATATTAAAAATAAAACAAGTCCAACTTAGTTATATTCAATTATAGTGCACAAACCAAAATTAATTCAAGAACGATTCTTTAAATTATTTTTGGCTCAACTTGATGCTACAAAAAATTGAGGGTTATTCTCACAATTAATTTAACCAACATAAATTAATAATGAGATTTGACAAAATAGTTGAATAAATAATCATTCATCTAATGAAATTTTTTTAACCAATACTCACTTGCGCACATTTGAATATTGTAATCTTCCAATATGACGAACAATAATTAATCAAGCACATGTATGAACATTTTAAGATTTAAATCAACTCAAAATGATTAAAACCAAAAATTTGTTCTTTATGGATTTTAGAAATTAAGATCCAACCAAATAAACAATTAAAGATTGATTCTTTAACATTTTAGGGGCTTCAAAAATACATTTTCACCAAAAACATTCACACTCCAAGCAATTAATTTGCAAAAATGTGAAATTGAAAGTTTTTGTGAAAATAAGAGCTAACCAAATTAAGCACCAGTTATGAATTCATAAACATGCTTAATGGGGGTTAAAATTGCAGAAGATTAATGGTATAATCAAATACATAATCCAACAATTGCATGCCATTATTAATCAAGGTTTGAAGATATAAATTTTTTTGTCAAAAATGAAAAACCCCTCGAAAAACCACTTTCTGGGTGAATTTTGGCTTCTGGAAGGCCATTTTCAACCACGATGTAGCTAAAGTTTGATTTAGAACGTCGATTCCACCTAAAATTCACTATTTTTGAGTCAAAATCGGAGTTTGTAATTTAAAATTAGCATAATTATGACTTTAATCTAATTAAAAATGAGCTCCTAATCTTATTAGGATGCTAAACCAGAAATTGAAATCCATCTTAAATCACCTTTCTTAAATTGTAATTGTAAAAATCTAATGCAAGAGACTCTTATACCGTTGCTGGATTTTGCAGTGTCCGACATTGTGCGAAAACAAAACGCAATAACCGGATCGCATGATAATAATTACAACATAAAATAAAATCGTGCAAATAAACATAAACATAAGAGAAGAGAGAGAAGAAAGAGAAAAAATGCTCACCCTTGAAGAATGCTTCGCTCAACCATTGTGCTCGGAGTTGAAAGCTTCAAGTTCTGCAAGTGCAAGAACCTTCAACGGCTCACACCCTCGCTACGACCCGTAACCGGTCCCTACCCCGAAGCTTAGACGGAGCTAGACCAAAATCAACTTAGAGTTTACGAACAAAGGTTTTCTCGCTTTTGAAGATCCCTTAAAGTTCACCAACTCAAGTGAAATTCCCGATACCCAATGATGGGTATTTATAGGGTAGTCTCCCCAAGAATTCCCATAATATTTCAATGTGGGATAGTTGGTAAAAAGGAAAAACAAGATTTAATTTAATTTAGTAAATTAAAATGCCAAAACAATCACCAAACGACAAGTGGTGCAAGGAGAGAAAGGGGTTAGGTGAGGAACACAAGGGGAGATAACCTTCTCCTTGCTCCCCAAGCAACCCAAAAGAACCGGCCTCCACACACTCGGCCTATCGTAGAGCACCAACTGGCGTGGCTTTCCTTGGGCGCCAAGGCTACCCCACTAGCGGCCTGGCTCTTGACTGAGCCTGCCACCTGGTCGCTCGTACGCTGGGCCTAGCAAGCCATGCACGCTTGCGGGCTGCTGGGCGTGTTCTGCTAGCAGCAGCTAGCGAGGCAAATCAAGCTTGGTAGCTACTGGCCATGCTAGCGCTGCTAGCTTGCTAGCATGCTAGCACGCTTCGTGCGCCAGCGATGCTGGCCTACTACGCCAGCTAACCAGGCTAGCATGCGATATTAGCTGCTAGCTAGCTCGGCATGCCGCAACTCCTCAAGCTAGCACGCGCATGTTGAGACTAGGCTTGCGGCCATGCCTCGCATGCTGGCAGCCTTTGCTAGCTATATTGCCTTAGCCCTCGGATGGCTCAGCCATTTCGAGGCTAGGGCAATATGTTGTGACTTATTATTTGGCTGATTTTTCCATCTCGTCGATTCTTAAATTCGAATCGACTTACGACGCTTGGTTTCGACACTCTGTACTCAAAATCTAAGGTCTTTGTTCGTAAAAACTCTATTGACTCGTATAATTCTTCGGATTAAATCGTCGCTTCGGTTCGGTTACACGATTGGGTATGACCCGAAGAGTCAGTCAGGATTAAGCTGTAATATTATTATTCATTAATATTACTGATCAGAAGCGGCCTCCAGCTCGGCATTCCGATCACTTAACCTCACTAAATATTTAGCTTTCTAATAAATTCCAAACCCTCTATCGGAATAATACACTTGTTCCGGACAAGTGTGATGTTGGTTTATAGCCTATTTCTTCTGTCACTTAATATCTCTTCGTGAACTGTAAGGTAAGATTTTTTATCATCCTTATTACGTCCTGAAGTGTTTCTAGATTTCCGAGTTCGACTGTCAATAAGTAGATGATTTCTAAAATTCATTTGAGCACGACCATGCATTTTCACAGTCTCGCTTTTCGAGAGGCCTTGTAAACAACAAAGACATGTTTCCTACTTTTAATAGGGAGACATTCCCAGTCTTGCATTGTCAGCTTCCGTTACTAAGAGGCCCTTGCTGCCAAACTGTTGCCTTTATAATCCTCTTGTATGGCAGACGTTTGACAACATCAAAGCGAACTATTACTCAAACAAGAGAACTAACAATACTCATGGTCAAGGAAAGAGGTTCCGATAGCCATAATCAGTAATGTACATATGACGATTTTAGATCTCTTAAAGTACTCTCATAGGTCGATCCGGTATAGTTCTATACTCATACTTGTGCAAATGATTTATGACAATTTTTTCCTTATAGAACAAGAAACAGTGCTATAAATCATACTACACACTAATCTCATGCGATCATTAGTCGTCCAACTTTCAAATGACCTTGATTAGGGATAATTTCTATATGATATGGAATGTTCACCTAATAGAGTGTTTCTTTATTCAAGACATGGACTTGATACCCTATTTTGAAATATTCTCAAATCGAATGGACTCATTATTTAATTCTAAACCACAATAAAATAGAAATGGAATAATAATTTACAGAAAAATTAAATTACTCCATAAATGAATGGTTTAACTTAGTGTTTTACATTAAGATCACCACAACTTATTTAAAATACACAAATAGGAAAATCAAAGCCAATCACCAATATGACTGATTCCCATTGCCTCAACGTGCTTGTTGTGTTTTACTTGAGGCAAAGGTTTAGGGAGTGGATCGGTTATATTGTCGTCCGTTCCAATCTTGCAAATTTTGATTTCACCATCGGACTTCCATTCCCTTATCATGTGAAATCACCTCATGACATGTTTGACTTTCTGATGCTCCCTTGGCTCTTTAGCCTGAGTAATAACCCCACTATTATCACAATAGAGGTCTATTGGTCCCGTTATTAAGGGGACAAAACCAAGTTCACCAACGAACTTACGAATCCAAATTGCCTCCTTAGCTGCTTCTGAAGCTGCCAAGTATTCGGTTTCAGTTGTAGAATCTGCAGTCGTGCTTTGCTTAGCTCTCTTCCAACTGAAAGCTCCTCTATTAAGACATAACACGTATCCTGATTGTGATTTGAAGTCGTCTTTGTAAGTCTGGAAGTTTGCATTGGTATAACCTTCAACAACCAAATCCTTACTCCCACCATGAACCAGAAATTTATCCTTGTTCCTTTTCAGGTATTTTAGGATATTCTTGGCCGCCGTCCAATGCGCCTCTCCTAGGTCTCATTGTATTGATTCGTTGCACTCAAGGCATACGATACATCCGGCCAAGTACATATCATGGCATACATGATCGATCCAATAAGCAAAGCATGGGGAATCAGACTCATCCTTCTCGCTCATATGTCTTCGAACACTGTTTCTTGTTGAGAGTTATGCTTTGTGACATGGGTTAGTGGCCTCTTTTGGCTTCCTCCTTATTGAATCATGCTAGTACCTTCTCGATATAAGTACTTTGGCTCAATCCAATTATCCTTTTAGATCTATCCCTATAGATCTTGATGCCCAATATGTACTGTGCCTCTCCCAAGTCCTTCATTGAAAAACACTTTCCAAGCAAAGCTTCTACAGACTCCAACATTGGAAATGTTGTTTCCAATGAACAATATGTCATTGACATATAAGACAAGGAATGCGATGTCACTCCCACTGACCTTCTTGTAAACACAAGACTCATCTAGATTCTTGATAAAACCAAACTTACTAATGGCTTCATCAAATCGCAGATTCCAACTTCTGCTTGTCTGCTTTACTCCATAAATGGACTTCTTAAGCTTGCATACCTTCCTAGCATTGTTTGGATCTACAAAACCTTCCGGCTGTGTCATGTACACACTTTCTTCCAAAATCCCATTAAGGAAGGCGATTTTGACATTCATTTGCTATATCTCATAATCATAATATGCGGCAATTGCTAGGATAATCCGGACAGACTTAAGCATGGCAACTGGCGAAAAGGTTTCATCATAATTAACGTCGTGGATTTTCCTTTAACCTTTTTCCACCAATCTAGCTTTGTATGCATACACATTTCCATCATTGTCGGTTTTCAACTTGAAAATCCATTTGCAACCGATAGGTGTGTAACCTTTGGGCAAATCAACCAAGTCCTAGACTTGATTTTCAAACATGGAGTCCATCTCGGATTTCATGAATTCATGCCATTTTGCAGAGTCGAGGCTCGTCATAACTTGTTTGTATGTCGCTGGCTTATCTTCATCCATGACTAGGATGTCTTGATTCAAGACAACACTGAGGTAATAGATTACGCATGCTCGCATGCTGCTGGTGCTGGCAGTGTGTGGCAGGCTTGTTAGTGCTTGTAAGGTTCGCTGCCCAGTAGCACTTGCAGGCTGGCTGCCGCATCCACGCGCATCTGACTACATCACCGCACCAGCTACTCATATACATCGCGCACACACACACTCACCTGCACGCTGCACTTCCTCGGCAGCAACATGCGTGCGTAGCCATGCTAGCTAAGGGTGGTGCTCCAGGTTTGGTGCCTCGTTTCACGTGCTTATGCCTCAAAATTTTATTCCTTTTTTTTTATTTTTTTCAAATTTTTTTTTGTGTATGACTTTAAAATTAATTCTAAATTTATTTTAGAATAATTTAAGAAATATTTTTAAAAATAAAACAAGTCCAACTTAATAATATTCAATTTTAGTGAACAAACCAAAATTAATTCAAGAACCAGTCTTTAAATTATTTTTGGCTCAACTAGATGCTACCAAAAATTGAGGGTTATTCTCACAATTAATTTAACAAACATAATTTAATAATGAGATTTGACAAAATAGTTGAATAAATAATCATTCATCTAATGATTTTTTTTTTATCTAACACTCACTTGTGCACATTTGAATATTGTAATCTTCCAATATGAAGAACAATAATTATTCATGCACAAGTATGAACATTTTAAGATTTTAATCAACTCAAAATGGTTAAAATCAAAAATTTGTTCATTATAGATTTTGGAAAGTAAAGATCCAACCAAATAAACAATTAAAGGTTGAATCTTTAACATTTTAAGGGTTTCAAAAATACATTTTCACCATAAACATTGACACTCCAAGCAATTAATTTGCAAAAACGTGAAATTGCAAGTTTATATGAAAATAAGAGCTAACCAAATTAAGCACCAATTATGACTTCATAAACATGGTTAATGAGGGTTAAAATTGCAGAAAATTAATGGTACAATCAAACACATAATTCCTCAAAAATCCATTTTCTGGGTGGATTTTGGCTTCTGGAAGGCCATTTTCAACCACGATGTGGCTAAAGTCTAATTTAGAACGTCGATTCCACCCAAAATTAACTATTTTTGAGTCAAAATCGGAGTTCGTAATCCAAAATTAGCATAAATACGATTTTAATCTAATTAAAAACAAGCTCCTAATCTAATTAGGATGCTAAACCAGAAATAGAAAACCATTTTAAATCATCTTAATTAATTTTTAATTGTAAAACTTAAATGTAAGAGGCTCTTATGCCGCTGTTCAGTGTAGCGGTGTCCGACACCGCGCGGAAATAAAACCTGATAACCTGATCGCATGCCTAATAATTACAACAAAAATTAAAAGGAAGCAAATAAACATAAACATAAGAGAAGAGAGAGAAATAATGCTCACCCTTGTAGCGTGCTTCTCTAACCGTTGAGATCAGACTTGAAAGATTCGAGTATTTCAAGTGTAAGAACCTTTCACGGCTCACACCCTCGCTACCGAACCATAACCGGTTCCTACCGCGAAGCTTAGTCGGGGCTAGATAAAAAACAACTTAGAGTTTACGAACAAAGGTTCTCTCGCTTTTAGATTCCCTTAAAGTTCACCAACTCAAGTGAAATTCCTAATACCCAATGATGGGTATTTATAGGGAAGTCTCCCCAAGAATTCCCATCACCTTTCAATGTGGGATAATTGGTAAAAATTAAAAATAAGATTTGATTTAATTACAATTAAATTAAAATGCCAAAACAACCACCAAACGACAAGTGGTGTAAGGAGAGCAAGGGGTTAGGTGAGGACAACAAGGGGAGGACCACCTTCCCCTTGCTCCCCAAGCAACCTCAAAGAACTGGCCTCCACAAACTCGGCCTATCGCAGCGCACCAACTAGCGTGGCCTGCCTTGGGCGCCAAGGCTGCCTCGATGGCAGCCTGACCCCCTGGCTGGGCCTGCCAGCTAGTCGCTCGCACACTCGGCCCAGCAAGCCACGCGCGCTTGCTGGATGCTAGGTGTATGGTGCTAGCAGCAGTTAGCGAGGCCCAGCGAGCTTGCCAGCGATGCTAGACTGCTGCGCCAGCTAGCCAGCGGTGCTAGCATGTGATACTAGCTGCTAGCTAGCTCAGCATGCCATAACTCCCCAAGCTAGCACGTGCATGTTGCGGCTAGGTTTACGGCCATGCCTCGCATGCTGGCAGCCTTTGCTAGCCATATTGCCCTAGCCCTTGGATGACTCGGCCATTTCGAGGTTAGGGCTATACGTTGTGACTTGTTGTTTGGCTGATTTTTCCGTCTCATTGATTCCTAAATTCGACTCGACTTACAACTCTCGGTTTCGACGCCCTAAGCTTGGAATCCGACGTGTTTGTTTGTAAAAACACTATTGAATCATTTAATCCTTCGGATTAATTCGTCTCTTTGGTTCGGTTACAAGATTGGGTGTGACCCAAAGGGTTTAGTCTAGATTAAGTTGTAATAGTAATTAATCATTAATATTACATATTGGAAGCGGCCTCCAGCTAGGCATTCCGATCACTTGACCTCACTGAATAATTAGCTTTCTAATTAATTTCGAACCCTTTATCGGAATAATTTTTTTTTCGAAGGACACCATTCCTTTCAGAAGGATAGAATTAGACTAGATAGAAAATGAGAAGGAATAAAATAAATGATGATGATGATATTAGAATAGATAGGTTATTAGGTGGATAAAAGTAAAATGGATAGAAAATGAAGATAAAAAATTAGGTTGATAGAATTAAAAAAAATAGGTTAAAATAAATAATAAAAATTAACAGATGGACAGACTTTTGTATTTTGATCATAATTTTTGATATGTGACTTCGAATTAAACGAAACTAACTCCAAATGAAAGATAAAAATCGGGGCTACAAATCCATACTTAGCACGACATGTAACTTATGTCCGGATATGACTAAAACAAGTTGACAGTTTTGCAGGATACAGGAATAAAAAATCCGAAGTGACTCAAAAATAAAAAGAGGACTCCCAAGTCTAGAGTGTAATAAATTAGGACAATCACATTCACATAAATAAAACACAAACATATAACGGTTAGTTGGTAAAAACATGTCAAAATGCATAAGTAAGCACATAGTCACACATGATGCAATGAAGTTCCACAACCTAACCAAGGGATCTATGTTCATACTAAGGTCGGTCAAAGGATGTGAAAAAGGTACCACGAGTAAGAGTTTTGGTGCGAAAGCAAGGCAGCCTACCTTCAGAGGGTGTATGCTTTCGGACTGCTCCACGAGTTCGTGATGAAATCGAACCCGACACCTTGGCTTGATGGATTTAACATCTAAGACCAACCCTTATTTCTTTGAGCATTTTTAGGTCGGTAAAGCCTAAATCTCCATGGCTAGCCATATACGTAGAACACGCACTTGTGTGGCAAAAAAGGTTACCTAAAAATCAACGTATTTTGGGGACCACAGACAATTCCAATGATGCCCCCTAATACGGATAATGCATATCAGATAATGTTGATTAAGTTTCAAAATACATGTCAAGAGCCTTTTGAGTCTCATCCACTTATCTCGATTAAATACCGATCGGTCAAATCGATAAGTAGCCAAGAATCCTCCCCAGCAGAGTTGCTAAATTGTAGGCGTAGCGTGAAGTGCACCACCTATGTGGAGCATAGGTGAATATGCTTGACAATTATAGGAAGTTGGATTTAACATTATATGTTAAGGACAAAAAAGTAGGGAGCTGCCAACAAGTTTTTAAGGAACATGTAAACCATTCATGGATCATTAAAGGCAACCACGAAAAGGGACAAACCGAAGGCAACAATGATTTGGTCCTGTTGAGGCAAATATTGTTCTTTGCCAACAAGTTAAATACTTTATCTTGTTCTAGAGTATTAGGGGGCTACCTCTCGAGGTACCGATTTCAAAGATTGATAACCTTGCTAACGTAATAACACAAACAATAAGGAAGCTTTCTCAAAGAAAGTAAAACAAGTTAGATTGCTCAAAGAAACGAGTAGATAAACACATGACAAAAGATACAAATGAATTCCATTAATTAAAGGATAAAGTTAGGTCTACAATTGTGTAAGTTGAAGGAAAGGTTACCTCCATGATTATACAATTGGAAAAGACGAACGATCTACAATACATGTTAAGGGATAAACTAAACTATCACTTGGCTACTAAGCCAAGGAAATTTACAAAAGCTAAGAAGAAAGCTTAAAATAAATGAATTTCTTTTTGATTGGTTTGCTAATGTCCTCCTTTGATCCTCACGCTTCTTATTTATTGGCAAAATTGAGCGGTTATGGCTAACACCCATAACTGTTGTGCGGTTATGCTTCTTGGCGCCAACTCTTTTCTAAAACTAAAACATCAATTGCCTCTAAACCGGCTTTCTTCCATTGGTATTTTAAATGATACTAACTCAATTCCTCTTATTTCTTGGCTAACTTAGCCCAAAGGTTTTTCACTAAGTCTAAGGCCCATTTTATTTTGTCAGAGTCAAGAAAGTCAATAAAAAGTCAAAAATCCGATTTTTAGGTGTAACAAATGCCCCCCCCCCCCAATTTCGGTGGTTGATGGCATTTGAAAACAACCAAATTATGACTTTTCTAAATACAAATAAAAAGAATTGCGTATGTTTCATTCTATAAATGTAAAAGGACACATAACTTTAAACATTACTTAATATTTATAGAGATGAAATAATTACAAAAAGAGAGGATTTCGAAACTTATAAGTTTTGAATTGTGTATGCTCTATTGAAGACTTAAGGCTAAATATGTACAACAATATACTTATTGAGACGCCTCTAGTAACCAGGGTCGTCTTGAATCATCTTTACATCGTGTTGTAAACTAAGGTCATCAAGATAATCTTTGAACTCATCATCGCTAGGATATAAAAGGAGCCAATTGATCTTGTGACTCTAGAAAATCACTTCATATCACAGCTGACACGCATACTTATACATTAGGGTGTGTATTTCCCCTTCTGTACCCCTAGTCACTTCGACCTCATAGTATTGTTTAGAAAAAGGAACAGTCGTCACCTCTAATTTTCTGTCAAATGTAGGAGGAAATATCGTTCTAATATCCCTAGATTATCCTTTACATACTAGGGTGGCATTCGCCTTGTCTTCCTTTTTTTCTATGTGGGAAAGAATGAGATTCCTTATAAGGTCGATGTTTGCGCCTACTTGGAAAGCGCTGTGTCTGGCGGGCCCATCATTGTCTTCAAGGATAGAAGGCCTCTCTTCCCATCGCATCTTAAGCCTCATGTTGAGGCGATTTCTCTTACGGTTCCTGTAATTTCTCTTCCATTTAGCACGTCTGTCCATGGCTAAATGGTGGTTTGGGCATTTATTTTTATACTCATTCGACCCATTGAGTACATTGTTAACATAGAACTTTCCTACCCCATAGACCTCTTCATTCGGTCCAATGTGTAGCATCTGAATAGGATGCATAAGATCATCCATGGTAATTTGAATTTTAACTTTTTTGAAGAGTAAGTGAAAAACTCTAACAGATTAAAATTCTAGAGAGAGAAAGCAAGAGAGAGAAATAAACTTGGCTTAATGAAGAAGGAAACTTTGAGTGAAGTTACTACACACATATATAATCACTATTATGTCACTCTTTGACGGTTAAAATTCTCTGTTACTTCAACATATCGTGGTGAAACCACGTAACCTTCCACATTCTTGAAATCGTTTATCCTAAAATTTGATTAAGGGGGATGAATTTTTTAGATAAACTGTCACAGAAATTACTTCCACTTTTAAGTAAATAATCACTGATCATTTAATTTTATTGGGATTTTAGAAGTGTCTTTTCAATTAAATGTCAACAAATATTGTTGTCTGTCACTTCGTAATAAGTCGTGTAAGTAACTATAATTATCACCCATATATTTTAATTTATAAACCATCAAAAATATATTTGTGTGGGTATAAATGTAACGAATCAATTGTATCACCTGATCAAATATCCAAAATATTTATACACTGCATTGAATAAATATTTAATCAGACATATCCAAGTTTAAACAACAAAGAAAATAAACATAAATGATTTAAGACATGATAAAAAAAACATGCTTAAGTACTTAGTTTTAGTACAACTAAGAACATGCAACACATAATGTTTGAGTACTTAACTCTTTAATCAAAGGTTAGTTCATTAGGACAAAAGAAATCAAACTGAGCAAACTCTATCCTTGATCAATCCCTAGTATGATTGGATTTTTAGGGCTTTTATGTGCTGGTTCGAACATATCAGAAGATAGATTAGAATTATTTCCTTGCTTTGTTATAATAATCTTGCCCAAGCTTCTTGGTGGTGACTTCTTTGCTTTCTTTTGTCGCCTTTTCTTCGCAAGTTCACCTTCATCCTTCTGGCGCCTATGGCTCCATTTCTTGTTAATTGGTTCATCCTATAAAACCAGATCTGGATTAAAACTAAAACATGCATTGCCTTACCTAGCCTGGCGATGGGGTTCAACATCTTCTGCCTTTTTAGCTTCCTTCTTCATCCTATCCTGTTTCTCGAAAGCCAACACTTTTTCCATCTTTTGGCTATCCTCTTCTCCTGAGCAAAGCTTCTCTATCCCAGGGAGCTCCATAGATAATTTATCTATGCTTAGATCAACTTTGGTTACCCCCTTGGGATGAGACTCGGCGGTGATAGCAGTTAGACTTTCCATAGAAAACATATTGAAGTTGGCTTCTCAGACAAAGATTTTAGTTGAGAGATGGAGAGAAGATACACCTTGCGTATTTTAAGTGAAAAGAGATTTAATGATCCTATAACTATAAGTTGAAATAAATGCTCTGATCACTTTATATGATACGTGATTTTTCGGAAATTACTTATACCTTATAAAAAACTATCAACAGTGTTATTTGATAAGCTACATTGAAGAGTTGTTTGGTAATTCTTGCTCTCATCGCTTAATATCCAATTGTTCGATTGAGCCCTAAAACACTGCATTTAAGGTTACAGTTCTCAAATTCAATTGAAATTAATTTCTTTTTGTCAGACTCTGTCAAACCATTTTTACCGTTTTGTGTCTGAACAAAATCAAACGACACAATTTAACTAACTCTCCTAACGCTTGAAAAAGCTATAAAAACCTTCAAGGCATCCTTTACAATATCTCATCACCAATTCACTCATTGATCTTCCAATCTTCTCAACCTTCATTCATTTAATCTTTGTGAAGTACAAAATGACTTCTCTTCCTTTGCAGGAAGTGCTCAAACCACTTTTGGTTAAAGAATGTTCGATTAATTGAGGCTCATGAATTATGCAAATTGATAAGCAAATACTCTTAGAACTTTATATCTGGCTTCCTTTGGCATATTTCATCTTTGACCACCAAAGATGGCATTATGAAAGGCACCACCTCTATAGGGCTAGCGTTTCACTTTGATCTTTCATCTCCTAGTGCTCAGCAAGATTTTCAAAAGGAAATTTAGCCTAAGTTAACCAAGTGTATCCTTGGCAAAGGTTCCCCTTGCCCTACTGCATTTATTAAATTGCATTCAAACAAAAATTGGGTTTTAAGCTAGAATCCAATTAAAGGTTGGGTACAAGACCTCACACCCAGAGGTTACTTCATGCGGCTTTCCAAATTCCACTCCTCAAGGGAGAAGAAGAGAATTTTCAGTCTCCTTTAACTGGCGACATATGGTAAGATTCCATTCAATGGGTTGTTGACATGTGCCGTTATGTCGCTCTGGGATCCTGTGTTAAACTAGTTTTATCCTACTGTCGGGTTTGGTAGTGTCTGACACTACGCGGAAGAGAAACCCGCCCAAGACCCGCCCATTAATTACTAAACATGCAATCACATAATTAAACATATGGTTGGCTGGTAGCCAGCTGGCGCCTAGCACCAAGGCTGGGCTGCTTAGCCAGCTAGCACACGCATGCGTGCATCAAGCAGGCCACTCATGCGTTGCGAGCTGCTGCTACGCTGGTGAGCACGCATAGCACACGCACACACAGCACGTTGTTGCGATGCATGTGTTGTGTTAGTGTGCTGCTGTTGCATTGCTTGCGGCTGGGTGCGTGCCCCAGCATAATAGCACTCTAGTTTACACTAGCTGCTAGCATGCTTGCGGCCGGTAACACTAGTCGTGCTAGCATGCTTGACCCTAGCTAGCAATGCATGCTAGGTTTGCGGCATGCTTTGTTCTTGGATTTATTGTAGAAGTAAAACCCCTTGGTTTCTTTTGGGTAGCTCACAAAGAAACACTTGTCTGATTTCGGGTGAAGCTTGTCAGAAATTAATCGCTTGACATATGCTTTGCAACCCCAAATCTTAAGAAAAGACAACCTTGGAGGTTTCTTAGTCCATAATTCATATGGAGTCTTTTTGACAGCTTTTGACGGAGCATAGTTCAATGTTAGTGCCGTAGTTAGTAGCGCATGTCCCCAGAAAGAGATAGGATGTTCACTAAGACCCATCATTGATCGAACCATGTCTAACAAGGTTCGATTCCCCTTTCGGATACTCCGTTCCATTAAGGAGTTCCAGGAGGTGTCAGCTCTGAAAGAATACCATTTTCTTTCAAGTGATCGTCGAATTCATGGCTCAAATATTCGCCACCTCGATCCGATCAGAGCGCTTTTATCTTCTTGCCAAGTTGATTCTCAACTTCACTTTGAAATTCTTTGAATTTCTCAAAGGATTCAGATTTATTCAACATAAGGTAGACATAACCATGTCTACTATGAATTGTTTTAGTTTTGTTAGCGGTATCAACATTTGTCTAATCATATGTAAAAACATGCAATTTCCATTGAACATATATTAACAAGACATTTGAAACAACTATTTTCAAATTCTTACGATCAAAACAACTTGGTGTCCAACACCATAAATCATAGTATGTTCAAAAGCATGATGAAACTAAGATTAGTTTAATTACAAATCATAGACAAAATAAATGTGCCTACAAGCACGACCAAAAGGCCATCTCCGTCATCCGCTCGTAGTTGCACATCCACTTGTGAAGCCTTCTCACTTGGTTCCTGAAAAAGGCAACGTAAAGTGAGTCATATTTGGTATCCAATACCTATGAATAGCTTTTATACAAGTGTTAAGGAAGATACCTGAGGCAGATGCCACATTTCTCTCCTCCTCCTCCTTTCGGAAGAGCTTGCATTCCGTCTTGTAGTGGACTTGCCCACCACAATAGAAGCACCGCATCTTTGCTTTGTTCTTGAACTCCCTTCTCCTTGCTCTCAAGGGCCTCTCGGTCACTCCATAGGCGGTGGCTCGGCTAAGTAGTTGCACCACCTCCATTAAAGAGTGTGTCTCCTTTCCCGCAGCTATATGCACTCTAAGTGCATCATAGCCCGAGTGGAGCGAAGCAAGCAAGATATGCCCCACCATCTCATCATCCAATGAGATTCCGAGAAGCTGCATGTATTTGAAGAGTCTAGTCATTCAAAGCACATGAGGTCGAAGGGGCATGCCGGGTCTCAATTTGGTATTGTAGACCTTTGTCCAAAGCCGACGCCTTTCCTTAGCAAGACAACCCACATTCGGTGGGTTTATCTTCATGTTTGAGAGTGACCTAGTCAAATAAAACACGAGTCCATCATAGTTGCCATTGTCACTCTTGGTGACTCTTACATTGACAACATCCTCCAATGATTTGAGGAAAATATCCGGTAAATAGAAGGAGAGCTTTTCCTTCCATTCTTCCGGGATGGATCGGAGTTAGCCATAAGTCGTGAGACTTTCTTGCAATCGGAGGACCATTTTTCATGAGCCTCATCGGTCATGATCCCCTTAGAGAAGAAGCTTGGAATGGGAGTGTCAAGAGTGTACTCCAAGGAGCAACTCAAAAGAGTTTTCCTGATTCCTCCTCCCACTCCTTGAAGTTGACCAAGTTAAAGCAAAAGCCCAACTTGTAGGGGAGTTTCGGGCAAATAGAATTGTTGTTTGAGTTACTTGCAGACATGGTTCTACAATTGAACGAATTTGAAATGAAAAACCATTCATAAACCAATAAGTTTGAAATTTAAAAGCGTTCATGCAAATTTTCAATCTTATTGAGCATTTTATCCACGCATTAATAATTTGTCCCTTTTAGGTGAGAATAAAATGATTCTGAGATCCTAAAGATCAAGAAATGGTTAAGCATGCTTTGGCTTGTCTTAACATTAAATATCTTAAGGTAAGCAATCCAATTGCTAATAGGTCCAAGCTACTCTCGGTTTGATAAAATGTCGCATCTAATGTACTCTTGAAATTTTATCTCTTTTGCCACGACATCTAAGGACTCCTTACTGATATCGTTGAGCTTAACCAAGACAACTTGTATACCTAGTATACCTTACGTTCCTAGGGAAGTAGTGATGCCTCGCTTTGGCGTAGCCCATCACGTACGCGCATTAGTTCGATAAGTGTTGTTCTTGGAACGACAAATTTTAGCTCAATATTTTAAGGACCTAGGGTTTCTATGTTGGTTGATTTAAGTGAATTTAACTAATCATCGCAACATTTGAAATCCTAGACATGCATCTAACATTCAAATATATATAAGCAAAATAATATATATATGAAGCATAAAAATAGATGCATTTGGCAACTAGCATGACCCCTTGAAATCTTCAAGGGTCTTCATCTAGGCTCGTCTTCATCGAAATGTCGTCTTGAGACATCTTTGCCAAAATAAAATTACTAGCTACTACGACTAGGATTAATCTAAATATTAAGGTACAAAAATACTCAACGGTACGCAGTCCATATTTAGATTTACAAAAAATACGTAACGGAACGCAGTCCGTATTTTCTATCCTAGTCGGGCCCCACTAGTTGCCATTTTCACGAAACCCTGTGAAACAAATTATTTCCATTCATCCATTCACTATATGTGAATGGCCCATGCATTTTACGACGAAAAACAAGTAATAATGCACATCACGCGAAAACTAGTAACTAACTTAGGTTGTTAATCCGATTAACACGCCTAATTAAAACTAGTCAAAGTTGTTTAACATTTTATGTTTATTAAGGCGCAATTTGTTTACGAAAAATTCATAAGCTCCCACTAAATTCCGCATCCAACTTAATTAATCTAATTAATTAAGCCGGTAAACCCAAATTTTGTCAAAATTAAAATTTTGCAAGAGCCGGGAAAATCGAGGTCTAACCTCTTTAAAATAATTAATTAAAATTAAAACGGATAAATTTTTCAAAATGACGATAACCGAAGACTTAAGCAAATCATCCCACCCTCAAAATACGAGGGCTGCGTACCACGGCTGCTAGGCAGCCCATGTGTTGCGCATACTGTGCTGGGTGCCAGCATCCACGCCTAGCGTAGCGTGCTACGCCAGCCAGCACTAGCAGCTCGCTACGCATGATGCGTATGCTAGCTTGCTAGCTGGTGCCTACTAGCATATGGCAGGCTGGCTGGGGCTTGCTGCCTTGCTTCCTAGCAGCATGCACAAGCAACTCCAGCAGCCCAACCACATTCCTAGCACTACGGCAGCACGCAACAGCATCCCTCGCCACACTGCACAGCAGCACCTCAAGGCTTAAGCACCCTTGTGCGCACTTAAGGCAGCCACATGTGGGCTGCTAGGCAGCCCGACTAGCCTTGGTGACGCTAGGGTGTTTTTGCCTCGATTTGCATGCCGTTTCTCGGGATTTTGATCCTGATTTACGTGTGACATTAAATTAGTCCTAAATATATTTTAGAATAAATTTAGGGCAAAATGAAAATAAAATAAGTCCAACTTAATTAAATTAAATATTAATGGTGCACAAGCCTAAATCATCCAAAATTACCTTTGAAATAATTTTGGTCTTTTCTTGATGCTTTAAAATTAAAGGGCTACACCCATAATTAATTTAACCCAAATGTAAATTAATGATGAGTTTTAACAAAATAGGGAGTTGGAAAATAAAACCAATCATCCAATGAAAAATTTTCCAACTATTAACTTGTGTAAAATAACAAAATTACATCTTCCAATATGAAGATCAATCAAGATTTAATCACAAGCACTTAAACTTTAAGGACTTTAATCAACACGATAATGATTAAATCCAAAATTAGTTCAACCATGGAATTTAGAATCAAAGTTCTAATCATTTAAACACTTAAAGATTGGATCTTTAATATACAAGGAACTTTAAAATTTCACATCCACAATAAACATTCACACTTTAATGCAATTTATTTGCATGATTGTGAAATAACAAGTTTATGTGAGAAATTGAACATACCAACTTAAGCACACATTATGACTTCATAACCATGCTTAAAAGGGTTTATAATTGCAGTAGATTAGGGATGCAACCATACATTTAATCTACCCTTAACATGCATAAATTAATCAACGCATAAGATTTAAAATTTTTCGTCAAAAACGAAAAACCCCTCGAAAAACATATTTCAGGGTGGATTTTGGCTTCTGGACAACCCTATAGGGCCAGAAATGATTTAGAACATCGATTTCACCAAAAAATCACTATTTTTGAGTCGAAATCTGGGTTTGACAACCAAAATAAGAAAAATACGAGTTTTAAAATTAATTAAAACGAGCTTCTAATCCAATTAGAAAGCACAACAAAAAATTTAAATCCATTTTAAATCACCTTAATAAATTGCAATAATTAAAAAGAGCGCGGCTCCGATACCGCTGTTAGGTTTCGTAACGTCCAACGCTACGCGGAAGAGAATCCCGCCCAAGACCCGCCCTAATAATTAAAGCAATAAAGCATGCATAAACATAATTAAACAATAATTAAGAAAAGGGACAAAGAAGTAATACCCTTGAAGCGTGCTTCGCTCGTAAACCGAGCTCTTACTTCGAAGCTTAAAGCCTTACAAGCGTGACAGCCTCCAACGTCTCATACCCACGACCCGACCCGAACGATCTTCGCCTCGAGGGTTAGTCGAGACTTGACCAAGTATAAAACTAGAGTTTTACAAACTTAAAGGTTTTCTTAATAATAAGAGATGCCTGTTTGAGTTCCACTCAAGTTGTTTCCCAAATGCCCAATCATGGGGTATTTATAGGGAAATGCAACTTGCTCTTCCCATTCATGATCAATGTGGGATAGTTGCATTTTTCACTAATTTATTTAATTCCAAAATAAATTATAAAATAATGCAATCACAAATCAACAAGTGGCATGAGGAGAGGAGAGGTTAGGTGAGGACCATGGCCATAGGGGGACCATTGCCTTGCTCCCCAAGGCATGGCTTTAAGCCTTGGTCCCCACCTCTCACCAACCGGCATCAAGCATAGGGGTGAGCTAGCTGCTAGCCTTGCTGGCCAGCATGCACTGCCAGCCTAGCACAGCTAGCATAGCCAGCACGCATCAGCTAGCATAGCCAGCACGCACCAGCCAGCACGCCTAGCACATGCGTGCTGCTAGCGAGCCCCGCATGCTGCTGGTTGCTGGGCGCTGGGCGAAGCCTTGTTGCTTACTGTTGCTGTGCTAGGCTCCTAGATTGCTTCTCGCTGCTTGCTGCTTGGTTTTGCCATGCGAAGGCACGCACACAAGCAAGCAAGCACAGTGTGCTGCTGCAGTGGCATGCACGCACACGCACATACGCACATGCCTAGCAATGCGATGGTGTTGTTCTATGCGTAGGCACGCACACAAGCATGCATGGTGCTGCGATGGTGCTGCCATGCGCCTAGAGCTAGCGATGCACACACACACGCAAGCTCCTAGCTTTGCGATGGTGTGCTGTGCACCAAGCACGCAAGGTCATTGTGGTGCGTCTAGGCTTGCGTCTAGCCATGCAAAGTGCATGCTAGCTTGATCTAGCCTAGCGTCCACATGGCTAGGCCATTGTGATGCTACGGCTACGCTCGAACTTGTTGCTTGTTGATTTTGCGACGCTCGGTATCAACGCCCTATGCTCGATATTCAACGTCCGTATTCGTAATACTCTAGTGACTCACCAAATCCTTCGGATTGATTCGTCGGTTTGGATCGGTAGTTCGTTTGGGTTCGACCCGAAGGGTTTAGTCAAGACAAAGCTGTAATATTAATTATTCACTAATATTACAAATCAAAAGCGGCCTCCACCTAGGCATTCCGATCACTTGATCTCACTGAAGAATTAATTTCCTGATAATTCTGAACCCTCTATCAGAATAATACACTTGTGGAAGGACACCATTCCTTTCCGGATTAGACTCCATTGTTAGGGTTTTAGTGAGAGAAAGTTTGGATTTCTCCATTGTTTAGCTTGGACTTTGAAGAAGAAGCTTAATCAACCCCTTTGTAAACTTTCAACTTCAATTAGTGAGCATTTCCTTACTGTTCTCTCTTTATCTTGCTATTTGATTTTGCTTTAGTTTACATTTGTTTTGTTGATTACTCATTAATCATGCCTTTGCTTGTTGATTTCATGATTAACTTGTTAACTGAAATGGATAGTGAGTTGTTCTTTAGCTAAGGGTGTGGAAATGATGTAGTTGGAATTTGTTCATGCTTTTTGTTTGGAATTCAAGTTGATTGTGATTAAAGCCTTTATTTGCTTGATGTTCTTCGATCTTCTTGTAAAGTGCACGTTTCTAATTGATTGAGAGTGAATTTATGCTAGGTGATGCGATAGTTGAACTAGCTAGATTCATTTATATCGACTGTTACTTGTTTGCACCTACCAATATATGGTTCTAATGTGATAACATAGAGGCTAGGTTAGGAGAAGCCAATTGACCCGAAATATGGTTCTAATTCGTTTCCATACTTGTGTGTGTTCAAGTGAAGCCTCCATCTACCCATTTCCCTTAGTGTTTTATTTCTTGTTTTAGTACTAGCTTAATTGTTGATAACATTTGGTGGTGTTTAATCGTGTGGTTCGACCCATATAATTACCTTATACTCGTATTAGGTCTGTTTAGGTTCTATAAATATTATTTAATATAAGAATATTCGTTTGACGACGCTTTTATTCTCCTATCACGTTACAGACTCCTGAGGCGAAGTTACGAGGCGGCAAAGGGGGTACAAATTCTTTTCAGTTCTCTCTCTCTCTTCTTTTTTTTTCTTTTTTTTTTCTTTTTTTGTTTGTAACCGAGCTGCTATGCAATGAAGGACATTGTTAGGTTTTGCAGTGTCTAACACCGCGCTAAAACAAAACCCGATAGCCAAATCACATGCATAATAATTATAATATAAACAAAAGCATGCAAATAAACAAAACACAAACACAAGAGAAGAGAGAGAAAGAATACTCACCCTAGAAGAGTGCTTCGCTCAACCGATGAGATCGGACTTTAAATCTTCAGGTTCCGCAAGTGCGAAAACCTTCGACGGCTCACACCCTCATGACCGGATCGTAACTGGTCCCTACCCCGTATCTTAGACAAGGCTAGACCAAAATATAACTTAGAGTTTACGAACAAAGGTTTTCTCACTTTTGGAGATCGCTTAGAGTTCTCCAACTCAATTGAATTTCCCAATACCCAATTATTAGTATTTATAGGGAAATGTCCCCAAGATTTCCCATCATCTTTCAATTTGGGATAGTTGGAAAAATGCTAAAAGAAATAATTAATTTAATTCCAAATTATATTAAAATGGCAAGACAATCATTAAACAACAAGTGGCACAAAGTGAGCAAGGGGGTTAGGTGAGAACCACAAGGAAAACCCACGTGGCCTCCTTGTTCCCTAAGCCTCCCCAAACACGAAACCCACCAATCACAATAAGACAAGACCGGTCAATATCCTTAGGCAAAAAGAAATGGTCGTTCAAGGCCTTTGTGGCTTCGGCTAGGCCGGGCTGCACGCACCGCAAGCCCACTGCTAGCTAGCTAGGCTGCGGATGCGAGCTTGCGACATCATTAGGCTGCCTAGCATGCTACACCTTGCATAGCTAATGGTGGCCTAGTAGAAACGCCACACACTCGACTAGCAATCATAGCTTATGCGTGCGCTGATTTTTCCGTCTAGTCAATTCCTAAATTAGACTCGACTTTTGACGCTCGGCTTCGATGCTCAAATCTCGGAATATGACGTTTTAGTTTATAAAATCTTGACTCATTTAATCCTTTGAATTATTTCGTCGCTTCGGTTCGGTTACACGATTGGGTGTGATCTGAAGGGTTCAGTCTTGCCTCCTTCCTTCTTTTTTCCAGCCAAGTCTTGTAGAGAAGATTGTTTCTACTCGGCCCCCTTGGCCGACTCTTCTGATTTTATAAGAGAACAAAAATCAGCTGCCTCAATATATGATTCGGCCTCCCACAAAACACCTGCGTATGTCCGAATCTTTTTCCTGACCAAATTAAACTTCAAACCATTATGCCTTGAACCTCGAAAGAATTCCAAGTACGCCATATTATCCGGTAGATTCTGAATTTGAGCTTTCTCCTGGTTAAACCTCTGGACGTACGAGAGCTACCCCACTTTCTTTACTTGGAAAATGGTCGCCAAATTAAGACTAGTCTTTCGGGGTGGAAGATTGGAGGAGAAGTTTCCAACAAATAACAAACTGAGAGTTGTGAATTAATTGGTCCATCCAGTCGGCAGACTGTTGAACCAGTCTTCTACCACACCATTCAATCTAGCCGGGGAGCATTTGCACCAGGTGGCATCATCCACACTTTGTAAGTACATCAGGTTTTTGTACGAAGTGACATGCTCTTTCGGGTTGCCCGTACCATCATGGGCACCCACAAGTACACTCTTCACTTTAGCTGGTTGAGGAGAGTTGCGAATTTCTTGAGAAAATGGAGGCGACTTGTCACCAAGATTCAACAAGCGTATTTACCGATCAATAAGCTAAGGTTATGCGGCCAATCCGCCCAGGCATACTGCCCGTACTATCCAAAGACAGGGGGAGCAGGAGGCAGAATTGTACCATAATTATGGGGCATTTGAAATTGAATTGGTTGAGTTAACAGAACTGGAGTTGGAGTATAGTGAGCTTGACTCATACTGGTATGCTTGGAGAGGCTGTGGTTGGAGAATTCATCCGGCACTGTAGGAGTGGAAGTAGTGTCCGAGTAGTGTGTCTGCTCACGCTGCTTGTGCCGGAGATAGTCTCTAGCATCTCTCCAGCGCTGGCACGACTCATTCAGCTGCTTTTAAGTCTGCTTGGTTTTCCCCCTCGCCTACTGTGTTTTCTCAATGAGCTTGGACCACATCATCCGAGGCACTCTTGGTGACCTTGCATGTCGTTTGAATATGGTGTTCCCATCAACCTAAGTATTGGCCGTCTTGCCCTAGGGTTTCTTTCGGATACCCTCTCATTCTCTTCTAGACAACTGTCTAGAAGAAGAGGGGATCTTACTCTCAAGATCCTTCTGGAGCTTTTCAAAGACGACCTTCAAGGAAGCAGCTGTGATTGGGGGATCCTCCTCCTCATGGAATGAAGTGGTCAAAGGATCACTAGATTTGATTGTTGCGATGAAATTCTCTACATGGCCGTCCTCACCAGGACTTGGTGTCTGACTATCTTTAGCCATTTCAAGCGAGTATCCCCACAGACGGCGCCAAATGTTTCGGGTTTTTTGGAATCCCTCTGGATATTGGTCTTGAATATAGCCGAATGTTCGTGGACACCTACAAAATAAAAAATATTTTAGTTGACGAAATATTCGCCTCCAACGTTCAAGTTAGTGATCAAAAACGAAATAAATGTAGAGAGAGAAAGTAAAGAGAAGTTAGAGCTTTCAGTGCTCTTTTATGATATGTCTTAATCCACCCCTCCCATCATAAAATATTGGGGTATTTATAGGGGTGGGAAAGTGTGCCCCTCTAGAGCTAGTGACCTAGAATAGCGTGCTCTGATTGGCAGCGCAATCAGGTGAAGGCACGTGTCCAAAGGGGCCGCCGCTTTACGGCTTTCTCGGGATTAAGGCCTCCTGATGTAAGGAGGCCCCTTTTCTCTCCTTTAGGTGCTCTTATGTTTTACATGCATAAGCTCCCTATTGGGACACGTGTCGCTCTTAATTGGGCCACATGTCTTTATAGGATTAGACCACGTGTTAGGGTATTTTTTACTCTAAACACCCTCAGTGCTTAGTGGAGAGCCCTCTCTCTAGGCACGACCGACCTTCTATAGGAACATTGGAAATTTTCCCAAAATTAAGCTTCGCGCCCGCGGTTGCTTGGAGTGTTGCGCGCCCTCTCCAAAGTGCCTTCTCTCCTTCTTCATGGCCAACAAAGCTAGTCTTTTTCCTTCCAAAAGAATTAAAAACCTACAAAACAAAGACAAAGATGCTAGAAAACACAAGAATTGACAGAAGTAGAAGAAAAACATGAAAGGAAGAAAATATAACCAAAATAAGAATAAAAATGATTAGAGAAGGCACAATCAAGTGACAAATTGGGGTAAATCCTTCCTAAAAAGGGGTGAAATAGTGACATAAATGCCACTCATAAGAAATTCAAACCCTATTTAGTCAAATTGTTTCGAGGGCTTACAAAATGTTCGAATAATTGAATTTAATTCACGCCATGCTCCGCATACTTTTTTTCCATATCATTGTCATTCAACCCAAAAATCCGCTGAAAAGTAGGTTTTGAATATGACAAGTTAGGGGCATAAGTCACAGGGAGAGTATTTTTACAGGGAAGCCTAGTAGAGCTTCAAACTCGCCAGGTAATATTGGTTATTTTCGTATTTCACTTAACTAGTAATGGAAATTTTGTTATGGTTTTATGATTAACTCACACGCTTGCCATTTTTATTACTTACTTCCTTTTGCTTATATTTTCCTTTTTTTTTTTTTTTATTTATAATTTTCTCATTTATTTATTTAATTTTTTTTATTCTTCTCCATTTCCCTTTTTCTCTTCCTTTACTTTTTCCTTTTTCTGATTTCTTTTGTATTTTTCTTTTTTCCTTTTCTTTTTTTATCGTTCATTTTTCGAGGTCGGTAAGTCAAGAACCTTTTCCTCCCTTGGAATTTTTTGCGTTATTTTTGCGCGAATATTATTATGGCAAATAAAAATGCGAAAAAAGACAAATGGCGATATATAAAAAATACGTCGTATGTAATAAAAAAAAAGTAATATTCATTTTCCATAAATAAAAAAATAATAATAATGGAATCAGGGTGCTCGGAGACTCTCAAAAGGTTGTTGTACATCCTGCAAAATCTAAATCAAAGATTAATAAAAAACAAAGAGATTAAAAAAAAATTACCGCGACCATCCGATGATCACAACATGAAGAAGCCACGAGGGCCCTCCGGTAAGCTGCTCAGAAAGCTCGAAGGGTCCTAACCATGTCGTTCACGGTCTCCCGCGGAACCTGTTCCAAAAAAGAAAATTTATAAAAACGTGTATGATAGATGAAAATCTATGTACATATGCGAAACAAAACATATAGACTCAAACATCACTGGGACAAACGGTATGTCCTCTTCCTCTACTGTTGAAAGAGTCTTGTGGATCACCAATCCAAAAGCGTCGGTGTATGAGATCTCTGCCATAGGAGGCACTTAACCACCCAGCTCTAACCTCTACAAAAAGTAAACAAATAACAAAGAGTCAATATCCGAACGTCAAAAAATATATAATAAAATCTAGAGAAAAAAAAACAAAAAAGACTAACTGAAACGAAAGTTGGAAAAGGAGTCAACCTGGATGCAACAAAGGCTTGGTAGGAAGCTCCATGCAGCACCAGCTGCTCTGTAGGATAACCTAGGATCGCCTGAGCTCGGTCCTCGTTAGACAACAGGTCTAGACGCAGCATCCGGATCGGAGGGTCCGCTAGAACCAAAGGCTCCTTGAACAGGAACTGCCAAACAACACGCTTACCTATGAACCACGCATCTATTCGGTGAAAAAAAGGAGAGTCCTTGATATAGTGTCAAAAAACGACAGCGAATAGCGCTTGCCCGGACAACCTTAGGGACCCCCACGACCAAGCCCCAAAGGCGAAGGTCGCCCTACAAAATAAAAATTCATGTCAAAAAATGATGATGACTTAAACAAAATAATATGGACATATGTTGTAAAACCATGCTCACCGACGAACAAGTCGCCGAAAGAATCCTCTAGCGAAAATTGCTGGCTGTAGTAGCTTATTTCTTCCGTATTATGACCAAAAGGTGGCCAATAGGGGAACGAGTCGGCCAAAGCGTCCTAGGGGCTAAAAAAGGCATGTATGAGTACCCCCAAGCCTAAAAAGCAAATAGAAAACGTGATCAACTTAATGATCAGTGCAGGTACCTCAAGAATATGGCCATGCCATGAAATGGAGATCCGGGGCACCTTAGTAGCCGCCGCGGAATCCATCACTCGGGTCACCTTGCCCGTGGTAGTAAGCATCCGGGCATACGACACCTCCGCCAAGTTCTAGTTATCCACCTGCCCCAACTCACTAAGGAAAATGAGTAACCCAACGGCGAAACGCTCTCCTTGATCACTTAGACTAGTGACGGAAAGAACATGAGCAATGTATATCCGAGCTAGCTGCTCAGGAGTACATTGCCGATTAACCTCATCGGCCGAAAACTAATCGGAACGAACCAAGTACGGACAAGACTACGCATACACATGGACGGTTGCCGCAAGACGATCCACCACTAGGTCACGTAGTCTCTCGTCTAACTCTTTACATCCCCCAAAACCACGGGCTCGCCTCCAAAAGGAAAGCCACGTGATCATAGAGTAATCGCAAGGGATAACCGACATCTCTTCCCACAGAAAGTGAAAAGTGTAGGTGGAATCCCATCAAAACTTCAACAACCCGCAATGGAAATCAAGTAACGCAAGCTGACTCGATAAATCCCGAAGAGCCGCCAGATGGGGACTAACCTCCGATAGCTCTGTCTCCTCCTTTACTACCTTGGGTAAAGTCTCAAACTGACCCCTCAAGTCACCGGAACCGTACATGCGCATGCTAGCCTCACTCTAAAAAGAAATTCGATTATGACGGGACTAAAAAAATACCAAAAGAAAGAATCAAAACGCAACATAGTCACTATGCCGCGCCAACCCCTAATCAAAACGTGTTGATCAGGGTCCCATTTAAGGACATGCGGATCCAAGTTGGGAGGAGCCTCCCAAACGAACTCCTCGAGACGACGTCGCTCAGCACCGACGCCCATGTCACCCTCTTTTAAAAAAAATGACACGATTGAATATGTTTTCTAAGTCCTAAATAAAGAATAAGGACAAATTCTAAACCCATTTAGGCAGCGTTACGGCTGCAAAAAGGGCAAAACACTAAGTCGAATGCCCTCCAATACTTGGGGCTACGACACCTACAATTAAACTCAGTAAATAGGGGCTCAAACGCCCATAAAGCCAACCTATACCAGTTCAACTAACCATTCTATAGATTATTTCTAGAAATGTTGGAAATTAATAGTTCATGGATGAATAATAATCACCCAAATATAGTAATCATCTACCAAACAATTATTTTCAAGCTTGAAAACGGCAAAAAATAGAAAAAACATGCATTTCACGCCATTTCTCGAAATCAAAATTTTCAAAACATGATTCATGAACATAGATGTAGACATAACACTATAATTTACTTCATAATCAGCAATTATGACCAAATGATCAAGCAAAAACAAGCAATTCGACTTAAAAATCGAAGAAAAAGTGTGAAACGAACATAAACAAAGATGTGCTCATACAAGGTTCAATACTTCATAAACATGGTATAACAACATGAAACAAGCAATTTCAAGAATTATAGATCGAATAACTAACCCCTAAATTCAAATCTAGGGTTCTTCGGTTTAAATTTCCCCAAATTTTGCCAAAAACAAGTGAAAATGACGAGAAATGTTAAATTGGATTTGGTAAAAGGATTTAAGTACAAGATCTTCCTTCTTTAGCTTCAAAAAGCAATGAAAATTGAGCTTTGTAGAGAGAGAAAGGGGCGAAATGGCGAAGAAGAGGAAAGAGAAAGAAAGAACTAGAAATCGCGCTTCGTTCTTCTCTTTTTACTGATTTAGGTGACGTGCGCAACTCTAAAAGTTGCGCATGACACCCCAGTGCAACTCTGATGATTGTGCGCGCCCGACCTGCTTAACTTACTGAGTTGCGTGTGAATACTGGTCACTTAAAAGACCGGTATCCGAATTTTGATCCGTTTTGAATTTTTTCTAACGGTTTTGTGCGTTATTAAACGTAATAACGCGCGAATTATCAAAATCCTTTTAAATTGCTTTGCATTTTGTAGTTTATTTATTCTTTGATTGTTTTTTTGCATCATCCTGCATGCACACCGTGCTTTGTGCCTGGCCCAAGCATACGTTTTAGATGTTTCTCGTAAAAGCGTCGACAAAATATCCCGTAGTGGTGCTTTACATAAAAGCTCCCTTGGATAGTTTGACATTTTCCTATACTGCCCTTACAGAAATGTGATGTTTTTCGTATCTTATTCGTTTCTTAAAAAAAATACCGTGTACATACAATGTAAAATTGTATGACGTACGCACAGCGTAAAATTGTATGGCATATGTGCTGCGTAAAATTGCACTAGCAACGTGATCTCCTGCCGTCAAAAACGTTAGAACCCCTTTTTCTATTAAAGGTGTTAGCTTAAAGAGTCGACAAGCGCGCCGAAACATTGGGCCTAGACAATGACCCCCGTTTGAAGCAAATACGGTTAACTAGAAAGCTATCTAGCTTTATAGGACAGGTAGGGTGTCCGTCCACCTCCTATATGAAGAGCGACCCCAACTGAAGCTGCATTTATATAGACATGTGTCCCCAGTCCTCAGACACATGTTTTCATCTTGTGGACAAAACTGCTGAGAGAGTTGTTGATTTCCTTCTCTCTCACTGGATTTGGATATGTGCCTCCAGTCCTGAGACATGTATTTCCATCTTAAGAACATCGAGTATCTGTTTTAGCAGCGTATATCAATCTTTTATTCAAGTGTTAGGCTACGAATCATGGACTAAAGTTCCAATGACAAATTGAGTGACTTTAGACCGCCAATGACATATTGAGAGGGTATCATCTCCTTCTAATCTTATTAAACCCGGTACCTTCTCATAACATGACATCACCTAGGAAAGCCTTTACTTGTAAAAGCGTTCTACATTAGCAAAAGGTCAATCTAGATTCTTTATCGCACTCAATTCAGAAAATACCTTTTCTGGTCTTAGCAGCTACTTGTCTTGAAAACTTAGCGAATCGAGAATAGTTTCGACATTCTTAACACTACTGAAAATTTTCTTATCTTTAAGCAACTTCGCAAAAGGGGTCTCTGATTTATTTCCTTGTCTACTTTGATTATTGTCTATTCAAGACTCGATCAAAGTGGGGGCTAACTATAGACATCTACTTTTGGTCCCCTGTCCCGACCGAAAGTGCTATGAGGATAAATAATTCCATCTTTATGCTGGATTGGAGTAAGGAATGCTTATCAACTACTGATTAAGGCCTAAACACATAAATCTAACTATCTTGACCCAAACGAAATTAACTAAAGCTCATTAACATTAAAGCTTGATCTGAAATTAGACCTAATCCCAAGATTTAACCTAAATTTGACGGATTTAGAAGTGCCTAGGTTAAAATCTAAGGCTACCACAGCAAAATCCGCAAGCAACTCAAAAAGTCGTATTGGCCTGGCGCGCGGAACTTATGAGGTTGCGCACGACACTTAGCGCGACCACTAGAGATGCGCTTGCGGAAGATTCAGAATTTTAAAAATATATTGAGTCGAATCTTACCATAGAGCGGAGCGCAAGACCATAGGTCGCGCTGCCCTAGGCAGCGCAACCAAATCACTTATGCGCGCCACCTGCCTCGGCAGAACCTCCGAAACCCTAATCTCAACCATTCCCTATAAATAGAGGTTCAATACGACCTTTTAACACACATATAATTAGCCTAAATGTCAGTAGTAACATCTTTGTGAAATTATGTAATAATCAACCTTCTTATCCTAAACACTCACCCCTTAATTATTTTATTTACGGCGGAGTTCCCCAACAAGAAGGAGTCCATAAGTGTTCTATGTAGGGTTTCGTAGTGACCCTCTCTACGCGGAATGAAACCCCCCAAGACCCGCCCCCATAATTAATGCAACTAATACAAGAAAAACTTAATTAAAACATAATTAAGAAAAAGGATAAGAATTATACCCTCGACGCG
Organism: Chenopodium quinoa; assembly: GCF_001683475.1. Lineage (NCBI taxonomy): Eukaryota > Viridiplantae > Streptophyta > Magnoliopsida > Caryophyllales > Amaranthaceae > Chenopodium > Chenopodium quinoa. Next base: position 278,414 of record NW_018744469.1, read on the forward strand.
TGCTTCGCTCTTACACCGAGCTCTTACTTCAACCTCGATAATGCGAGGCCTCCAACGGGATCGTACCCTTGAACACGACCCGATCGTCCTAAGCCTCGAAGGTTAGTCAAGGCCCAGACAAAATATAAACTTGGAGTTTTACGAATTTCAAGGTATACTCAATAATGGAGTTTCCTTTACTTTTCCACTCAAGTGTGTTCTTTCCCAAATACCCAAACTTTGGTATTTATAGGGAAATGAACCCTTGATATTCATTCCCCAACCAATGTAGGAAAATGAATAATATTGATAATTAATTTAATTCTAAATTAAATAAATAATCAAATCAATCACAATGCAACGAGTGTCAAGGGGAGAGAGAAAGTTAAGTGAGGACCAAGAATAGGTGGAGGGGACCATTGCCTTGCTCCCCAAGGAATTTCCCAAAGGTTAGTCCCCCCCCCTCACAAAATCGGCACATAGGGCTACTGGGCTGGCAGTCAGCCAGCATGCCAGCTAGCCCAGCCAGCCAGCACTAGCAAGCATGCATCAGCCCAGCCAGCCCATGCGCGCTGCGTGTTGCTGTGCTGGGTGATGCCTACGCTGCTGCTTGCTAGGCGCTTGGCGCTGCTAGCAAGTGCTGCTGGCTGCCTGGCTCTCGCACTCGCACGCACACGCACACCCAGGCCCTCGCACTCCCAGCATGCGTACTGCTAGCGAGCCACGCATGCATTGCTTGGTGCTGTGCTAGTGATGTTGCGATGGCATGCATGCGCACGCACCGAGCGAGGATAGTGTTGCTGCTGCGATGCCCTACACACACACACACATACGCTGGCCTAGCCATGCGATAGTGTTGTGCTTGTGAGAAGGGCCTGCGATGGTGCCTAGGCACCCAAGCATGCATGCTGCGGTGTTGTGCCATGCGAAGGAACGCACATACGCAGGCATGCTGTTGCGATAGGCTGCCTTGTGCGCCTAGCACTTATGGCTCGCTTTGAACACCATGGTGCGCCTAGCATGCACACGGTGCGCCTAGGCTTGCGATGTGCTAGCCTAGCCTAGCACTTCACATGGCTAGGCCAATGTGATGCTACAACTATGCTCGTACTTGTTGCTTGTGATTTTGCGACGCTCGGCCTCGACGCCCTAAGCTCGATATCCGACATTTGTGTTCGTTAAACTCCGACGACTCATTGAATCCTATTAATTCGTCGCTCGGATATGTTGTTCGATTGGGTTCGACTCGAAGGGTTCAGTTAAGATTAAGCTGTAATATTAATTATACCTTATGATTACTGATCGGAAGCGGCCTCCACCTAGGCATTCCGATCACTTGACCTTACTGAAGAATTAGCTTTGTAATAATTTTGAACCCTCTATCGGAATAATACACTTGTTGTAAGGACAACATTCCTTTCAATCTCCCACTTGTCCTTCTGGACAAGTGTGCATACAGTGTATAGTCCATTTCCTATGTCGCTTTATGCCTCTTCTTGAATTATAAGGTAAGATTCATAGTCATGCTTATTACGTTCAGAAGTGTTTCTCGATCTCCGAGTTCGACAGTCAATAAGTAGATGATTTCTAAAATCCATCTGAGCACGACCATGCATTGTCACAGTCTCGCTCTTCGAGCGGCCTTGTAAACAACTAAGATATGTTCCCTATTGTTAATAGGGGGACATTCCCAGTCTTGCATTGTAAGTTTTTCATACTAAGAGGACCTAATCTTCTGAGTGTTCCCGTTATGATCCCCAGTTACGGCAGACGTTAGGCAACATCAAAGAGACTAGTACTCAAAAAAGAAAACTTCACAATACTCATTGGTCGAGGAAACGAGTTCTGATAGCTATAATGAGAAATGTACTTATGCCAATTTTGAATCTCTTAAAGTACTCTCAAAGGTCTATCCAGTGCAGTTCAAAACTAGCACCTGTGCAAATGATTTATGACCATCATGTCCTTGCAGCACAAGAAACGGTGCTGTAAATCATACTACACACTAATCTCTGGTGGTCATCAATCGTCCATCATTTAGATGATCTTGATTAGGGATAATTTTCGATTTAAATATTCAATGTTCACTTAACAGGTGTTTCTTTATCCAAGACATGGTCTTGATACCCTGTTTTGAATATTTCCATATATCGAATGGACTCATTATTTAAAACAACAACTAAATAGCAATGGAGTGAAAAATAATTTTGCATAAAAAATAATTACTCCATAAATAAATGGTTTCAACACAGTGTCTTACATTAAAACATCTAGTTTAATTAAAACACATGTACAGGGAATTTCAAAGCCAGTCTCCAAAGTGCTTTATTCCCATTGCGTCAATGTGCTTGTTGTGCTTCACTTGAGGCAGAGGTTTAGTCAAAGGATCGGCCACATTATCATCTGTGCCAATCTTGCAAATTCTGATTTCACCTTTGGATTTCCATTCCCTTATCATGTGAAATTGCCTTTAGACATGTTTGACCTTCTGGTGCTCTCTTGGCTTCAATTGTAGAATTTGCAGTGGTGCTCTGCTTGGCACTCTTCCAGCTAAACGTTCCTCCATTCAGACAGAATATGTACCCTAACTATGACTTGAAGTTGTCTCTGTCAGTCTGGAAGCTAGCGTCGGTGTAACCTTCAACAACCAGGTCTTAATGGCCACCATAAACCAGGAATTTATCCTTGTTCCTTTTCAGGTACTTTAGGATATTCTTGGCCACAGTCCAATGCGCCTCTCCTGGGTTTGATTGGTATCGACTCATAGCGCATAAAGCATGCGATACATATGGCCTGGTACATATCATGGCATACATGATTGACCCAATTAGTGAAGCATATGGAATCTGATCCATTCTCTCTCGCTCAACAGGTGTTTGTGGACACTGTTTCTTGCTGAGAGTTACGCCATGGGACATGGGTAGATGCCCTCTCTTGGCATTCTCTATGTGGAATCGTGCCAGTACCTTATCAATGTAAGTACTCTTGCTCAATCCAATCATCCTCTTAGATCAATCCTTGTTGATCTTGATGCCCAATGTGTACTATGCCTCTCCTAAGTCCTTCATTGGAAAACACTTTCCTAACCCTTTACGGACTCTAGTAATTTTGTCACTCCCACTGACCTTCTTGTATACACAAGATTCATCTGGATTCTTGATAAAACCAAACTTGCTGATGGCTTCATCAAATCGCAGATTCCAACTTATGCTTGCTTGCTTTAGTCCATAAATGGACTTCTTAAGCTTACAAACCTTTCCAGCGTTGCTCGGATCAACAAAAACCTTCTGCCTATGTCATGTACACAATTTCTTCCAAAATCCCATTTAGGAAGGCGGTTTTGACATCCATCTGCCATATTTCATAATCGTAATATGCAGCAATCGCTAGAATAATCCGGACAGACTTTAGCACTGCAACAGGTGTAAAGGCTTCATCATAGTCAATCCCGTGGATTTGTCTATAACCTTTTGCCACCAGTCTAGCTTTGTATATTGATACATTTCCATCATTGTCTGTCTTCAATTTGAAGATCCAATTGCAAACAATGGGTGTGTAACCCTTGGCAAATTCACCAAGTCCCAGACTTGATTTTCAGACATGGAGTCCATCTCGGATTTCATGGCCTCTAGCCATTTAGCAGAGTCGGGGCTCGTCATAGCTTGTTTGTATGTCGCTGGCTCATCTCCATCCATAACTAGGATGTCTTGATCATTAGTTAAGACAATACCAAGGTATCAGTCTGGTTGAGATCTTTGTCGTTGCGACCTACGAAGGGTAATGGGTTGAGCATTTACATTGTCTGTTTGATTCTAACCAATCTTCTCAGCTGCTTCCAAAGCACTTAGATTGTAAGTTTTATCAGGTTGACATTATTGCTCATCCTTTCGAACTTCGTCGAGTTCGATTTTCCTCCCACTTGTCATTTTGGAAAGGTGTTCCTTCTCCAAAAAGACACCATCATGAGCAACAAACACTTTGTTCTCGGATTTATTATAGAATTAATGCCCTTTGGTTTCTTTTGGATATCCCACAAAGAAACACTTGTCTAATTTAGGGTGAAGTTTGTCCGAAATTAATCGTTTGACATATGCTTCGCAACCCCAAATCTTGAGAAAAGACAACCTAGGAGGTTTCTTAGTCCATAATTCATATGGAGTCTTTTCAACAGCTTTTGACGGAGCTCTGTTCAGTGTTAGTGCCGCGGTTTGTAGCGCATGTCCCCAGAAAGATATAGGAAGTTCACTAAGACCCATCATTGATCGAACCATGTCTAACAAGGTTCGATTTCTCAGTTCGGACACTCCATTCCATTGAGAAGTTCCGGGAGGTGTTAACTCTGAAAGAATACCATTTTCTTTCAAGTGATCGTCGAATTCATGGCTCAAATATTCGCCACCTCAATCCGATCAAAGTGCTTTAATTTTCTTGCCAAGTTGATTTCAACTTCTTTCTAAAATTCTTTGAATTTGTCAAAAGATTCAAATTTATTCGACATTAAGTATATATAGCCATATTTACTAATTTTTGTTAACGAAGTTGAATTCTTAGTGGTCTTAGTTAGCGGTATGAACTCTTGTCTAATCATATGTAAAACATGTAATTTCCATTGAACATATATTTGCAAGACAACTATTGTCAAAGTCTTATATTCAAAGTAACTAGGTGTCCAACACCATGGATCATAGTATGTTCAAAAGCATGATGAAAAACTAAGATTAGTTTAATTACATGTCATAGACAAAATAGTGCATGCAAGCACGACCGAAAAACCATCTTCGTCGTCTACTTGTCCTTGCACCAACACTTGATAAGATTCTCACTTGGTCCCTGAAAAGGCAACATAAAGTGAGTCATACTTGGTATATAATACCTATGATAAGCTTAATTCACAAGTGTTTAAGGAAGATACCTGAGGCAGATGCTCCATTCCTCTCCTCCTCTTCGTGAAAGAGCTTGCATTCACTCTTGTAGTGGCCTTTCCCACCGCAATGGAAGCAACACATCTTTGCCTTGACCTTGAAATCCCTCCTCTTTGATGGTCTTTTGGTTGCCCCAAATGAATTGGCTCAGTGAAGTAGCTCCACAACACTCTTCAAAGAATGTGTCTCCTTTCTTTTAGAAATATATGCCCTTAGTGCATCATATCCTGAGTGGAGTGAAGTGAGCATAATATGACAAGCCATTCAATCTTCTAATGGAATTCCGAGGAGTTCCATGTGCTTGAAGAGCCTAGTCATTCTTGCCACATGGGGTCGGAGGGGCATACCCGGTCTCAACTTGGTGTTGCAGACTGTAGACCAAAGATGGTACCTCTCTTTAGCAAGACAACCTTGATCTGATGGCTTCACATTCATGTCTATAAGTGACCTAGTCACCTCAAACAAGAGTCCATCATTGTTGTCGTTGAAACTCTTAGAGAATATCACACCGACAACATCCCTTAGTCCTCTAGGGAATAAGTCCGAAAAAGGGAAAGGAAGTTTTTCTTTCCATTCTTCTGGGATGGAGTTAGCCATGAGTTGTGACACTAATTTGCAATCATTGGACCATGCACAATAAGTTTCGTCACTCAAGTCTTTCTTGGCACAGAGGGTTGGGAGGGAAGTATCCAGAACATACTCCTTGGAACAACTCCGGAGAGTTTTCCTGAGTTCCTCTTCCCATTCTAAAAGGTTTGTCAAGTTAAGCTTAAAAGCCAACTTATCGGGGAGACCCGGGCACATATGGTTGTTGTTTGAGTTACTTGCAGACATTGTTCTACAATTGAAAGAATTTGAAATGAAAAAAAAAACCCATTCATAAACCAATAAGTTTGAAATTTAAAAGCGTTCATGCACATTTTCAATCTTATTGAGCATTTTATCCACGCATTGATAAATGTCCCCTTTAGGCAAGAATAAAATGATTCCGAGATCCCAAAGATCAAGAAATGGTTAAGCATGCTTTGGCTTGTCTTAACATTAAATATCTTAAGGTAAGGAATCTAATTGCTAATAGCTCCAAGCTACTCTCGGTTTGATAAAATGTCGCATCTAATGCACTCTTGACATTTTGTCTCTTTTGCCACGACATCTAAGGACTCCTTACTGATATCGTTGAGCTTAACCAAGACAACTTGTATACCTAGTATACCTTACGTTCCTAGGGAAGTAGTGATGCCTCGCTTTGGCGTAGCCCATCACATACACACATTAGTTCGGTAAGTGTTGTTCTTGGAACGGCAAATTTTAGCTCAATATTTTAAGGGACCTAGGGTTTCTATATTGGTTGATTTAAGTGAAATTAACTAATCATTCGCAACATATGAAATCCTAGACATGCATCTAACATTCATATACAACAATAATATATATAAAGCATAAATTGGTGCATTTGGCAACTAACATGACCCCTTGAAATCTTCAAATCTTTAAGGGTCTTCATCTTGGCTCGTCTTCATCGAAACGTCGTCTTGACACATGTTTGCCAAAATAAAATAACTAGCTACTACGACTAAGATAAATCTAAAGTGCAAAAATAATTAACGGTTCGCAGACCATATTTAGACTTACAAAAATACATAACGGAACGCAGTCCGTATTTTCTATCCTAGTCGGGTCCCACTAGTTGCCATTTTCTCAAAACCTATTTTGATAACAATCTTTCATTCACCAATTCACTATTTGTGAATGGCCCATGCACATTACGAAATACATAATTAAACACGCAAAACTAGTAACTAACTTAGGTGGTTAATTCGATTAACGCGCCTAATTAAAACTAGTCAAAGTTGTTTAATCCATTATTTCTAAAATGCAAAAAGCTCACGTAATTAACTAAGCTCCCACTAAATTCCGCATCCATACTTAATCAATCTGATTAATTAAGTCGGCTTAACCCATTATTTGTCAAAATTTTGCAAAAACCGAAAAATTGGGGTTTTAACCTAGAATAAAATAATTACATAAATATTTTAAAATTGGCAAAATTTTGCAAAATACATAACTCAAAATAAAGCAAAATAGCCCACACAATTGCTTGGTGGGTGCGCACCATGGCAGCTAGGCAGCCCATGCCTTGTGCTATGTTGCGTTGTGCTAGCATGCAGCGCCCAGCACAGCAAGCCACGCTGCTTGCACCAGCAGGCTGCCTAGCATGCTACGCCTGCAAGCAAGTGGTGCGCTGGCTGGTGCTTGCTGCCATGCTGCCCAGCAGCATCCCCTCGCAAGCCAGCTCCCAGCCACTGCCCCACGCACATCAGCCCCTAGCATTCCTCGCCACACAGCATCGCACAGCAGCACCATGGCTTACCCCCTGTGCGCACCATAGGCAGCCTACATGCGGGCTGCTGGGCAGCCCGGCTGGCCTTGGTGACGCTTGGGGTTTTGCCTCGATTTGCGTGCAATTTCTCGGGATTTTAATCTTGATTTGTGTGTGACACAAAACTAATTCCAAACTTATTTTAGAATTAATTTAGGGAAAAATGAAAATAAAATAAGTCTAATTTGATTAAATTCAATTTGATGGTGCACAAGCCTAATCATCCAAAATTTTATTTTGAAATAATTTATGTCTTCCTTTATGCTTAAAATTGAATGAGCTATGTCTATAATTAATTTAGACCATATGCAAATTAATAATGGATTTGACAAATGGGAGTTGAAAAATAAATTAATCATCTAATGATAAAATTTTCCAACTTTCATACTTGTGTAAAATACCAAGATTACATCTTTTAATATGAAGATTAATCAAAATTTTACTCACAAGTATTTGACCTTCATGGATTTTAATCAACAAAAAATGAAAAAATCCAAACTTTGTTCAATATGGAATTTAGGGTTAAAGTTCCAATCATTTAAACTTTTAAATATTAGATCCTTAACATAATTAGGAACATAAAATTATACATTCACATCAAACATTCACACATTAATGCAATTTATTTGCATAATTGTGAAAAATCAAGTCTGTGTGACAAAAAGCATATCAACTCAAGCACTAATTAAAACTCCATAACTATGCTTAAGGATATTTAAAATAGCAGTAGATTAAGGATGCAATAATTCATTTAATCTAGCCTTGTAATGCTTGCATTAATCAAGGCTTAAAAAGATTTAAAATTTTCGTTGAAAAACGAAAAACCCCCCAAAAACTTGGGTTTCTGTTTCAAATTTGGCTTCTGGACAGTTCTTTAAAGGGTTGAATCTATTTCAGAATGTCGATCCCACCCAAATATCACTATTTTTGAGCAAAAATCTGGGTTCAACAGCAAAATTGAGAAAAATACGAGTTTTAAAAATCTGGGTTCAACAGCCAAAGGAGTCTATAAGTGTTCTATGTAGGGTTTCGTAGTGACCCTCACTACGCGGAATGAAACCCCCCAAGACCTCCCCCATAATTAATGCAACTAATACAAGCAAAACATAATTAAGAGAAAGGATAAGAATTATACCCCCCACGCGTGCTTCGCTCTTACACCGAGCTCTTACTTCAACCTCGATAATGCGAGGCCTCCAATGGGTTCGTACCCTCGAACCCGACCCAATCGTCCTAAGCCTCGAAGGTTAGTCAAGGCCCGGACAAAATATAAACTTGGAGTTTTACGAATTTCAAGGTATACTCAATAATGGAGTTTCCTTTACTTTTCCACTCAAGTGTGTTATTTCCCAAATACGTACCCAAACTTTGGTATTTATAGGGAAATGAACCCTTGATTTTCATTCCCCAACCAATGTGGGAGAATGAATAATATTGATAATTAATTTAATTCTAAATTAAATCAATAATCAAATCAATTACAATGCAACAAGTGTCAAGGGGAGAGAGAGAGAGTTAAGTGAGGACCAAGAATAGGTGGGGGGACCATTGCCTTGCTCCCCAATGCATTTTCCAAAGGTTGGTCCCCACCCTTCACAAAACCGGCACGTAGGGCTGCTGGGCTGGCAATCAGCAAGCATGCCAGCTAGCACTGCCAGCTAGCCCAGCCAGCCAGCACCAGCAAGCATGCATCAACCCAGCCAGCCCATGCGCGATGCGTGCTACTGTGTTGGGTGATGCCTATGCTGCTGCTTGCTAGGCGCTCTGCGCTGGTAGCAAGTGCTGCTGGCTGCCTGGCTCTCGCACTCGCACGCACACGGACACCCAGGCCCTCGCACTCCCACCATGCGTGCTGCTAGCGAGCCACGCATGCTGGGCACCGCCTCGCTAGCCACACGCACAAGCATGCGATGCTTGCTGCTGTGCTAGTGATGCTGCGATGGCATGCATGCAAACGCACTGAGCGAGGCTAGTGCTGCTGTTGCGATGCGTTACACGCACACGCACATACGCACTGGCCTAGCCACGCAATAGTGTTGTGCTTGTGCGAGGGGCCTGCGATGGTGCCTAGGCACCCAAGCATGCATGCTGCGGTGATATGCCATGCGAAGGAACGCACATACGCAGGCATGCTGCTGCGATGGGTTGCCTTGTGCGCCTAGCACTCATGGATCGCCTAGCACACCATGGTGCACCTAACATGCACATGGTGCGCCTAGGCTTGCGATGAGCTAGCCTAGCCTGGCACTTCACATGGCTAGGCCAATGTGATGCTACGACTATGCTCGTACTTGTTGCTTGTGATATTGCGACGCTCGGCCTCGACGCCCTAGACTCGATATCCGACGTCTGTGTTTGTAAAACTCCGACGACTCATTAAATCTTTCGGATTAATTCGTCGTCTCAGATCGGTTATTTTATTGGGTTCGACCCGAAGGGTTCAGTTAAGATTAAGTTGTAATATTAATTATACCTTAATATTACTGATCGGAAGCGGCCTCCACCTAGGCATCGAGAACGCTCCGTGAGAATGTGGAGGTTGTCACCCAACTTGAAAAGATGGCTCGAAGCGTAGCGATCTCTAAGAACGCTCCCTGAGAATGTCGAGGTTGTTGCCAAACATGAGAAGATGGCTCGAAGCGCAGCGGTCTTCGACAGCGCTACCTGAGAATGTGGAGGTTGTCAAACAAAAAAAAAACTTTGATTTAGTGTTACCTAGAGACGTGTGCTTGGCAAATCCAAATAAGCGTTTCATTCCCCTTAACTCCTTTATTTGTAGAACTAACGGTTCTACAGGTATCGGCGTTAAAAAGGATGGTCTAGGATCGCAAAAAGTTATGAATCATTCTCTGTCCTTATCGACTTACATTGACTTTTGGTTTTAAAACTTACGTTTCTCCAAACTCAGTCAAAGTGGGGGCTTCTATAGAAACCTGATTGTGTCTCCCCGAAAACCAAACTTCATGATGAGTACCTTTTACGTCTTTGATTAACGAGTTCGGTAAAGAGTTGAAGAGTCTCGTGAAGTTCCCTTAAGCCTTGACCATGTTTATACCTTTCCTAAAATGTGTTAAGCCAATATCATTTATTTCGTGTCTTTAAACCCGAAATCATTCATTTCGTGTCTGTAAAAATCATTCATTTCGTGTCCAAGTCATTAAAACGTCTGAACCAGATTGTTTTGGTCCATAATCCCGGTCCATCTATTGCTTAGTCGGATGGGGTTTGAAAAGATCTTTCCAATGACATATTATAAGCCCAAATCATACCTAAAAGGAATAAGTTATGGCTAAAAAACTAAACCGAGCCCAAACCGAGCCTAGGTCCACCTTACCTACGACCTAATGATCATATGACGGTCCAAATATCTTATGCCTAATCCTATATTAATTAGTATCTTTAGGAACTTCTAGAATTCTCAAGAAGGTTCTATTCTATCTTTTCCAAAAAGGGAAAGATCGAAGAGTTTGAGATGGAATAAAACATCACTTTTGATAATCCTAATTCCTCAAAGACGTCCAGATATATTTCACAAATATAATTCCATTAGAAATCAAACACAATAAGACTTTTTTTGCTCGGAAACCAACGCAGAACGTTTGAATCAACGCGCCGCGTTAGATCTATTACGCCGCAATAAGGTCCCAAGCGTCGCGATACAGCTGTCATCCTGTGTTGGAAAGAATTTTATTCCGAATTGAATTCTGATTTTTTCTGATCGTCCAGACTCTCTTTTTTCCCTATAAAGAGAGTTTGTTTTCGCCGTTTTCAAATCAGCTAGAACCGTCAATCATAAGCTATAATAACTTATCTCTAATCATCAATCATTATTTATCATCCATGTTCTTAGCCTAAACACATCCTTGATACATCCTAATCAGTCACAATACCTCATTCATGAGATTCAAATACTCCAAGCCATCCTCGACGTTGCCTTCGACCTCTACGTGAAAGGTTGATAGTTCTGAGGGTTTGGTCCCAAGTCTATATTTCAATTCATATTTGATTTATTTACTTTATTGATTTAACTTTCTTGAAGTTTACTTACATGTGTATTGTTTTAATAGCAAGAAGGTTGAGACATCAAAGTGAGTAATTCAAACCCTTTTCACCATTCTTTGATTTTTGAGTAGATATCATGTTTACAATGTTACTTTAATTCCTAGTAACATGCTTAGAATGTTTTTATGATTTCTAGTATCATGTTTAGGATAATGGTTTGATTTTGTTATCAGTGACATGCTAGGATCTGTTATTAGTCCGTTTAGTATTATGCCTAGAATTTTACTATTAACGATATCTTGGAGATGTTCTTATGACGATGATTGTTGTATTAATTATATGTTTCTTGATTATTTTGGATTTATTGTTATTTCTTGATCACGCCACTTTTTGCAGGTTTAAAGGGAATTTGTACGTGAAATCACGCATAATAAGATAATTTATAATTGATTTAGGGCTAATATGACCTTAATTCAAGTGATCACCAACAATAGATTTGATTGTGCATTAATAATTAACCAACGTAGATAAAACAAGTTTAGGATTAACTTTATGTGTGCATGTTGATTGAAAAGCGCACATGAATATTATAATAATTGAGTGGAGGCATATTTAGGGTGGGTTCAATCTTTTTAAGGTTGGATTCGTACCATCATCCCCGAACATCCAATCATGGTTCCAAACCACTATGGAGTTAGCGATCTCCGTTGTGGAATGGGGTGTAACCTTCACACCCGTGAACGGTTTACAAGTTCCTAAAACTTGTTGGCGACTCTTTTATCTCTAGCTTCTTTTCCTTGGATTGCCGCCATGCCTAAAAGTATGACCCCTCAGTAGGGGTCAAAAACAAGTTTGAAAAATTCCCTACAGTTTTTGGCAACTTCACTGGGAAGGATTTCTAGATTGATTCCTAAAATTATTTTAGCAATTAATTTGGAATGAGTGTATGAGACTTGAAAGATTCTAGATATTCATGTGCGTAATTTTGAGTAACATTGTAGCATAAGCATAAAAACGTTCGCATTGGAAAGACAATCCGTAATGCGTAAAAAACATAGGACATAAACGTAGGAAAGGCCGGAAATATTTTTCACAACTAAAATTGAAAAGACGCAACAACAAATTGGAAGAAACATCATAAATAGAAACTGCCACAAAGCGTTAGAAACCAACGCTAGATGATTAACTTATCGCGCCGTGATAGAGCTATCGCAAGACGTTGGTCCTGCCGTCAAGCGATACAATCTGGCGATTTTGCGCCAGAATTCGGTCTTTGAGTTTCGCCCAATTCTAGTTCTATCTCGACAATTTTACTTCCTAACTAAGTTATTTTGACCTTTCTGAACCCACATGTGTTTTACATATGGTTTTAGCCCTTGGAAATTCACGCTCCTTCCACCCTAATAAACGCTCCGTGTAATAATGGGTGCACCTGAGTTTGTTGAATTCACTAAACCATGGAGTTAAGTTTAACTCGCAAGGTCCCGTCCATCGTGCCAACCCTTCTAAGGTAAGGCTTCAGCGCGATGCATCCGAACTCTTAACCATGGACCCTCTTCGACACCATAATCGTTGACCTTAGAGAGCTAGAGCCATGGTTAGGTAGAAACTCATTGCATCATGTTGTGACCACTTGACTACTTGTGCATATCTTAGCTTACTTGTGCATACCTTGTTTGTGATTAAACTAACCCTTTGATTGTGTTTAATCTAAGGCTTTGTCTTAACTTGATTCTTGTACGTATGACTTTTATATACTAACCCAAAAGACTTTGCTTAATTAATTTGGTTAATTACAATGAATCAATGTAGAACGAATATGCTTGAACCTAGAAGACTTTAGGCCTGAACCTTAGAAGGAACGACCGAAACAAGTTAGTAAGATGCTCCAGTTTTGGCGCACCACATCTAACATGGGGCGCATGGCGTTTGGAACCATTGCGACGCATTAGGCTTGATGCACCACGATGGAACCGACGCCATGCGACAGTTCCAACACCATGCGTTTGTTCGGTTTTCTCTTTCCAGGTCTTCGCATCAAGTCTTACTATCACGATTAACTAGTTTAATGATAACATTTGGTCTTTTCTTGGTCTTGTTCGAGTGTAACCACATGTCTAGTCACATGGTCATGACATGAGTCTAGTAAATATCACTTACACACACGAGTCTTTGCACACACTTTGAACATACCTTTTTTTACACCATGACCATGTCTTAGGTCCATACATGAGTAATCCTTTCCGTCATTCGAGTTGGGAGTCCTTCCCATTCCCGAAACTTTCCATATCTATCAACAAATACACCCTCTCCTTCTACATCACTTTCCATACTTTACATACGTTACACTTTCCTTCTCATACACTTTCTACATTCACATACTTTCCTCTTTCATGATTCACCCATACCATATTATTCCCCTCATACACTATGATTTTTCCCCATCTATGCATGTTGAATCGAGTTCGAGTCATGTGATTGACAATAAGTGTCCATGGTTTCCCTTTCTACAACCTTTTGTCTAGGAAAACACAAATAATGAGGCAGGTTTCGATGACAAAGATTTCATGATTCTTTTCTTATTCTTGTTTTCCCCTATCCCTTAATGAGTCTTGCATAGGCACCCTCCCTCATGTTTCTTCATCAGTTTTTAATTACCCTTTCCATTTCAATAAAATGAGCATTTATTTCCTTACATATGATCATTTCATAAAGAAATATCCACGCCGATCTAGACACAAGGTATACCAATGATTTGAGGAACCTCTTGTAGCCACATCATGTCACATTTACCCTTTCAAATATACAATCCTTTCTTGATAAACCACTTTGAGCCTCGTCTAACAATTAACCTTTTTTTTTCAACCCACATCTATATAACCTTGGAATGGGATGATGTGCAACTTATGTAACTTTTAAAGCCAAGTACAAAAGCTTGAGAAATTTCAAAAGTTTAAAACGCAATAAAAGTGTGCAAAAGGGCAAGTGTTCCAATGTCTTTTGATATGAACACATCTCGGATTACGTCTCTTATCGAGTGCTCGGTACCGTGCCTAAGAAACATGAATACCAAGTGAGTGATAGACCGCATGATTGGGATTGCCCGCACTTATCCAAAAAAGACACAAATGCAAAAAAACAAAAAAAAACAAATTCAAAAGTGAGAAACCTCAGGCATACAAATACCAAGGTTCAAATGCAAGATTGCACACCTTGGGGGCTTACTTTGGGTCTTGAGCCTTTATCCTTTCTTCTTCAACCTTTAGCCTAACCTCATTACATCCCCTGAAAGAACTATTTGATGTATACACACACTTGTGCGAGTTTTGGCTAGAGCGACTTTCGACCTAATTCCTAACGGATACGTAGGCAACCTCACATTGCGGTGCAGCCGTATTAAAAATGCATTCACTCATCATGATCATATCAAGGGATCTCCAATGCTCATCCCTATCCGTTTAGAGCTAGACTTGTAGGCTTGATCCTTACTTCATTAGCTTACCCAGCCTAAGTGTCACCATCATTTGGGTGCTCTCAATTTTTTTTCCACACCCTTAGCCTTTGCAGCCTAACCTTACAGTCACTATCACACACATCACAAATACATAGCCAAATAATCCTTCCCTAATGAACCTTTTGTCATGAAATCTTGATATAACTTTGAAGCATGCCTTGTTATCTTTGAATCACTCATTATCATCACTCATCATCGCATCACAAAGTATGAAGTACTTAGCCTAAGTTACCAAAATACTTTCATCAATTGAGATAGTCTAGGATGCTACAATACTTGCACCATGAGATACAACAATTAAAGCATACACTTGATTAAGCTCATTCATCATGCACTATTACTTGATCCATTCTTTTCATCTTTTTCCTTTTGCGGAAGTTCAAAAACTTTCATTTTAACCAGCACTTTACCTCCTTTCATTTTCGCGTTTTTCTTTTAGGGAGAAAGTCGGTACCCTCCACAAAAATGACGAGAATTTTTCTTTTTTCTGCATTTTCAAGTTGCACGAGCACTATAACCACACACGATTCATGCACATTGAGTCACATCAAGTTGAGTCTACATACATGTGTCAAAAAACATCGAGTTGATTTGATTACATTAAGTCACATAATGAGTCAAGTAACACCAAGCCTTGAGTCAACCTCAAGCTAACCAACCACAATGAGTCGAGAACGCCAAGTCTTGGGTCAACCTAAAGAAAACAACCAGCAAAGTCCTCCCCCCAAGCTTCTGTTCAAAGTCAATCGAGCAATCTCACCAAATCACCAAAGCTCCTGTTCGCAGCCAATAGAACAATTTTACCAACTGTCACCGATTCTTTGGAGCTTATGTTCGAAGCCAATCGAACACTCGCACCTTTACAAAGCTCCCTTGTTCAGAGACGAAGGAACATTGTAGGGTTTCGTTATGACCCGACACTACGCGGAAGGAAACCCACCAAGACCCGCCCCTTAATTAAAGCAATTAAACAAGCATAATTAACTTAATAAAACAAGATTAAGGACAAGAATTATACCTTTGACGCGTGCTTCGCTCCCAACGAGCTCTTACTTCAAAATCCCGAAAAGACGAGATCTCCGACGGATCGTACCCTCGACCCGACCCGAGTGTCCTAAGTCTTGAAGGTAAGTCAAGACCCGGACAAAATAACTATGAGTTTTACGAATCAAAGGTTTACTCTTTTCTAGAGTTGCCTTTTTAATTCCACTCAAGGTTGTGTCAAATCCCAATACCAAGATTGGTATTTATAGGGAAATGATCCCTTGATTTCCAATCTCCCATCAATGTGGGAGAGTTGGTAAAATGGTAATTATTTAATTCCAAAATTAAAAAATTAATCAACTCAATCACAAATCGACACATGGCCCAAATATAGAGAAAGCCAAGTGAGGACCAAGGCTTGGGGGACCATTGCCTTGATCCCCAAGGCCATGTATTGGTCCCCACACACCATGCCCAAAACCGGGTCAAGGTGTGCTAGCTGGCTGCCAGCTAGCGTGCCAGCTGGGGCTGCCAGCTAGCGTGCCTTGCTGCCCAGCACCCAGCCAGCCAGCCAGTGCACGCTGCTGCTGGGCTATGCTGGTGCTACGTGCTGGCGCTGGGCGCTGCTAGCACCTAGTGCTGGCATTAGCCCCAGCAGCCCACGCACTCACTCTTCGCGCCTCACTGCTAGCACAACCAGCATGCGTGCTGCTAGCGAGCCACGCATGCTGGCCACACTGTCCCCCACACCATTCGCATACCCCATCGCACACACGCACTAGCACGATGCCTACGCTAGCACTAGCCAGTGCCTAGCACTGCTTGTGCTTGATGCGAGGCATGTGCGCACGTACACGCACTCGCATGCGTGGCGCTGCTGCCTAGCACCCAGCCAGGCATTGCACGCACACGCACCAGCCATGCGCCACGCATCACGCACTGCCATCCCACACGCATCACATGCGAGGCTAGTATGCGAGGCTGCGAGTGCCAGGCCCTAGCATCGAGCTGGCGCGCAGCCCCGTCACATGTGCTGCGATGCTTAGTGCTGCCATGCGAAGGCTAGCACTCAAGCACACGCACATGGCGCGTCATTGCCAGGCAGCCAGCCACGCCAGCACCTGGTGCTTGCGAAGGTGCTGCCAGGCCAGGCACGCACGTACGTAGCACCCAGTGCTTGCGATGGTGCGCCTGGTGATGCCATGGCCTGCGATAGGCGCCATATGCACCCAGGCACCACGCTAGCATGCTTGCTAGCTGCTATTGGTTGCCTGGTGCCGGTGTGGCCTGCGATGGCTGCCATGCGCACCTAGGCACCCATGCTAGCTTGCGATGGGTTGCTAGGGTGCGCCTAGGCTACGATGGTTCCTATCACACCATGGTGCGCCTAGAACACACATGGTGCACCCAGGTTTGCGATGAGCTAGCCTAGTCTAGCTATGGCTACGCTCATGCTTGTCGATTGTGATTTTGCGACGCTCGGTATCGACGCCCTAGGCTCGATTTCCGACGTATGTATTCGTAAAACTCTGTCGACTCATTAAATCCTTTCGGATTAATTCGACGTCTCGAATCGGAGATTCGATTGGGTTCGACCCGAAGGGTTCAGTTAAGATTAAGCTATAATATCAATTGTATCCTGATATTACTGATCGGAAGCGGCCTCCACCTAGGCATTCCGATCACTTGACCTTACTGAAGAATTACCTCTGTAATAATTCTGAACCCTCTATCGGAATAATACACTTGTTGGAAGGACACCATTCCTTTCAAACATTTCATCCAAAGCTCTCTTATTCAGAGATGAGTGAACATTTCATCCAAAGCTCCCTTGTTTAGAGACAAGTGAACATTTCATCCCAAGCTTCCTTGTTCATAAACGAGTGAACATTCCTTGAGTAAGATCTTGTTCAGAGACGCGTGGACATTTCTTTCAAAGATGAGTGGATATTGACAGCGCTCTCTGAGAATTTGGAGGTTGTTAACCAAATTGAGAAGATGGTTCGAAGCATAGCGATCTCTAACAGCGCTCCCTGAGAATTGAATGTGGTGATTGTCGCCCAATTTGAGAAGATGGCTCGAAGCGTAGCGGTCTTCGACAGTGCTCCCTAAGAATGTGGAGGTTGTCAAACTTTTATATGATGTTACCTACAGACGTGTTCTCGGCAAAACCAAATACGCATTTCTTTCCCCTGAACTACTTTTTTGTAGAACTAACGCTTTCTACAGGTATCGGCATTAAAAGGATGGTTTAGGATCGCAAAACATTCTGAATCATTCTCCGTCATTATCGAATTACCTTGACTTTTATTGTAAAAACTTATGTTCTCCAAACTCAGTTAAAGTGGGTGCTTATGTAGAGACTTGATAGTGTCTCTGTAAAAACCAAACCCAGTGATTAGTGCCTTTCACGTTTCCGATTAACGAGTTCGGTAAAAAGTTAAAGAGTCTCGTGAAGTTCCCTTAATCCTTGTGTCTTTAAAAATCATTCATTTTTGTCTTTAAACCAAACGCAATTATTTCGAGACTTTAAACCCAAAATCATTCATTTTGTGTCTTTAAAAATCATTCATTTCGTCTTCAAGTCATAAAAACTTCCAAACCAGACTATTTTGGTCTATAATCCTTGTCCAATTATTGATTATATGGATGGGGCTTGAAAAGATATTTTCAACGATATATTATAAGCCTAAATCCGACTTAAAACGAATAACTTATGGCAAAAGTTCAAAACCTTGCTAAAACCGAGCTTAGGTCCACCTTACCTATGACCCAATGATCATATGAGGGTCCAAATATCATATTCCTAACCCTAAATCTATTAGAATTCTTTAAGAACTTCAAAAATTTTCTAGAAATTTTTAATCTAACCATTCCGAAAAGATAAAGATGAAAGGAATGGTGTCCTTCCAACAAGTGTATTATTCTGATAGAGGGTTCAAAATTATTACAGAGCTAATTCTTCAGTAAGGTCAAGTGATCGGAATGCCTAGGTGGAGGCCGCTTCCGATCAATAATATTAAGGTTAATTAATATTACAGCTTAATCTTAACTGAACCCTTCGGGTCGAACCCAATCGAACAACCGATCCGAGACGACAAATTAATCCGAAGGATTTAATAAGTCGACGAAGTTTTACGAACATAGACGTCGGATATCGAGCCTAGGGCGTCGAGGCCGAGCGTCGTAAAATCACAAGCAACAAGTACGAGCATAGCCGTAGCTAGGCTAGGCTAGCTCATCGCAAGCCTAGGCGCACCATTGTGTGCTAGGCGCGCCATGCATGCTAGGCGCACTAGGATGCCCATCACAGCACCACATGCGTGTGTGCGTGCCTTCGCATGGCACAGCAGCACAATAGCGTGCGAGCCTGGGTGCCTAGGCGCCATCGCAGGCCACATGCACCAAGCACAACCCATCGCAGTGCTAGGCACTTGCGTATGCTTGTGCCTAGGCCTGTTGCTTCATCGCAGCACCATCGCCAAGCATCAAGCCATCTAGCATGCGTGGCTCGCTAGCAGCACGCATGCTGAGCCACGCATGGGTATGCGCATTGGCAGGGCCTGGCTATGCGAGTGTGTGCGAGGAAGAGCTAGGCAGCAGCATTACGCAACAGCTAGCCTTGCAGTGCGTGTGCATGTGTGTGTGCTAGGCAGCAGCGCCACGCTAGCAGCACCAACGCTCAGCAGCTCGTAGCATGCTAGGGGCCAGTGCGTGCTGGCACTGTTTGTTGGCACAGCAAGTTGGCTGGCTGCCCAGCCTTGATGCTAGGCGCCAGCTGGTTGCCTTGGCACCCAAGGCAGGCTGCCAGCCCAGCTGTCTTTGGTGTGGCGGTTTGAGGGAGTGGGGACCAAAGGCTTGGAGCATGCCTTGGGGAGCAAGGCAATGGTCCCCCTCAAGGTTCATGGTCCTCACCTAACTCTCTCTCTCCCCTTGACACTTGTTGCATTGTGATTGCATTTAATTAATTATTTAATTTAGAAATAAATAAATTAATGATTTTGCACATGATCCCACATTGATCATGAAATGGGATTCAAGTTCCTATTCTCTATAAATACCCACTTGGTTAGGATTTTGAGAACAACACTTGAGTGGAAAAGTAAAGGCAACTCCATTGTTGAGTATACCTTTAAATTCGTAAAACTCCAAGTTTATATTTGTCCGGGCCTCGACTAACCTTCGAGGCCTAGGACGCTGGGGTCGGGTTCGAGGGTACGATCCCGTCAGAGGCCTCGTGTTTTCGAGGTTCAAGTAAGAGCTCATAGTTTAGCGAAGCACGCGTCAAAGGTATAATCTTGTATCCTTTATTATGCTTTTAATTATGTTTTTCTTGTTAATTGCAATTATTATGGGGGCGGGTCTTAGCGGGTTTCATTCCGCGTAGTGTGGGTCACTACGAAACCGTACGAAAGATCGAATAAAACATCTCTTTTGATAATCCTAATTCAATTTTAATTCAAAGACGTCCGGATATATTTCACAATCTAATTCCCTAAGAAATCAAACTCCGTACAGATTTTTTATCCTCAAAAACCAATGCAGGACGATAGAATTGAAAGGAACGGTGTCCTTCCAACAAGTGTATTATTCTGATAAAGGGTTCAGAATTATTGGAAAGTTAATTCATCAGTAAGGTCAAGTGATCGGAATGCCTAAGTGGAGGCTGCTTCCGATTAGTAGTATTAATGTACAATTAATATTACAGCTTAATCTTGACTGAACCCTCCGAGTCGAACCAAATAGAACAACTGATCCGAAACGACGAGTCAATCTGAAGGATTTGATAAGTCGTCAGAGTTTTACGAACAAAGACGTCGGATATCGAGCTTAGAGCGTCGACACCGAGTATCGCAAGTCGAGTCGAATTTAGAATTCGACGAGACGCGAAATTAATCAAGTTACAAGTTTGAGTTAGGCCAAAAGCCTTTCATTGGCCTAGCCATGCGAGGGCTAGGCTATCTCAAGCTAGCATGTGCATCGCAATGCTAGTCGCAAGCCTAGCATGCTAGGCGTACTAGGTCCATGCATGCTAGCTAGCCACCACAAGCTTCGCAAACCTTGCGTGTGTGCTAGCATGCCATGAGCCCAGCCATCGCAAGGCTAGGCCTTGCTGGCATGCTAGCCGCTGGCACACAGCTAGCCCAGCAAGCATCGCAAGGCTAGGCCTTGCTAGCATGCTAGACGCTGGCAGCCTCACTAGCAACATCGCACAGTACCATGCGCCAGCTAGCACTATGTTTGTGTGTACGTGTGCCTAACTCAGCATTGCACATCACCATGCGCCAGCCAGAAGTGTGCTGGTTATGCGTGTGTGTGTGTATGCCTAGCACAGCATCGCACAACACCATGCGCCAGCCAGCAACGTGTTGGGTTGTGTGTGTGTGTGCGTGTGTCTAGTATTGCGTGCATTGCGTGCTAGGCGCCAAGCAGCAGCGATGCATTGCGTGCTGGCTGCGCATGCATGCGAGCTGTGTGCGTGTGTACTGGCTGGCTGGCCAGGCTGCCCAACCTTGGTGCTAGGCGCCAGCTGGCAGCCTTGGCAGCCAAGGCAGGCTGCCAGCCAGCCACTTGGATGGGGAGTAACAATTTGCTAGTGGGGACCAAGGGGTGTGAGCTTTGTCTTAGGAGCAAGGCTATGGTCCCCCCCCCTTGGAAATGGTCCTCACCTAATCTCTCATCCTCCTTATGCCACTTGTAACTTATTGATTGAATTGCAATTTTATTTTTGTTTTAATTAAAATAAAATGGGAAAATAACAAATGTCCCACATTGATTGAGAATGGGAATTCAAGGTTCATTTCCCTATAAATACCAAGGTTTTGGGATTTGGGAAGAACACTTGAGTGGATCTAAAAAGGCATCTCCTTAGAAAACTAAGAAAACTAAATTTCGTAAAACTCTAGTTTTTAATGGTCGGGTCCCAACTAACCTTCGGGACTTGGATAAGTTTGGGTCAAGTTCGTGGGTATGAGCCGTCAGAGACCTTGGCATTTGCGGGGTTCAAGTAAGAGCACGGGATTCGAGCAAAGCACGCGCCAAGGGAAAGAATGTATTTTCTTCTCTCTCTCTCTTAATTGTTGTTTATGAAAAGAATGGTGTCCTTCCAACAATGTGTATTATTCTAATAGAGGGTTCAGCATTATTACAGAGCTAATTTTTCAGTAAGGTCAAGTGATCGGAATGCCTAGGTGGAGGTCGCTTCCGATCAGTAATATTAAGGTACAATTAATATTACAACTTAATCTTAAATGAACCCTTTGGGTCGAACCCAATCGAACAACCGATACGAGATGATGAATTAATCCGAAGGATTTAATGAGTCGATAGAGTTTAACGAATACAGACGTCAGATATCAAGCCTAGGGCGTCGAGACCGAGCGTCGCAAAATCACAAGCAACAGGTATGAGCGTAGCCGTAGCTAGGCTAGGCTAGCTCATCGCAAGCTTAGGCATACCATGTGTGTGTTAGGCGACGCAAGAGTGCCTAGGCGCCATCGCAGCCCTAGCATCATGCCTAGGCGCCATCGCAGCCCTAGAATCATGCCTAGGCGCTACCGCAGCCCATCGCACCATCGCAGCACAAGCACAGCACCATCGCATGGCTAGGCCTATGCGTGTGCTTGTGCCTTAGCCTATCGCACCATCACAGCAGCATGGCTGCGCATATGCGTGCCTTCGCATGGGACTGCACGCAGCATGCGTGCCTGGGCCAGTGCGTGTGTGTGTACGTGTGCCTAACACAGCATGGCTAGGCCCCTCGCACAAGCACAACACTATCCCATGGCCAGTGCATGTGTGCATGTGCGTGGAGGGCATCGCAGCAACAGCACGAGCCTCGCTCAGTGCGTGTGCATTCAAGCCATCGCAATATCACAGCACCAAGCTTCGCATGCTTGTGCATGTGGCTAGCGAGGCGATGCTCAGCATGCGTGGCTCAGTAGCAGCACGCATGCTGGGAGTGCGAGGGCCTGGGTGTGCGTGTGCGTGCAAGAGCAAGGCAACCAGCACCGCTTGCTAGCAGCGCCCAGCGCCTAGCAAGCAGCAGCGTAGGCATCACCCAACAGCAGCACGCAACGCGCATGGGATTGGCTGGGCTGATGCTTGTTGCCTTGTGCTAGCTGGCTCGGCTAGCTGGCAGCACTAGCTGGCGTGCCTAGCTGGCTACCAGCCCAGCATCCCTCCTATACCAGTTTTGGATGAGGTGACCATTGCTTGGATTAATGGCTTGGGGATCAAGGCAATGGTCCCCCCCAAGCCTTTGGTCCTCACCTAACTCTCTCTCTCTCTCCTTGACACTTGTTGCATTGTGATTGATTTGATTATTAATTTACTTTGGAATTAAATTAATTATCAAAATTATTCATTCTACCACATTGGTTGGGAAATGAAGTTCAAGGGTTCATTTCCCTATAAATACCAAAGTTAAGGTATTTGGGAAATACACAACCTTGAGTGGAATTAAAAGGCAACTCTTGATTTGAGTAAACCTAGATTCGTAAAACTCATGGTTTTATTTGTCCGGGTCTCGGAGCCACGCTCCTTTTTAAAATTTGCAATTATTGATTAATTAAGGTGTTTAAAAGTAAGATTTAATTTCTGGTTTTGCTTTTCTAATTAGATTAGAAGCTCGTTTTAATTAATTTTAAAACTCAACACGCATGGCTCAAAAATAGTGATTTTTGGGTGGAATTGACATTCTGAAACAGATTCAGTCTTATTTGAGGGCTGCCCAGAAGCCAAATTCGAACCAGAAACCCATGTTTTTTGGGTTTTTTTTGTTTTTCAACGAAAATTTTAAATCTTTTTAAGTCTTGATTAATGCAAGCATTACAAGGTTAGATTAAATGCATTATTGCATCCCTAATCTACTGCTATTTTAAATATCCTTAAGCATAATTATGGAGTTTTAATTAGTGCTTGAGTTGATATGCCTTATTCACATAAACTTGATTTTTCACAATTTTGCAAATTAATGGCATTAATGTGTGAATATTTGATGTGAATGTGTAATTTTAAGTTCCCAAGTATGTTAAATTTCTAATCTTTAAAGGTTTAAATGATTGGAACTCTAACCCTAAATTCCATATTGAACAAAGTTTGGATTTTTTTCATTTTGGTTGATTAAAATCCATGAAGTTCAAATACTTGTGAGTAAAATTTTGATTAATCTTCATATTGGAAGATGTAATCTTGTTATTTTACACAAGTATGAAAGTTGGAAATTTTTTATCAATAGATGGTTAATTTGTTTTCCAACTCCCATTTGTCAAAACCATTATTAATTTGCATATTGGCTAAATTAATTATGGACATAGCTATTTCAATCTTAAGCATAAAGGAAGACCTAAATTATTCTAAAATGAATTTTTGGATGATTTAGGCTTGTGCACCATTAAAATTGAATTTAATTAAGTTGGACTTATTTTATTTTCATTTTTGCACATAAATTAATTTTAAAATAAATTTAGATTAATTTTATGTCACACGTAAATCAAGATTAAAATTCCGATAAATGGCACGCAAATCAAAGAAAAAAACACCCAAGCACCACCAAGGCTAGTCAAGCTGCCTAGCAGCCCACATGTGACTGCCTATGGTGCGCACAGGGTGTGCCTTGAGGGGCTGTTGTGTGGCAGTGGGAGCAGCGTGCTGCCGTAGTGCTAGGTGCATGGCAGGGCTGCTGGAGATGCTTGTGCGTGCTGCTGGACAGTGAGGCAACAAGCCCCAACCAGCCTGCCACACGCTGCCAGGCACTAGCTAGCAAGCTAGCATGGGCAGCATGCGTAGCAAGCTGCTAGTGCTGGCTAGCGCATTAAGCTACGCTGGGCGTGGATCCTGGCACACAGCACAGCAAGCGCACCACATCGGCTGCCTAGCAGCCATGGTGCTTACCCACCAAGCTCTTGTGTGGGGTTTTTTGCGTGATTTTGAGCTATGTAATTTTGCGAAAATTTTTCCGTTTTAAATTATTCATGTAATTATTTTAACGAGGTTAGACCTCGGCTTTTCGGGCTTTTGCAAAATTTTGATTTTGACAAGTTATGGGTTATGCTAAATTAATTAATCGGATTAATTAAGTATGGATGCGGAATTTAGTGGGAGCTTATTTGATTACGTGAGCAATTTGCTTTTAGAAATAATGGATTAAACAACTTTGACTAGTTTTAATTAGGCGCATTAATTGGATTAACCACCTAAGTTAGTTACTAGCTTTGCGTGTTTAATTATGTATTTCGTAATTTGCATGGGCCATTCAAAAATAGTGAATGGGTGAATGGAGGATTGTTTTCAAAACAGGTTATTTAAAATGGCAACTAGTGGGGCCCGACTAGGATAGAAAATACGGACTGCGTTCCGTTATGTATTTTTGTAAATCTAAATAAGGTCTGCGAACCGTTAAGTATTTTTGTACTTTAGATTAATCTTAGTCGTACTAGCTAGTTATTTTATTTTGGCCAAGATGTCTCAAGACGGTGTTTCGATGAAGACGAGCCAAGATGAAGACCCATGGAAATTGAAGATTTCAAGGGGTCATGCTAGTTTCCAAATGCATCAATTTATGATTTATATATTATTGTTATATATGAATGTTAGATGCATGTCTAGGATTTCTATATGTTGCGACGATTAGTTAAGTTCACTTAAATCAAACCAACAAAGAAACCCTAGGTCCCTTAATAATATTGAGCTAAAATTTGCCATCCCAAGAACAACACTTACCGAACTAATGCGCGTATGTGATGGGCTACGCCAAAGCGAGGCATCACTACTTCCCTAGGAACGTAAGGTATACTAGGTATACAAGTTGTCTTGGTTAAGCTCAACGATATCAGTAAGGAGTCCTTAGATGTCGTGGGAAAAGAGATAAAATGTCAAGGATGCATTAGATGCGACATTTTATCAAACCTAGAGTAGCTTGGAGCTATTAGCAATTGGATTGCTTACCTTTAGATATTTAATGATTAAGACAAGCCAAAGGATGCTTAACCATTTCTTGATCTTTGGGATCTCAGAATCATTTTATTCTCGCCCATAAGGGACAATTTATTAATGCGTGGATAAAATGCTCAATAAGATTGAAAATATGCATGGACGCTTTTAAATTTCAACTTATTGATTTATGAATGGTTTTTCATTTCAAATTCTTTCAATTGTAGAACAATGTCTGCAAGTAACTCAAACAACAACAAAATGTGCCCGGAACTCCCCGAAAAGTTGGCCTTTTCTTTAAACTTGGTCAACTTCAAGGAATGGGAGGAGGAACTCAGGAGAACTCTCCGGGATTGTTCCTTGGAGTATACTCTTGTACTCTCATTCCAAGCTTCTTTTCCAAAGGGATCATGAACGATGAGGCTCATGAAGAATGGTCTTCAAATAGCAAAAAGGTCTCACGACTTATGGAAAATTCCATCCAGGAAGATTGGAAGGAAACCCTTTCCTCCTACCTTCCGGACATGTTCCTCAAAGCTCTTGAGGACGTTGTCAATGTAAGAGTCACCAAGAGTGACAATGGAAACTTTGATGGACTCGTGTTTGACTTGACTAGGTCACTCTCAAACATGAAGATAAAGCCACCAAACGTGGGATGTCTTGCTAAGGAAAGGCGTCGGCTTTGGACCAAGGTCTACAATGCCAAATTGAGACTCGGCATGCCCCTCCGACCTCATATGCTTGGAATGACTAGGCTCTTCAAACACATGCAGCTTCTTGGAATCTCATTGGAGAATGAGATGGCGGGGGATATCTTGCGTGCTTCGCTCCACTCAGGCTATGATGCACTTAGAGTGCACATAGCTGCAGGAAAGGAGACACGCTCCTTAATAGAGGTGGTGCAACTACTCAGCCGAGCCACCGCATGTGGAATGACCGAGAGACCCTTAAGATCAAGGAGAAGGGAGTTCAAGAAGGTCAAGGAGAAGATGCGTTGCTTCTATTGTGGTGGGCAAGGCCACTACAAAAGAGAATGCAAGCTCTTCAAGGAAGAAGAGGAAAGAAATAGAGCATCTGCCTCAGGTATCTTCCTAAACACTTGTGAATTAAGCTTATCATAGGTATTAGATACCAAGTATGAGTCACTTTATATTGCCTTTTCAGGGACCAAGTGAGAAAGCTTATCAAGTGTTGGTGCATGGACAAGTAGACGACGAAGATGGTTTTTCAGTCGTGCTTGCATGCACTATTTTGTCTATGACATGTAATTAAACTAATCTTAGTTTTTCATCATGCTTTTTGAACATACTATGATTAATGGTGTTGGACACCTAGTTATTTTGCATGTAAGACTTTGACAATAGTTGTTTCAAAATTGTCTTGCAAATATATGTTCAATGGAAATTGCATGTTTTTTACATATGATTAGACAAAAGATGATACCAATAACTAAGACATCTAAAAATTCAACTTCATTAACAAACATTAGTAGATATGGCTATATCTACTTAATGTAGAATAAATCTGAATCCTTTGAGAAATTCAAAGAATTTCAAAAGGAAGTTGAGAATCAACTTGGCAAGAAAATTAAAGCACTTCGATCGGATCGAGGTGGCGAATATTTGAGCCATGAATTCAAAGATCACTTGAAAGAAAATGGTATTCTTTCAGAGTGGACACCTCCCGGAACTCCTCAATGGAATGGAGTGTTCGAACGGAGGAATCGAACCTTGTTAGACATGATGGGTCTTAGTGAACTTCTTATTTCTTTCTAGGGACATGTGCTACAAACCGCGGCACTAACACTGAACCGCGCTCCGTCAAAAGCTGTTGAAAAGACTCCATATGAATTATGGACTAAGAAACCTCCTAGGTTGTCTTTTCTCAGATTTGGGGATGCGAAGCATATGTCAAGCGATTAATTTCGGACAAACTTCATCCCAAATCGGATAAGTGTTTCTTTGTGGGATATCCAAAAGAAACCAAAGGGTATTACTTCTACAATAAATCCAAGAACAAAGTGTTTGTTTCTCGTGATGGTGTCTTTTTGGAGAAGGAACACCTTTCCAAAATGACAAGTGGGAGGAAAATCGAACTCGACGAAGTTCGAGAGGACGAGCAACAATGTAAACCTGATAAAACTGACAATCTAAGTGCTTTGGAAGCAACTGAGAAGATTGGTCAGAATCAAACATACAATGTAAATGCTCAACCTATTACCCTTCGTAGGTCGCAACGGCAAAGATCTCTACCAGACAGATACCTTGGTATTGTCTTAACCGATGATCAAGACATCCTAGTTATTGATGGAGATGAGCCAGCGACATACAAGCAAGCTATGACGATCCCCGACTCTGCTAAATGGCAAGAAGCCATGAAATCCGAGATGGACTCCATGTCTGAAAACCAAGTCTGGGACTTGGTGAATTTGCCCGAGGGTTACACACCCATTGGTTGCAAATGGATCTTTAAATTAAAGACAGACAAGGATGGAAATGTATAGATATACAAGGCTAGACTGGTGGAAAAAGGTTATAGAGAAATCCACGGATTGACTACGATGAAACCTTTTCACCAGTCGCAATGCTAAAGTCTGTCCGGATTATTCTAGCGATTGCTGCATATTACGATTATGAAATATGGCAGATGGATGTCAAAACCGCCTTCCTAAATGGGATTTTGGAAGAAACTATGTACATGACACAGCCAGAAGTTTTTGTCGATCCAAGCAACACTGGAAAGGTTTGCAAGCTTAAGAAGTCCATTTATGGACTAAAGCAATCCAGCAGGAGTTGGAATCTAAAATTTGATGAAGCGATCAGCAAGTTTGGTTTTATCAAGAATCCAAATGAATCTTGTGTATACAAGAAGGTCAGTGGGAGTCACATCGCATTCCTAGTCCTATATGTCGATGACATACTGCTCATTGGAAACAACACAAAATTACTAGAGTCCATAAAGGGCTAGTTGGGAAAGTGTTTTTCAATGAAGGACTTAGGAGAGGCACAGTACATATTAGGCATCAAGATCTACAGGGATAGATCTAAGAGGATGATTGGATTGAGCTAGAGTAATTACATTGATAAAGTACTTGCACGATTCAACATGGAGAATGCCAAGAGAGGGCATCTACCCATGTGCTATGGCGTAAATCTCAGCAAGAAACAGTGTCCACAGACACCTGTTGAGCGAGAGAGAATGGATCAGATTCCATATGCTTCGCTAATTAGGTCGATCATGTATTCCATGATATGTACCAGGCCAGATGTCTCGTATGCCTTGAGTGCTACGAGCCGATACCAATCAAACCCAGGAGAGGCACATTAGACTGCGACTAAGAATATCCTGAACTACCTGAAAAGGAACAAGGATAACTTCCTGGTTTATGGTGTCCATAAAGATCTGGTTGTTGAAGGTTACACCGACGCTAGCTTCCAGACTGAGAGAGACGACTTCAAGTCACAGTCAGGGTACATATTTTGCCTAAATGGAGGAGCATTTAGCTGGAAGAGTCCAAGCACAGCGCAAATGCAGACTCTACAACTGAAGCCGAATACTTGGCTGCTTCAGAAGTTGCTAAGGAGGCTGTTTGGATTCGGAAGTTCGTCAGTGAACTTGGTGTTGTACCCTCCAACAAGGGTCCGATAGATCTCTACTGTGACAACAATGGAGCTATCGCTCAGGCTAGAGAGTCAAGAGAGCACCAGAAGGTCAAACATATTCAAAGGCGATTTCACATGATAAAGGAATGGAAATCCGAGGGTGAAATCAGAATTTGTAAGATCTGCACGGATGATAATGTGGCCGATCCTTTGATGAAACCTTTGCCTGAAGTGAAACACAATAAACACGTTGAGGCAATGGGAATCAAGCACGTTAGAGACTGGCTTTGAAATTCCCTATACATGTGTTTTAATTAAACTGGTTGTTTTAATGTAAAACACTGTATTGAAACCATTCATTAATGGAGTAATTAATTTTTGTGCAATTGCTATTTAATTGTGGTTTTGAGTTAAAAAATAAATCCATTCGATTTATGGAAATATTCAAAACGGGGTATCAAGACCATGTCTTGGATAAAGAAACACCTGTTAAGTGAACATTGAATATTTAAATCGAAAGTTATCCCTAATCGAGGTCATCTAACTGATGGACGATTGATGACCACCAGAGATTAGTGTGTAGTATGATTTATAGCACCGTTTCTTGTACTGCAAGGACATGATGGTCATAAATCATTTTTACAGGTGCCAGTTTGGAACTGCACTAGACCGACCTATGAGAGTACTTTAAGAGATTTAAAAGTTTTCATAAGTACATTTCTCATTATAGCTATCGAAACTCGTTTCCTCGACTTTAAGTATTGTGAAGTTTTCTTGTTTGAGAATTAGTCTCTTTGATGTTGCCTGGGGATCATAACAGGAACACTCAGGAGATTAGGTCCTCTTAGTAAGAGAAACTTACAATGCAAGACTGGGAATGTCCCCCTATTAACAATAGGAAATATGTCTTTGTTGTTTACAAGACCGCTCGATGAGCAAGACTATGAAAATGCATAGTTGTGCACATATGGATTTTAGAAATCATCTGTTTATTGACAGTTGAACTTGGAGATCGAGAAACACTTCTGAACGTAATAAGGATGACGATGAATCTTACCTTATAGTTCACGAAGAGACATTAAGAGACATAGGAAATGGGCTATACACTATATGCACACTTTTCCGAAAGGACAAGTGGGAGATTGAAAGGAATGGTGTCCTTCCAACAAGTGTATTATTCTGATAGAGGGTTCAGAATTACTATAGAGCTAATTCTTTAATAAGGTCAAGTGATCGGAATGCCTAGGTGGAGGCCGCTTCCGATCAGTAATATTAAGGTATAATTAATATCACAGCTTAATCTTAACTGAACCCTTCGGGTCGAACCCAATCGTACAACCAATCTGAAACAACGAATTAATCCGAAGGATTTAATGAGTCGACAGAGTTTTACGAATACAGACGTCGGATATTGAGCCTAGGGCATCGAGATCGAGCGTCGCAAAATCACAAGCAACAAGTATGAGCGTAGCCGTAGCTAGGATGGGCTAGCTGATCGCAAGCCTAGGCGCACCATGGTGTGCTAGGCGAGACATGAGTGCCTAGGCGCCATCGCAGCCCTAGCATCATGCCTAGGCGCTATTGCAGCCCATCGCACCATCGCAGCACAAGCACAACATCATCGCATGGCTAGGCGTGTGCGTGTGTGCGTGTGCTTGTGCCTTAGCCTATCGCACCATCGCAGCAACATGGCTGCGCATATGCGTGCCTTCGCATGGCACTGCACCGCAGCATGCGTGCCTGGATGCTAGGCACCATCGCAGGCCCCTCGCACAAGCACAACACTATTGCATGACTAGGCCAATGCGTGTGTGCGTGTGCTTGGAGGGCATTGCAACAACAACACGAGCCTCACTCAGTGAGTGTGCATACAAGCCATCGCAGCATCACATCACCAAGATTCGCATGCTTGTGCGTGTGGCTAGCGAGGCGATGCCCAACATGCGTGGCTCGATAGTAGCACGCATACTGGGAGTGCGAGAGTCTGGGTGTGCATGTGCGTGTAAGAGCAAGGTAGCCAGCACCGCTTGCTAGCAGCGCCCAGCACCTAGCAAGCAACATCATAGGCATCACCCAGCAGCAGCATGTAGCGCATGGGGCTGGCTGGGCTGATTCTTGCTGCCCTGCTAGCTGGCGTGCCTAGCTAGCAGCACTAGCTGGCGTGCCTAGCTGGTTGCCAGCCCAGCATCCCTCCTATGCCGGTTCTGGATGAGGGGACCATTGCTTGGAGGAATAGCTTGGGGATCAAGGCAATGGTCCCCCCCAAGCCTTTGGTCTTCACCTAACTCTTTCTCTCTCCTTGACACTTGTTGCATTGTGATTGATTTGATTATTAATTTATTTTGGAATTAAATTAATTATCAAAATTATTCATTCTCCCACATTGGTTGGGAAATGAAGTTCAAGGGTTCATTTCCCTATAAATACCAAAGTTTGGGTATTTGGGAAATACACAACCTTGAGTGGAATTAAAAGGCAACTCTTGATTTGAGTAAACCTTGATTCGTAAAACTCATAGTTTTATTTGTCCGGGTCTCGACTAACCTTCGAGACTTAGGAAGCTCGGGTCGGGTTCGAGGGTACGATCCCGTTGGGGACCTCGTATTTTCGGGGTTCAAGTAAGAGCTCATTGTTGAGCGAAGCACACGTCAAAGGTATAATCTTTTATCCTTTCTTGTGTTTAATTATGTTTTCCTTGTTAAAGGCATTTATTATGGGGGCGGGTCTTGGCAAGTTTCTTTCTACGTAGTGTGGGTCACTACGAAACCCAACAATTTAATTAGTGACTGCATATTTAGTCGCTTTAATTAGTGTGCGGGTCTTGGGTGGGTTTCCCTTTCGCGTAGAGTCGGACTCTACGAAACCCAACAGCGGTATCGAAGCCGCGCTCACTTTAATTATTGTGACTAATAATTAATTAAGGTGATTTAAAATGGATTTAAATTTCTGGTTGTGCTTTCTAATTGGATCAATTTAGGGCAAAATGAAAATAAAACAAGTCCTAAAACTTTGGTATTTGTAGGGAAATGAACCCTTGAACTTCATTTCCCAACCAATGTGAGAGAATGAATAATTTTGATAATTAATTTAATTCCAAAATAAATTAATAATCAAATCAATCACAATGCAACAAGTGTCAAGGAGAGAGAGAGAGTTAGGTGAAGACCAAAGGCTTGGGGGGGACCATTGCCTTGATCCCCAAGCTATTCCTCCAAGCAATGGTCCCCTCATCCAAAACCGGCATAGGAGGGATGCTGGGCTGGCAGCCAGCTAGGCACGCCAGCTAGTGCTGCCAGCTAGCCCAGCCAGCTAGCAGGGCAACAAGCATCAGCCCAGCCAGCCCCATGCACTACGTGCTGCTGTTGGGTGATGCCTACGCTGCTGCTTGCTAGGCGCTGGGCGCTGCTAGCAAGCGTTGCTGGCTGCCTTGCTCTTACACGCACACGCACACCCAGACTCTCGCACTCCCAGTATGCGTGCTGCTAGCGATGCGATATTAATGTGAAGCTTAGTGCTGTGATGCTGCGATGGCTTGAATGCACACGCACTGAGCGAGGCTCGTGCTGTTGTTGCGATGCCCTCCAAGCACACGCACACACGCACAAGCCTAGCCATGCGATGGTGATGTGCTTGTGCTACGATGGTGCGATGGGCTACGATAGCGCCTAGGCATGATGTTAGGGCTGCGATGGCGCCTAGGCACTCATGCCTCGCCTGGCACACCATGGTGCGCCTTGGCTTGCGATCAGCTAGCCCAGCCTAGCTACGGCTACGCTCATACTTGTTGCTTGTGATTTTTCGACGCTTGGTCTCGATGCCCTAGGCTCGATATCCGACGTCTGTATTCGTAAAACTCTGTCGACTCATTAAATCCTTCGGATTAATTCTTCGTCTCGGATTGGTTGTACGATTGGGTTCGACCTGAAGGGTTCAGTTAAGATTAAGCTGTGATATTAATTGTACCTTAATATTACTGATCGGAAGCGGCCTCCACCTAGGCATTCCGATCACTTGACCTTACTGAAGAATTAGCTTTGTAGTAATTTTGAACCCTCTATCAGAATAATACACTTGTTGGAAGGACACCATTCCTTTCAATCTCCCACTTGTCCTTCCGGACAAGTGTGCATATAGTGTATAGCCCATTTCCTATGTCGCTTAATGTCTCTTCGTGAACTATAAGGTAAGATTCATCGTCATCCTTATTACGTTCAGAAGTGTTTCTCGATCTCCGAGTTCAACTGTCAATAAACAGATGATTTCTAAAATCCATCTGAGCACGACCATGCATTTTCACAGTCTCGCTCATCGAGCGGCCTTGTAAACAACAAAGACATATTTCCTATTGTTAATAGGGGGACATTCCCAGTCTTGCATTGTAAGTTTCTCTTACTAAGAGGACCTAATCTCCTAAGTGTTCCCGTTATGATCCCCAGTTACGACAGACGTTAGGCAACATCAAAGAGACTAGTTCTCAAACAAGAAAACTTCACAACACTCATGGTCGAGAAAACGAGTTCTGATAGCTATAATGAGAAATGTACTTATAACAACTTTTAATCTCTTAAAGTACTCTCATAGGTCGATCTAGTGCAGTTCCAAACTGGAACCTGTGCAAATGATTTATGACCATCATTTCCTTGCAGCACAAGAAACGGTGCTGTAAATCATACTACACACTAATCTCTGGTGGTCATCAATCGTCCATCACTTAGATGACCTCGATTAGGGATAACTTTCGATTTAAATATTCAATGTTCATTTAACAGGTGTTTCTTTATCCAAGACATGGTCTTGATACCCCGTTTTGAATATTTCCATAAATTGAATGGACTCATTTTTTAATTCTAAACCACAATTAAATAGTAATGGAGTGAATGATAATTTTGCACAAAAATTAATGACTCCATTAATGAATGGTTTCAATATAGTGTTTTACATTAAAACAACCAGTTTAATTAAAACACATGTATAGGGAATTTCAAGTCGTCAGAGTTTTACGAACAAAGACGTTGTATATCGAGCTTAGAGCGTTGAGACCGAGCGTCGCAAGTCGAGTCGAATTTAGAATTCGACGAGACGCAAAATCAATCAAGTTACAAGTTCGAGTTAGGTCGTAGCCTTGCATTGGCCTAGCCATGCGAGGGCTAAGCTATCTCGAGCTATCATGTGCATCGCAATGCAAGTCGTAAGCCTAGCATGCTAAGCGTGCTAGGCCCATGCATGCTAGCTAGCCACCGCAAGCATCGCAACCTTGCGTGTGTGCTAGCATGCCATGCGCCCAGCCAGCGCAAGGCTAGGCCTTGCTAGCATGCTAGGAACTGGCAGCCTCGATGTGCATGTGTGTGCGTGTGCCTAGCATAGCATTGCACAACACCATGCACCAGCCAGCAGCGTGTTGGGCTGTGCGTGTGTGTATGTATGCCTAGCACAGCATCGCACAGCACCATGCGCCAGCCAGCAGCGTGCTGGGTTGTGCGTGTGTGTGTGTGTGCCTAGCATTGCAGCTCCTAGCACAACGCACCAAGTAGCAGCGATGCATTGCGTGCTGGCTGGCCTTGTGCTGGCTGGCTGCGCATGCATGCGGGCTGTGTGCGTGTGTGCTGGCTTGCTGGCAAGGCTGCCCAGCCCTTTGTGCTAGGCGCTAGCTAGCAACCTTGGCAGCCAAGGCAAGTTGCCAGCCAGCCACTTGGATGGGGAGTGACAGCTTGCTAGTGGGGACCAAGGGGTGTGAGCTTTTCCTTGGGGAGCAAGGCTATGGTCCCCCCCCCCCCCTCGGAAATGGTCCTCACCTAATCTCTCATCCTCCTTGTGCCACTTGTAACTTATTGATTGAATTGCAATTTTATTTTTGTTTTAATTAAAATAAAATGGTAAAATCACAAATCTCCCACATTGATTGAGAGTGGGAATTCAAGGTTCATTTCCCTATAAATACCAAGGTTTAGGGATTTGGGAAGAACACTTGAGTGGAATTGAAAAGGCATCTCCTTAGAAAAGTGAGAAAACCCTAAGTTCGTAAAACTCTAGTTTTTATTGGTCGGTTCCCGACTAACTTTCGGGACTTGGATCATTCGGGTCAGGTTCGTGGGTACGAGCCTTTGGAGACCTTCGCATTTGCGGGGTTCAAGTAAGAGCTCGGGATTCGAGCGAAGCAGGCGCGAAGGGTAAGAATGTCTTTTCTTCTCTCTCTCTTAATTGTTGTTTAATTAGTGATTGCATGCTTAGTTGCTTTAATTAGTGTGTGGGTCTTGGGTGGGTTTCCCTTTCGCGTAGAGTCAGACTCTACAAAACCCAACAAGAATCAAGGCAGCTTGTCATATTTATCGTGCCGTGATAAGGTCCGACGCACTGCAACACAACTATTCTCCCGCGTTGGAAAGAGTTCTATTCCGATTCAAATTTTAATCTTTTCTAATCATCTAGACTCTTTTTTTTCCCTATAAATAGAGGTCATTTTCCCTGTTTTTAGAATATTTTCACAAACCAGAGTAATATTAATTACAAATACTCTCTCTCGGAATCCGAGAGAAACTCTTTACATTCCGCACTTTTAACTCCGTCCGTACACATACTCAGGGAATAAGCAAGTGAAGGATCGTGTGCCTACTCCTCACTATAAGCGAAAGGGGACAAATGGGCCCATGCTTGATCTATCAAAATTCTGTTTCCCTAATGTAGGGAAAAGGAAGGCCATTCGGCATGTTCAGCCGGATGGATCAAAAAAGACTTACTCGGATGCCCTGACGTTAATTCAGCATAAGAGAAGTCAACAAGTGTCTGAGTCGGCTTCAACGTCCACTTACCCATACAGTTTCCACTTTCCAGAATACTTTGATGAGGTATTCAGAAACAAACCGAGAGAGCTAGTAACGCGGCATGTCCGCACGTACTGGCCCTCAGATTATCTAACCGGCTCCGTATGTGCCCCAACAGCCATATGGATCACCATACATGCAACTGGCCCTCTTTGAGGGTCAGGCGGCATTGAATGACCAGCTAATGGACTGGCAGCTCCGGCTGCTAAACCTTGGGGAACAGCCGTCGGCGTTCTCTAGGGTGATAACCGAGGCGGCTCAACCAGCCAAGGTTAAGAATGTGTTGGTTGGTACCTATGACTGTACCACCAACCTGGAAGACCATTTAATGGAATACACCAACCTCATGTATTTACAGGGTTTGGGTGACGCCGCCTGGTGTCGATGCTTCCCGGCGACATTGAAGGGTATAGCCCAACGATGGTTTGGCAATCTGCCAGCCGGATGCATCAACAATTTCAAGACGCTTGCATACTTGTTCGCGTCCAACTTCTCTATGAATATCCTCGCCAAAAAGACAAATCTCAACTTGGAGCTATTCAGCAGGGAGATAAAGAGGGGCTAAGATCCTAAGTTAGGCGGTTCAATCTGATGAGAATTCAAATTCAAGGGTTGTCTGGCGAGGTTGCCTACACAGACTTCTTCAAGGGTCTGAAGGACGGATCGACCTTTAAGTTCGACCTAGTTAGAAAGAGGGTTGCTACCCTCCAAGAAGCTTTGATGGAAGCCGAAGCCTATATACATGCAACGGAGCTCTGCTCCATCAAGCAGCCGTCGAACCCTAAAAAGTCTAACAAAAAAGAGAGTCGATCAGCTCAGCCGGCTAAAAAATAAGAGAGCAAGAAAAGGAAAGAGGTATGGGTGGCAGACAATTTTGGTCAGCCATCCCAGAAGAAAAAGAAAGAGTTGAAACCGTACGTCCCCAAGTACGAGTTCAACAAGGATCAAAGACCGGGTGACTATTGAGAAACCAGCTGCAATGAAAAGTCTTGTCAAAAGTCAGGATAAGGACAAATATTGTCACTTCCATGAGGATATAGGCCATGACACCAACGATTGCTATAGCCTCAGGCGGTCATTTGACCGTCTGGCTGACAAAGGGGTACTGAAGTCCTACATTCTGAAGTCTAAGGTGACCCTCAAAACAAATAATGGACAGCTATCCAAAAAGTCAAACCAGCTTTCCATTAGCTCTAACACTAATGAAGACCAGATCTATACTATAGCAAGCGGTTTTGCTGGAGGAGGTCCTACCATCGGGGCACCAAGGACTACATCAGAAGGATGGAGGTCAACTCAGTGGATGGGGGCCAGGCGTCAAAAGACACCTTCCCTGAGGTCCTCATCTTTGAGAAGGACCGTGGCAAGGTCAGGCGGCCACATGATGACCCCATAGTCATCGAGTGCAAGGTCGTCAATCAACAAGTAGGTCGGATCCTTATTGATATCGAGAGCTCGTATAACCTTATTAGCTGCAGGTGCTTGGCAAAGCTCAAGTACATGCCTAGAGGCATGCACAACGTCTCTCACCCCTTAGTCGGTTTTGGGGTTGGAGTAGTGCATCCGATGGGGAGGATTGACCTACCCATCCGACTAGGAGAAAAGGGAGAAGGACGTCACATGGTCGTCAAATACTTGGTGGTTGAGGAATTAACCGCCTAAAATCTGATTTTGGGTCGTCTAACCCTCAACGAGTCCAAGGCAGTCATCATCTCATCCCTCATGCTGCTGAAATTTGAAAGGGATGATGGGTCAGTGCGTTCCCTAAATGGGGATCAGAAGACGGCAAGGGAGTGTTATCTCTCAAACGTCAAGCCTACTATGGCCGCAGCAGGGCAAGGCGAAGAACCTATTCACCTTGATGACTTCAAGGAAACCGCGCCTGCTCCTAAGGGAGCCGGAAAAAAGCGGAAGGGGGACTAGTTGGTGACCGACAAGAAAGAAAAGAAAGAGCAATCATTGATTGGGGAACGGTCAGATGATCTCCGTCCCCAGCCGGCTGGTGAGCATATAGATATCCCTCTGGACGATGCATGTCCGGAGCAAACTGTTAAGGTGGGGACGGCTGCTTTTGCAAAGTTGGGTGACGACTTGCATCAACCATTGAAAGAATTCAAAGACATTTTTGTCTTTGAAGTGGAAGAGATGCACGCTTTCAGTTCGGATCTTACTGCCCACAAACTCGCTGTGGATCCAAAAAAGAAGTCGGTTAAGCAAAAGAAAAGTAATCATGGCGAGGGGAGATCTCAGGCGACTGCCACCGAGGTCAGAAAGCTGATGGGTGCCGGGTTCATTCGGCAATGTTACTATCCGGATTAGGTAGCAAACGTTGTTCTGGTGAAAAAGCCGAATGGTACATGGCGCATATGTGTTGATTACACAGATTTGAACAAGGCATATTCAAAGGATAGCTATCCACTTCCAAAGATCAACAGTCTGGTCGACTCTACAGCCGGTCATGCCTTGATGAGTTTCATGGACGCCTACTCAGGTTTTCATCAGATACCCTTGTGGTACAAAGATCAAGAAAAGACAACATTTGTCACTGTCAAGGGTTATTCAGTTATACGGTTATGTCGTTTGGGCTGAAGAATGATTAATACAATCTTCATTAATCAAATTGGGAGGAATTTAGAGGAGTACGTTGATGACATGATAGTCTAATCTAAGCTACAGCCGGATCACCTTGTTGACCTCCGAGAAACATTCACCACCCTTAGGCGGCACAAGGTCATGCTTAATCCCAAGAAGTGTTTCTTTGTTGTTAAGTGTGGGAAGTTTCTCGTATTTTAAATTAATTAAAGGGGGATAGAGGCCAATCTAGAAAAGGTGCAGGCGGTAATTGACATGAAGTCACCCCGCACAGTCAAGGAGGTTCAAACATAAACCAGTTACCTGGCGACATTGGGGAGATTCCTCAGCCGGTCAGGTGACAAGTGCCTCTACTTCTTCCAAGCAATCAAGAAAAAGACTATATTCAAATGGGGGGAAAATGCTGAGGCCACATTTCGGAAGTTGAAAGAGCACTTGCACTCCTTGCCAAGGCTGGTTGGCCCCCTAGCTGGGGAGTATCTGTACATGTACTTAGCCGTCTCAGATCATGCCCTCGACACTATTCTCCTAGCTGAGAGAGACAACGTTCAGCTCCCGGTCTATTTCATTAGCCATGTTCTTTGAAATGCTGAACTGCGGTACCCCTTGGTTGAAAATTTTGGCCTTGCCCTTTTCGTGGCAATCAAGAAGTTAAAACCCTACTTCTTGGCTCATCCGGTGGTGGTCTAGACAGATCAACCCCTCAAGCAGCCAATGGCAACTTTGGAGTCATCCGGTAGGATACTCAAATGGGCTATTGAAATACAAACCTTGAAATCACTTTCAAGCCTAGAAAGGCAGTGAAAGGTCGGCTCACCCGGAAAATCTTGATCAGGTTTGGAAAGTGTATGTAGACGGGAGCTCTACTATGAACGGTTGTGGTGCAGGGATAATATGCTAGTTCCTAGAAGGGGACAAATATGAATATGCACTACGATTTAAGTTCCAAGCCTCGAATAATGAGGCGGAATATAAGGCCCTGCTATCCGGTATCCGCATGTGTAAGGCGGCAGGGGCAAGTGATGCCTGCTTTGATTCTCAATTAATCGTTAGCCAATACCATGGTAACTACGAGGCCACCCATCAGGCTATTATCAAATATCTTCAGGTAGTCAAAGACGAGGCCGGGACACTTGACGAATTTCATCTAAGTCAAGTGTCCAGGTTAGAAAACAACCAGGCGGATGTCCTCTCTAAACTGGCATCATTCGCCTCCTATGATACACCAAGGTTAGTCTTTTGGGAAGTCATGGAAAATAGAAGTATTGAACATGATCCCAATGGAGTTCTTCACCGAAGCTAGACCTGGATGGATGGCATCCGGGCCTATCTTGTAGACGGCACTATGCCGGATGCCCATTCAGAAGCAGCTACATTGAAGAAGCGGGCTGCAAGTTTTGAGATACATAATGGAGAACTTGTAGGGTTTCGTAGTGACCCACACTACGCGGAATGAAACCCGCCAAGACCCGCCCCCATAATAAATGCAATAAACAAGCAAAACATAAATTAAAGCATAAGAGAGGATAAAAGATTATACCTTTGACGCGTGTTTCGCTCAACTATGAGCTCTTACTTGAACCCCGATAGTGCGAGGTCTCCGACGGGATCGTACCCTCGAACCCGACCCGATCTTCCTAAGCCTCGAAGGTTAGTCGAGGCTCGGACAAAATAAACTAGAGTTTTACGAATTTCAAGGTATGCTCAACAATGGAGTTTCCTTTACTTTTCAACTCAATTGTGTTCATTCCCAAATACCCATGCCTTGGTATTTATAGGGAAATGAACCCTTGATTTTCATTCCCCAACCAATGTGGGAGAATGAGTAATTTTTATAATTAATTTAATTCTAAATTAAATTAATAATCAAATCAATCACAATGCAACAAGTGTTAAGGGAAGAGAGAGAATTAAGTGAGGACCAAAAGTAGGTGGGGGGACCATTGCCTTGCTCCCCAAGGATTTGTCCAAGGGTTGGTCCCCGCACCTCACAAAACCACCTCTAAGCATTGGGTGAGCTGGCTTCTTGCTTTTCTTGCTAGCTAGCACAGCCAGCCCAGCATGCACAGCTAGCACTGCAAGCTAGCCCAGCCAGCCAGCATCCCCGCATCACCCCAGCCAGCATATGCGTGCTGTGCTGGGCGATGCTCGTGCTGCTGCTGCGTGCTATTGCTAGGTGCTGCTAGGTGTTGGCGCTGGCCTGGCACTCACACTCGCACACACTCGCACTCCTTGCATGCGTGCTGCTAGCGAGCCACGCATTGATGTTGCAATTGGTCGACTTTCTCCAACTCATACTTCCCACCTTTCTTCGGCGCATTCCTCCTTCTTCCTCCCCAAGAGTAGTTTTTAACTACCTCTTCGATTGTTGCTTCAACTTGATTTTGAGGGACTTTGATCAATTGTCCACCCGCCCCCGCATCCAAATTAGCTCGAGACATCGGTTCCAAACCATCATAGAAGAACCTCATGAGTAAGCTTTGATTGTATTCATGGTGAGGATATGCTTGCACCAACTCTTTAAACCTCTCCCAAGCTTCACTAAGGCTTTCCTCCGCCTCTTGTTCAAAAGATGCTATCTTCCTCCTCATCTCGGCGGTTTTCTCTTCGGAGATGAATCTTTTCAAAAATGCTTGGACAATTTCCCTCCATGTTGTGAGAGAATTAGGCTTGACTTGCTTGAGCCATTTCTTTGCTCTCCCCGCAAGCGATTGCCGAAATAGGTGAATCCGAATGTATTCTTGAGAAACTTGGTTAGTTTGTATCATGGCACAAAGTTCAAGGAACCTATCAAGATGCTCAATGGGGTCTTCACTTGGCGAACCCGAGAATTGCTCCGCTTGAACCATTCGAGTGTATTGAGGATGGATGGTGAAGTTAGTTTCAGTGACGGGTAACAATATCCCACCGGTGAGCTCATAATCCTCCGGATTACAAAACTCACGAAATAAAACATCCGCTTGTTGTCCTGCCATTTCGTCACTTTGGGAATGTGAGGAACAAGAATCACTCTCACTATCAAAGATTGCACCAAAACCTCGTCCCTCTTCTTGATAGAGTCTACGGACTTGTCTCAAGGTTCGGTCGATTTCGTGATCAAGGTTGTGAGTAGGTGGTCCTTGAGATCTTCTTTGCATTCACCAAAGCTAAGAAAACAATTAGCAGTGACTAGCAAGTGGAAAAAGAACTAAACAAAAGCAACGAAATACACAAATCATGCAAATAAATGTGCAAAACTAGTCGTTTCCCCGGCAACGGCGCCAAAATTTTGATCGGCGGACAATAGGTCGTTAGTTTACTATCCTAGATCAAAATTACAATTTATAACTCCTATCCTAACTCTATCAATTTTGCTTTGGATAGTGGTAAGGTAGGGTCGATTCCCAAGGAAACGGGGGTTTAGCACAATTAATACGAAATCGAGGAGAAATTGCTAGTAACAAAAAAGGGTATTTAGATTTGTGTTTGAAGAATTCTATGGACAAACCAAATACTATTGAGCTTAGAATAAACTAGAAACAAGGGAAATAGATTAAGCACTCTTAAATGTAAATAAATGAACAAGATTAGAGAGATAACAATGACAAAAGCACTAGGGAGAGGGGGATTCAATCATGAACAAGGAGTACTAAAGAAAACCGATAGGAAACCGATTCTAGGAGTATAAACTCTACCTAAGATAGTTCATTCTCATGCAACTACTGAAGCAAGTCAATGAAACCATTCACACCTAGATTAAATCATTCTCATGCATTCAATCAAGGGCTAGACTCTTGGGATTACAGGTGCACACACTAACTCCAAGCATATTATAGCTCAAATCAACAACTCAAGAATAAGTCCCGATCAATAGTCAATAGATATTCAAATACACATGATTTTCACCCCCTTCCCTAGATAAAAACCTAAGCTAGAAGGAAGGGAATAGCCATAACAACTAACATAAGCATGTATTCAATATCAACACAACCTAACATGATTTTAACTTGAAAGGAAATCAAATAAACTAATAAAGCTTGAATATTTATGGAAATAAACTCAAGTAAGAACAATAAAACAAAGAAGATCAAAAACTAGAGAAACAAAAGTAAAGATTAATATTATAAAGATGAAAGATTACCAAATCATCAAAGTAGTAGCAACAATCTAGAAGAAAGCTTGAATATTTGAATACAAAGATAGATTCTTGAACACTAGTGTTTTCTCTCTCTAGAAACCATGGAATTCTCTCTCTACAAATGATTTTTGGCTCCTGGAATAGTGAATGAATGAAAAACTCAAGCAAGAGACTATTTATAGTCTTCTACCAAAAGGAAGAAAAAGGGCAAGGGAGAGGGCTCTCCGAACAGGCTCCGCGCCCTCTCTAAGCTGGGTAAATAGCCTCGTCAAACCCAGAATGTCGCGCCCGCGGCCCCTATGCTCCGCGCCCGTGGCTCGCCATCTCCACTTTCTTCTGCTGGCTTCAGGGTTTTCCTGTCCGCGCCCACGGCCATTCTGAACAGCACGCCCTCTCCAATTTGGCATCTCTACTCCCTTGGCAAGCTCCTTTGGCATCTCCACTCGGGCTATTAATTCGTGATTCGCACATGAGCGCTGGGAGCTGTCAAAACACACAAAAAGGAGGTAAAAACTAAAAGAAAAGACAAAAGGGGAGGAAAAATACGATAGGGAGCTAAAGTGACTAAAATCAAGTTATAAAAGGGGTGAAAAGAGGCATAAGCAAGTGACAAATCCGGGGGAAATCGGTAGTGAAAAGGGTTAAAATGGTGGCATAAATGCCACACATCAAAATCCCCCACACTTGCCTCTTTCTTGTCCTCAAGCAAGACAAAGAAAGAAAGATAAATCAAACACCACCAAGACAAACATAATATGGCATGGTTTTGGAAAACCAACATTAGAGATCAAAAAGACAAATACTTTGTTTGGACTCAACCATGTCAAAAACGTCAAAGAATATTAGCTATTCTCAACTACGTGATGCATGCACGCCTCAAGATGCTAGAGATTGCAAGAGTCAAGCCTCAACTAAGCATAGAGAACTAGTGAGTCATCTTCCGCCCTAATCCCCTCTAGAACGGTCTGCGTTCTCCCCAGTAGATTCAAATCGTCCCCCTAGATGGCTCCTCATGATTCCACGAAGGAACCGGAAAAAGATTCAATTTGAGGAGGTAAAAGATCATCCCGACATCTCAACTATGCACGTTCTTTCCATAGGGTTGAGAACCATCTCCCTCCACCGGTTGTTGACCACGCACTCTTAAAGTCAAAGGGGCTTCACAAGGGTTGTAATGACACGGCTTAAGGTAGAGGTCGGAAGAACAATTTGAAATAGTGGCGGTAATTCCTAAGTGAAGCAAGAGGAAGGGAAATCCTCAAGGTCAAAACTCAAAACACAACCAAAACTCAAACGAACATCCAAACGTTTTGATTTCATTCGCATCACCACCCTTTATTCAAGTATATACAAAATAAATAAATTTCTCAATTCATCAAATAAATAAATATATATATATATATATATATTTTTTAACCCTCTTTTCCAAACTTCTTTACATATTCAACTCTAGAATTACAAACCAATTTCACAAATGATTCATGCTCACATTCATGACGCTCTTTCACACTCGCCTCGCGAAGCCATTGCTTCACTAACTAAAAGGGGTTGGTAAACATAGGTCGCTAGGCTTGTAATGAGGTTGAGACAAGAGTGGG
Source organism: Chenopodium quinoa (assembly GCF_001683475.1). Classification (NCBI taxonomy): domain Eukaryota; kingdom Viridiplantae; phylum Streptophyta; class Magnoliopsida; order Caryophyllales; family Amaranthaceae; genus Chenopodium; species Chenopodium quinoa. Next base: position 322,855 of record NW_018744469.1, read on the forward strand.
AAAACATTAGGCTTAAATTGGTTGGCAAGAGGGTCGATGCAAAGAGAAAAATCAAATTTGTAACTAAATAAAAGAGAAAATAAACAAAAATGAGAAATGGTGCCCTTTTCCTCCCTCAAAAGTCCAAGGTCACGATCTTGGGAGCTAATAGTCAACACAAAGATTCAAACATGCATAGTCGAGGATCCTAATACGCCGCTCAACAAGTTGATGAAGGCATGAACAAGTGAACCTCACAAGGGATGAGAAAAGTAAGCAAATACCAACTAGAGGGCTTCAAATCCACTACAGGGAGCAACTCCATCTTACCACATCCCGTGAACTAGGGGTTCAAACTCCCTCACAAGTTCTTACCCTTGCTACCTTAACTAAGGCTCGTCTAATTCAATCAACAACAATCTCGAAATGTGCATCTCATCACACAGTTAAGAAAAAGGACAAACATTCAAGGGTGCATCATCACGGAGATAGATTCCAAATGTAGCAAGCAAGTTCCGAAACACATCCATATCATCATGCCATAATTATGCTTATCACACAAAAGGAAGTAGAACAAAAGAAAGAGAGAATCAAGAAGGTTCATATGAGAGGCTTAAAGATCCAAATAAATCCCAATCGACATACAAGTGATCGTTCGGTCTCAAAACCAACGATCCCAGGTTCCTTGGAACCGCATGCAAACATCCTCGAACCATTCAACTCTTTCCTAAGCTAAGTCCTAAACTAAGCACGACACGAGAAAAGAAAAGAAAAGTAAAGGAAAGATCTCACCAATGTCTCTTGAAGAAGGAATAAAGCAACCAAGCAATTTACCATGCCTCCACATGTCGCTTTCAATTTCTTCCAAGCTACAAAAGAGAGAAAAAAAAAAGAAAAACAAGGCAAGCACTACAAAGAAAAGAAAGTTAGTACTAGAGAGAGAGAGAAAATCCATGACTTAATTCTTTGCGTATGACCTACTACCCAAACATCCCATCATTATGGAATCATCATCATCAAAACATTGTCATCATATCATCATCATCATAGAAATGGATAGAAATGGACATCATAGACATCAGACAACAACAACGCTACCAACGACACCTACACCCAAAACCCCTAAATAGTCCCTTGAGTCCTAGGTGCCTTCCCCCACACTCACTTCAAGCATTCCCTAACACTCTCCTTTGACTCAAACACCCCCCCCCCCACACTAGAGTAAAGCATCATCCACGATGCGGCATGACATGTAATAAAGGGGAGGGAAGACAAAGGGAGGGAACAAAAAGAACAAGGGGGAAACTAATGGCCACTAGAGCCGGCACCGTCGTTATCCGCGCTCCCACCGTCATAAGAGAAACCCGAGGGGGGGCCATAGGGGTCCCAACCTCTGGAGTAGCCAGGTGGCCACCCAAAATGACCTTTGAAGAGGTCAAGCTGGGACGCGAATAACTGGTCATATGGCTCGAGTTGGACAAGGGGGTCGGGGTGAGAGGGATCAACATAGGGGTAGTTAGGATCACCCCTGTAATCACTCCCACCCGAAACCCGATAATCATAATGACCGGACTCATCAGGGAAATCATGTTAAGGCACAACAAGGTCCGAGGTCCCTTGCCAATATGGGTACGTAGGTTGGTTGTCACCCCCCCAAGATGGCACGGGCCCTTTTTGGGCCGGCACATATGGGTAGTTGAACGGGGGGTGACATCCCCTCTACGCACACTCAAATCATATAAAGCGTTGGTTTGGTAAGAGAGGTGTTGGTGGGAAGCAAACATACCTTGCATGTCGAGTTGCATGCTTTCCATTTGGGCTCGCATTGCCTCCATTTGTTGTTGGTAGTCGAGTTGATGATGTTGTTGTTGCTGCTGCGATCCTTGTTGTTGTTGTTGTTGGTGGTGGAACTCATCCTCTGTGCCTTCATGGCTTTGGCTGGACCCTTCCCCCGTGACCATCCTCGCACTAGGAAGGACACCTGAGTCCTTCTTTACCCACCATGGGTAATTGACTCCTTCCCTCGTGAAGGAAGTGAATTCTGGCTTGGGCAGGAAACAGTGGTGCTCGTGGGAGACAAGTAAGCTCCAAGTCTTTCCTCGATCCTTTGTATCTGCGATGAATTTCATGGTCTTCAGCTGATCGAGGTCGAGCCAAATATCACTCCCATCACTTTTCCCCACGGGGGTGCAAGATTCAAGCTTAGCCAAATGCCCCAGCTTCTCGGCTATCCGAGTGACCATCCCTCCAAAATGAATTTCACCCTTCCTTGTACCCGAGAGGACACCCTCCTTGCATTTGGTGAATAGAAACCCAAAGTTCATTCTGTGCCCAATTTCCGGTTGCATAGCTAGCCATAATATCCGGATTTCCTCGGTTTTAATCTTCCCCAAGTCTTGTTTATTAAAGACCGTGTACCCGAGAATTCGATGCAGAAGTCTGATTGTTGGGTGCATGATCTGGCTGGCTAAAGAGTACTTGGAGTTGAAGGCGTCCATTCTTGAAATGACCTTCCACCAGTGAAGGGGCTCATAGGCATGGAGGCCCGCATTCTCGGGGAAGAACATATCGGCATCGGGGTTGAAATCCAGTAGTTGGTTAAACTGGAGGAGGGTGAAGGTTTCTTTTTTGTTGAAGAGTTGGAAGGAGATGGAGAGATCATTATCTCCTACGGCATGGCTTTCGATGGAAGCAAGAAACTCTAGGGTAGGCTCTTTGTAGGTTTGATATGCGCTTGACACAAAGGAACCAAGCCCGAGGTTGTTGAACAAGAACCAACAATCCTCGTCGATGCCAAGCTTAGTGGTGGTGGGGTGGTGATAATGCTTGGTTGGTCTCAACTTCATGTTTAGGAGGTTGTCGTAGATGGGTTTGTGGTTTTTTGTTGTGGAATTTGAGGGGTTGTAAAGGTGGTCGAGCGGTTTGGGGTGTTGGTTCATGTTGTTGGGGGTTTGAGGATGACGAACCTTGAAGTTCCTTCCCACTCTTTCTCTTCTTTGAACCAAACACCATGATTATTCACACAAATTTCAATCACCAAGAAATACTCCCAACAAATCACAACAATAAACACCAACAACAAACTTCCAAACCCAAGCAATCACCACAAGGAACACTTCCAAGAGACACCAAGAACAACCTACAACAAAGCAATCTATACCAAGAGACAACTATAACAAACAACAACTCTAAAATCAATGATGATCAAGATAATAGATGAATACAAAATAGGAGTACAAACATCAACAATTTCAACATGAAAAATCACAAACATGAAATTTTCACAAACAACAATATACTTCAAATTCAAAGGAAATATAGAGTAAGGGAGAAATTTATACCAACAATGAGTTCAAACAAGTACTCTTACTAGCCTTTAAAGAAGCAATGAACCCCACACAAGAGAAAATACTCCAAGAACTCCTTAATGGTGGAAGCTAATACCACACAAGAGAAAATACCGAAAATTTTGGGTTTTTGGGGGTGAAAAATCAGATTTTGTTGAGAAAAAGTGAAGGAAAATGAGAGAAATTGTTGAATTTTGATGATTTGGGAAGAGAAATTGAGGTAGAATGGGTTAGGGTTTGGAATGGAGTAAGGAATAGAGAGAGAAAGGGGAAAAACTGATAAGGGATTGGTGTTTTATTTTCGGGCATATGGCTGGGATTAAACCAAAGAATTCGCAGTTCTGAAGTGCCGCGCCCGCGGCATGCCCTGTCCTCGCCCACGGGTTCGTATGCCGCGCCCGCGGCTTTGGGGTTTCAGGTTTCTAGTTTTCTGAACTGCAGGATGCCGCGCCCGCGAGGTGGAACTACGCGCCCGTGAAGGTGCCTGTCCGCGCCTGTGGAGGTATACGCCGCGCCCGCGGCTTTTTCTATCCGCACCCTCTCTCGGCACCTCTGAGCCATCTCCATCTTCTAAAGAAAAATTGAAAGCCCCTGCCGCGCCCGCAGGGCCTTCTGTGCGCGCCCGCTCCACCTATCTCCCAGGCATCTCCACTTAATCATGAAAACAGGAGGGCGGCCTGCCGCGCCCGCGGGTGGCCTATGCGCGCCCTCTCCAGGGTTCCTCCTAGGCATCTCCACCTTCTCTTCTTCCAAACTCCTTCTCCTTTCCAAACTCAACTTAATAGATCAAAATCCCTAAAGATCAAGGTGCCTAATGAAAGAACAAACACACACAATAAGAGATTGCAGAAAAATCATTCAAAAATAATCAAAAACAAGAAACACAAAATCAAAAGGGTTGAGAACTCGGGTTGCCTCCCGAGAAGCGCTTCTTTATAAGGTCATTAGCTTGACCATTCACATCATCTTCAAGAAAGTGGCTTAGGACCCGGCGGGTCGAGTCTCATGCACTCAATCATGCCAACTTGATCATTGCAATGGTAGAGCTTCAAACGGTTGTCGTTAACCATGAACTTGTTCCCATCCGCTTCTAACTCAAAAGACCCATAAGGAGTTGTTTTCGAGATTGTGAAAGGCCTCGACCATTTTGACTTAAGCTTTCCGGGGAACAAACGGAGCCTAGAATTGAACAACAACACCTTGTCCCCAATCTTAAAGCTCTTGTTCCTTATATGTTGGTCGTGCCACCTCTTGGTCCTCTCCTTGTAGAGTCTTGAGTTCTCATAGGCATCATAGCGGAGCTCCTCAAGTTCATTGAGCTTAAGTAGCCTCTTCTCGCCCGCCAAGGTCATATCCATATTGAGCTCTTTGATCGCCCACCAAGCTTTGTACTCTAACTCAACCGGCAAATGACAAGCTTTTCCATAGACCAATCGGTAAGGGGTAGTACCAATCGGGGTCTTGTAAGCCGTCCTTAGAGCCCAAAGCGTATCATCAAGCTTGAGAGACCAATCTTTTCTAGACTTGTTTACCATCCTCTCAAGAAGGTTCTTGATCTCCCTATTTGATACCTCCACTTGTCCTTGAGTTTGGGGGTGGTATGGTAGGCCGATTTTATGATGAACCCCATATCGTTTGAGGAGAGCTTCAAGTTGTTTCTTGGCGAAGTGAGAACCACCATCACTAATAAGAACTCTTGGAACCCCGAATCTTGGGAAGATGATCTTTTTTAGAAGCTTGAGCACAACCTTGTGGTCATTGGTGGGCGAGGGTTTAGCTTCGATCCACTTGGTCACATAGTCCACCGCCACCAATATATAGAGATTGGCACAAGAGGAAACAAAAGGCCCCATAAATTTGACCCCCCATACATCAAAGGGTTCAACCTTCAAAATATTTTGTTGAGGCATTTCATCACGCTTGGTTATGCCCCCACTCCTTTGGCACTTATCACATCTAGCTATGAATTTGTGGGCATCCTTGTGCATCGTTGGCCACCAAAGGAGAGATTGAGAAATCTTGGCCATGGTCTTTTCTACTCCTCCATGTCCATCACATGGCAATGAGTGGCAATGCTCAAGCACCCCTTCGATCTCATGATCCGGAACACATTTTCTGAAAAGCCCATCTCCACATTGCTTGAATAAATAAGGGTTGTAACAAAAATACCTCCTCACTTCCTTGAAAAAAAATTTCTTTTGTTCAGAAGAGAATTCCGGGGGAACGACACCACATGCTAGGTAGTTGGCAATGTCCGCATACCAAGGGCTTGATATTGATGCAATGGCCATAAGAGCCTCAAAACCCACTTCTTCATTAATAGGCACATCTTCTTTAGTCTTGAAAGGAAGTCTAGATAGATGATCCGCCACATAATTTTCCGCTCCCTTTTTGTCTCTCATCTCCATATCAAAGTCTTGGAGAGAAAGAACCCAACGAATGAGACGCGGTTTTGCTTCCTTTTTTGTCATAAGGTAGCGGACCGCTATGTGATCCGTGTAGACTATCACCTTTGAGCATATGAGGTAAGACCGGAACTTATCCATGGCAAAGACAACCGCTAGCATTTCCTTCTCCGTTGTGGTATAATTCCTTTGAGCTTCGTCGAGCGTTCTACTTGCATAGTAGATGACACAAGATCATCCTTCTTTCTTTTGCCCAAGTACGGCACCTACTGCAAAATCACTTGCATCGCACATTAGCTCAAAAGGCAAGCTCCAATCCGGAGCTTGCACAACAGGAGAGGATATGAGGGCTTCCTTGAGCTTTTGGAATGCCTCAAGGCAAGCCTCATCAAAATCGAACACAATATCCTTTTTGAGTAACTCGGTTAAGGGTTTGGCGATAGATGAAATTTTTTTGATAAACCTCCGGTAAAAGCCGGCTTGCCCAAGAAAAGCTCTCACTCCCGTGACGGAGGTAGGAGGGGGCAACTTAGCAATCACCAAAACCTCAGCCGAGTCTACTTCAATGCCCTTTTTTGATACTTTATGGCCTAGGACAATACCTTCCTCGACCATAAAGTGGCATTTTTCCCAATTCAATACTAAACTCGTCTCTTGACACCTTTTCAAAACTTTTTCAAGGTTAATAAGACATATGTCAAAAGACGATCCACCAACACTAAAATCATCCATAAAAACTTCAATTTCATTCTCAAGCATTTCAGAAAAAATGGAAGTCATGCATCGTTGGAAAGTTGAGGGAGCATTGCATAACCTGAATGGCATTCTTCGGTATGCAAATGTCCCATATGGACACGTAAAAGTAGTTTTCTCTTGATCATTTGGATGGATAGGAATTGGAAAAAGCCGGAATATCCATCCAAAAAGCTAAAGAAAGCATGATGGGAGAGTCTTTCCAACATTTGATCCATGAAGGGGAGAGGAAAATGATCTTTCTTAGTGTTCTTGTTCAACTTCCTATAATCAATGCACATCCTCCACCCGGTCACCGTCCGGGTGGAGATTTCCTCTCCTCCTTCTCCCTTGACAATGGTCATTCCACCCTTTTTGGGAACTACGTGAACCGGGCTAACCCACTTGTTATCGGAGATAGCATAGATTATACCCGCCTCTCGCAATTTCAAAATTTCTTTCTTGACAACCTCTTGGAGGTTGGGGTTCAACATCCTTTGAGGCTCAATGGAGGTGGATTGATCATCCTCAAGGTGAATACGATGCATGCATAAAGAAGGGCTAATACCCTTGATATCATCAATGCTATACCCTATCACATTTCTATATTTTCTTAAAACAACAATCAATTTTTCCAAATCAAGACCATTAAGGGAAGCATTGACAATAATGGGGTATTCCCCTTCATTTCCAAGATAAGCATATTTCAAAGAAGGGGGAAGGGGTTTGAGTTCTACCTTGGGAGGAGGCTTAGAACTTGACGAGGGTTAAATCGGTCGCTACAATCTAACTCTCAATCAAACAATACTTATACGAACACCCTATAACCAAGTACAATGGCAAATAAAGGTTTGGTCCACGAGGAACGAGAGTAATTGCAAATCAATCTTAAACCTAAGCTAGTTCGAAATCAATGAAAATGGTGTTCTAAAATACTACTAATAAGATGGGATAAACCAGATAAACTAAGACACTAGGGAAGACGGGAATTCACCAAACCATCGGTAACTACGCAACAAGGAATCATAGAGACAAACGGGATATGCAAAGACTATATGTCTGATCAATATCATGAGGTAGGAAGACAACGGGCAATATTAAGCTTGGATTTCTCATGCACTTAACATTACTCGATACATAATCAAACCACATTCAACAATGAAATACTCAATTCACAATCTCTTGTTCAAATCAAGGATATCATGCAATCAAATTCAAGATTCTAGGTTAGCTACTCCTATTATAATGAATTAACATACAATCGCATATAATCAATTTAATCACAATCCGTTTATCAAAATCAATCCTCAATTACATAGGTTACCTAGGCCGGGTTTCATCCCGAAACCCAAGCTAGGAGACTACTCAAACATATTCATAATCAAAGCAATAATGAATTCCAAAAGCATAATAGATATAAACATTAATTCTGATTAAGGAATTAAAGCTTGATTAATAAACAAGAGTGAAAAATACCAATTGTATTGATGCGAATCAATGGAAAAGTTTAGAACTTTGATATCCGTCGTCAATGGATAATACAAAAAATCTCCACAAATCTTGCTTCAAATCAATCCAAGAAAACTAAAATCGCTAGAATAATCTCTAAGAAAACTAATGAATCTCTAATACTAAGAACGTTCTCCAATAACTCTCTACAAAGGCTCTCAAAAACTATCTCTAAAACTGTCTCTAAATCTCCCCTTAACCCTCACAATAGGGTTATATATATATATATATATATATATATATATATATATATATATATATATATATATATATATATATATATATATATATATATATATATATATATATATATATGTTTTAATTTAGAAAGCAATTGCGCAGGCTGCCCTTCGTAAATCAGCACGGCCATGCTAGAAGTGGCACGGCCGTGCAAGCATGGCAGTAGCTGATCAGCAATATATTCAATTTTGGCACGGCCATGCTGAATTTGGCACGGCCGCGCTAATGCCTGGCACGGCCGTGCTGAATCTGGAAAATGGCACGGCCGTGCTGAATTTGGCACGGCCGTGCTAATTCCTGGCACGGCCGTGCAAGCATAGGCAGGAAGGTTGCAGGCACTTTGGTCTTCTTAAAATAGTCACAACTTCTTATCTAGAGCTCCGTTTGAGGCGTGCAATATATCGTTGGAAAGCTCTTCAAGTCTACTTTCCAATGCAATTAGAATCACTCCAATATCATTTGTATAACGAACGTTATGAGCAAAATAGTGAACAGGTGTCATATTTGTGAACTGTTCTGCCTTGCCTGCTACTTAACTTGCCTTTCAAGGCCTTGAGAACCGCAGCAAAGTCTTAGCTTGGTGGACTAGGATCGATAATAGCCTGATTACGCACCAATGGTTCGGAACTCGACATAACTTGGTCAACTATACCTGTTAACACTCCAAAAACAGACCGAAACCCGTGAAGCACGTAATATGAAGGAAACGAGTGTAACAAGGCAATAAATGACCAAAACGGGCCTAAATACATCCAAAATCACCCATTTATATGCCTTAAAGCGCGCCCTAATGTGCGCTTGTCAAAATCCCCCAAGCTACACTTTTGCTAGTCCTCGAGCAAAACTAAGGGATACACACACACACATGATCAAATAAACTATTGCCATTACATATAAATCCAATTTAGCATGGAATGAAGTCAATGGATCCTACTTAGAACAACCATGCACGGAATGAAAACTCACTCAAACAAGCAACGAGACACACAATCCAAGGTACCGTTGATCAAAATGCAAACAAAACCTAAACCAAGCATAGAGAACAAATAGGTCATGCTTCCCTCTAAACCCAACCAAACCGGCCACGTCCTCCCCTTTTGCTTCAAATCACCACCCTAATTGGCCCCTCGTGATCCCTCGAGGAACCAGAAAAAGTGATATTTTGAGGAAATAACAAAGGTATCCCGACATCTCGATTACGCATAATCTTTCCATAGGGTTGAAAGGTATCTCCCTCCACCGTTTGAAAACCGAACACCTCTAAAGTCTAAGGGTCTTACAAGGTTATAATGTATTGGCAATGGGTAAGGTGGTGAAAACAATTTAAAAAAAAGTGGAGTTAAATCCTAAATGAAGCGCAAGAATCACGATTCTCAAAAACAAAGCTCAAGAGATGCAATTCACATTCCACAATAAACATTGATCACACTTTTACACATCCCAAACTCTCTATGTTATACACACTCAAATCACCTTTTTCAAACTTCAAAGCTTTTATTCATATGTCTTCGCTTTTTTCACAATTCGGACGACTTTTCTCCTTTTTTTTATTTTGATTTTCTTTTTTTTTATTTTTTTCTTCTTTTTTTTTCAAAAACAAATTTTCATATTACATCTTTACAGTTAAGCTCACTTTCAAACTTGCTCAAACCAACTATCGATCATTATTCTTGATTTATACACAATAAGCTCAAACAAACCTTGCGAGGTAAACGCTTCACAACTAAGGGTTGGTAAAACATCGGCCATCGGGTTTGTAACATGGGTAACCAAGAATGGAATTAAAGGCTCAACATGGTTAGCAAGTAAGATGATGTAAAAAGAAAATTAATTTGTAACAAAACAAAAGGAACAAGAATAAGAGAAATGAAAAAGGTGCCCTCTTCCTCCCTTAAAAGTGTCAAGTCGGTCTTGGGAGCTACAAGTCAACACAAAGATCGAAACATGCGTAATCAAGGATCCAAATATGCCACTCAAGAAGAATGATGAAGGCTAGAACAATAAAAACTCACGGGATTCAAAAACAAAGCAACTACCAATTAAGGGGATCAAATCCACAAATGGGAAGCGACTCCATCTTACCACAGCCCAAAGGCATAGAGTTTCACATGACAAAAGTGTTCTAACCAACTACCTTCGCCTAGACTCGTCTACATTGATCAACAATAGACTCAAACTGTGTATTCATCACTTGCTTAAGTAGAAATAGATATTCCACACACATTCATTCACGTTTCGAATCCAAATATGAGCATTATTCCAAAAGTTTATGCAATTAGACAAGTTTATCACGATCCAAAAATATAGGAAAGGACTATAAGGCAAATCATATAAACTAGACTACACATTCTCATAACAGAAGCTTTTCCTATATTGCACACATATATAAACAACTAAGTAATCTAAACAAGCTAAATGGCTCATAAAGAGGCATGAAAATCACATAAAAATCCCAATCGACAAACAAGTGATCAATTGATATCAACATCAATGATCCCAGGTTCTTTAGAACCGATCAAACATCCTCGAACCATTCAACTTCTTCCTAAACTAAACTATCCTAAGCACACAAAAACAAAAACAAAAAAAAACTAAAGGAAAAAGGGAAAGATTTCACCAAATGCTTCTTGAAAACACACTAAGACAACATGAGATGCGGCGAAGCTCTTAATGCTACTTCCATGAGTCTTCATATCTGCACAGGTTAGATAGAAACAAACCAAAACGAAACCAAAAGAAACTCGTTTTATTTTTATTTTTTTATAGGAATATGAAGAAAAACAAGGGAAAATCAACAAGGAAACGATTCACCCCCCCCCCCAAGCTAGTATAGACATTGTCCTCAATGTCAAGCATCGAGAGACTACCTAGAAGGCAAAAGGGAAAGAGAAAAGTACCTCATTGACTGGGTCTCGGGTTGCCTCCCGGAAGCGCTTCTTTAACGTCATTAGCTTGACGCAACACATGGATTAAAGGTTACCCATAATCAATACTTGCCATTGCAGTGGAGATAAGCTCACCATTCTTATTCTTGACAATAGTCACCGCCCCTTTCTTAGGTACTACAAACACAGGGGAAACCCTTCCTTGATGTGTTGGAAGGGGTTTAAGCTTTACCTTTGGTGCTTCATTAGCCTCCTTTGCAGTGGCCACATCTAATGCATCTAGAAATTGCTCCTCCATGTCCCTGTTTTCCTTGTTCTCATTCAACTCAAAATCATGATTAGTATAGAATAATTCGTTACGCATATCAGAGACAATGGAATCAACAGTGTCAACCATCATGCAATTATCAGAATTAGAACAAGGATATTTCATAGTTTTATTTAAATCAAAATCTAAAACCTCCTTTCCTACTTTCAATGAAATCTTGGCACCCTTTACATCAATAAGGGCCCCCGAAGTAGCTAGGAAAGGACGTCCTAGAATTATAGGTATATGAACATCCTCATCCATATCTAGGACCACAAAGTCAACAGGTATGACAAACTTCCCCACCCTTAGGGGAACATCTTCCACTTTACCCTTTGGAAATTTGATCGATCGATCGGCTAATTGAAGGGATATGTTAGTGGGAAGAAGTTCTCCTATATTTAATCGTTGATAAATAGAATATGGAATGAGACTAACACTAGCTCCAAGATCACACAAAGCATTATCAATATTCATTTTGTTTATAGCACAAGGGATTGAAAAGCTACCCGGATCTCCTAACTTAGGAGGCATTTTGTTCATTATTATAGCACTACAGTGTTCAGTGAGGTTAACAGTTTCTACCCCTTCACAGTTTCTTCTACCACTCAATATATCTTTTAAAAACCTAGCATAGTTAGGCATTTGCTTGATAGCATCAGTGAATGGTATAGAAAGGTGGACTTCTCTCAAGGTCTCTAAAAACTTCCCTAATTGGGCATCTAGCTTATGTCTCACATATTTTTGGGGGTAAGGGAGTCTATGTAATAGGTCGGGTTCATTGGTTTGTGCTCCCACCTGTTCCTTTGGGACCTCATTAATTTTATCTTTTTCTCTGGTCCTCTCATCCTCACTTCCTACAACATTATCAGTGATAGGTGGAGTCACAGGTTGACTCCTAGGGGGTACTACTTCATCGCTCCCCCTCAATGTCTTTCCACTCCTAGTGGTGATAGCATTTCCAGAGTTTTTAGGGTCAATACCTTGAGGCGGTAGTTTTGAAACTCCAACCCCATCTTTTATAGCACTAGCCAACTGAGAAATCTGGGTTTCAAGCATCTTATTATGTGTCATCACTTCACTAAACTTTTTATCAGTGGTGGACATAAGAGTGCTGAACATTTTGGCCTGGGACTCCATCATTTCCTCCAAGCTAGATCTCTGTGGTGGTCCTTGAGCATAATAATTATCATTTGTAGCTCGGGAACCACGCACATTAGATTGTTGGGGATTTTGATTAGAGTACCCCTTATTATTATTCTAGTTTCCCCTGTTATTAATGTTGTTTCCCCTTGATTGAATTGCCCTTGGGAATTATGATTCATTTGATTACCCTGTTGGTATTGGTTTTGATTTCCAAAACCACCATGTTCATTATAGGGTCCTTGGGAATTTTGGTCCCTTTGGCCCCTATTTCCCCACTGGTTTTGATAATCAAAATCATTACCTCCCTGATTATAATTGTTCCCTCTTTGATTAGGTGGCAGATATCTATTATTGTCATTCCTAGGTCCGTTATCATAAGACATAGCATTGACCTGTTCATTATTATATCTATTACCATCATTATTATTAGGATCATATGAGGGATCAAAATTACAAGCATTAGTATAATGATCATAAGACCCACAGTTTTCACAGAAAATACATCCTACAGGCATATTAGAAACGGAAGGATTAGGATTCATACCTCTCCCCTTAGATTGGGAGGGAAGATCTTGCAATGGCACGGAATCGAGCTTGGCTTTAATCATTGACATCTCCTTCCCGAGGTTCGTAATTTGTGATGTCAGGTTGCTAATGGCATTGAGGTGGTCCACTGAATAGACCGCTCCTCCACTCTTGTTCACAGCATCTCGCTCGCCGTCTTGCCAATCCATGTGGTGTCGTACCACATCTTCGATAATATCTATGACTTTCTCTTCAGTTTTGTTCATTATTGGGCCACCTGCTCCCGCATCCAAACTGGTCTTCCCTTGAGGACTCAATCCTCCATAGAAAATCTGTAAAACTTGATATGTTGGGATTCCGTGGTGTGGGCACTCTCTTTGGTACTCCTTGTACCTTTCCCATGCTTCGTAGATTGACTCCCCACTCCTTTGCCGAAATCCCTGGATCAAAGCTCTAGCATCGGTCGTCTTCTTTTGGGAATAAAATCTTCCCAAGAATGTTGTCGTGACATCATCCCAAGTGTGTAGAGAGTTCGGCTTCACCTCCTTCTCTAACCATTCGAGAGCTCTCCCAATAAGTGAAAAGGGGAAAAGCTTCAATCTCACGAACTCTTGATTCACCCCATTAACCTTGATGGTATTTCAGTACTTCTCAAATTCGTTCAAATGAGCCAAAGGGCTCTCATGCTTGGCACCACTAAACTGCCTTCTCTCGATGAGGGTGATCATAGCCGGCCGGATCTCGAAATCATTGGCCTCAGTAGTGGGTGGAGCAATCCCACTTGAAGCTCTATACGCCCCAGGAGTTCCCAACTCCTTAAGGGGTCGTGGTGCTGGCCGATTAGGTTGGCGCGGTATGTCTGTCATTGGAACATGTTGTGTGTTGTGTTCCTTTCCTTGAGAGTTTGATGACGTCAATCGAGATTTACGATTGCTCTTCAAAGTTCTTTCGATTTCTGGATCGAAGGGTATTAATTCTCTCTGTTTAGACCTGCGCATACACACTAACCAAACTAATTAAATAGCAGGGCTACAAGTGTAGCCAAAAGGGAAAAATCTTTTTGTGCTTTTTTTTTATGATGAACTAGACTCAAGAAATCAAAAAGCAATTAACAAACACCGTTCCCCGGCAACGGCGCCATTTTGACGAGGGTTAAATCGGTCGCTACAATCTAACTCTCAATCAAACAATACTTATACGAACACCCTATAACCAAGTACAATGGCAAATAAAGGTTCGGTCCACGAGGAACGAGAGTAATTGAAAATCAATCTTAAACCTAAGCTATTTCGAAATCAATGAAAATGGTGTTCTAAAATACTACTAATAAGATGGGATAAACCAGATAAACTAAGACACTAGGGAAGACGGGAATTCACCAAACCATCGGTAACTACGCAACAAGGAATCACAGAGACAAACGGGATATGCAAAGACTATATGTTTGATCAATATCATGAGGTAGGAAGACAACGGGCAATATTAAGCTTGGATTTCTCATGCACTTAACATTACTCGATACATAATCAAACCACATTCAACAATGAAATACTCAATTCACAATCTCTTGTTCAAATCAAGGATATCATGCAATCAAATTCAAGATTCTAGGTTAGCTACTCCTATTATAATGAATTAACATGCAATCGCATATAATCAATTTAATCACAATCCGTTTATCAAAATCAATCCTCAATTACATAGGTTACCTAGGCCGGGTTTCATCCCGAAACCCTAGCTAGGAGACTACTCAAACATATTCATAATCAAAGCAATAATGAATTCCAAAAGCATAATAGATATAAACATGAATTCTGATTAAGGAATAATAAAGCTTGATTAATAAACACGAGTGAATAATACCAATTGTATTGATGCGAATCAATGAAAAAGTTTAGAACTTTGATATCCGTCGTCAATGGATAATACAAAAAATCTTCACAAATCTTGCTTCAAATCAATCCAAGAAAACTAAAATCGCTAGAATAATCTCTAAGAAAACTAATGAATCTCTAATACTAAGAACGTTCTCCAATAACTCTCTACAAAGGCTCTCAAAAAACTATCTCTAAAACTGTCTCTAAATCTCCCCTTAACCCTCACAATAAGGTTATATATATATATATATATATATATATATATATATATATATATATATATATATATATATATATATATATATATATATATATATATATATATATATATATATATATATATATATATATATATATATATATATGTTTTAATTTAGAAATCAATTGCGCAGGCTGCCCTTCGTAAATCAGCACGGCCGTGCTAGAAGTGGCACGGCCTTGCAAGCATGGCAGTAGCTGATCCGCAATATATTCAATTTTGGCACGGCCGTGCTGAATTTGGCACGGCCGTGCTAATGCCTAGCATGCCCGTGCTGAATCTGGAAAATGGCACGGCCGTGCTGAATTTGGCACGGCCGTGCTAATTCCTGGCACGGCCGTGCAAGCATAGGCAGGAAGGTTGCGGACACTTTGGTCTTCTTAAAATAGTTATAACTTCTTATCTAGAGCTGTGTTTGGGGCGTGCAATATATCGTTGGAAAGCTCTTCAAGTCTACTTTCCAATGCAATTAAAATCACTCCAATATTACTTGTATAACGAAAGTTATGAGCAAAATAGTGAACAGGTGTCATATTTGTGAACTGTTCTGCCTTGCCTGCTACTTAACTTGCCTTTCAAGGCCTTGAGAACCGCAGCAAAGTCTTAGCTTGGTGGACTAGGATTGATAATAGCCTGATTACGCACCAATGGTTTGGGACTCGACATAACTTGGTCAACTATACCTGTTAACACACCAAAAACAGACTGAAACCCGTGAAGCACGTAATATGAAGGAAACGAGTGTAACAAGGCAATAAACGACCAAAACGGGCCTAAATACATCCAAAATCACCCATTTATATGCCTTAAAGCGCGCCCTAATGTGCGCTTGTCTGAACTCTCCTGCAATTTTTCCTCCTCATGTTCTAGCTCATCATGCTTAGGGTCGCTTGCTTCCTCCTCTTTGGCTTCTTCGATGCAAACTCCTTTGCTTCTTGGGAGAAGTAATCTTCCTCACATGTGAGAGCTTCAACCATTGGATCTTGAGGACTCATGATAACCCTTCTCAAACGATCTAGCTCTTCATTAACAGCATCAACCCTATAGCACTTCTCAACCATGGGGGTCTTGAGTAGCTTAGAGAATTCAAAAACAATTTTTTCATCGGCTACCTCACATGTAATGGTATTTTTCTTGCAATTGATTACCGCCCCCAAGGTCTTAAGAGCTTCACGGCCCAAAATCAAAGGTGTATCCACATCTTCTTCCATATTCATCACTACAAAGTCACATGGCACAAAGATATGCCCAACTTGAATAAGGACATCTTCAAGCTCACCACAAGGTAGCTTCACCGAACGATCGGCCAATTGAATGGTTTTCCTTGTGGGGATCATCTCAATTTTAAGCTTTTGAGCAATGGATAGAAGGATCAAACTAACACTTGATCCGAGGTCGGCTAGGGCACCCCTAGCCTCCATGTTCCTAATCTTGACCAGCAAGGTGAAGCTTCCCGGATCCTTTTGCTTCTTGGGCATTTTGTGTTGAACAAGTGCACTTACTTGATGGGGAAGAGTGATAAGCTCATCATTGAGCTTCCTTTTGTTGGTGAGAATTTCTTTCAAGAACTTGGAGTATGAGGGCATTTGTGTGACAACCTCAATGAAAGGGAGGTTAATGTGTAAGTTTTTCATCACACTTAGAAACTTTGCAAATTTATCGTTCAATTTTCTCTCCGCAAGCCGACCGGGAAAAGGAACCGGTCCATCGAGGTTTCTAGCCTCACTAGGAGTTGAGGATGTCACCACATCCTTAGACTTCTTTTTCTCCATACTCTTCTCTTTCTCATCAACCTTCTCTTCTTCAACTTTTTTATCTTCACTCATCTTCTCTTCTCCTTCCTTCTTTTCCTTGCCATCCTCTCCCTTGGGTCCCTCATAAGATGTACCCGATCTCAATGTGATCGACTTGCAAGAGTCGGGT
This sequence comes from Chenopodium quinoa, assembly GCF_001683475.1. Taxonomy (NCBI): domain Eukaryota; kingdom Viridiplantae; phylum Streptophyta; class Magnoliopsida; order Caryophyllales; family Amaranthaceae; genus Chenopodium; species Chenopodium quinoa. Next base: position 339,989 of record NW_018744469.1, read on the forward strand.
TTCACAATACTGGAAGGGTTGGTTTGTGATTGTCCGGGCAAAGTGGAAGATGAATTGAAAGGAACCCTCTCGGCCAATTGTGCTAGTTGCGAATCAACCATCTTGTTATGAGCCTTGACTTCTTGCATTTGTTGATTCATGGCTTGAAGTTGTTGAAGAATTTGAGTTTGAGTAGAATCGGGTTGAGATGCTTGCTCTTGACTTCTTTGAGTTGCTTGGGTTTGATTTTGGTATTGGTGTTGATTATTGTGTTGGTTGTTTCTTGGGTAGTTTCCTCTTTGATTTTGGGTTTGGAATGGAGGAGGGTTTTGATATTGGGTGTTGGAGTTGTAGGGTTGTTGAGCTTGTTGATTCCATTGTTGAGGTTGGGTTGCAAATACGGGTGGTGGTTGTCTCCAAGCTACTCCTCCACCATTTCCTCTATACCCTTCTTGCCTTGTGTTGTATGCCGCTGCATGCTCCGGGCTTAACCCTCCACAATAGGATGTATCGTGGTTGGTGCCACCACAATTTTGACAAGAGAAAGAGTTGACTTGGGAGGAGCTTGAACCACTAGCAACACTTGTATTCAACTTGGCAAGCCCTTTTGTCAACATCTCAATTTGATGTTGCAATTGGTCAACTTTCTCCAACTCATACTTCCCACCTTTCTTTGGCGCATTCCTCCTTCTTCCTCCCCAAGAGTAGTTTTTAACTACCTCTTCGATTGTTGCTTCAACTTGATTTTGAGGGACTTTGATCAATTGTCCACCGGCCCCCGCATCTAAATTAGCTCGAGACATCGGTTCCAAACCATCATAGAAGAACCTCATGAGTAAGCTTTGATTGTATTCATGGTGAGGACATGCTTGCACCAACTCTTTAAACCTCTCCCAAGCTTCACTAAGGCTTTCCTCCGCCTCTTGTTCAAAAGATGCTATCTTCCTCCTCATCTCGGCGGTTTTCTCTTTGGAGATGAACCTTTTCAAAAATGCTTGGACAATTTCCCTCCATGTTGTGAGAGAATTAGGCTTGACTTTCTTGAGCCATTTCTTTGCTCTCTCCGCAAGCGATTGCCGAAATAGGTGCATCCGAATGTATTCTTGAGAAACTTGGTTGGTTTGTATCATGGCACAAAGTTCAAGGAACCTATCAAGATGCTCAATGGGGTCTTCACTTGGCGAACCCGAGAATTGCTCCGCTTGAACCATTCGAGTGTATTGAGGATGGATGGTGAAGTTAGTTTCAGTGACGGGTAACAATATCCTACCGGTGAGCTCATAATCCTCCGGATTACCGAACTCACGAAATAAAACATTCGCTTGTTGTCCTGCCATTTCGTCACTTTGGGAATGTGAGGAACAAGAATCACTCTCACTATCAAAGATTGCACCAAAACCTCGTCCCTCTTCTTGATAGAGTCTACGGACTTGTCTCAAGGTTCGGTCGATTTCGTGATCGAGGTTGTGAGTAGGTGGTCCTTGAGATCTTCTTTGCATTCACCAAAGCTAAGAAAACAATTAGCAATGACTAGAAAGTGGAAAAAGAACTAAACAAAAAGCAACGAAATCTACAAATCACGCAAATAAATGTGCAAAACTAGTCGTTTCCCCGGCAACGGCGCCAAAATTTTGATCGGCGGACAATAGGTCGTTAGTTTACTATCCTAGATCAAAATTACAATTTATAACTCCTATCCTAACTCTATCAATTTTTCTTTGGATAGTGGTAAGGTAGGGTCGATTCCCAAGGAAACGGGGGTTTAGCACAATTAATACGAAATCGAGGAGAAATTGCTAGTAACAAAAAAGGGGTATTTAGATTTGTGTTTGAAGAATTCTATGGACAACCCAACTACTATTGAGCCTAGAATAAACTAGAAACAAGTGAAATAGATTAAGCACTCTTAAATGCAAATAAATGGACAAGATTAGAGAGATAACAATGACAAAAGCACAAGGGAGAGGGGGATTCAATCATGAACAAGGAGTACTAAAGAAAACTGATAGGAAACCGATTCTAGGAGTATAAACTCTACCTAAGATAGTTCATTCTCATGCAACTACTCAAGAAAGTCAATGAAACCATTCACACCTAGATTAAATCATTCTCATGCATTCAATCAAGGGCTAGACTCTTGGGATTAGAGGTGCACACACTAACTCCAAGCGAATTATTGCTCAAATCATCAACTCAAGAATAAGTCCCAATCAATAGTCAATAGATATTCAAATACACATGATTTTCACCCCCTTCCCTAGCTAAAAACCTAAGCTAGAAGGAAGGGAATAGCCATAACAACTAACATAAGCATGTATTCAATATCAACACAACTTAACATGATTTTAACTTGAAAGGAAATCAAATAAACTAATAAAGCTTGAATATTTATGGAAATAAACTCAAGTAAGAACAATAAAACAAAGAAGATCAAAAACTAGAGAAACAAAAGTAAAGATTGATATTATAAAGATGAAAGATTACCAAATCATCAAAGTAGTAGCAACAATCTAGAAGAAAGCTTGAATATTTGATTACAAAGATTGATTCTTGAACACTAGTGTTTTCTCTCTCTAGAAACCGTGGAATTCTCTCTCTACAAATGATTTTTGGCTCCTGGAATAGTGAATGAATGAAAACTCAAGCAAGAGACTATTTATAGTCTTCTACCAAAAGGAAGAAAAAGGGCAAGGAAGAGGGCTCTCCGAACAGGCTCCGCGCCCTCTCCAAGATGGGTAAATAGCCTCGTCAAACCCAGAACGCCGCGCCCGCGGCCCCTATGCTCCGCGCCCGCGGCTCGCCATCTCCACTTTCTTCTGCTGGCTTCAAGGTTTTCCTGTCCGCGCCGCGGCCAATCTGAACAGCGCGCCCTCTCCAATTTGGCATCTCCACTCCCTTGGCAAGCTCCTTTGGCATCTCCACTCGGGCTATTAATTCGTGATTCGCACATGAGCGCTGGGAGCTGTCAAAACACAAAAAAAGGAGGTAAAAACTAAAAGAAAAGACAAAAGGGGAGGAAAAATACGAGAGGGAGCTAAAGTGACTAAAATCAAGATAAAAGGGGTGAAAAGAGGCATAAGCAAGTGACAAATCCGGGGGAAATCGGTAGTGAAAAGGGTTAAAATGGTGGCATAAATTCCACACATCAGCTAGCGATGCTGTGATGGCTTGCACGCATGCTCACACACACTAGGCGAGGCTAGAGTTGCTGCTGCGATGCCCTACACGCACACGCACACGCACATACGCATTGGCCTAGCCATGCGATAGTGCTATGATGCGATGGTGCGATAGAGAGCTGTGCGTAGGCTGCGATGGTGCGATAGTGCCTAGGCACCCATGCACGCATGCTGCGGTGTTGCTGTGCCATGCGAAGGCACGCACACACGCAGTCATGCTGTTGCGATGAGCTGCCTTGTGCACCTAGCACACATTGCGCGCCTATCATACACATGGTGCGCCTAACACACACATGGTGTTGCTAGGCTTGCGATGAGCTAGCCTAGCCTAGCACTTCACATGGCTAGGCCAATGTGATGCTACGGTTATGCCCGCACTTGTTACTTGTGATTTTGCGACGCTCGGTCTCGACGCCCTAGGCTCGATATCCGACGTCTGCGTTAGTAAAACTCCGATGACTCATTAAATCCTTTGGATTAATTTGTCGTCTCAGATCGGTTGTTCGATTGGGTTCGACCCGAAGGGTTCAGTTAAGATTAAGCTGTAATATTAATTATACCTTAATATTACTGATCATAAGCGGCCTCCACCTAGGCATTCCGATCACTTGACCTAACTGAAGAATTAGCTCTGTAATAATTCAGAACCCTCTATCAGAATAATACACTTGTTGGAAGGACACCATTCCTTTCAATCTCCCACTTGTCCTTCCGAAAAAGTGTGCATACAGTGTATAGCCCATTTCCTATGTCGCTTAATGTCTATTCGTGAACAATAAGGTAAGATTCATCGTCATCCTTATTATGTTCAAAAGTGTTTCTCGATCTCCGAGTTCGACTGTCAATAAGCAGATGATTTCTAAAATCCATCTGAGCACGGCCATGCATTTTCACAGTCTCACTCTTCGAGTGGCCTTGTAAACAACAAAGACATGTTCCCTATTGTTAATATGGAGACATTCCCAGTCTTGCATTGTAAGTTTCTCTTACTAAGAGGACCTAATCTCCTGAGTGTTCTCGTTATGATCCCTAGTTACGGAAGACGTTGGGCAACATCAAAGAGACTAGTACTCAAACAAGAAAACTTCACAATACTCATGGTCGAGGAAATAAGTTCCGATAGCTATAATGAGTAATTTACTTATGACAATTTTGAATCTCTTAAAGTACTCTCATAGGTCGATCCAGTGAGTTCCAAACTGGCACCTGTGCAAATAATTTATGACCATCATGTCCTTGCAGCATAAGAAACGGTGCTGTAAATCATACTATACACTAATCTCTGGTGGTCATCAATCGTCCATCATTTAAATGACCTCGATAAGGGATAATTTTCGATTTAAATATTCAATGTTCACTTAACAGGTGTTTCTTTATCCAAGACATGGTCTTGATATCCTGTTTTGAATATTTCCATAAATCGAATGGACTCATTATTTAATTCTAAACCATAATTAAATAGCAATGGAGTGAAAATTAATTTTGCATTAAAAATTTAATTACTCCATTAATGAATGGTTTCAATACAGTGTCTTACATTAAAACATCTAGTTTAATTAAAACACATGTATAGGGAATTTCAAAGCCTATCTCCAACGTGCTTGATTCCCATTGCCTCAATGTGCTTGTTGTGTTTCACTTGAGGCAGAGGTTTAGTCAAAGGATCAGCCACATTATCATCCGTGCCGATCTTACAAATTCTGATTTCACCTTCGGATTCCATTCCCTTATCATGTGAAATCGCCTTTGGACATGTTTGACCTTCTAGTGCTCTCTTGGCTCTCTAGCCTGAGCGATAGCTCCATTGTTGTCATAGTAGAGATCTATCAAACTCTTGATGGAGGGTACAACACCAAGTTCACTGATGAACTTGCGAATCCAAACAGCCTCCTTAGCGGCTTCTGAAGCAGCCAAGTATTCGGCTTCAGTTGTAGAATCTGCAGTGGTGCTCTGCTTGGCACTCTTCCAGGTAAACGCTCTTCCATTCAAACAGAATATGTACCCTGACTGTGACTTGAAGTTGTCTCTGTCAGTCTGGAATCTAGCGTCAGTGTAACCTTCAACAACTAGGTCTTTATGGCCACCATAAACCAGGAATTTATCCTTGTTCCTTTTCAGGTACTTCAGGATATTTTTGGCCACAGTCCAATGCACCTCTCCTAGGTTTGATTGGTATCAGCTCGTAGAGCTTAAAGCATACAATACATTTGGCCTGGTACATATCATAGCATACATGATCGACCCAATTAGCGAAGCATATGGAATATGATCCATTCTCTCTCGCTCAACAAGTGTCTATGGACACTGTTTCTTGCTGAGAGTTACGCCATGGGACATGGGTAGATGCCCTCTCTTGGCCTTCTCCATGTGGAATTGTGCCAGTACCTTATCAATGTAAGTACTCTAGATCAATCCAATCATCCTCTTAGATCTATCCCTGTTGATCTTGATGCCCAATATGTATTGTGCCTCTCCTAAGTCCTTCATTGAAAAGCACTTTCCCAACCAGCCCTTTACGGACTCCATTAATTTTGTGTTGTTTCCAATGAGCAGTATGTCATCGGCATATAGGACTAGGAATGCGATGTAACTCCCACTGACCTTCTTGTATACACAAGATTCATCTGGATTCTTGATAAAACCAAACTTGCTGATGGCTTCATTAAATCGCAGATTCCAACTCCTGCTGACTTGCTTTAGTCCATAAATGGACTTCTTAAGCTTGCAAACCTTTCCAGCGTTGCTCGGATCAACAAAACCTTCTGGCTGTGTCATGTACACAGTTTCTTCCGAATTCCCATTTAGGAAGGCAGTTTTGACATCCATCTGCCATATTTCATAATTGTAATATGCAGCAATCGCTAGAATAATCCGGATAGACTTAAGCATTGCAACCGGTGAAAAGGTTTCATCATAGTCAATCCCGTGGATTTGTCTATAACCTTTTTCCACCAGCCTAGCCTTGTATATCGATACATTTCCATCCTTGTCTGTCTTCAATTTGAAGATCCATTTGCAATCAATGGGTGTGTAACCCTCGGGCAAATTCACCAATTCCCAGACTTGATTTTCAGACATGGAGTCCATCTCGGATTTCATGGCCTCTTGCCATTTAACAGAGTCGGGGCTCGTCATAGCTTGTTTTTATGTCGCTGGCTCATCTCCATCCATAACTAGGATGTCTTGATCAACAGTTAAGACAATACCAAGGTATCTGTCTCGTGAAGATCTTTGTCGTTGCGACCTACGAAGGGTAATGGGTTGAGCATTTACATTGTCTGTTTGATTCTGACCAATCTTCTCAGCTGCTTCCAAAGCACTTAGATTTTCAGTTTTATCAGGTTGACATTGTTGCTCGTCCTCTCGAACTTCGTCGAGTTTGATTTTCCTCCCACTTGTCATTTTGGAAAGGTGTTCCTTCTCCAAAAAGACACCATCACGAGCAACAAATACTTTGTTCTCGGATTAATTGTAGATGTAATACCCTTTGGTTTCTTTTGGATACCCCACAAAGAAACACTTGTCTGATTTGGGGTAAAGTTTGTCCGAAATCAATCGCTTGACATATGCTTCGCATCCCCAAATCTTGAGAAAAGACAACCTAGGAGGTTTCTAGCTTAGTCCATAATTCATATGGACTCTTTTCAACAGCTTTTGACGGAGCTCGGTTCAGTGTTAGTGCCGCGGTTTGTAGCGCATGTCCCCAGAAAGATATAGGAAGTTCACTAAGACCCATCATTGATCGAACCATGTCTAACAAGGTTCGATTCCTCCGTTCGGATACTCCGTTCCATTGAGGAGTTCCAGGAGGTGTCAACTCTGAAAGAATACCATTTTCTTTCAAGTGATCGTTGAATTCATGGCTCAAATATTCGCCACCTCGATCCGATCGAAGTGCTTTAATTTTCTTGCCAAGTTGATTTCAACTTCTTTCTGAAATTCTTTGAATTTGTCAAAAGATTCAGATTTATTCGACATTAAGTAGATATAGCCATATCTACTAATGTTTGTTAACGAAGTTGAATTCTTAGTGGTCTTAGTTAGCGGTATCAACTCTTGTCTAATCATATGTAAAATATGCAATTTCCATTGAACATATATTTGCAAGACAACTATTGTCAAATTCTTACATTCAAAGTCACTAGGTGTCCAACACCATAGATCATAGTATGTTCAAAAGCATGATGAAGAACTAAGATTAGTTTAATTACATGTCATAGACAAATGATAGGCTTATCGCGTACCTAACAAAAATAACCTAACTATTCCTTCTAACTGTGTAGTAGGGCAAGTAAGGATCGAATCCCAAGAGACTATGGTTCATTCAATTAATCAGACTCAATTAATCACTAAGCACGTCACCAATCAATAATGGATGATAATAATCAACTAATATATTAAATAACACAATTAACTAGAGGAAATATTAATCAATAAACTAAAGCATCCAAGATCAAGCATTACCACGATTATGATTGATAAACTAATAAATCTACCCCCAATATATAAATCAATTGACAAGAAGAAAAGCAATCCCTAATAATAATACCAAAGGTCTCTTCCAAGTTATCAATGGCTTCCCAAATTAACTATCAAGCCTACTTCCGTGGAATCAAGCGAATAAGGGACATTAAACACCATGCCTAGATTCCTAATTATTCAATCATCTACTTCCGTGATGATCTTCAAACCCTTAATTGGAATAACCTAATCCCGTTAATACCCAACTTCCGTTGCAATAAGAACAAAGGGATGATAACAATACTAATTATTCCTAATCTAGTATTGGCATAAACACAATCAATTAAGCATGTCAATTGGGATTATTATTGGGGAATTTAAAGATCTACTTTATACATCAATCATAATCGGGCTTAGCAAGATCCCGGATTAAGGAAACTACTCACACATCATAATAAAATCAAAATCAAGTTCAAAAACAAGAAACAGTAAAGAAAACATATTTAGAGAACAGTGAATATCAGAAAAGAGTGAAGTAAGATAAATACCAATTACTCCAATTGAAAGAACTCAAATTGTTGATGAACAATTGATTAATCTGGGATTAAAAGATTGAAATTGCTTAAAGGAAATAAAACTAGGGTTCTTGAGAGTTTTCTAGGGCTTAAGGAGAAAAACTAATGAAAAACTCTCTTTAAAAGTTAATTACAAAAGGGTATTTATACCCTCAAAAGATAGAAATTCGGAAATAGCTGAAATCGCGCAATCTTGAACATCGCCCGGTCAGACCGGGCAAACCTCGCCCGATCGGGCGGAGGAAGGCTGCGTAAAATACGACAGTTTTCCTTCTTTGCCCGGTCAGACCGGGCGAACCTCGCCCGGTCGGGCGCGCGTAACACGTTTCCAGAATTGCATCTTCATAACTTGACTTCTTCATCGCCCGGTCTGACCGGGCGAAGCCTGCCCGATCGGGCGCGCGTTGCACCGTTCAGAATTGGGCTTCTTCCTGTGAACTCTTCATTGCCCGGTCTGCCCGGGCAAGCCATGCCCGGTCGGGCACTCCACATAAATTGCAGTTCTTGGCTATCAACTCTTCCGAATCTACTAAAAACACGTCCAATTGCCTAGAAACGCTTCATATTCCTAAAAAGCTTACTAAAACAATCGAATACACTAAAGAAGAGATTGTTAGCAAGAAATGGCTCCGTAGAGCTCAAAACCATATAAAATTACTAAGTAAAACCGGGGAAAACCATTGTATAAAACACGTATATCAACAAAATAGTGCATGCAAGCACGACCGAAAAACCATCTTCGTCGTCTACTTGTCCTTGCACCAACACTTGATAAGCTTCTCACATGGTCCCTGAAAAGGTAACATTAAGTGAGTCATACTTGGTATCTAATACCTATGATAAGCTTAATTCACAAGTGTTTAGGAAGATACCTGAGGAAGTCGGAATATTCCCCTCTTCCTGGAAGAGCTTGCATTCTCTCTTGTAATGGCCTTGCATGCCACAATAGAAGCATCTCATCTTTGCCTTGACCTTCTTGAACTCCCTTTTCTTAGCTCTCAAGGGCCTTTGGGTCGCTCCATAGGCGGTGGCTTGGCTAAGTTGTTGCACCACCTCCTAAAAGGAGCGTGTCTCCTTTCCCGCAGCTATATGCACTCTAAGTGCATCATAGCCCGAGTGGAGTGAAGCAAGTAAGATATGCCCCGTCATCTCATCTTCCAATGGGATTCCGAGCAGCTGCATGTGTTTGAAGAGCCTAGGCATTCCAAGCACATGAGGTCGGAGGGGCATGCCGGGTCTCAATTTGGCATTGTAGACCTTTGTCCAAAGCCGGCGCCTTTCCTTGGAAAGACAACCTTCATGCAGTGGCCTTATCTTCATGTTTGAAAGTGACCTAGTCAAATCAAACACGAGTCCATCATAGTTTCCATTGTCACTCTTGGTGACTCGTACACTAACAACGTCCTCAAGGGCTTTGAGGAACATGTCTGGGAGATAGGAGGGAAGACTTTCCTTCCAATCTTCGGGGATGGAATTTTCCATAAGTCGTGAGACTTTCTTGCAATTGGAAGACCATTCTTCATGAGCCTCTTCGGTCATGATTCCTTCAGAGAAGAAGCTTGTAATGGGAGTGTCAAGAGTGTACTCCAAGGAACAATTCCGGAGAGTTTTCCTGAGTTCCTCCTCCTATTCCTTGAAGTTGACCAAGTTTAAGTAAAAGGCCAACTATTCGGGGAGTTCCGGGCACATTTGGTTGTTGTTTGAGTTACTTGCAGACATTGTTCTACAATTGAAAGAATTTGAAATGAAAAACCATTCATATAACCAATAAGTTGAAATTTAAAAGCATTCACGCAAATTTTCTATGTTGCCACGACATTCTATGTTAGTTGATTTAAGTGAACTTAACTAATTGTCGCAACATATGAAATCATAGACATGCATCTAACATTCATATATAACAATAATATATATAAAGCATAAATTGATGCATTTGGCAACTAGCATGACCCCTTGAAATCTTCAAGGGTCTTCATCTTGGCTCGTCTTCATCGAAACACCGTCTTGAGACATCTTTTCCAAAATAAAATAACTAGCTACTACGACTAAGATTAATCTAAAGTACAAAAATACTTAACGGTACGCAGACCGTATTTAGATTTACAAAAATACATAACGGAACACAGTCCGTATTTTCTATCCTATTCGTGTCCTACTAGTTGTCTTTTTTCTCAAAACCAGTTTTGAAAACAATCTTTCATTCACCCATTCACTATTTGTGAATGGCCCATGAATATTACGAAATACATAAATAAACACGCAAAACTAGTAACTAACTTAGGTGGCTAATCCAATTAACGCGCCGAATTAAAACTAGTCAAAGTGGTTTAATCCATTATTTCTAAAATGCAAAAAGCTCACGTAATTAACTAAGCTCTCACTAAATTCCGCATCCATACTTAATCAATCCAATTAATTAAGTCGGCTTAACCCATAATTTGTCAAAATCAAAAAATTTTGCAAAAGCTGGAAAAATCGAGGTCTAACCTCGTTAAAATAATTACATAAATTATTTAAAACGGCAAAATTTTCACAAAATTACATAGCTCAAAAATTAAGCAACGTAGCCACAACCAAGCATGGTGCATTGCGCACCATGGATGCTAGGCAGCAGTGGGCTGGCTGGCTAGGGCTTGCTGCCTCGATGCCCGGCAGCAGCACAAGCACGCCAGCAGCCTACGTCATACACGCACCAGCAGCATCAAGGCCTGTGCTGGCGCTTGGTGCTAGCATGCTGCGCCCAGCACAGCACACTACGCTGGCCAGCACCAGCTGCTTGCTACGCATGCTAGCTCACATGCTGGCGCCTGCCAGCAAGTGGGGGGCTGGCTGGTGCTTGCTACCACGCTGCCTAGCAGCATCCCAAGCAACCAGCAGCCAATGCCACTGCCCAAGCCCAGCGCCTTAGCACCCCTCGCCACATAGCCACGCACCATTGATGCTCAGCCCATGCGCACACCATAGGCAGCCTACATGTGGGATGCTAGGCAGCCCGGCTAATCTTGGTGACGCTTGCGGTTTTGCATCGATTTGCGTGCATTTTACTCAGGATTTTGATCCCGATTTATGTGTGGCATAAATTAATTCTAAATTTTATTTTAGAATCAATTTGAGGAAAAATTTAAAATAAAATAAGTCTAACTTAATTAAATTCAATTTTAATGGTGCATAAACCTAAATCATTCAAAAAATTATTTTAAAATAATTTTTAGGTCTTTCTTTATGCTTAAAATTGAATGAGCTATGTCCATAATTAATTGAACGAATATTTAAACTAATAATGGATTTGACAAATGGGAGTTGGAAAAAAAAAATTAACCATCTAATGATAAAATTTTCCAACTTTCATACTTGTGTAAAATACCAAGATTACATCTTCCAATATGAAGTTTAATCAATTTTTACTCACAAGTATTTGAACTTCAAGGATTTTAATTAACCAAAAATGAAAAAAAATCCAAACTTAGTTCAATCATGGAATTTAGGGTTAAAGTTCCAATCATTTAAACTTTTAAAGATTAGATCTTTAACATAATTGGGAACTTAAAATTACACATTCACATCAAACATTCACACATTGATGCAATTTATTTGCATAATTGTGAAAAATCAAGTTTGTGTGACAAATAGCATATCAACTCAAGCACTAATTAAAACTCCATAATTATGCTTAAGGATATTTAAAATAGCAGTAGATTAGGGATGCAATCATGCATTTAATCTAACCTTGTAATTCTTGCATTAATCAAGGCTTAAAAAGATTTAAAATTTTCGTTGAAAAAACGAAAAAAAAAAAACCCCCAAAAACTTGGGTTTCTGGTTCGAATTTGGCTTCTGGACAGTTCTCGAAGAGGGTGGAATCTGCTTCAAAATGTCGATTCCACCCAAAAATCTGGGTTCGACAGCCAAATCGAGAAAAATACGAGTTTTAAAATTAATTAAAACGAGCTTCTAATCTAATTAGAAAAGCAAAACCAGAATTTAAATCTTACTTTAAAACACCTTAATTAATAAATAATTGCAAAAATTAAAAGGAGCACGGCTCCAATACCGCTGTAGGGTTTCGTAGTGACCCACAATAATAAACCCACCAAGACCCGCCCCCATAATAAATGCAATAAACAAGCAAAACATAATTTAAAGCATAAGAAAGGATAAAAGATTATACCTTTGACGCGTGCTTCGCTCAACTATGAGCTCTTACTTGAACCCCGATAGTGCGATGTCTCCGACGGGATCGTACCCTCGAACCCGACCCGATCGTCCTAAGCCTCGAAGGTTAGTCAAGGCCCGGACAAAATAAACTAGAGTTTTACGAATTTAAAGGTATGCTCAACAATGGAGTTTCCTTTACTTTTCAACTCAAGTGTGTTCGTTCCCAAATACCCATGCCTTGGTATTTATAGGGAAATGAACCCTTGATTTTCATTCCCCAACCAATGTAGGAGAATGAGTAATTTTGATAATTAATTAAATTCTAAATTAAATTAATAATCAAATCAATCACAATACAACAAGTGTCAAGGGGAGAGAGCGAGTTAAGTGAGGACCAAGAGTAGGTTGGGGGGACCATTGCCTTGCTCCCCAAGGCTTTGTCCAAGGGTTGGTCCCCACACCTCACAAAACCGCCTCCAAGCATTGGGTAAGCTGGTTGCTTCCTTTGCTGGCCAGCTAGCACAGCCAGCCCAGCATGCACAGCTAGCACTCCCAGCTAGCCCAGCCACCCAGCATCCCCGCATCACCCCAGCCAACATATGCGTGTTGTGCTGGGCGATGCTCGTGCTGCTGATGCGTGCTATCGCTGGGCGCTGCTAGGTGCTGGCGCTGGCCTGGCACTCACACTCGCACGCACTCGCACTCCCAGCATGCATGCTGCTAGCGAGCCACACATGTTGGGCATCGCCTTGCCAGCCACACGCACAAGCATGCGATGCTTGGTGCTGTGCTAGCGATGCATCGATGGCTTGCACGCATGCACACACACACTAGGCGAGGCTAGAGCTGCTTCTGTGATGCCCTACACGCACACGCACATCCGCATTAGCCTAGCCATGCGATAGTGGTGTGATGCGATGGTGCGATAGAGAGCTGTGCGTACGCTGCGACGATGCGATAGTGCCTAGGCACCCAAGCACGCATGCTGCTGTGCCATGCGAAGGCATGCACACACGCAGTCATGCTGTTGCGATGGGCTGCCTTGTGCGCCTAGCACACATTGCGCGCCTAACATACACATGGTGTGCCTAGCACACACATGATGTTGCTAGGCTTGCGATTAGCTAGCCTAGCCTAGCACTTCACATGGCTAGGTCAATGTGATGCTGCGGCTATGCTCGCACTTATTGCTTGTGATTTTGCGACACTCGGTCTCGACGCCTTAGGCTCGATATCCGACTTCTGCGTTCGTAAAACTACGACGACTCATTAAATCCTTCAGATTAATTCGTCGTCTCGGATCGGTTTTTCGATTGGGTTTGTCCCGAAGGGTTCAGTTAAGATTAAGCTGTAATATTAATTATACCTTATTATTACTTATCGGAAGCGGCCTCCACCTAGGCATTCCGATCACTTGACCTTATTGAAGAATTAGCTCTATAATAATTTTGAACCCTCTATCAGAATAATACACTTGTTGGAAGGACACTATTCCTTTCAGAATTCTTCAAAAAGGGTTACCTCTAGCCATTGTTGAAATGTGTTACCCCGTAAAAGGGGAAAGATGTTCTAGAGGATCTGCACTCGGGCTTTTACGCATCACACATAGGCGGCAGAGCTCTAGCAAAAAGGGCTAGGCGGCAAGGCTACTTTTGGCCCACTCTTGAGGCAGATGCCATGGAAATGGTGAAGAAATTTGATAAATGTCAAAATTTCGGCAAACTCATACACCGTCCGGCTACTGATATAACGCCTATATTTAGCCCAGTGTCATTCGCCAAATGGGGCATGGACTATTTAGGTCCATATACGCCTTCTACAAGCAGACGGAGGTACATTTTAGTTACCGTTGCTTACTTCGCCAAATGGATAGAGGTTGGGCGGTCAAGGGCATAAAGACAAAGGACGTCATCTCCTTCATTTGGAGGAATATTATAACCCGGTTTGGGGTACCTATGTCTATGGTCTTTGATAATGGCCCTCAGTTTGAGACGCCTACCCTCAAGAGTTGGTTGGGAGATCAAGGGATCTCACTTTGCTTTGCATGAGTCGGCCGTCCCCAAGCAAACGGCCAAGTTGAAGCCTTCAACAAGCTCCCATCTCAGATGGCATTAAAAAGAAAATTGAAAGGGCTGGCGGTCTTTGGGCAGATGAGTTGCCTCATGTCCTATGGGCCATCAAAACAACTAAAAAGGGGGCAACCAGTGAAACCCCGTTCCTCATGACCTACGACACTGAAGCCGTCCTGCCTATTGAACATTACAAACCAACACATCGAATCATGCTCTATGATGAAGAGGCTAATAAGGAGGCCATGCGGCTAGCATTGGATTCACTCTCAAAGCGCAGGGCAATGCTGCCTTGTGTCATGAGATTTACCGTTTGAGAATGACAAAGCCTACAACAGAAGAGTGCACAAACGACCCTTAAAAGTGGGGGACTTTGTGTTACAAAAAATGGAGGCAACCGGTAGGGCTAATGAGAAAGGGAAGCTGACCCCTAATTGAGAAGGCCCTTACCAGATTTTTGAAGAAGTTAGAGGCGGCACCTACCGCCTGGAAACTCCAGACGGTAGGCAGTTAGCCAGAACTTGGAATGTAGACAACTTGAAAAAGTACTACTTCTAAAGACTTGTAAATCTTTGTAAATAGAGTATGTTAATGAAAAGATGCTTTATTTATGGTTTCTTGTATAAAGTCCCGTCTGTGTAATGCACAACCGGGCAGACGTCTGCTCTACCTTGAGTAGATATAGACTAAGTACCAAACTTAGCAGCTATTTACGAGGCCAATGGCCGGATAACCTTCAAACCGCCTGCTCCAACATGAGCAGGCAATTGGCGACGCCCATTCGGGTGAATTCGTCGAAGAGAGCATCTCCCATATGGGTGGTACATTGTTCTATAAATCATAACTCAAGCGGCTTTAACCGACTGTCTAGGTTAAGATAACTCGCGGTTGTTTGAATAATCAATTAAGACCTAGATACAACCGTGTCGTTGCTTCAAAGCAATATAAGCGGTAACTAATATCTTGGTCAGATATAACCGGTCAATTCCCAAAGGCACTACAGCCGGTTATGATACCTACACCTGGCCAATGGTCGTTTGCTATTATGCAGCTGGCAAAGACTGATTACCCTATGGGCCAAATCATAGCCGGTTTATAGAAGTAATCTAGGTTGGTCCCTAGCCAAAACCGTCTGCTATTCCAACTTAGAAAATAATGAGAAATTTCTCTAAAGGCGGCCACTGACCGTCTGTGTATTCGTTCGTATGCTTATTTGGACAACTGCCTGCTTAGGGTGGGGCAAATACCAAGAAAACAACCGTCCAGGGGCAGATAAAGCCAATGTACCCAGTAAACCGCCTGTATTAGGTTAATTGCAAAAATATTTGTGCATACCAGAAAATTGAGAAAATTGCAAAAATTTAAGCAAAATATATCAAAGGCAAATATAGGCAAACCGACTCAGTCGGCAAATTCTATTAAAAAGTAATCGAGTAATTGTCACCCGGTACTACGTCCGGGTGAGAAAGAGAATAAATATGAAATACTCGACACGCAGGCCAGAAATAAAAAACAAGGTTCACTGCTGCTGGGGAGGTTGAGACGTCTGGCCCTGGCCGGATGGAGGAGCATCTTGAGTTTGCTAAGTTTGGGCTTGATTAGCCTTAACCGACGCTCGTTCTTCCGCCTGCTCCTCTTCCTGATCTCCAATGCCAGCCCATTCTTCGAAGGGAGCCAACTTCTCAAGGCCAAGAGCCTGAGCATCGTACACCTCGGTGATGTACTTATACCTCAGCTCAAAGAACTCCTATTTGCAGTCCGGGTGGATGAGAGACCAGACCATCTCTATACGAGCCTCGTAGTCCTGCTCGTTTTCATCGACCAGCCGGTCCTGCTCGGCCGCCAGTTTAGCCTTGTGGTCGGCTTACGTCTGGGCCAACTCTTTCTTCAGCCGGGAGACGTCTGCTCTCAGCTGGGTGTTCTCTTTATCAGCATCCCCCAGTGCTTTGACATCGGCCTGGAGGTTTTTCACTTGCAACTCAAAGTAAGCCGCCTTCTTGTTGGTCGTCTCCGCAGCCGCAGTGAGCTCCTTGATAAGCTCCTAATGTTTCATTTCCCGGCTTTTAGTTTTAATTTCATACATTAATTTGTTTTACTGAGTAACATCAATGAGATCAGCCGCCCGCTTATGGGTGTCCCTTACCTCCTCCTGCTTCTTCCTCAAGGGAACCTTGAGGTCGTCTACCCTCAGCATCACCTGCAATATCAACCGGAAAAGAGTTAGTCTCTCAATTATTATACAACTGGCAAAAAGGTAAAAGCGCTTTCTAAATGCCACGCGGAGGAGAGCCAATTTGGCTTCAATACCCTAACCGGCAAATTACCTAAGCAAGCAGGGCATTGAGGCGGTCAATGTTGACCTGATACACACCCGACACCGCCTCCTTCTCGGATCGTGTAAGGGTCCTCAGCATCCTCTTTGCATATTGTTGGAGGTCAGGCCAACGGGAAAAGGCATTTGCACCAATAGAGTCATTTGTTAAGTAACGAGCATAGGCGGCACCTATATTCTGTCGGCTGTCGGAGGAATCCCCTGATTGGGTAGCTTGGGACTTGACTCGTATAGGCCCAAGCGGCCAGGGGGATCAAATGTGAAAGCCATACCTTCATTCTCAGGCTGAGGGGTCACCCTACCCCCAGCCGCATTAGAGTCAGTCGTTGCAGCAGGCTGCTGGCTCAAGGGTGTTTCAAGCTCCCTCGCCTCAAGGTCAACCGGCCATGTGTTTAGGCCAAGGTCCTTCAGGCTCTTGCCTACTAAGGTTGGCCTGTCAGATACAGGCGATCTTCCAGAAGTAGGGGGGCAGACGGAACCCTCCTTGGCATGGAAGGAACCTGTGAGGGCTCCTCAGAAGGTCTCTTTAGCATTTTTGCAATGAAGCGAGGAACATTCTAGCTCCCCGCTAGAAAAAGAAATAGAGCACAACCGGTTAATATTTTAGCTGACATCTAAACTATACAGACGGTAAAAAGGACTCAGTAGGAGCTTACCCCATTGTCCTTGGCCACCATTTGAGCCCTTCTCTTTTCTAATTGATCCTTTTGGATCTGGGCAGTAGACTTAGCTGGTGTCTTCTCAGACGGCACCATTTCTAGTCCTTTTTCTACAAAAAAAAATTCAGTCAAATACAACTCAGAATATTGTAGACGGCAGAAAAAAAGCCGGTTAACTTCTCTACATACGTCTGCTGAAAAAGGTGCTAAGGTCGCAGGCGAAGAGGAAATCCTCATCCCTAAGCCAGTCCGGATGGGGTACCCAATTCTTGGGTATAATAATCTCGGACTCGTCATCTAGGGGCATGGTTATTTTCTCAAACAGCCCCGCCTCTATTGTTTGAGTATATGCCTCCTCCGGGACGTGAGGTAGGGCGCACTTCTTCCCTAGAAGAGTCGGATCCCTATTATAGTGTCGAAGCTGGCGGTTTAGGCGGAGGGAAGGAGAGGAGACTAAGTAAAATTTACTTTTCCAATTCCTCCATTTTGACTGCTTGTCAAGCGTCAGCATATATTCCAGGTGAGTGGTCAAAGTATACCATGCCCGCCAGCCGCCTGGGGCACGGCTAAGGTAGTGCATATGTGCAAACACCTCCCAGCTAGGTGTTACGTTCTACATCTCGCAGGCGGAAATATATCCTAAAATGTACACCCAAGAATTGGGTGTTAACTGTAGACGCCCAAATCATAGCCTCTCAATATAGCTCTAATGGCGTTGTGAAGAGGGATCCAGAGGTCGGCTTTAAATGCCGCCTAGACGATGGTTGCCTAGGCAGGTGGTACTAATACTTCCCACCTATCCCCAACCGGGCACTTCTTAATAAAGGCGGGGAAGGTGGCATTCAGGGTAGCAATCCCTGGTGGACATGTGATAAGTGTCATTTATGACACATATTAGGGCGTTTTTCTCCCTTATTTTAGGTTTATTTCGGTGTTTCTTTGTTATTTGTATTCCTTTTAGTCTTATTTTATTTATATTTGTCTTAGTTTATGGTTTTAGGCCTTAGTTGTGAATAATATGCTTTTTGCTCGGTTTCCAGCTTGATTTGCATGTTTTTCTATGTGTTCTTTCACTCTTTTCTCTCTTGGTCTATTTGTGTAGGTTCTTGATGCTTTCTTTGATGCTTATGACCCGAGAAAAGGCAAGGAAGTTCAATAGAAGAAGCTTGAAGCTAAGAAAGAAGCTAAGAAGCTTGAGACAAGAAAGCTTGAAGCTCATAGAAGGCCTTAAACCGAGTCTTGTTCACTCTTTCAGCCATAACTTTTGATCTACACATTGGATTGAAGCGATTTAAATTGCGTTGGAAACTAGACTTGAAGACCTTTCCAATGGTAGGTCGCAAACCCCAATAGGCGTCCTAGAACAGAAGTTATGGCCGTTTGAATCCGCAAGATACTGCCAGGCTACGCAGCCTCCGCGGGCGCGACCATTTCTACCGCGGGCGCGGCACTCTGTTTTCCCGGATTTGCAACTTTCTGGAGATGCCTTGCCGCGGGCGCGGCGACTAGACCCGCAGGCGCGGAGTTCTGGGTCTTTTACGAGCTTAATTTGTGGATTTCTTTCTTTCTCTCCTTGTAATATAAATAGAGCACTACTTAGACTTCCGAAGGGGGGAGTTTTTGGGGTCTTCTTTCCTCTTTGAGGGGATGAAATCCCTTTGCCTTCTCCATTATTTTATCACTTAGATTAGGGCTTAGATTTAGTTTTATCTTTGTTTTGTAATTTAGTTTAAGAGTAGTTTAGAGAGAGAAAGTAAAGAGCTTCAATGGTGGATTGAAGAGGTTGAAGATGCAAAATGTGACATTGTTTTGGATTCCTTTTCAATACTTCAATGAGAATTCTAAACTCTATCTCATTTATTGTTTTATTTAATTATTGCTTTGATTAAGTTGCTCTTGTTATTGATTTTGTTCTTAGTTTAATGTTTTCCCTAATTTCTTGTTTACTTAGTTTAATTGTTTAGGTTTAATTGTTCTTGTTAGTTTGGTTTAATTGGTTTCTTGATTGTTCTTCTTTATTCTTGTTAGTTTAAATGGATTTAGTTTCTTTGTTTTTTTTATCTAGTCATGTTAGTTTAGTTTCCTAGCTAGGGTTAGGGAGATTGTTGATTAATGTGCAAAATGAACACTTTATTGATGGTTTGATGGAGATTGTTGGTGTATTGAACTAAGAATGAAGGGCTTAATGCTTGGTGTCTTTTTAGCCAATCGATATCATGATTTAATCGCTATTATGCTAGTTGTGCGAGAGTGAGCTAGTTTAATAGAAGAATTTCGTTGCTTGGTTGACCACGACCTCATAGGCGGGGTTGAGAGTCTAATGGCCTAGTGTGTGCGAGAGTGACCTAGGTTGTTAGGAAATTCTCCATATTATCGACTTGACCAATTAGATTATTGATGATTGTTTGCTTGCGATTGATTAGTGCTAGTATAGTTGTGTGTGCGGATTAATTCTTAGTGATTTGGATGTGCTCATTGAGGTATGTGTAATGCTTGCTTTCGCTTTAGCCGGTTGAATGCATGATCTAATTGCTACCCATTTAGTTGTTTGGGAAAGAGCTAATTTAGTAGAAGTGAACCCTTTGAGTTGATCACGAGCCCTTTCCCGGGATTGGGTGCTTGATTGTGTAGCGTGCTCGGGAGAGACCTAGATGATTGAGCTTCGCCCCTTTCAAGTTATTGAGAATGTCCATGTTCATTGCTATGCTTGTGCTTGTCACATTGATTGCCTTGATTCCTCTTCCCTAGTGATTTAGTTTCTTAGTTCCTTTCCTTAGTTTTTAGTCTTCTATCCTTAGATTTAGTCCTCTCTTCCCCCATATCCTTTGACCTAGCTTAGTAGTGGTAGTGTATACAATAATTCGCCGTCTCTGCGGATTGACCCTTTACTTATCACTAGACTTGTTTGGTGTAGGTTTAGGTATATAAATTTTGTTTGGTAGAGGGTAGTTAGTCCAACGACCTAGCTATTCGCCTCTTATCAACATGCTCGCTTCGGTTGGATTATTGATGGAGGGCCATTTGTACGCCTCCTCATCCTCCCGGAAGGCATCCGGTTCTAAGGATGTTGGCTCTTCAGAGTCTGATTGTTAGATGGTCTCATCACCGCCTACGTCCTCAGACTCCTCCAAAATATTGTCACTGGGTGTGCTTGGTTCACATGGAGGGTCAAAATATTTTATAGCAGCCGGCGCTTCTGCGGAGCTTTCTGATCTGTAGTCGGGGTCAACAACCGTCCACTTCATCCGAGCCATCCTGTCCTACACATGCACAGAGACGATCGGATTCGTGGAAAAGAAAGGGTGGTCCAAACACCCCCAGGCGGCATCCCCAGTCCTAGATTCAGCCGTATCAGGAGACCAGCTGACAACTGTCTTAGGCCGTGCCATGTGTGTATTGGGTGAGTCCATTATTCTTTAAATAGCATACAAACGGAAAAGCTCAAAAGAGTTGCAAAGGGTAGAGACGGTACCTTGAAGAAGCTTTGAAAGTGGAGAAGGTTGATTAGCTGAATCAGCAGCCGAAAATCTATAAATTGCTTGCTAGATACCCAGACAGTTGCCCAGATGTACCCCCTTTGAAAGCAATCAAAAATTGTTGAAGAACCCAGGCGTTTCTTTGAAGTCTTGCTTGATGATACCCCAGACGGTTGACCGAATGTGGGTGTATTGAAAGCAGAGGGAAGCAATTAAAGTATGCTCAGACGGTGCTAATAAGTTTAGAGTAACGGGTACCTAAGCGGTAGCTGTTTGAATGAAGAAAGGGTAGGAGGTTATGAAAGAAATGGCAGCCGGTCTCAGAGCTCTTTTTCCTCTCTCTCAGAAAATTTCTCAAAGTATGAAATGAGTAAAATGAGGGGGGTGGACTTCTACTTATAGAAGAAATCCCCCAGAAGGCGAATCGTCGCATCCAAAAAAAAAAAGAGAGAGAGAGAAGGAGGCGAATCGTCGCCTTCTCAGATGGTGACACTTGTCACAGGTGCCATGTGGCAAGCCACGTCACACCTATGAGGGGCAACTGTTTAGGGTAAAAATACCCCGGTCCACGTGGACCAATTGCATGCTGACACGTGTCAGCCTCAGAAAAGTTCTGAAAGAACCAATCCTCTAACGACACGTGGCAGTCCAAGTCATGAAAGAGGAGTTGATCCTCAAACCTTATAAATAGGGAGAGATCCCCTTTAATTGCACATTCAGAAACATTCTCACAAACCAGAGTAATATTAACTGCATATACTCAACTCCATCCGTACACATACTAACTTGATTGTTGGAGGCAGAACTCCACCCAACCGGAGTTTCCGTGGTTTTGCAGGTACAAACGGTTGGCACCCATTCTTGGAATTGTAACTCTCCCGGGGGACTCCAAAAACCCCGAAACAACTACCACATGAGTGCCATAAATGATGCTCACCATTAATCTTTGTTACGAATATTATTATGAAACTAACATAAATTATTTTTCTAATAGAAATAAAGTTTTGTTTTTTTATAAGTTATTATTTCGGTAATTCATGTATAAGCAGAGTAGTATGTATAATTCTGTGATTATTTATTAATCTTATATTAATCAAGGTTATTCCAATTATGTAGGAGGAGTCTCTCATCTTGATCGTGATCAAGTGTGAACTTTGATTGTCGTGATCAAGGTATGATAGGTCGCTAGACCTTTGGTATATGCATGTTTTGATATAATTGTTTGAATAAATGTTGAACTAATATTTGAATTTATAATTTTATGTTAAAAATTTCAAGATTAAAAGGGTTTGATCTTCAAAGGTGTTAAGTAATTTAATAAAAGTGGTTTATGAATTACTTGATTTACAAGTTGTTGAAATAAAGAGATTAATTATTTTGAATCACATTATGAACCTAAGTATTGAATATATATTGTTCCCTTAATCTGGGATTGGTTAAGTAAGGCTATGGATTTTAAATGATCTAACCTTTTCTTAGATATAAATAAAGATATTAGCTTAGGAGGGGTGCACACTTAGGAGATGAATTGCATTTGGAAACTTGATATTTCTACATTTGAAAGTTTAAATATCTGGAAATTTACTTAAGTGGAAGTTTCTATATTGGAACATTGCTGTATTTGAAAATCTTTAAGTGGAAAGTTTAAATATGGAAAGTTGTGAACCTTAAAAGTTCTATTTTGGCATGTTTGAATAAGAGTTAAATATTTCGAAAGCATGTTTGCCTAATAAAAGTGTTGACATTTGTTGCACTTATACGTACTTAAAATTTTGCTAACGCGTAATCCTATTGATTTTTGGTTCGTCTGGTTTACCATTTATGGTAAGCAATCTTGATTTCAAGTGTGGAGTCATTATGCACATTGAGATGTCGGGAATTGGATCATCTAGAATAAGAGTTTATTTATTTATAAGTTAAATGGTTTCTACATCGAACTTCTAAAAGTACTCTAAAACAATATTATGATTTCCCTCATTTTTAATAAAAATCGGTTTATTCCACTGCCATTTTGAGTAATTTAGTAGTGCTTAGTAAGCTTTATATTTTCACGTGGCGGTAGTGCGAACAACTCTATCTCTACAGTATATGTATACACATTATTATAGTACTCCCTCCGTTTTCAAATACTTGCTCCACTTTTTATTTCCGAACGTTTTTAAATACTTGCTCTATTTCCTTATTTGGAAAGCTTTTACAATATTTAAATCATTTCTCTCACCTAGAGAGCCCAACATAAATCATATTTTAATAATTTCTTATTCTCTCTCCTCCAATTCTTTCAACAACTTTAGCTTTTTACAATTTTTTATTATTCCACCAACCCCACTACCTCCATATTTTATTACTTTCTCCAATTTCTCCTAAAACTCTACGCATGGAGAAATAGAGCAAATATTTAAAAATGGAGGGAGTACGTAGAGGAAGATTTAGGGGTATTACAATCTTCTTGCAAAAAATTTCGTTTAAAAGGTAGTCTCTTGCTAAAATTTTTTAATAAGGTATTTCTCGTAAAAAAAGGTAGTTTACAATGGAGTTTTTGATGAAATTTCCTTATTATTAGTTTTCATAAAATACATTTTAATCTTTCTAATACAGATATAAAGTATGCTTTTTATCATTAACTAGCTTTAAGTTTCGTGCAATGCACGATTTTAGCATATTTTATAAAGATTTTCAACAATTTATAATTCAATAAATTTTTTACAAAGTATTATTTTCTAAAAAGTATGACAAAGTTCCATATTCTTTAAAATATTCTAGATACAATGGTAAGTTTTAAGTTGTACTAGTATGATATACAATATGGAATTTCTTTTAATAATATCTGCTTCTTTTTTCTTTAAGTAATTGTGAAAAGATTTATTGATTTGGAAGGAAAAGATTGCATTACATTCAAATTATTATTTTTTCTTTATATAAAATATGTGGAAGATTTAGAGTAGGAAGAAAGAAATTATAGTGAATAAATTATTTCCTAAAATTCTTTGGCAAAAAAATACCACAAATTTTTTGACGGGAAATTTTTTAACCAAATGTTAACATGTGTCACTTTTTGTTCACCTTTAGTATATAGTTATAGATAATCTTTACTAATCATGTTCATGAAATTATTTATGTACATTTAAATCAATAAATACTATATACTAAACTAATCACCAAGATTATCCCAAAAGTACACATGTCGCGTCCACAATAAAAAATTTCCCGCCAAAAACTTTTTTTTTCAAATTTTTTTCCTTAAAAAATAATAAGATAATCGATTAAAAAAAAAAGAAAAAAGGAGAGAATATACAACCTATATAATAGAACAATAACAATAACTCTAGATAAATAAAATATTTTTTTTTTCGAGGGAAAAATAAATTATTAAATGTATACATAATCTATAAACAAATATTAACTTATACTAATATATAAATATAATTTTTTTTTCCTGTTAATATCCGAGCATGCTTGGGCAAAAAACTAGTAATGTTTAAAAACTGAATTGTTATAAAATAAGGGAAAGAGAGAATATTAGAGAGAGATGTAGATGGTGAATTCTTGTTGTACTTCCCATTCATTAGACCATGCTATATATACATGATGAGAACAATGTAACCTACATGGACATAAAGACTCTATTTATATAGGGGTTTCAATGTGAAGTAATTCAAGTAAAGGCATATAGGGGGTTACAAGGAGGTTACAAAGAGAGTCATAAATATTAAGGGAGTTACAAGGCATAATGGGCATACACAATTATTATATTTGTTACAGAAATTTCTGTATTTGATGTATTTTATTAAGAAGTCTTAACTTTTAATTTATTTTTCATATTTTTTCGTATTTAATTGAAATATACGAATCTCTTAACTATTGGCTCGTATCGCGTACACAGATTACTAGTAGTCAACGCAATAATTTAACGTAATTAAATTCATAATAAACGTCAGTTATTTGAAATCGCACCCCTAATTGTATTCCGTACTCCATAATAATTTTCCTAAGATAATTATTTTATGTACGGAGTATTTGAGATGACCCAACGACTTTAATACTACTTGGTAACACTGTCAAATTTCAAATCGAAACCGTTTAACTGTCCGAAATCAATAGACTTAATGAAAATCAATCGACTTAAATGAGAACCGAAGCGATTAAAAACCGATTTTTTGAAATCGAAAACCGACCCAAACCGTATTTTAGTAAACCCAAAATCGAACCGATCCGAATAATGTTAAACACTTAAACAGTATACGAATCAAACCCGTTAACGAACCGAACCGAACCAGTTCTAAACCGAACTAAAATAAAATCGAACCGAAAAAGAATCGAACCGTTTCAAACCCGAAACCGTTTCCAACCCAAAACGGTTTGAACCGAGATTAAAACCGTTTACACCGAACCGTTAACAAACTGCAATCCGTTTGCACCAAACCGTGTACAAACCGAACAGTTAATAAACCGAATACCACTTGCAAACCGAACCGTTTATAAACCAAAATGTTTTTGAATCGAATCGCATACTATAAAGAGAAGATTAAAATCACGTTAAAAAGAATTTTAAATGAAATCTAATTATGTGCACATGTTTACTACATATTACATTATTGTTTTCCCTGACTTTTTTTATGTAATTATGGATTAAGCAAAAATAATCTTCGCCTCTCTTTAAATGACATCATCAAAGTGCTTTGTATTTTGCTCGGAATTATATTGGACCAAAAATGGCCTACTCAAATTCTTACGATGTATTATTGCAATTCTCAAAATTTTTAGAATGAGATGATTGCATCCTTTGATCTTTCAAAAACAAATTAAAGTCAATACAAAAATTATAATAAAGAATATTATTAATCAATTTATCAATTATAATAAAGTCAAATTTCAAACCAAAAAGGTTTAACTGCTCGAAACCAACTAATCCAAATGAGAAACCAACCAATTTTTTAAAACCCAAAATAGACTCGAACCGTATTTTAATAAACCCAAAACTGAATTGATCCGAATAATGTTAAATTGTATAAGAACCGAACCCGTTCTAAATCGAAATGAAATAAAACCGAGCCGAAAAGAACCGACTGTTACTAACCCAAAACTGTTTGAATCGGGATAAAAACCGTTTACACCGAATTGTCAACAAACAGTAACCCGTCTGCACCGAATCGTTAACAACATGAATCGAATTAAATTTGCTCAAGAATAAACCGAAATCAAACCAAACCGATAATAATTTAAATCGAACCAATACCGACCCGTAAAGCACTTAAACCAGTTTTAAACCAGCCCGTTTTCAAACCGAACCGAAACCTAACTTTCAAACCGTTTTGACTTACTACTAGTACTTTGGTATCATTTCCCCTATTCTCATTCTTTCTCTCTCCTCTCTCGCTCAGTCACTTTTTTATTTTTAATTTTTTTGTTGCAGACTCTCACTCACTCAGTCACTCATCATTGCTTCCCGTCGTCCACCTCCTTTCCCAACCAAAATCTCAAACAACCATTCTCTTCGAAGTTTACTCATTTCTCTGCAAAATCCATGGCTCGACGTGGAGGAAGACCTCGCAAGGTGCTTTTCTCTTGCTTAACTTACTTCCATTTCAACCTTTTCTTGTAATTTACAACTGGGTTTTTCCCTGTTTCTTGGGTTTTTTTTTCCTAATTTTTTGTACAAATTTCTTGCAAATTTGAAGGTGGGTCTCAAACGTATTGATGCTGCCATTGATGCTTTAAAACCAATGGGATTTTCGCCTGAAATTGTTCGTCGGAATGTTGATAAATTGCTCAAAGTAAGTCTATTCCAAGAAATTATTACTCAAATTCTATGATTTATTTTATTGCAATTTTATGTCCGTTTTAATCAATTAATTTATGAGTTGTTTGATTTTTGGTGATTATAGGAGTATGGTGAAGAAGGGTGGCCTTTTATTGAGGAGGCCTCTTACAAGTTGCTGATTGAGTTTATAGTGGAACCTCCTCTCACGGTACCCAATTTCTTGTTATTTTTGTTCTTCATTTCTTGAATTTTTTCCCTTGATTTCTTTTACAAAATGGTAATTTTGATGTTTTATTACTGTTGGTCATAATGATGATCGTGTAATTGGCACGCTCTAATAGCTGCTTTCGCTGTTGTAATGCCAATTTTGTTGGTTGTTTTGGAAGAGGATTTAGGGCTTTATAGTATGTAAATTGTAAAGCAAATATCTTTTTATTTTTGTTGAGAAGCTATCTTTGCTGAAAGAGTTTTGCTTTTGCTGGGAGATGACTGTTTGATGATAAGGTTTATTTGTATGATTTGAAGGAATCGCTGATTGAAGATGGATGTCAAGGTGGTGAGGAGGATGAGCCGGAGGAGGCTGGACCTTCTGGTGAAGCCAGTGAGTCCTCATGCTCTAACCATAGTACTCTCTTGGAAACTCCAACTGATCCTCCTTTGGCAAGCCCTGATCCTGTTGTAGGTAAGAGGATCTCTTTCTGTGTTGTCTTCAGACTAATCATACATTTTGCTTCTGAGATGAGGATATAGTGAATGTTTTATATGGAGTATTTTATAAATTATTACGGAGTAGTCCATGTGTATATTTGTTCATATTCTTTAATATCGGGCTGGATGTAAGCTGTTGTGAGTAAGCATTGGATTTTTTTCTTTTTAATTCAGATTGTTATTAGCATGAATTTTATGGAGGAATTTCCGGTTCGGAGTAAAATAAAATAGAGGATCATCTAATTAGGAGAGTGGGTGTGGGGGCGGGGTTGGGCCGTGTGGAGCTTGTGGCTTAGGAGTTTGGCATGTCGAAAGAACTCCTTGTTGATATGATAAGTGGCTTTCAAAATTTTGTACTTGGGAAGCTTCTAGGGTGTTTTGTGGAACACATGCTTTCTATATGAGCATTTTGAGATTCATGAGCCATATCTCTTTCTCTTCTTTGGCTTGTTCTGGTTCAGTTGGTAATAAGATAACATTTTCTACGAGGAGGATTATTGGGGGAGGCCTTCCATTTTCTATCTTCCATTTTCTATCTTTTGCGTTGAAATGGCTTTTATTTAATATTTTCGTAATAGAGAGTATTTAATTCTATTGTTTGATTTTATTTTGTTCTACTTGATTTGGGAATTTTAGACCTGTTTTAAGAGTGGTTGACAATTGTTTCTTCTTGTGTATTCACTCATAACTCAATTTATAAGCACCTTGAAACAAAGCATCACATCCAAGCATCTCTTCAATGTTACATTGACTTGGAAACTATATAAGTATAGCTTTTGTTTGGTCTGATGTCTTGGATTAATTTAAAGCAAATTGCAGATTAGGCACTTGGTACCCATCTCAGCCAAGGGCCATGGGGGGCAAATTTTAAAAATACTATTGTGTTTGTTTGGTGGTTGTATTTGTTTAACGGAATTTTTGTTGTCAATGAGAATCTTGGGTGTGTGGTTGGCCAGAAAGGGAAAGAATTCATTAGGGTATCTTCACCTTCAAATTTTTAGCTAACGCCGCAGAGTAATACTGCCATAGTGGTTGAATAACTTAGATTCATTTTCTCTATTATTTTTCTAGTGTGGAGTGTACTTGTGAAAAGATTCTCAGGTGGTGAGATCTAGAGTGGCTTCCTTCTTGAGTTCTGCTTTTATTATATTCCTCAATGTGGTAACTTTCTTGTACCCAAAAGACAAATGGTATCTTTTATACCTTCTTGCCTTTGTCGAGCCAGCTTTTCACTCTATTATTTTATAGTAATATTAAAGGTGATGCAATGCTCAGCTCACATTTTCATGTATCTGTTGACTGTTCAGTTTTAAAAATTAGAGAAGTGGCTGCTAGACACCATTCACTTCATTTAATGCCACCAGATAATTGAGTAAATAGGTTCTTCCCATTATAGGAGGGTGTCTGAAGTGCTGAACTAGACTTCATCAAGCTTTGTTTCTGATTTCAGTAGTTATGGACTTATTGAATTATAGTTGTACATATAATGATTGGGTATCGTGGATTTTCCATTTCGAACAAGGCATCAATCTATTGAATACACATCTGCATCGATTCATTTAAAGAGCTGTTGATTTTACCTACAGATTCATTAGCCTGGCAATTTGCTGCACATCTTTCTGCTTATTTGTCTGTTTCAGTTTCATAAATCAAATTTATGCTCATCCTACCTAGTCAATAATGTAATTTAGCCTTAATAATCTCATCCTGAATGCAGACTTTTTTGGGCTAAAACTGCTAATTATTCCACATCTGGGTCTTATGAATAGTGTTTACCATAAAAAAGAGTTAACCTTCTGTGCTATAAGTTACAGGCGTGAACTACTTTTTGTTGGTTTGGTGCTTACTATGTCTTTAATTTGTATTTACAGTGCATAAGCGTTCTTTATCACTTGCTGAGAGTGCGAAGAGCCCAAGCCAAATTGCTACGCCAATGGAAGTAAACCAGACTAATGATATCCTCGTAGATCAGGAAAATATTTTACCTTTCCCCTCAATGTATACACTTCCTATTCCACCCGGATTTGAGCATGTTCTTCAGGAAAAGATTGCACCCAGTACACGCAGACCTTGCTTTGGTTGGATTGGTCCCAGTGATGATGAAGATATTATTCTATTAACTCATGCACCTGTTCTGAAAGGGAGGACTGGAGAGAGGCGAAGGAAGCGGAAATCTAGGTGGGATGTTGGGCCTTTTGATGTTGTATGAGAGGACTTTTCTATTACTTGTATATAACTCATCATTTTCTTGTAGAACTTGTTACCTTGGTAGTCTGAGAAGGCATATGTTTCAATGCTAAATAAAGGATTAGGACTTGTGCTACTTATAAAATAGGATGCTAAACGGGAAGTTCTGCAGTTAATCTTGTGATAATAGAAATTACCCTTATGGCTTGAAGCCTTGTCTTGGTTAGAATGAATGAATTATTACGTTGTACTGCTTATTTTTATGGCTCAATTCTAGAAACATTAGAAAGTGGCTGTTGTTTAGCAAAATCCCTTAATTTCATGAATCATGGTAGCAGCACAAAGCATCATCTTTTTCCTCATCGCCAAAGCATAGCGTTCGTACTTAAAGCATTGTGCCGAGAGTAGTTCTAGTTCTTTGATACGGAGTACATGAAATGTTCTAAAGTATTGCCATATTACGGAAAAACATAGTGGTGCGATTCTTGTTCGTCTTATATTATATAGATATAAATTTATTTTAAAATAATTTTACAGATACAAGTATGTAGAGCTGTCAAAAACTGACCAGATTAAAAAAATTTACCCGAACCCGATTATTAACTGACATGTTTGAACCCGGAAAAATGGTGACCCGACCCAACATGACCCGAACCGAAATCAACCCTAAACCCGAGTATTTGAGACCAAAACCCGAACATGAACGGACCTAGAGATGGCCCGACCTGAATATAACTCGTAAATTATTGACCTGAACCGAACCCGACCTAAACCGAGATTGACCCAAACCCGTTTTGACCTGTTGAAACCCGAAGTTAACCAGACCTCTTACTAGCTTGACCTGAATTCAATCCGACTTGTTACTAATCCAACCTGAATTTAACCCGACCTGTTATTAACCCGACCCGAAATTCAACCCGTTTTGTAACTAACCCGACTCGAAATCAACACGGCTTGTTATTGACCCGACCCAAATTCAACCCGAATTGTTCCTGACCCATTTCGAACTCAACCTAACCTGTTATTGACCTGACTCGATTTCAAATCACTTTAAATTCAATTTAGACCACCTTATTAATACATAGTTATATAGTTACGTTGTCTCTTGTGTAGTTGTGTGCTTGTGCAAACGAGTTACTATGATAAGTTCAATAGTCAATAGTTCAATACATACGACTCCTTACATAGACTAATTATAGCTATTTGCTCATTTCTAATTGTTAGAATATATTTAGCATATATTCTCTAATTATTGTATATATCTTTATTATTGTAGACATTGACTAGCTAAATAAAGATATATACAATAATTAGAGAATATATGTTAAATATATTCTAAGCTACTCGTAAAGTCGTAACTTCGTAAGGCTAAAACTATAATAAATGAAGACATTCATAATAATTAAACGTGAACGTCAATACATGAACTGTTAACAAACTGATCCAAAAAATGTACCCGGACCCAATATGACCCGATCTGAAATCAACTCGAAACCTAGATTAACCCAATATTTGAGACCCGAACCCCGAACATCGAACATGACCGACTTGGAAATGACTCGACCTGATTATAACCCACAAATTATTGACTTGAACTGAACCCGACTCGAACCCAAGAATGACCTGACTTGAAAATGACCTGACCTGATTATAACCTGCAAATCATTGACTTGAACTGAACCCGACTAAATCTTGAGAATAACCCGACCTGATTATAACCCGTAAATTATTAACTTGAACCGAACCCGACTCAAACCCAAGAATGACCCTAACTCGTTTTAACCCGTGAAAAACCCGAATTAAACCCGACCTATTAATCACTCGACCTGTTATTAACCCGACCTAAACTTGACCCAAACCCGATAAGATGTATGACCCGACTTAAGCATGACCCAACCCGAACCCGACCCGCATAGATTACGACATTAACCCGTATTGACCCGACCCGAGTTAACCTAACCTACACTAACCCGACCCAAACTCAACCTGTTTACACGAATTGACAGCTCTATAAATATGTCAAAAGGAAATTAATGGGTTGAACTTGGTACTCATATTATTTGCTAAAGATTGAAGAAAGAATAATACTAATGGATTTAGAATTGCAAATAAATAGATATCAAGCTTAATTAAAAAAAAAAAAAAAAATTGAAAATACTTGGGAGCCCTTCTACTGTCAAAATAAGATAAATCAATAACAGGAATGAAGACTACAATTTCTCAGATCGGTCAGATGAGTGAAACGTATTGCTTTCATTTCATTCTTTGACACTTCAGCTTATAGCATATGGTAGATAATTGCAAATCTATTAACTATTACTCCCTCCTGTTTTAATAAGTGTTACAGTTTGACCGATACATAGTTTTAGGCAATTTAATTGAATTAAATAAAATAAGAGGTAAGTGGGGTAGTTAGAGTATTAAAAAATTGTAAAAGAAATATAGTGGGATTAATAGTTTATTGAAAAGTAATGAATGTGAGAAGAAGTATATAATAAAAAAAGTAATAGTGGGTTTGGGTGGGGACCATGAGAAGAGAGAGATATAATATTCAAAGCTAGCTTTTTGCCAAAAAAGATAGTGTAACACTTATTAAAACACGGCCGGATTTGGTAAGTGTAATACTTGTTAAAACACGGAGGGAGTACTAAAATAATATATTGCTAACATTATCAATCCTCAAACTATCCTACCTGTTATTCTCACATAAATATTTTCTTTCTAATTCCATGTGTGATGTCTTCAATAATTAATGATTTTTTTTTATTTTTATTTATTTTTAATTTGCACTTTTGACTTCAATGCATTGCATAAGTGTGATATAAAATTCAATTAACCAAGTTACTCTTCTAAATTATTGTTTTACATACCTAATTTGTTTGATGTGGTTTTAATTTTTTTTACTTTCCTTAAATATACTTATTTTTATATCTAATTCTAATCTTCAAATACAATATAATGCAACAAAATATAAATTACAAGAAAGATTAATTTTAATCGTGCATCGCATGGAAATAACTTAGTTGTTTCTTATATCTTGTCAAGAATCAGAGTTTAAAATTAAGGAAAATTCAACATCTAAAATTTGAAATTTCTACTTGATGGAAAACAAATTTGGCCTTAGTTTCTAGTGACCTTCTAATATGATATAAATCTATTTAGTGACCTTATTTAATCAAATGAATAACCCATACATGTTTTCCTACTTCATTATTTAACTTTAATAGGTATAAAATATAATTACTAACTTACCTCATAAACATTCAATCAAAACCATTGATGACTCACCACTACCACCACCCAACTCACATCGCCACCTTACACAACCCCACCCCCAAAACCATCCCACCCACCACCTCAAAAACCTAGACCCACCACCTCAAACCCACACAACCACCTCGACTACCCTCACTCACCACCCCAAAAAACCACCTAACACCCCAAAAATCTAAACCCACCACCCTAAAAACCCTGATCCACCTTGAAAACCCAAACCCATTACCCCACCCTCACCTTGACTCCCCCAAAACCCACCATACAACCTTGTTTTTCCTTACCAAAGATGTTCACGTATGAGAAAGATTTCATCCAGAAGAAATAGTGGTGATGAGGGATGATGGAGAGGCTACATTATGTGGGAAGACAGGGATTCAGAGGTTGTGGGGACGATGATGGTGGCAAGTGCATTTTCATATTTGAACTGGTAGGAGGGGGTGGTGCTTTGGTAGTGTTAAGTAGCAAATGACATCAACAGGTGTTGAGCGAGAAAGGTGGGGGTGTCGGGCTACTATTGTGGCACTTCGGTTAGTCGATGGGCAGGGTTGACAGAGAAGAGGGTAAGGGGGTGCCCAAGAACAATGGAGGGAAAAGTGGTGGTTTTGGGTAAGGGGGTGCCCAAGGCCCAAGTGGAAGTAAAACCTCGACCCTCTAAGGGATTTTCAACTCAAAAACTTCACTATAATAGGCCAAAATAATCCTAATTACAATCTATTACAATCAGACCTTTCTCACAAGTTCCTGATTGAACTTGCTACACGATAGGACCCTATCCTATCCAACCTAAGTCCCGAACTTATATTCCACTCAGCATTCCTAGAGTACTTTTCACACGGCCTCTCAGTAGAAGCTCACTCGGCTTCACACTAGAAGCTCACACTTTGCACTCTTATAATTATAATAATGAGAATCCTCACGAACTCTCAAACCCTAATACATAAAACACTAAAAACCCTTTTTCCCTTTACAAGATCTCAAAGAATAATTATAAATACATATATGTGAATAAAGAGATAAAACTAATATGCTGGACGCTCAAGATTTGTCTGGAACTAACTAGACGAACTGAAACCAAACCTTGACCAGGAGAACTGACTTAGCTTCGTGGTGAAGGATGAAACCATCAAGCATGACCACTGTACTTCGTCAGCCTCGACTTTGAATGAATACATATGAACATATTTATAGTACACCCAAATAATTCTTTTCGTAAAAGATAAGTTTTATCAAATTATATGTTGAAAATATATTTTCTAAAAATAAGTTTTCAAAAAATATATCTTTTTGTTAAGAATAAATTCCGTCAATAACAAAAAGATATAATTACCATAAAATAAGATTTTATTCAAAACTTATCTTTTAGTTAAAATACTTTCCAAACAAACTTATCTTTTTCCAAAAGGGATTTATTAAAAAATAAATATCTTTGTTTTGTAAAACCAAATCCCTAAAAGATATGCACGTATTAGATAAATTTATATATCATTAATACCGACTTTTAAAGACGCGCAGACTTAAGTTCCTATTAGGTTCGGAACTCAACTCTAACAGTCTCTGAGTTCCTGACAGGTCAATAACTCTAATTTCATTGACTGTCTAGAGTTCACCTTGGTTTTATAGACTTATTCAAGACTGAATTTTATGTCCAACATACTTACATGAACCCTAGAGTAATTTCTCCGTTTTCATGTTGCTTCATTGAAACTCTTGTTCTGGAATCTTTTAGTCTTGATGTATTCTGGATCTTGAGGAAAGGTTTTACTTCTAGAACCGTAGGCCAAGTTCCCAACTGGAACTTGTTGTCACTCTTATTCGTTCCTTATTGGAACTCACATACCAAGATTCTTTCTGGAACTTGCTGTCAGTCTTCTTCATTTCTTGCTGGAACTCACAGACCAAATTCCTTTCTGGAACTTGTTGTCACTTGCACTCATGTTAGGGAGCTGTCCGTTGTATACCTGTTAGGGAACACCTCATGAACCTATTAGGGCTCCAGCTCTTGTGGGAAAGCCTGCCGAAAGTTCCTTCTGAATCTTGTCGGAGAATACCTTCAGGTTCCTTCGTGGTTTGGTTCTTGTGGGAGAACCTGGAGAACCTGCTTTAGGTTCATCCATTCTCTCTTGTTCCTCTTAAAGTCTTCTATGTTCCAACCCATTGACTTCATCTAAGTCAGTTCATGTCTTCACATAAACACTTAAGAGAACATTAGATTGAAGTTTGTTTGTCATAAACAAACTTCAAGTGAGAGATCTAATTAAACTTAAAGCCACATAAAAACTCCTACACATATACGACTTATGTATGCATGAGGTACTTACCTTATGAAGCTAACATATGCAAACACCTATTTATATAGTTAACTTTATGTGTTCCTTAGCCATCATCAAGCTTATCAACCATAACTTATCATTGTTCTTGTTCCTTATTGCTTATCATATATTGCTCAAGTTCCTCATATTTATATTTGTCATTACTCGAGTTCCTTGTATCTTGTTCTAGGCATAACTTGTTCTTTTTATGCACAACTTAACAAATATGTTAGATAGATAATCATCATTAGTTTACAATCATCAAAACCTAATTACCTAGCAATTTACCCCTTTTTGATGATGACAAACTAATGATGCTTATCACACATTAAAGGATAAATCGTCGTACATTTATTCCCCCTTAGTTTTTCAAGGAAATAACAAATAGAACAAGTTAGGAACATACAAAGGAATTTCTCATATTAAGGAACTATGAGTATATGAACAATACACACATTTATTGTATTATATACTATCAAAGACCATAATGCATATATAAGAACTTTAGACTGTAACTACTTCATACCATAAGCATCATACATATTCTTCCCCCTTTTGTCATTATCGAAAAGAGTATTGTTCCACTGTTTACCGTAAATTACACACACATAAGGTCATATATCACACTTACCACCATAATAAGTAAACATACAATGGTTAAAAACTTGTTGTTCCTAAAAGCCTCAAGGTACTCACTTTTCAAACAAGAATGTTAGTTTCACACTAGATTCCAACTCATAATCCAAAGGCTCAACATCAAAACCCTTAATTGAACTTGACAAATAAGATGTTAAAAATCAAGTAAAGATCAGGGCTAAAAGTTAGAAATGAATTGCATAAATAGGAAAATGAAAACACAAGCTCAAAGAATGTAGAAAAAAACATATGGAACAAAATGAGTAGAGGAAATATGAAGTAGAGATTGTGCTCTTTGTTTAGACCTTTTGAGATGAGGTTCTCTTCATTATTTCTTCTACCTCATTCTCTTGAACCTTTTGCTAAACACAACACATATTCATCTTTCTATTTGATGACTAACCTCCCTTTACTTCAACCACCAAATTTCTTTGAGGAACATTCTGCCCACTGGAACTTAAATTAATTTCAGCTTAATAGTCAAGTTCCTTCAACGTGTACTGTTGTTCCGTCTTTAAATTACCAAATATATGAGTATTGAACAACAAGACATTCAATATTCTTCATATATAGATGTCTAGGAAATTAAATATTTGATCACCCTTTTTTTTCTCCTTTTTTTTATTCCTTTTTTTTTTTTAAAGTGTGTCATTACAAAGATTTTTTTTTCCTAGAATAATACATTTATAACCATTGAAGGTAATACTTACTCATACACTTGAGTTCCCAACCAGATTTTAACCATCTTGATTTCTTGGTTCCTGCCTTATTCTCCCTGAGTTCCTTTCCTGTCTTGAACACTTTGAGAATGCTTACTTCTTATTTTTTCTTCAACTTTCACCTCAACATGTAATTACCATCCTTCACGTTTCATCGAACATAAAAGGATGATGAATAAACTTAGAGCACATGGGAATTAAGAATAAGAAGTAGGTATATATGAAAAGTGAAGGAAATTGGGTGGATAGAAATCTTCGAATTAATCGAAATATGAAACAAGTATAATGCAACACAGACACACAACTAAGAGTTGTAGAATATTGCTGCATTTGAAGATATATGGTGTGGATGCTTGAAAGTTGGCAAAGATAGGTTAGTTCCCTCTAGAATTTTAAGCAAGTAAGGTACAAATGGTCTGGAAACTTACCTGTCTTGTTCCATCAAAGTTTCTTCCATTGTTTGTTCCATTGGCAACTTAGGAACTTCGTGTTTGACAACACCCATAGTTCTATTATGATACCTCTAATACTCTTAATCAAGTGAGTATGTCTTTTACAACACATAAATTAAGCGTGACACATTAACAATAAGTGCACATACTTTACTTCAATTTTAACATGCATAGGAACCCTAATTCGACATAACTTGATGGAATTAATACTTTATACTCATGTTATGTTTCATCAAGTCTTATTCCATTAAGAAATTTACAAAAACATGACAAGTCAAGACAAAAAGCATAAGAGAATCAATTCACAAATTCAAATGTTACATTCATACTAAAAATTTATCAATTCAACTCATATATAATGACATAATGTGAATAGGAAATCATACCTTATGTAGTCTCTTAACATGTGAAGATATAACTTTGAAACATTAGTTGATTATGATGGCTTACTTGAGAGTTCTTGAAGTAGTAGTTCTGTTCCTTGATAATCTTGATATTGATTTTATTGAACCTTGTTGTATGATTTGGAACATGATTCTCAACTATAAGTTCCTCAACATAAGGTGATATAGCTAGCCCTTACTGTTATTCTTAGTGACATATTTCTTCATTAGAAACTCAACTAGTTCTGCAAGAACTTGTAAGTTCATCCTTTATCCTCAACCTGTTTGATGGGTGCAAACATGTTAGTCTCAAAAGAAAATATGTTCATTTATTGTACATTAAACATGATAATGTAAACTCTTTATGTTTTATCTTAAGAGTTTATGGATAAATCGCCTTGGCACTTCTATCATCAAACATCCCTAAGTGGAACATAGGGTGTGTTGTTACTCAAAGATCTATTGTTTCCATATTGATGATGTAGCAAGAGGCAGTATTGAAAACTATTCCAAAGTTCCTACAAATATCATTAGTATGTAACATCGTTCTCCTCGTGTCTTTCAAGATTCAAAGTTGGAAAATTATTGTCAATCCTGTGTTCCTGCAAGAATCATCAAACATGACTGGAACTAGGTTCCGTTATTAGATCTTTAATTTCATAATTGATGAACACTTAGCTAAATATCCCAATTTAGAAAAGAATACGAAATCAATAAGTGTGTGCTTCATCTTTTCTATGAAGGACAATAACCAAGTGTCCATTACATTCATCACTTATAAACAAGACATTTCTTTTCATTAGTCTATAATCACCATATGGTAAACAAATCCATATCACTAAGATCCATTGGATTAGTGTTTCTTACCATAGAACTGATGTTGAAAGAGAATATAACATGTTTTGATTCTCATGCTTCTCGATCTTAACATGTTTGGAACTTACTAATTCGTTTTACCAATCCAAATTCACCAAGTTCCAACAACTAGTTTCAGCACCAAGTTCCTTTAGAACAATATGTTATACGCCGATTTATCTCCATGGTTAAACATGCAAAACAATCATTAATAACCAGCACAAAACTAGAAGAGAAGTTAGTTTATTATGTTATATTATAAAATTCAAAACAACTTCTCTTTTACATCCATTCACAAATAAATATTGAAAGCATGGAATTGAAATTCAATAGAAATTTGTGAAGAATTAATATATACCAAATATAAATGACCAATATTTACAGAGGCGTGTAAAGGCAACTTACATATTTACCAGTACCAAAATTTCACCTATTAGAAACCTCTTATAAAGACTTTTTTGTTAGAGGGTTTTCTTAATAAATAGACAACCAATGTATCATCGTTATTAATATGTTGTCTCCACTCACAAAGCCTTCAAAATAGGTCACTTTTTGGTTTTGGTTACCCAATATATATTGGGTTCCTTCTTATTCGTAATAGCCGTAAATAATCCATAATTGAAACAACCACGAGTTAACCAACTATCTTTACTAGCAATAAACATCATGTATCTAAATAATAAATATTCAAAGTACTCAAGACACATGATTAAATCATTCTTTGGAAAATATTCAAAATATACATTCATCCCTTGCCTAAAGAATTAGTTCCTATTCAGGGGTAATCTAGGTTTCACGAGGCCAACTATGCATATTCTACACGATAAGTTTCTTGAACTATTTCTAGTAAACTAATTTATTAATAATAAATCAATTAGTAAATCTGAAAAATGCTTTTTAAATAGGAAAAATTCATAGGAATAATCCCACCTTTGGGTCATTCACTTTTAATAATCCCACCTTTTGGATTATATTTTAATAATCCGACCTTTACCCCATATTCTTTTTTATTGGTCCCATTTGACCAGAAACCGGTTAAACCGGTCAAATTTTTTTAATTTTTTTTAATTCATTTCCTCCCACCTCTTCCATAGTCACCGCCTCAGCTTCCACCCAAACCAACACCACCTCCTCAACTCCTCGCTTGTCACCGACCACCACTCGCCCAACCACCACCAACCTCAACCCTCACACAACCCCACCATCCAATCCCGAAATACCCAGCCCCGGCCTTCCCCTTCCCTGAAACTCCACCCACGTCCCCAAACCCAGCCAACCTCAAAACCACCACCCACTTCTTCCCTCTGCCACCCCCTGCCTCCCATCCCCGATCCCCTGTTCCCGGCCCGGCAATGGCTGAGCTGCCCAGACCCCCATCCCCGGCATTATCGCCGCGCTGAACCCCCCTTCCCCTGCGTCGCGACCCCTAAACCACCACCTAATCCCCCTTGCCCCAAAACCCACCATTAATGGTGGATTTGTACACTTCTTACTTCCAGTTAGTGCATCAAACTCTACAACACGCCAAGCAATATTCAACATACCAACTCAATCACACAGTAACAACCACATACATCGTATAATCAAAATCACACAAAAAGAAAATCTTAATTTTAACAATTGAAAATCAAGGTTTATCGTGCAATTAAAGCTTTAAGAGATCTTACTAGACCAAATAAATGTAAACAATTCAATCCAAAGCTACTATAAACTCGGAAAAAAATCAAAGAAAAGGAGCTTCGAAACCCAGATTAGTGCTGTATAAGCTAATTTATCAAAAGCAAACACAATACCAACATCTCAGTATGTCTTCCACTTCTTTGGCTCTCACCTTCTTCCTCTTCTTCTCATTCAACCCGCATTTCTGCTCGTTTACAGCTTCCGCCGCTTCAGATGATGTAGAGGTATGAAGGGTCTTGATTTATTTTTATTTTAAATGCAATTGATTGAAATTAATTTAGGTGTGATTTGTCTTAACTATCTTGATTACCTATTTTGAATACAATTGAATGAAATTTAATATCGTAAAGTTTTGATTTCTGGGTGTTGCTTATTTTGTGTTCTATTTGATTTTGTTTGAGGTTTTTTTAAAAAAAAACCTTTTTTTTCTTTTTATTTGTTAATTTTTTTTTTACCGATCACAAGCCGCCACGTGTCATGTAACCTATTATAACAGGTTATATGACCTGTTGGGACCAATAAAAAAAAATGAGGTAAAGGTCGGATTATTAAAAAATAATCCAAAGGTGGGATTATTAAAAATGAATGGCCTAAAGGTGGGATTATTCCCATGAATTTTTCCTTTTAAATACACTCCAAATCAAATTTGAGGTTGCACAAAATTGATTTAAAAACTCCAAAAAAAAAAATCGACAATTTTTCTAGAAATACTACAAGAAACTTGTAAATTTAATAGCATGCATATAACCAAGAATCAAAGACAAGACACTCACCTCAAAGATGTTCATCTTTGAATTGCTTCTACTTCACAAGTAGATTTTGGTCTTCATAAGGTGTTGCGGTTGATATCCTTTCGTTGCATTCCTTGTAAATATCCATCCTAGCCTAGAACTTGCTCCTCGGGGTTTCCCGGTTCATCAAGAGCACCTGCTCTGATACCAATTGTTATTTGGATGATATACTACAAGAGGGGGGTGAATTGTAATATGTTCCTTAGTGTCTGATTTTCACGGAATATAAAACAGTTGTTGTTAGTAACTTAGGAAATGCAAAGCGGATTTTACGAGGAAACCATCCAGGACCTAACTGGAAGTAAAACCTTGACCCTCCAAGGGATTTTCAACTCAAACACTTCACTATAATAGGCCAAAATAATCCTAGTTACAACCTATTACAATCAGACCTTTCTCACAAGTTCTTGACTGAACTTGCTACACGATATGACCCTATCCTACCAAACCTAAGTCTCGGACTTAGATTCCACTAAGCACTCCCAGAGTACTACACACTCGACCTCTTAGTAGAAGCTCACTCGGCTTCAAACTAGAAGCTCACACTTTGCTCTCTTACAATTATAATAATGAGAATCCTCATGAATTCTCATACCCCAATACATAAAACACACAAAACCCTTTTTCCCTTTATAAGATCTCAAAGAATAACTCTAAATACATATATATGAATAAAGAGATAAAACTAAAATGATAGACGCTCAAGATCTGTCTGGAACTGACTGGACGAACTGAAACCAAACCCTGACATGAACTTTGTGTTGGGTTTTTGTAGTGTACGACACCGTGCGAAAATAAAACTCGCAAAGGATCGTATGCATAATTAATACAACTAAACAACCTAACATGCAATAATTAAAAGCAGTAAACACATAAAGAGGGAGAGAGAGAAAGTTAGGAAAAGACTTCCTTACCCTTGAAGCGTGCTTCTCACAAACCCCGAGCACGAAAACAGAAAGCTCTAGACCCGCAAGTGCAAATCCTCTTTTGCACACCCACGCGCCTGAACGCATCCCTACCTCGTAGCTTAGACGAAGCTAGACCAAAAGAAACTAGAGTATTACGAACTTAATGGCTTTCTCACGCTTTTGGGAGATACCTTATTGAGTTCAACTCAAGTGAAAAATCCCAACTCCCAAGGTTGGTATTTATAGGCAAAGGCTCCCAAAAACTTCAATTATCGTTCCATGTGGGAGAAATGACAAGTGAGAAAAAGTAAGAGATTAATTTAATTCTAAATTAAATTAAATAGCATAAACAATAAGCAAATGACAAGTGGCAATGCAAGGGAGGGGTTAGGTAAGGACCACAAACCCTCCCCTTGGGGAGCAAGAAAAACCGCCAACTCAACCTTGGTCAACACAAGGATGACCGGCCTTAAGCCTTGGGATCCAAGGCACGCCCAGCTGGCGGCTTGCCCTTGGATGGGCCTATTATCACGCCACAAGCTCACGGGAGCTGCTAGGCTCTAGCAGGCTGCTGCTAAGCCTGCTTGCGTGCTAGTGGTGGGCTCTAGCCTACTTGCGGGCTTGAAAGGAAT
This sequence comes from Chenopodium quinoa, assembly GCF_001683475.1. Classification (NCBI taxonomy): domain Eukaryota; kingdom Viridiplantae; phylum Streptophyta; class Magnoliopsida; order Caryophyllales; family Amaranthaceae; genus Chenopodium; species Chenopodium quinoa. The sequence continues at coordinate 382,171 of NW_018744469.1, forward strand.
GATTTCCTTCGAACAAGTGTATTAGTTTGATAGAGGGTTCGAAATTAATTAGAAAGCTAATTATTCAGTGAGGTCAATTAATCGGAACGCCTAGCTGGAAGCCGCTTCCTAATGAATAATTATCATTAGTGCTTAATCTTGACTGAACCCTTCGGGTCACACCAAATCGTGTAACCGAACCGAAGTGACGAATTAATCCGTAGGATTAAATGAGTCGATAAAGATTTTACGAACTAAGATGTCGGATTCCGTTCTTAGAGCGTCGAAGCTGAGCGTCGTAAGTTGAGTCGAATTTAGAAATCGACAAGATGGAAAAATCAGTCACACAACAAGTCAACGCGCGTGAAAAAACTAGCTTCGATATGTCCTAGCCAATCAAGGGCAAGGTAGGCTAGCATGGCTAGTCGGGCTCCTAGCCGCAAGGCAAGGCGTGGACGCAAGCCCAGCATGCATCGCATGCACTAGCTGGGTGAGCAGCCATGTGGGCAAGGCTCGTCAGCATGGCAAGCATGCATGCGGGGAGATGTGCCAACAAGGCCAGCAGCCAGCAAGGCGTGCTGGGCCTCGCTGGCAGCAACAACAGTAGCAGCAGCACACATCGCAGTAACCCGCATTGCTTATGAGGCTTGCTGGCTGGGCTGTGCGTGTGTCCGGGCTGTCTGGCAGGCCTAGCCGACCACCAAGCAGCCAGCAAGGCGTGCCTTGGTGCCCAAGGCTGGGTGCCAGCTGGCGCCACATGCATGGTGTCACTTACATGCTTGGGGAGCAAGGGAAGGTGTTCCTTCCCTTATGGTCCTCACTTAATCCCTTGATCTCCTTGCGTCACTTGTCGTTTGGTGATTGTTTTGGCATTTTAATTTAATTTGGAATTAAATTAATCTTATTTTTGCTTTTTACCAACTATCCCACATTGAAAGATGATGGAAATTCTTGGGGAGATTCCCCTATAAATACCCATCATTGGGTATTGGGAATAACACTTGAGTTGGTGAACTTTAAGGGATCTCCAAAAGTGAGAAAACCTTTGTTCGTAAACGCTAAGTTGATTTTGGTCTAGCCCCGACTAAGCTTCGGGGTAGGGATCGGTTACGGTTCGGTAGCGAGGGTGTGAGCCGTTGGAGGTTCTCGCACTTGCTTAACTTGAAGCTTTCAAGTCCGAGCTCAACGGTTGAACGAAGCATGCTACTAGGGTGACTTTTTTTTCTCTCTCTTCTCTCTCTTCTCTTATGTTAATGTTTATTTACATGCTTTTATTTATGTTGTAATTATTATGCATGCGATCCGATTATCAGGTTTTGTTTCCATGCGGTGTCGGACACCGCAAAACCCAACAGCGGTATAAGAGCCTCTTGCATTTAATTTTTACAACAAAAAATTAATTAAGGTTTTTTAAAATGGATTTAAATTTCTGGTTTAGCATCCTAATTAGAGTAGGAGATCGTTTTTAATTGGATTAAAATCGTATTTATGCTAATTTTGGATTACGAACTTTGATTTTGACTCAAAAATAGTGAATTTGGGTGGAATCGACGTTCTAAATTAAAATTTACCCACTTTGTGTTTAAAAATGGTCTTCCAGAAGCCAAAATCCACCCAAAAAGTGATTTTTCGAGGGGTTTTTCGTTTTTGACGAAATATTTTAAATCTTTAAACCTTGATTAATTATGGCATGCAATTCTTGGATTATGTTTTTGATTATACCATTAATATTTTGCAGTTTGAACCTCATTAAGCATGTTTAGGAAGTCATAATTGGTGCTTAATTTGGTTAGCTCTTATTTTCACATAAACTTGTAATTTCACATTTTTGCAAATTAATTGCTTGGAGTGTGAATGTTTATGGTGAAAATGTATTTTTGAAGCCCCTAAAATGCTGTAGATTCAATATTTAATTTTATATATGGTTGGATCTTAACTTTCTAAAATCTATAATGAACAAATTTTTGATTTTAATCATTTTTGAATTGATTAAAATCTTAAAATGTTCATACTTGTGCTTAAAAATTAATGTTCTTGAAGATTACAACATTCAAATGTGCACTAGTGAGTGTTTGATAAAATTTTTTCATTAGATGAATGATTATTTATTCAACTATTTTGTCAAATCTCATTATTAATTTATGTTTGTTAAACTAATTGTGGAAATACCCCTCAAATTTTGTAGCATCAAGTTGAACCAAAAATAATTTAAAGAATGGTTCTTGAATTAATTTTGGTTTGTGCACTAAAATTGAATTTATTTAAGTTGGACTTGTTTTATTTTCATATTGCTGAATATTAGTTCTAAAAATAATTTAGAATTAATTTTTATGTCACACACAAAATCGGAATAAAATACCGAGGCACCAAGCCTCGAGCATAACCCTCGGCTAGCTGGGCTGCTTGCGCAGCCTATATGTGGCTGCTGAGGGAGTGCATCGTGCTGGTGCGTGTATGCATGCGAGCAACATCAGCTTGGTGTGGAGATGGGCATGCGTGTGGTGCGGGTTACTGCTATTAGGTGGTGTGCAGCTCCCACAACGTAGCTTGCGGGCCAGCACAAGAATCTGTGTAAGCACAGTGCTAGGGCCAGCGTAACGCATGAATGCGACGCTGTTGGGCACTAGCACGTGGCTTGACGCTGTTGTGCCTATGCGGGGCAGCACCCATGAATGATAGCCAAGGCTTGGTGCCTAGCAAGTTGAGCCTCGTGGCTTGGATGCTAGGCACTCGACCATTTGAGGGGCTATTAATTTTGTATTTTTGTGGTTTTTTGTTTTAATTAAAACGTGGCTAGGCCTCGGTTTTTCCCGGCATCTGCAAAATAATTTGGCAAAATTTTGGGTTAACCGGCTTAATTAATTTTAATTGGATTAATTTTTATTAAGTTGGATGTGGAATTTAGTGGGAGTTTCATTAATCGCTTGAGCTTTTATTGCGTTATTCACATAATCGGATAACAACTTTGACTACTTTTAATTACGCGCGTTAATTGGATTAACCACCTAAGTTAGTAACTAGTTTTGCGCTCAATTCGGATTGTTGCTTGAATTATTTGTAAAATGCATGAGCCATTCACGTTAGTGAATGGATGAGTGGAATAGATATTCTAATGCAGGTTTTACAAAATGGAAACTAGTGGGGCCTGACTAGGATAGTAAATACGAACTACGTTCCGTTTTATATTTTTGTAAATCTAAATACGGACTATGTGCCATTGAGTATTTTTGTACCTTAATATTTAGATTATCCCTAATATTATTAGCAGTTGCATGATTGGTGGTGATGTCTCGAAGACGACGTTTCTAACAAGACAAAGCTAAATAGATTCAATGAAACCCCTTGAAGATTTGGAGATTAAAGTTTCAAGGGGTCATGCTTGTTGCCAAATGCACCTCTATTTATGCCCTATATATTTTGCTTATATATATGCGATACTAGATGCATGTTTAGGATTTTGAATGTTGAATGATTAGTTTAGTTCACTTAAATCAACCAACATAGAAACCCTAAGTCCCAAAGAATATTGAGTTAAATTAGTCATTCTAAAACGACACTTATGGAACTAATGGGAATAGTAATGGGCTATGCAAAAGCAAGGCATTACTACTTTCCTAGGAAAGTAAGGTATGTTGGTGTGCTTGCCAAAGAAAGGCATCATATACACGTTAGTTTTAGTTAAACTCAACGATATCAGTAGGGAGTCCTTAGATGTCGTGACAATGGAGATAAACGTCAAGAAAACATTAGATGGGACGTTTTATTGAACCAAGAATAGCTTGGAGCTATTAGCAATTAGATTGCTTACCTTAAAATATTAAGTGTTAAGACTAGTCAAAGCATGCTTAATCACTTTTTGATTTTTGGGGTCTTGGAATCGTTTTATTCTCGCCTGATTGGGACAAATTTATAAATGTGTGAATAGAACGTTAATAGGTTAATTGAATTTGCTAGTTTGCATGTATTTCAATGCTTATTATGTTATCTTGATAAATGGTAATACTTTGTACTTATATTTGTAGAGTTCTAAATCAAATAATAATGTTTCCAACGATTGGTAAAAGGAAATCTTTTGAGAATGGTTCTCAAGGAAAGAAAAGACATTTCTAAAAAACAACTTCTCATAAATGACTTTTATGGCTTAGTCCGAAAGGACGGTTGGACATCATGTATTCAAAATAATAGGTAGTTTTCATAAACATGAAGTATTGAGTTGAAAAACTCAAATTGTCAATAGTTGACAACCAACATATCTTTTCGCTTCATACACTAATGAGTATGACTCATTGATGTAGTAATTCAAGTATGAATTAAAGGAAAAGATGGAACATTGTTTTACGGCACATTAGATGCTGAATTATGCCTAACAAAGTATAAAAGTTAAAACACTTAAAGAAATGGTTCTTAAAGTTTTGAGATGATGAATGATAAGAAATATAGGAAACAAGGAACAAAGAAAATGAATTTGAGATTCCAATTCTACCTAAGAGTTCATGTTATCGTAGTTAAACTTAGCAACTTATCTTCACAAATATTAGATACTTCTTGAGATCTCCACTTTCGAAGTGACCTCAAAACAAATGAAGTTAAGCTAAGTTATTGACTTACAAGATTGGAATGAAGCGAGTGGTGCTACATCAGTTGTAAGGTCTCTGCTTTGTTTAAAGACATTTTAAAGCTAAGACTGGAACATATAATGGTTATTGTGTTTCATAATCAGCAAACGATCCGATTACACATGGAAAGACTCACATTAAAAGTAAAACGAACAATAATTGTTGCTCTTATTTGAATGACATGATTGTTTGGTGTATTATTGGGAATTCTTGGGAAGATTTCCCTATAAATACCCATCATTGGGTATTGGGAATTTCACTTGAGTTGGTGAACTTTAAAGGATCTCTAAAAGCGAGAAAACCTTTGTTCGTAAACTCTAAGTTGTTTTTGTTCTAGCCCCGATTAATCTTTAGGGTAGGGACCGATTACGGTTAGGTAGCGAGGGTGTGAGCGTCGGAGGTTCTCGCACTTGCAGAACTTGAAGCTTTCAAGTCTGAGCTTAACGGTTGAGCGAAGCATGTGACTAGGGTGAGCATTCTTTCTCTCTCTTCTCTTATGTTTATGTTTATTTGCATGCTTTTATTTATGTTATAATAATTATGCATGCGATTCGGTTATTGGGTTTTGTTTCCGCGTGGTGTCAGACACCGCAAAACCCAACAGGGCTGGTGCTAGCATTGCTAGCATCGGCTTGCTTGTATGCTTGTGGGTTGACGCTAGCGCTGCTAGCTTGTCCAGCACATCATACTTGCGATGCCATGCGCTGCTAGCTAGCTAGCTCGACCAACATGCCCGGCCAGCGCACTTGCGCGGCAGCTAGGCTTGCGGCCAAGGCTAGTGCATGGTTAGCCGCCTTGCTAGCTTATGTTGCCTTGTCCTCGATTGGTTAAGCCAATCCGAGGCTAGGTCTTCGCGTGATGACTTGTCATTTGACTTATTTTCTCATCTTATCGATTCGTTTGAAAGGAATGGTGTCCTTCCAACAAGTGTATTATTCCGATAGAGGGTTTGGAATTATGATCAAGTGATCGGAATGCCTAGGTGGAGGCCTCTTCCGATCAGTAATATCAATGCATAATTAATATTATGGCTTAATCTTGACTGAAACCTTCGGGTCGCACCCCTATCGAATAACCGATCCGAATAGACGAATCAATACGAAGGATTAGATGACTCATTAGAGTATTACGAACAAAGACGTAAAATATCGAGCTTAGAGTGTTGAGACCGAGCGTCACAAGTCGAGTCGAATTTAGAATTCGACGAGGCGTAGATTCAATAAGCGACAAGCACGAGCTAAACCGTCGCCTCGCATTGGCTTAGCCATAAAAGTGCTAGGCTAGGCGAGGTCACCAACCCATGCATGTCATGCGTGCCTAGCATCGCCTAGCACACGCACATCGCATGACCCAAGCATCGCAAGATGCATGCCATGCGTGTGTGTGTGATGTAGCTGTGCAAGCATGGCTGGGTGTGCTTGCTAGCATAGCAACGCCAGCCATCGCAGCATGCTGGGCATGGCTCAGCACAACCCGCAAGCACCACAAGGCCAGGAGCACGCAAGTGCTTGCTGGGCCTCGCTACCGCAAGTAGGCAGCGCATAGGACACACACATAGCAGCACGCTATGCGTGCTTATGCTAGGCCTATGCGTGCTAGGCATCACATAGCAGCAGCCCAGCACTCGCACATAGCACCGCCTAGCAACAGCACAACAGCATCGCATGCGTGTTGGCTGGCTGCGCATGTGGTGCGTGCTAGCTGGCTGCACGTATGATGCGTGCCGGCTGGCTGGGCTGCCAAGCCTTGTTGCTAGGCACCAGCTGGCAGCCTTGGCAGCCAAGGCAGGCTGCCAACCATCCATGTGGCTTGGTCAGCAGGTCAAGGGAGGGGACCAATGTGGTTGGTGTTTGACTTGGGGAGCAAGGTGAGTTGGTCCCCCCCTTCGGTGGTCCTCACCTACTTTCTCCCTCCATGTGACACTTGAAGCTTACTGATCGCCGTGCATTTTATTTTGTTTTTTATTAAAATAAAATAGAGGAAAAATACAAATCTCTCACATTGATGGGAGTAGGGAGATCAAGTCTCCATTCTCTATAAATACCCAAGTTTTGGGTTTGGGAAAATTACTTGAGTTGAACTCAAAAAGGCATCTCCTTGAAAAGTGAGAAAACCTTTAAGTTCAAAATACTCTAGTTTTGTTTGGTCAAGTCCCTACTAACCTTTGGGATTAAGACCGTTCTGGTCAGGTCAAGGGTGCGAGCCGTAGTAGGCTGTCACAGTTGCGTGGCTCGAGCTTTGAAATAAGTGCTCGTGTATCGAGCGAAACACGCGTCAAGGGTAAGAATGTCTTTTCTCTTTCTCTCTCTTATGTTGTTAATTATGTGATTGCATGTTTTGTTGCTTTAATTAGTGAGCGGGTCTTGGGCGGTTTTCTCTTCCGCGTAGCGTTGGACGCTAAGGAACCCAACAGTGGTATTAGAGCCGCGCTCATTTTAATTATTGTAACTAATAATAATTGAGGTGATTTAAAATGGATTTAAATTACGGTTTTGCTTTCTAATTAGATTAGAAGTTCGTTTTAATTAGTTTTAATCTCGTATTTTTACTAATTTTGGCTAACAACCTAGATTTCGACTCAAAAATTGTGATTTTTGGGTGGAATCGATATTTTAAATCATTTTTGATTCCCTTTAAGGACTGTCCAGAAGCCAAAATCCGCCCAGAAACATATTTTTCTAGGGGTTTTTCGCTTTTGACGAAAAATTTTAAATCTTTAAACCTTGATTAATTATGGCATGTCAATGGTAGATTAAATGTTTGGTTGCATCACTAATCTACTATAATTATAAACCTTATTAAGCATGTTTATGAAGTCATAATTGGTGATTAATTTGGTGAGTTCATTTTTCACATAACTTGAAATTTTCACATTTTTGCAAATAAATTGCTTCAAGTGTGAATGTTTATGGTGAACTTATAATTTTGAAGTCCTTAATATATTAAAGATCCAATCTTTAATTGTTTATTTGGTTGGAACTTTGATTGCTAAATTCCATGTTGAACTAATTTTTGGATGTAATCATTATTTAGTTGATTAAAGTTCTAAAAGTTCAAAACTTGTTATTGAAATTTAATTAATCTTCATATTGGAAGATGCAATTTTTCAGTTATACACAAGTTAGTGTTGGAAATTTTTTCATTGGATGAAAGGGTTTAATTTTCCAACCCCTTTATTTTTGTCAAATCTCATTATTAATTTATATTTGGTTAAATTAATTATGAGTGAAGCCCTTCAATTTTGTAGCATCAAGATAGACCTAAATTGATTTAAAGAATGGTTCTTGAAAAATTTAGGCTTGTGCACTATTAAATTGAATTTAATTAAGTTGGACTTGTTTTATTTTCATTTTTCTATAAATTGGTTCTAAAATAAATTTAGAATTAATTTTTATCACACATAAATCGGGAATTAAAATCCCGAGTCAAGTGCACTTAAATCGAGGCAAAATCGCCGAAGACACGCTCTTAGGCTAGCAGGGTGCGTGATGGGCTGCCTTGCCTCGTAGATGAGCTAGTGTGTGCAAGTGTGGTGCATGGTGCTACGATGTGTGTGTGTGTGCAAGGCTGCGCTTGATGCTATGGGCTATGCTAGAAGATGTGTGTGCTGTGTGACGGTGCCCGCAAGTGCTGCTGGGCAGCATGGCATGCAAGCCACAGCAAGCCCAGCACACGCTGCTAGCACCAACATGCTGCGATGTGTGTGGTGCCAGCAAGTGTGGCGTTCTCTGTTAGGCAGGCATGCCAGCACGCACAACCATGGAACCTATGGGCTGCAAGGCAGCCATGGTGGGCAGCCCAGCACCCTAGGCAAGCGAGCCACGGGCTTAGTGCCTAGCAAGCCTAGCCCCGTGGCTTTGATGCTAGGCACTTGGGGCATGTTGTGGGCTATTGTTTTGCGTAATTGGGGCCAATTTAATTATTTTATTTAATTATTTTAATGAGGCTAGGCCTCGGTTCTTCCGGCTCTTGCAAAAATATTTTAACAAAATTTGGCTTAACCGACTTAATTAATTGGATTAATTAAGTTGGATGCTGAATTTAGTGGGAGCTTCGTTAATTACTTGAACTAATTGTGTTTTAATCACATAAAATATTTAATAACTTTGACTAGTTTTAATTAGGCGGGTTAATTGGATTAACCACCTAAGTTAGTTACTAGTTTACGCGTGTTAGGCATTGTTACTTGTTTATCGTTGTAATGTGCATGGGCACAAATAGTGAATGGATGAATGGAATGTATATTGCTTTACAGGTTTTGTGAAAATGGCAACTAGTGGGGCCCGAATAGGATAGTATATACGGACTGCGATCTATTATGTACTTTTGTAAATCTAAATACGGTCTACGTACCGTTGTGTTCTTTTGTACCTTAATATTTAGATCATTCCTCGTCGTAGTATCTAGTTGATGCATAGTTGGTGGATATGTCTTGAAGACGGTGTTTCTAAGAAGACAAGCCAAAGAAGTTGCATCGGAGACCCTTGAAGATTTGAAGACTCAAGGGGTCATGCTAGTTGCCAAATTCATCTTATACTTATGATTTATATATATATTGTGTTTATATGTGATTGAATTGTATGATAGATGCATGTTTAGGATTTCAAATGTTGTGATGATTAATTAAGTTCACTTAAATCAACCAACATAGAAACCCTAGGTCCCTATAATATTGAGCCAACTTTGCCATTCCAAGAACGACACTTATCGAAGTAATGCGCATGGTGATGGGCTATGCCAAAGCGAGGCATCACTGCTTCCTAAGGAACGTAAGGTATACTAGGTATACAATTCGTCTTGGTTAAGCTCAATGATATCAGAAAGGAGTCCTTAGATGTCATGGCAATGGAGATAAAATGTCAAGGAAGCATTAGATGAGACATTTTATCGAATAAGAGTAGCTTGGAGCTATTAGCAGTTGGATTGCTTACCCTAAAATATTAAGTGTTAAGACAAGCCAAAGCATGCTTAATCACTTTTTGATTTTTGGGATCTTGGAATAATTTTATTCTCGCCTAAAAGGTACTTATGTTAATGCGTGGATAAAATGCTCAATAAGATTGAAAATTTTCATGAATGCTTTAAATTTCAAACTTATTGGTTTATGAATGGTTTTTCATTTCAAATCCTTTCAATTGTAGAAACATGTCTGCAAATAACTCAAACAACCAATTTTCATTACGCTCAATTCTCGACAAGGAGAAGTTGCGTAGGCCAAATTTTCTTGATTGGCAAAGGAACTTACGTATTGTTCTCATGCAAGAGTAAAAGGAATATGTATTTTATGAGGAAATGCCCAACATTCCCAATGAGGAGGTCACTCATGCTTCCCTTAACCGATGACAAAGTGCCAATCGGGATGTCAAGTGCATCATGATGGCCACTATGTCTCCGGACCTTCAAAATACTTTCTTTAAAAAGGAGACGACATTTGAGAACATTTCCGAACTTCAGAATATGTTCAAAGAGCAGCCCAAACTGAAAGGTTCGAAACCCACAGGCAGATCCTTGAGAGCAAGCTCAAGAAATGAGAGCCAGTCAGCCTGCATGTTCTAAAAATGATTGGATTATTTGAGAACATGGAAAGGCTTGATGCTGGGTATTCAACCGAGATGGCAATTGACATCATTCTCCATTCCCTGCATAAAGGCTATGATCAGTTCAAGATGAACTATAATATGCACAGCATGGAGAAAACCCTCATCGAGCTTCATGGTATGTTGAAGCAGGCCGAGCAAACCCTCAAGGATTAGGGGAAGCATGACATGCTCATGGTGAGAAAGGGCAAGCCATTTAAGCTCTTGGGCAAGAAGAGAAGCTTTAAAGGGAAAAAGAAGAAGATTTTTCCACCTAAGTCAAGTGCTGCTAAGAGCGGCAAGGACAAGAAGGTAGCCTCTTCTAAATCCGATTCCGAATGTTTCTACTGCAAGAAGAGAGGACATTGGAAGCGGGATTGCCTCAAATTCAAGGAAGATAAGAAGAACGTCATCGTTACTTTTGTATCAGGTATTTTTGTTATAGACTTAAACTTCGCTAGCAAAACATCATGGGTAATAGATACCGGATGTGACTCACACCTTTGTTTTAATGATCAAGGTCTAAGGATAAATAGATGGCTAGAGAAGGGAAAGGTCGAGCTTCGGGTCGGCAATGGAGCCAAGATGTCTTCCGTATCCGTTGGAACTTTCATTTTTTCTTTGCCCTCTTGGCTTGTTTTAGAACTTGCCAATTCTTATCATTTTCCGAGAGTTACCAAAAACATTATTTCAATTTCGGCGTTACACAGCCAGGGATTTGAATTTCGAATTAAGAACAATAGTTGTTCGTCTTTATGTGCTTTCTCTAGACAAACAAGTTTATAACATTAATGATCCGCCAAAAGAGGTAAGACCATCGAGTCAACTCAAACCTACTTGTGGCATTGTCGTCTTGGCCACATTAACATCAAACGCATCAAGAAAATTCTTCATGAGGGTATTCTTGACTCATTCGACTTGGAGTCGTTTGAAAATTGCGAAGGATTTTTATTAGGCAAGATGATAAAGCAGCCATTCTCCAAGTTGGGAGAAAGGGGCTAGTGACCAACGATTTCACCTACAAGGAATGGTTGTCGATATTTCATTTTTTTCACGGACGACTATAGTAGATATGGCTATGTCTACCTTATGTCGAACAAATCTGAATCTTTTGAGAAATTCAAAGAGTTTCAGAGTGAAGTTGAAAATCAGCTTGGCAAGAAAATCAAAGCACTTTGATCGAATCGAGGTGGCGAGTATTTGAGCCACTAATTTGACGATCACTTGAAAGAAAATGGTATTCTTTCGGAATTGACACCTCCTGAAACTCCACAATGGAATAGAGTGTCCGAACGGAAGAATCGAACCTTGTTAGACATGGTTCGATTAATAAAGGGTCTTAGTGAACTTCCTATCTCTTTTTGGGGACACGCACTTCTAACTGCGGCACTAACACTGAACCGTGCTCTGTCAAAAGTTGTTGAAAAGACTCCACATGATTTATGGACGAAGAAACCTCCACGGTTGTCTTTTCTTAAGATTTAGGGTTGCGAAGCATATGTCAAGAGATTAATTTTTGAAAAACTTCACCCAAAATCTGAAAAGTGTTTCTTTGTGGGCTACCCAAAAGAAACCAAGGGGTATTACTTTTACAACAAATCCGAGAACAAAGTGTTTGTTGCTCGTGATGGTGTCTTTTTGGAGAAGGAACGCCTTTCCAAAATGACAAGTGGGAGGAAAATCGAACTCGACGAATTTCGAGAGGTCGAGCAACAAAGTCAACCTGACAAAACTGACAATAAAAGTGCTTTAGAAGCAGCTACTGACATTGGTCAGAGTCAAACCGACAATGCAAATGCACAACTTATTACCCCGCGTAGGTCGCAACGGCCAAGATCTTAACCAGACAGATACCTTGGTATTGTCTTAACCGAAGATCAAGACATCCTAGTTATGGATGGAGATGAGCTAGAGACATACAAACAAGCTATGACGAGCCCTGACTCTGCAAAATGGCAAGATGCCATTAAATCCGAGATGGACTCTATGTCTTAAAATCCAGTCTGGGACTTGGTTAATTTGCCCGAAGGTTACAAACCTATTGGTTGCAAATGGATTTTCAAATTGAAAATAGACAAAGATGGAAATATATCAATATACAAAGCTAGACTTGTGGCAAAAAGTTACAGGCAAATACACGGCGTTGATTATGATGAAACCTTTTCGCCAGTCGCAATGCTTAAGTCCGTCCGGATTATCCTAGCGATTTCTGCATATGGATGTCAAAACCGCCTTCCTTAATGGGATTTTGGAAGAAACTGTGTATATGACACATCCGGAAGGTTTTGTCGATCCAAGAAATGCAGGGAAAGTATGCAAGCTGAAGAAGTCCATTTATGGACTGAAGCAGGCAAGCAGAAGTTGGAATCTGCGATTCGGTGAAGCCATTAGTAAGTTTGGCTTTATCAAGAATCCAGATGAGTCTTGTGTTTACAAGAAGGTCAGTGGGAGTGACATCGCATTCCTAGTCTTATGTGTCGATGACATATTACTCATTGGAAACAACACTAAACTATTAGAGTCCGTAAAGGGATGACAAGGTAAGTGCTTTTCAATGAAGGACTTGGAAGAGGCACAGTCAATATTGGACATAAAGATCAATAGGGATAGATCTAAAAGGATGATTGGATTGAGCCAAAGTACTTATGTTGATAAGGTATTGGCTCGATTCAACATGGAAGGGGCCAAGAGAGGGCACCTACCCATGACACATGGCATAACTCTCAGCAAGAAGAAGTGTCCACAGACACTTGATGAGCGAGAGAGGATGAGTCAGATTCTATATGCTTCGCTTATTGGATCGATCATGTATGCCATGATATGTATTAGGCCGGATGTATCGTATGCTTTGAGTGCTACGAGTAGATACCAATCAAACCTAGGAGAGGCGCATTGGACTATGGCCAAGAATATCCTAAATTACCTGAAAAGAAACAAGGATAAGTTCCTGGCTTATAGTGGTAGTAATGATTTGGTTGTTGAAGGTTATACTGACGCGAGCTTCCAAACTGACAGAGACGACTCTAAGTCGCAGTCAGGGTACATATTCTACCTAAATGGAGGAGCGTTTAGTTGGAAGAGTGCTAGGCAAAGCACCACTGTAGATTCTACAACTGAAGCCGAATACTTGGCAGCTTCGGAAGCAGCTAAGGAGGCAGTTTGGATTCGTAAGTTCATTAGTGAACTTGGTGTTGTGCCCTCCATCAAGGGTCCGATAGACCTCTGTTGTGATAACAATGGAGCTATTGCTCAGGCCAGGGAGCCAAGGGAACACCAGAAGGTCAAACATGTCAAGCGACGATTTCACATGATAAGGGAATGGAAGTTTGAGGGTGAATCAGAATTTGTAAGATTGGAACAGACAACAATGTAGCGAATCCATTGACTAAACCTTTGCCTCAAGTGAAGCACAACAAGTACGTTGAGGCAATGGGAATCAAGCATGTTGGAGATTGGCCTTAATTTCCTTGTATATGTGTTTTAATTAAACTTGATGTCTTAATGTAAAACACTATGTTGAACCATTTGGTTTTGGAGCTATTAAAATTTCTGCAAATTTATTATTACTCCATTTCTATTTAATTGTGGTTTAAATTAAATAATGAGTCCATTCGATTTATGAGAATATTCAAAATAGGTTATTAAGACCATGTCTTGGATAAAGAAACACCTGTTAAGTGAACAGTGAATATTTTAAATCGAAAATTATCCCTAATCAAGGTTATTTAAATGATGAACGATTAATGACCACTTGAGATTAGTGTGTAGTATGATTTATAGCACCGTTTCTTGTGCTACGAGGACATGATCGTCATAAATCATTTAAACAAGTATTGGTTTGGAACTATACCGGATTGACCTATGAGAATACTTTAAGAGATTTAAAATCGTCATAATTATATTTCTCATTATAGCTATCGGAACCTTTTTCCTCGACCATGAGTATTGTAAGTTCTCTTTTTTGAGTATTAGTCGTTTTGATGTTGTCAAACGTCTGCTGTAAATGGGGATTATAACGGCAACACTCGGGCGACTAGGTCCTCTTAGTAAGGGAAGCTAACAATACAAGACTGAGAATGTCCCCTTATTAACAGTAGGGAATATGTCTTTGTTGTTTACAAGGCCTCTCGAAGAGCAAGACTGTGAAAATGCATGACCGTGCTCAGATGGATTTTAGAAATCATCTGCTTATTGACAGTTAAACTCGCGAATCGAGAAACACTTTTGGACGTAATAAGGATGACGAAGAATCTAACCTTATAGTTCATGAAGAGACATTAAGCGACATAGGAAAAGGGCTATACACTAATTGCACACTTGTTCGGAAGGGCAAGTGGGAGATCTAAAGGAATGGTGTCCCTCCAACAAGTGTATTATTCCGATACAGGGTTCAGAATTATTAGAAAGCTAATTCTTTAGTGAGATCAAGTGATCGGAATGCCTAGGTGGAGGCCGCTTCCGATCAGTAATATCAATGGATAATTAATATTATGGCTTAATCTTGACTAAAACCTTCAGGTCGCACCCCTATCGAATAACCGATCCGAATCGACGAATCAACCCGAAGGATTAGATGAGACATTAGAGTATTACGAACAAAGACGTCAGATATCGATCTTAGAGTGTTGAGACCGAGCGTCGCAAGTCGAGTCGAATTTAGAATTCGACGAGACGTAGATTCAATTAGCGACAAGTACGAGCCAAACCGTCGCCTCGCATTGGCCTAGCCATAAAAGTGCTAGGCTAGGCGAGGTTACCAATTCATGCATGTCATGCATGCCTAGCATCGCCTAGCACACGCACATCGCATGGACCAAGCATCGCAAGATGCATGTAATGCGTGTGTGTGTGCTGTGGCTGTGCAAGCATGGCTGGGCATGCTTGCTAGCATAGCAGCGTCAGCCATCGCAGCATGCTGGGCATGGCTCAGAACAGCCCGCAAGCATCGCAAGTGCTTGTTGGGCCTCACTATCGCAAGTAGGCAGCGCATAGAACACGCACATAGAAATACACTATGTGTGCTTGTGCTAGGGTTATGAGCGCTAGGCATTGCATAGCAGCAGCCCAACACACACACATAGCAGCGCCTAGCAACAGCACAGCAGCATCACATGCGTGCTGGCTGGCTGCGCATATGGTGCGTGCTAGCTGGCTGCATATATGATTCTTGATGGCTGGTTGGGCTGCCCAGCCTTGGTGCTAGGCGCCAGCTGGTAGCCTTAGCAGCCAAGGTAGGCTACCAGCCAGCCATGTGGCTTGGTCAGCCGGTCAAGGGAGGGGACCAATGTGGTTTGTGTTTGGCTTGGGGAGCAAGGTGAGTTGGTCCTCCCCTTTGATCGAATCAAGTCTCCATTCCCTATAAATATCCAAGTTTTGGGTTTGGGAAAAATCAATGAGTTGAACTCAAAAAGGCATCTCCTTGAAAAGTGAGAAAACCTATATGTTCGTAATACTCTAGTTTTGTTTGGTCAAGTCACGACTAACCTTCGGGATTAAGACCGTTCGGGTCAAGTCGAGGGTGTGAGGCGTAGGAGGCCGTCGCACTTGCGTGGCTCGAGCTTTGAAGTAAGAGCTCGTGTATCGAGCGAAGCACGCGTTAAGGGTAAGAATGTCTTTTCTTTTTCTCTCTCTTATGTTATTAATTATGTGATTGCATGTTTAGTTGCTTTAATTAGTGAGCGGGTCGTGGAAGGGTTTCTCTTCCGCGTAGCGTTGGACGCTACGAAAACCTAACATAATCGTTTTGACATTCGATGCTCGGCTTTGACGCTCTAAGCTCGGAATCCAACGTCCGATTTCATAAAATCTCTACCAACTCATTTAATCCTTTGGATTAATTCGTCACCTTTGTTTGGCTAAACGAATTGGTGTGACCTGAAGGGTTTAGTCAAGAGCAAGTTGTAATATTAATTATACATTAATATTATTGATCGGAAGTGGCATCCAGATAGGCATTCCGATAACTTGACCTCACTGAATAATTAGATTTCCTAATTAATTTCAAACCCTCTATCAGAATAATACACTTGTTCGAAGGACATCATTCCTTTCAATCTCCCACTTTTCCTTCCGGAAAACTGTGCTGCATGTGTATAGCCTTTTTCCTATGTCACTTAATGCCTCTTCATGAACTATAAGGTAAGATTCATCATCATTCTTAATACGTCCAGAAGTGTTCCTCGATTTCTGAGTTTGACTATCAATAACAGATGATTTCTAAAATCCATCTATGCATTTTAATAGTCTCGTTCTTCGAGAGGCCTTCTAAACAACAAAGACATGTTCCCTACTGTTAATAGGGGGATATTCCCAGTCTTGCATTGTTAGCTTCCCTTACTAAGAGGCCTTAGCCGTCTGAGTGTTGCCTTTAGAATCCCCTTGTACGGCAGACGTTTGACAACATCAAAACGGACTAGTACTCAATTAAGAGAACTTACAATAATCACGGTTGTGGAAAAAGGTTTCCATAGCCATGATGAGTAATATACTTATGACGATTGTTAAATCTCTTAAAGTATTCTCATAGGTCGATCTGATGTTGTTCCTAACTAATATCTATGCAAATGATTTATGACAATCTTGTCCTTGTAGCACAAGAAACGGTGCTATATATCATACGACACACTAATCTCGAGCAGTCATTAGTTGTTCAACTTTTGAATGACTTTGATTAGGGATCGTTTCGATATGATATTCAATGTTCACTTAATAGGTGTTTCTTTATCCAAGACATTGTCTTGATACCCTATTTTGAATATTCTCAAATCAAATGGACTCATTATTTAATTCTACACCACAATTAAATAGAAATGGAATAATAATTTGCGAAATAACTTAGTGTTTTTTAAGATCTCCATAACTTAATTAAAACACATACACAGGGAAATTAAAGCCAATCTCTGACATGCTTAATTCCCATTGCCTCAATGTGCTTGTTGTGTTTCACTCGAGGTAAAGGTTTAGTGAGTGGATTGGCTAGATTGTCGTTCGTTCCAATCTTGCAAATCCTGATATCACCTTCGGTCTTCCATTCCCTTATCATGTGAAATCGCCTCTTGAAATGTTTGACTTTCTAATGTTCCTTTGGCTTCCTCTCCTGAGCAATATTCTCATTGTTATCAAAATAGAGGTCTATTGGTCGCTTGATTCAGGGCACAACACCAAGTTCACCAACGAACTTACGAATCCAAACTGCCTCCTTAGCTGCTTCAAAAGGTGCCAAGTATTCGGCTTCAGTTGTAGAATCTGCAGTCGTGCTTTTCATAGCACTCTTTCAAACGAACGCTCCTCCATTTAGACAAATAAGTATCCTAGTTGCGACATAAAGTCGTCTTTATCAGTTTGGAAGCTTGCGTCGGTATAACCTTCAACAACCAAGTCCTTGAAGGATTTATGTCTTCTTCAAGTGCAATTACTAGATATATAATGGCTCAAATTCTGGATATAATTAAGTTTGTTCTTTTGGGTCATCGTTATATCATAGCTAGAGGTACTAACGACCTTTGGGCTAGTAAAATAGGCCAAAGCCTAATTAAACGGATCCTATAAGGTCACACAAAGGACCTAGATTGAGCTTAAGAGGAAGAGGCCCATGATGGGCCTCATCACTCTAGGTGGCCGGCCATGAGGTGGAGTTTTAGAGGCTTTGGGATTTCTAACCTAGTTTAGTTATAATAAGATTATAAATACACTAGGTGCCTAGGGTTGGACATAATTTTCATGATAAATGTGATCAAACCCTAATTAGAAAACACGAAACCAACCCTCGCAAACTCCCTTTCTCTCTCTCATGGCTCTCTCCTCCTCCTTTGCGCTAGTAGTGTGCGGTGGTGGTGGTGATCGTGGTGGTGTCCGAGTGTCCATTAAAGGTGGTGATCATGGTTTTCCCTTCACTCGACCAATCTAGCATTGATGGACGACTTGATCTAATCCCGTGAACTAAGTAGAGGAGTCACGCTTGGGACTCTATTCTCTCCCTAATTTGTCAATCAAATTGCTACGTGGAGATCATGCTTCAAAAGTATAATTATGTGATTCTTGTGTGTTATGCATGCGATCTTGTTTTTAGATGCGTATGAATACGATTCATGAAATTTCGCTTATAGTACCTAAATCTGTACAGTGGTATCAGTTAGCCTCTTGCATGAACACGCTTGATTATAATAATACGATTATTTGAAATCCATGTTCATAATTTTATAATCAATTAAGAAGGAGAATTAATTTAATTATGGTTTAATTATTATATTAAATGAGATTTAACTCTTAGGATTGATTAATTTGATTTAATTATGCTCAAATTAGCCATAAAGGGGACCGAAATTTTTACCCTAATTTATTCAAAAATTTCGAACCCTAGCCCTATAGTTTTCAAAAACTTCAAACCTAATAAGCCATGAAAATATGATTTTATGTGTTAAATTAATTGGGATTAAATTTCATGAAGAACCCTATTTTTAAAATTGAATAGGGATTTAATTTTAATTGTTGGACTAGTTTAATTTAATTTATCAAATGTTGTTTTAATTAAATTTAAAAATTAAAAAAAATTAAGGTTGATTTAAGGGGCGGCAGCCGCGAATGGTTGGCGTAGATACTATGGCTATCGTCGCTACTAGTCCAAAGAAGGAGAGCAGGTGGTCCGGGGTGGCTGGGGAGCAGCCATACAAGTGTTGCACGCTGCTACCCTTGCGGCGGTGGCTGCTAAAAGCGGCCAGCCACCGTTGCTAGCTTCGGGTAGCCAACCACGGTGGCCAGCAAACCGTGCAGTACAGTTTATTTTTATTAAAAAAATTATTTTTGAAATAAAATCAGATTTTTTTTTTAAGGATAAAA
The DNA here is from genome assembly GCF_001683475.1 of Chenopodium quinoa. Lineage (NCBI taxonomy): Eukaryota > Viridiplantae > Streptophyta > Magnoliopsida > Caryophyllales > Amaranthaceae > Chenopodium > Chenopodium quinoa. The sequence goes on from NW_018744469.1 coordinate 401,177, forward strand.
TCAAATTACAAAAGTTGTTGATTTGGTGATTATCCATAATTAAAGTGGTTAATTTTGGATAGGATTTATTAGGATATTTTGAGCATATTCTAATAGGATAATAATTGATTTAAATAATGTGATTATCCCATAATTAGAGTTGGAAATAATAGATTTTAAAATTATTTGATTGGCTAGTAATTAGGATAGAATCTCCTAAATTAGTTAGGATAATCATGGAAAATAAATATGATTTATCTTTCCATATTAAAATAAGATTTGATTCTATCTCATGCCAAATTTAAAATATATGATATTTTATGGATGACAATGAATAATATACGACATTATCTAATTATGAATTAAAAATATAAGATATTTTAGGAATTGCGTTGCCTCAATTGTGAACATTCGATGTTGTAGTTTAGGAAAGCATGTTGAGTGATTTATTATATGACACTTCTATATAATATATATGATATTATGTTGCTATATATAGACTAGTATGGCCCATAGATTCTAAATACGATCTGGGCATTGTGATGTATTTTTGTAATCTAAATACGGTTTGCGTACCATTAAGTTTTTTTGTAACTTTTTATTTAAAGTAAATAGATTATTTATTTAAATAATTTAGTCCAAAGAAGCATATGAAGTGAAGGCCCAAAGGAGCAAGATGGATGGAGATCCATGAAGGTTCCAGTGGGAGCATCTCAAGTCTAGTTTCTTAGGACTAAGGGGCCATACTATATCATGTTTTATTTTATACATTAGTAGATTATGCATGCTAGATTTTATTTATGTTGTTGATGATGCGCTAGATTTCACTATATTAATCACAACATGATAAATCTAGTTCCCAGTAATATTGAGATTGGTTTTCCAATTAAAAACCCAACAACCCTTCGATAATTAAGATAAGTCATGCCAAAGCTGGGTGTCATTATTATATCTTAGGTAACTTGGGGTAAATCAAGTTTTACAATTTTAATTGGTTATGCTCAACAAGGTTACCTAAAGTGTTTAGAACCTTGAAGCAAAGTGTATTAATCAAACATGTGATGGTTAATTATTCAACCAAGAGTTACAAGAGTTGTAATCAGTAAAGAGTTTACTCACCTTGAAAATGTAATGGTTGATGGTAGGGCCAAATTCCGGTAAATCATTGCATAAATAAAGGATCTTTAAATCAGTTAAATACAATTGGGATCATTTAATATTGAATAAAGCGCTTTAAAGTAACCTTTTAATTCGTTTATGGTACTTTAATTTTATTAAACATAATTATTGAACTTTGCTTTATTCTATCGTAGATGGGTAGCCGTAACAATAACAACAATATTTACAACCTTCGACCATTCCTTTAGATGGATAGGTTGATAAGAGACAACTTTTCCAACTGGGAAAGAATGCAGACACTTGTTTTGAAATCTGAAGGTAGAGAGGATGTCATTGACACCCCATTGCCTGCACCTTTTCCAGAAAACGCTATTGAAGCTCAAAAGTGTAGGCATAAGGATACTTTTTACAGAGTTGTGCCAATCACCTGCTTGATGCTAGCTACTATGGAGCCTGGCCTTCAAAAGCATTTTGAACACCACGATGCATACACCATCATGCAAGTACTCAAAGCCTTGTTTAAGAAACATGCACGAGTTGAGAGGAATGAGCTCCATCGAGAGATTTTGGATTGTAAGATGGAGAAAGGTGTAACAGTTCATGATCATGTTTTCAAAATGATCGAGCCTGATTCAAAATATGGAGAAACTGGGGCACCTATACAGCCATGAGATGGCTAGTGATATCATTCTCCACTCATTTCCAGAATCCTTTAATCAGTTTATCATGAACTTTAACATGTCTGATGCTGAGAAGACAATGAACGAGTTGCATGCTATGCTGTTTAGAGAAGCAAATCCCAAAGGATGTTAAGAAAGAGGTTCTTATGGTCAAGAAAGGGAAGAGGTTCAAGAAGAAGGGGCAAGGGAAAAATGTCAAGGGTAAAGGCAAGAAGGTTGCCAAGACTCCTGAAAAGCCCAAGGCGACTCCAAAGCCCAAGCCTGAAGGTGAAAGTGAATGCTTTTACTACAAGAAAAAGGGGCATTGGAAGCGCAATTGCCAAAAGTACCTTGACTACCTCAAGAAGAATGGAGCATCAACCTCAGGTAACTTGTTATGACCATTTTAACTTTCACTTGGGTATGTGATACCAATTTGCAGTGCTAACATTATTCATGTATTGCAGAAACTACAAAGAAGTGAAGCTAGCATGGGAAATGGAGCTTGAAGGAGCACAGGAAGTGTTCAAGTGGCCAGAAAAAGCTTCATAGTTTTAATTTATGATTATTTTATGATGATTTTAGACTTATTTCCAGGTTTTGTTGAGACAATTTTTCAGTTTTTGTTGAAATATTGATTGGTTTACTTGTCATGGGCAAGCGGTTATCCATGATAAGGTAATAAATTGTTTTCATTTTGCTAGCTGTGAGTTAATTTTGTTTTATAACATTGATATAAATAGATCACAAAAGCAAAAGATAGATGAATCAAAACTAACCTACTTATAATATAGTAAGGTTAGGTCACATAAACCAATTGCACATCAAAAGGTTGTAAATGGATGGACTCTTATTCTTGTTTCATTATGAATCGTTTGAGAATTGCGAGTCATGCTTGTTGTTGGGTTTCGTAGTGTCCAACACTACGCGGAAGGAAACCCGCCCAAAGATCCATGTATAAATTAAAGCAACTAAACATGCATGCTAATAGTTAATTAATTAAACACATAATTAATAAAAATAAGAGAGAGAGAGAAGGAGAGAGGAAAAGACGATCATACCCTTGATACGTGTTTTCCACTTAGAACAAAAATGAACTCACGAACAGAGTAAGAGCCTCAAACGCGACCCCTCCAACGTAGTCCACCGCACGCCCAAACTTGGCTAATATAACCGGCTAGGGATATATTAACACTATTAAACAAGAGGATCTCTTTATAAGGTTTTCTCTATGGAGATGTCTTTTATAGAGTTCAACTCTTGCAACAATTTCTAAGGGAGCCCTTGGGTATTTATAGGAGAAGCATCTCCATCCTTTTCATTTCCAATCAATGTGGGACTTTGCAAAGTTGAGAAATAAATGCTTTTAATTTAATTCTAAAATCAATTAAAATGCAAACAACAAATAATCAAACAACAAATGGTAATCACATGGGAGTGGTTAGGTGAGGACCACAAGGGAGAGCCACATGACCTCCTTGTTCCCCAATTCACCAAACCCACCAATCACAATAGCCCATGACCGGTCAAAACCCTTGAGCACCAAGGTATGGAAAGTTAAGGCCATTTGACTTGGCTTGGGCTTACTATCCATACCGCAAACCTACTCGGCTGGGCTGCTCTTGCGCGCTGCTAGGCATGGGCCTGCCAGCACGCACTGCAAGCCCAAGCATGCTACTGGGCTGCTGTGCGTTGCTCGGCTGCCATGTCGGGCTTGCTAGCAGGCCGCACTAACCATAGCTCCCTGCGAGCTTGCTGGCGTGCTGTGCTAGCAGGCTTGCTGCGAGATGCTAGCATGCGGGCTTGCTAGCCATGCCATGTTGCTACTGTCGCAAGCCCGCACGCCCTTGCGGGGTACTAGTACTTGCGGCAGCATGTGCTAGCCTACCCCTTGTACGACTAGGCCGATACGAGGTTAGGGCTATGCACTTTGACTTTATAATCTCACTGATCGGAGATGGCCTCTAGCCCGACTTTCCGATCACTTGACTTCACTGAATAATTAACTACGTAATTAATTTTGAACCCTCTATAAAAATAATACACCTGTTCGAAGGACACTAATCCTTTAACTTATTAGGTAAGATGACCAAGTCACCTATAAGTTGAAATGGTGAAAAAGCTAATGACCTTTTGAAACTCATACATATGGATGTGTGTGGACCAATGAGTTCAAAAGCAAGAAAAGGGATTTAACTACTCCATTACTTTTACTAATGATTTAAGTAAATATGGCTATATCTAATTAATGAAAAAATAGTTAGAATCATTGAAAAGTTCAAGGAATTTCAGAATGAAGTGCCAAATCATCTTGAGTAAACAATTAAAACACTACGATATGATCATTGTGATGAATATTTAACTCAAAATTTTGATGATCATCTCAGGAATTGTAGAATCATTTCACAATCAAAGGAACACCACTATTAAAAGGTGTGTTAAAAAGCAGAAATCAAACTTCTCTTGACATGGTTCGTTTCAAAATTAGCTTTATAGATCTTTAAATATCGTTCTGGGGATATGCATTAGAAAACAGTTGCGAAAAAAGTTATCAAAATTAGGATTCTATTTTAAATCAAAAGGGGCTATCAGAATCGAATCGTTAAATTAATCGTAGAATCGAAAGATTCTATGGACATGCATAATCAATACGCCGTATCCAAAGTTAATTAAATATATTTAAATTATTAGTTTAAAACCTAATTATTAATAACTTTGTAAGCATGTTTTAAACTTGTAAGGATTTCGCTAGTTAAGAGAAATGTGTAAAATCGTGTAGAATCGTAAATCGAATCATGTGGCATACACGAATCGTAAAATCGTAAGATTATAAGATTTAAATCGGGATTTTAATAACAATGGCTACGAATATACTAAACAGAAAGACGTCCAAAGAAGTTGAGAAGATGCCATATGAGTTATGGACTGGAAAAGTTCCAATGTTGTCTTTTCTCAAGATTTGGGGTCGTGAAACCTATGTAAAACGTTTACAAGGCGATAAACTTGGACCTAAATCAGATAAATATCACTTCGTGGGTCATCCCATAGAATTAAAAGGGTATTACTCCTACAATCGCGCAGATAACAAAGTGTTATTGGCTCGCGATGGTGTCTCTTTAGAAAGAGAATCTCTTTCTACAAAGCCAAGTGGGAATAAAGTGATTCTCCAAGAAATTCGAGATGAGCAGCAAATGGATTTGGATAACACCACATCAAAGGTGAGGGCGGATGAGTCAGCTAATTTGTTAAATCATGTGTCGGAGCAAGCTAATTCAACTAGCGAGACTCCTATCGTCCCACTAGAGTGAAAACTTCAAAGAGTTGAAAGGTATATTTCTATTGTTGCTCACACCAGTAGAAGGTAGCTTAGATTCAAAACAACCAGTTTGTTAAAATTCTGATAACTGAGGATTCCAAAAATTTCTTATTGGAATGTTTGGAACCCACAGTCTAGAAGCAAGCTTTGGCGAGCACCAACTTAGGAAATCGCTTGAGGCCATAAAATCCAGAATGGACTCCATATTAGAAAATGATGTGTTAGTTCTAATAGACTTGCAAATGGGGTCAAACCCATTGGTTGCTTAAGTCTATTCGGATTCTTCTAGCGATTGCTGAAATATTTTATTACGTAATTTAGCAGTTGGATATCAAAATCGCCTTCTTAAAAGGGTTCCTAACGAAAGATGTGTATATGACACAGCCTGAAAATTTTGAAGATCTAGAAAATCTTAGAAAGTTTTTGCAAACTTCAGAAATCCATTCATGGATTGAAGCAAGCATTAAGGAGTTGGAACATTCTTTTCGATGAGGCAATCAAACAGTTTGGTTTCCTTAAGAACGAAATAAAATCTTGTGTATACAAGAAGTTTATTGGGAGCAATCTAGTTTTCTTAGTCTTGCATATAGATGACATACGGCTCATAGAGAATGACATACCAATGCTTGAGTCAGTCAAGTAATGGTTGAAGAGTTGTTTCTATATGAAAAACTTAAGAGATGTCAAGTACACTTTGGGAATTAAGGTTCATCAAGAAAGGTCTCGAAGGATGATTGGACAAAATCAAGGGACTTATGTTGATAAGATTCTTGACAGATTCGAGATGCAAAACTCTAAGAGAAAATGCCTTATGATGTCTCATGGTATTACGCTCAGTAAAACTCAGTGCCGTCAAAAGCCAAAAGAGTTGAATCGTATGGCTAAAGTACCTTATGCTTATGAAATAGGGTCCATTAGGTATGCCATGATATGTACAAAGTTGGATGTTGCATATGCCTTGAGCATGTGCAACAGTTTTCAAGCAAATTCAGAAAAAGTGCACTAGAAAGTTGCTAAGAACAAATCCTTAAGGACATGAGAAGGACTAAAGGAATGTTTCTAGTTTATGGTGGAAAAAGTAAACTGTTTTTCAAGTGTTATACGTATACGATTTTCCAAAAGACAAAGATGACTTTAGATTTCGATCTTGTTAGGTTTCATGATGTCCAACACCACGCGGAAGGAAACCCGCCCAAAATCCGCACACAATTAAATAACTAAGCATGTATTAAAACCATAATCACATGATTAACCAGAAGAGAGAGAAAGAATCATTACCCTTGAAGCGTGCTTCGCTCTTACTTAGAGCTCGGACTTGAAAGCGTAGAGTCCCGCAAATGTGCGAAGCTCCAACGGCTAACACCCTCGCTACCGAACCGAGTCGACCCCTACCCCGAAGCTTAGTCGGGTCTAGACCAAAAATAACATAGAGTTATTAGAACAAAAGTTTTCTCTTCTTGGAGATCCCTTAAAGTTCACCAACTCAAGTGAAAATCTCAATACCCCATGATGGGTATTTATAGAGAAATCTCCTCAAGAATTCCCATCATCTTTCAATGTGGGATAGTTGGTAAAGTGAGAAAAACATGAATTAATTTAATTCTAAATTAAATTAAAAGTCATGAAACAACAATCAAATGACAAGTGTCATTACATAAATAGGGAGTAGGTAAAGACCACAAACCCATCCTTGGAGGGCAAGCATAAACCCACTAACCCCATGTGCACGGCACACTTGGTCAACGCAAGGAAGACCGGCCTCAACCCTTGGGCTCCAAGGCACGCCCAAATGGCAGCCTTTCCCTTGGCTGGGCCCGCTACCATGCCGCAATTTTAGCACGATATATTATTTGATTATTTTTCTCGTCTTTGCCGATTCCTATAATGGACTCGACGCTCGACGCTCGGTTTCGACGCTCTAAGCTCGTAATCCGACGTATTTGTTTCTAAAACTCTATTGACTCATTTAGTCCCTAGGATTAATTTGTCGTTTCGGTTCGGTTACACGATTGGGTGTGACCCGAAGGGTTCAGTCAAGATTAAGCTGTAATATTAACTATTCATTAATATTACTGATCGGAAGGGGCCACCAGCTAGGTATTCAATCACTTGACCTCACTGAATAATTAGCTTTCTAATTGATTCCGAACCCTCTAACGGAATAAACACTTGTTCGAAGGACACCATTCCTTTCAATCTCTAACTTGTCCATCCGGAAAAGTGTGCTAATTGTGTATAGCCCATTTCCTTTGCCACATAATGTCTCTTCATGAACTATAAGGTAAGATTCTTCGTGATCCTTATTACGTCCAGAAGTGTTTCTCGATTTCCGAGTTCGACTTTCAAATAAGCAGATGATTTCCAAACTCCATCTGAGCACGACCATGCATTTTCTCAGTCTCGTTCTTCGAGAGGCCTTGTTAACAACAAAGACATGTTCCCTATTATTAGTAGGGGGACATTTCCAGCCTTGCATTGTTAGCTTCCCTTACTAAGAGGCCCTAGCCGCTTTACTGTTGCCTTTATAATCCCCATGTACGGCAGACATTTGACAACATCAAAACGGACTAGTACTCAAACAAGAGAATTAACAACACTCATGGTCGAGGAAAGAGGTTCCCATAGTCATAATGAGTGATATACTTATGACGATTGTCAAATCTCTTAAAGTATTCTCATAGGTCAATCCGGTATAGTTCCAAACTGATACCTGTGCAAATGATTTATGACAATCATGTTCTTGTAGCATAAGAAACGATGCTATAAATCATACTACACACTTATCTCACGCGGTCATTAGTCGTCCAACTTTCAAATGACCTCAATTAGGGATAATTTTGATATGATATTCAACGTTCATTTAATAGGTGTTTCTTTATCCCAAACATGGTCTTGATACCCTATTTTTAATGTTCAAATCGAATGGACTCATTATTTAATTCCAAATCACAATTAAATACAAATGGAATAATAATTTATAGAAAAATTAAATTACTCCATAAATGAATGGTTAAACATAGTGTTTTACATTTAGGTCTCCACAAAAACATTAAAACACACAAATAGGGAAATCAAAGCCATTCACCAATGTGCCTGATTCCCATGGCCTCAACGTGCTTGTTGTGTTTCACTTGAGGCAAAGGTTTAGAGAGTGGATCGGCTACATTGTCATCCGTTCCAATCTTGCAAATTCTGATTTCACCCTCGGACTTCCATTCCTTTATCATGTGAAATCGCCTCATGACATGTTTGACTTTCTGATGCTCCCTTGGCTCTCTAGCTTGAGCAATAGCCCCATTATTATCATAGAAGTAGTCTATTAGTCCATTTATTGAGGGGACAACACCAAGTTCACCAACGAACTTACGAATCCAAAATGCCTCCTTAGCTACTTCTGAAGCTGCCAAGTATTCTGCTTCAGCTGTAGAATTTGTAGTCATGCTTTGCTTAGCACTCTTCCAATTAAATGCTCCTCCATTAAGACAAAACACGTATCTAGATTATGACTTTAAGTCATCTCTGTCAGCCTTGAAGCTTACGTTGGTATAACCTTCAACAACAAAATCCTTACTCCCACCATAGACCAGGAATTTATCCTTGTTCCTTTTCAGGTACTTTAGGATATTCTTGGCCGTAGTACAATGCGCGTCTCCTGTGTTTGATTGGTATTGGCTCGTAGCACTCAAGGCATACGATACATCTGGCCTAGTACATATCATGGCATACATGATCGATCCAATAAGCGAAGCATATGGAATCTGATTCATCCACTCTCGCTCATCAGGTGTCTTCGGACACTATTTCTTGCTAGGAGTTATGCCATGTTACATTGGTAGGTGCCCTCTCTTAGCTTTCTTCATATTGAATCGTGCCAGTACCTTATCGATATAAGTACTTTGGCTCAATCCAATAATCCTTTTAGATCTATTTCGATATATCTTGATGCCCAATCTGTATGTGCCTCTTCCAAGTCCTTTATTCAAAAACACTTTCCAAGCCAAGCCTTTACAGACTCTTACATTAGAATGTTGTTTCCAATAAGCAATATGTCATCGATATATAAGACGAGGAATGCGATGTCACTGCCACTTAACTTCTTGTAAACATAAGACTCATCTTGATCCTTGATAAAACCAAACTCACTAGTGGCTTCATCAAATCGCATATTCCAACTTTTGCTTGCCTGCTTCAGTCCATAAATGGATTTCTAAAGCTTGCATACCTTTCCAACATTATTTGGATCTACAAAACCTTTTAGCTGTGTCATGTACACAGTTTCTTCCAAAATCCCTTTAAGGAAGGCGGTTTTGACGTCCATTTGCCATATCTCATAATAATAATATGCGGCAATTGCTAGGATAATCCGGACGGACTTAAGCATGGCGACTAGCGAAAGGTTTCATCATAATCAATGATATGCCGTGAATTTTCTAGTAACCTTTTCCCACTAATCTAGCTTTATATACATATACATTTCCATCTTTGTCGGTTTTCAACTTAAAAATCCATTTGCAACCGATAGGTGTGTAATCTTCAGGAAAATCAACCAAGTCCCAAACTTGATTATCAAACATGGAGTTCATCTCGGATTTTATGGTTTCTTGCCATTTTCCAAAGTAGGGGCTTATCATATCTTGTTTTTATGTCACTAGCTCTTCTCCATTCACAACTAGGATGTCTTGATCCTCAGTTAAGTCAACACCAAGGTATATGTCTAGTTCAGATCTTGACCTTTGCGACCTATGCAGGATAATAAGTTGAGCATTTGCTTTGACATTTTGACTTTGCACATTGTCGGTTTGACTCTGACCAATGTGAACAACTGCTTCTAAAGCACTTTGATTGTTGGTTTTTTCAGGTTGACTTTGTTGCTCATCCTCTCAAACTTCATCAAGTTCGATTTTCCTCTTACTAGTCATTTTGGAAAGATACTCCTTTTCCAAAAAGACACCATCTCGAGCAACAAATATTTTGTTCTAATACTGTTTATAGAAGTAATACCCCTTTGTTTCTTTTGGATAGCCCACAAAAAAACACTTGTTAGATTTTGGTGCAAGCTTGTCAGATATGAGTCTTTTGACATATGTTTCGCAACCCCAAATCTTAAAAAAGGACAACTGTGGAGGTTTCTTCGTCCATAATTCATATGGAGTCTTTTCGACAGCTTTTGACGGAGTTTGGTTCAGTGTGAGTGCCACGATTAGAAGTGCATGTCCCCAGAAAGAGATAGGAAGATTGCTAAGACCCATCTTTGATCGAACCATGTCTAACAGAGTTCGATTTCTTCTTTCGGACACTCCATTCTATTGTGACGTTCTAGGAGGTGTCAATTATGAGAGAATTGCATGTTCCTTTAGATGTTCGTCAAATTCGTAGCTCAAATACTCGCCACCTCGATCTAATCAAAGTGCTTTGATTTTCTTGCCAAGTTGATTTTCCACTTCACTCTAAATTTTTTTGAATTTCTCAAAAGATTCAGATTTGTGTGACATAAGGTTGACATAACCATATCTACTAAAGTTGTCCGTGAAAGTTATAAAATTGATAACCATTTTTTGTGGTTATGCTCATTGGTCCACATACATCCATGTGTATAAGACCCAATAAGTCACTAGCTCTTTCTCCCAAGTTGGAGAATGGTTGCTTTATCATCTTACCTAGTAAGCATCTTTCGCAGTTTTCAAATGACTTTAAGTCGAATGAATCAAGAGTTCCTTCATGAAGAAGTTTCTTGATGCGTTTGATGTTAATGTGGCCTAGACGACAATGCTACAAGTAGGTTTGATTCGATTCAATGGTCTTAGCTCTTTTGGTGGTATCATTAACATTTGTCTAGTCACATTTAGAATGTGTGATCTCATAAAACATATAAGCAAGACTTTTAAAACAACCATTGTTATAGTCTTGTGATAAAAAAAACCCGGCGTCCAACGCCATAGATCAAAATATGTTCGATGGTAAGCTAAGCATAATAAAACAAGAATTAGTTGTATTACAAGCCAAAGACATATAATGTGCCTACAAGAACGACGGAAAGACCATTTTCATTGTCTGGTCGTAGTAGTACATCCACTTGTCAAGCCCTCTCACTTAGTCCCTAAAATTGGGAGCATAAAGTAAGTCATACATGGTATCCAATACCTATGAACAACTTATACCACTAGTAGAAAATTTGAATTAGGCACCCCCCCTTTAGCACCGGTTCTTGAAAACCGGTGCCAAAATAAATGGGCAGGATTGGAAATTTGAGAGTTGGCACCGGTTCTAACCTAAATCGGTGCCAAATAGCTTAATTAGCACCGGTTCAAACCGCTGCCATCCTTTATTAAAAAAATATAAAAAAAAAACAGAAGCAGGGAGTGGAGTTGGCACTGGTTTAGAGAGAACTGGTGGCAATTACAGCAATTAGCTCCGGTTTGAACCAGTGCCAGTTTAAAAAAAAAAAACCCAGGTGTTTTAATTATGCCCTTGCTTCTAACGTCTCTGCCTCTGGTTTTCGCTGCTTCCCTCTTCTCTTCTGTTTTCGCTGCTTCCCTCTTCTCTTCTCTTTGCATTGCTTCCCTCTTCTCTTTTCTTTGCATTGCTTCCCTCTTCTCTTTTCTTTGCATTGCTTCCACTCCATTGAATCATTGAATTCTGGTTTATATCTTCCATTGGAGCAGTTGCCGCCGCACGCACCACCTTCATCTCTCCTCCATTGAAGCATCTTCGAGGTAAGTATACCTAGGTTTCAATTTCTCCATTGAATTCCTTCCCATTCATGGGTTTTTTGAGGATTTGCGATTCATTTTAGTAATTGTAAGTTTCTTGTAATATAGGGTTTGTCAACTAAACGCGCAAGGCCCCCCTCCACAACGACCCTCCACATATATACTTAGCTTGTATATGGTAATGAAATGTAAGTTCTTGTTTTGATTTTTTAGCTATGTTACTTAATTTGTATGTGAGTATGTTGCTTGAACAGAACAAATTATGCTAATGTTGTATACGCGTGACATTTATTTTATATATATGCATGCTAGTTGGGGGGTTTTGGGGCTGCTGCTTGCTGGTTGTTGGGGGCTTCTAGGGCTGGTGGTGGTGTTGTTGTATGTGTGGCTGCTGGTGGTGGTGGTGTTGTATGTGTGGCTGCTGCTGTGAGTTGTTGTAGTGATTTGAGGTGATGTTTGGCTGCAAAGGGTGGAGATGGTCTTGGGTTTCGGGTGTTTGGCGTGGTCGGTGATTAGGAGTAGTATGGCTGCAATGGAGCTGAGGGAATGCGGGCTGGATGTGTAGTGTTTTGGTGTAGGTGTTTGAGTGAGGTAGTAAGGGAACAAAATGAATAAATAAAACTTATCCACTTGTCTCTCGAATTATAAAATTGCAATTACTAAAATGAATAAATAAAACTTAGCCACGAGGGTTAAGTAGTAATAGGTCATATAAAATTGAAAAAATGCGAACCAAACATGTATAAATACATTGTGGCGATAAATTTGATGTATACGCGATATATAGGGTTAAGTAGTGTTATACCTTTTGTGGTTGTTGTGGTTTGTTGCCCCATTTTCTCTCTCATTCCTTAATTATATTCCCCTATCTTTTCTTATTACCCATTTCTCATACTTACTAACTTTTGTTTATTCTTTTGTTTTTTCTTTTTTTCGTTTTTATAGATTCATATGTGATTTGAAGTTCAATACCAGCTTGAAGACTACATATTTAGCTAAAGTGGGAAGTTAGAAAGATTACATCCATTGTATTGGTATGAATTATAAACTTCTCTAATAAGCTATGTATATTTCTTTCTCTTTATTGTTTGAATAAAAGTTTTTTCATGACAAACTAAATACAACAATAAGTATGTGAAATTCTTGCATCATCATATGCCTAGATACCCGTTCAAGGCTTTCTCATTAGGAGAATGTCTTGAATAGTCCCCGGTTGGGACTGTTCTTGAACGTTTACTCTCACTTAGGTGGTGAATGTATGTCTTTTTTTTTTATTTTAAGGAACATCTTGGCTTACCATTTCCTTGATCACCATGTTCTTGAAAGGAATGGTGTCCTTCCAACAAGTGTATTCTTCCGATAGAGGGTTCATAATTATTACGGAGCTAATTCTTCAGTAAGGTCAAGTGACCGGAATGCCTAGGTGGAGGCCGCTTCCGATCGGTAATATCAATGTACAGTTGATGTTACAACTTAATCTTAACTGAACCCTTCGGGTCGAACCCAATCAAACCACCGATTCGAGACGACGAATTAATCCGAAAGGATTTAATGACTCAGCAGAGTTTTACGAATACAAACGTCGGAAATCGAGCCTAGGGCGTCGAGACCGAGCGTCGAAAAATCACAAGCGACAAGTACGAGTGTAGCCGTAGCACCACAATGGTCTAACCATGTGGATGCTAGGCTAGTTCGAGCTAGCATGAACCTAGCATGGCTAGGCGCAAGCCTAAGCACACTAGGTGTGCTAGGCGCACCATCGCAGCCTAGGCGTGCACATGGCAGCCTATCGCAAAGTACCACAAGCCCCAGGCAGACCATCGCAGCTAGCAGCGTGCTAGCCTGGGTGCGCATGGCAGGCTATCGCAGCACCATAGCACCACGCACATCACCATCGTTGTGCTAGGCACATGCGTGTGTGCGTGTGCGTGTGCACCATCGCCCAGCAGCACGCAACTGTGTGCTTGTGTGCGTGCCTTCGCATGGCAGCACCAAGCACAGCGAGCTAGCAAGCAACGCTGGCCTTGCGTGTGTGGGCACCATCACAGGTCACGCACCAAGCACAGCGCACTTATGTGTGTGTGTGCCTCACACCAAGCATAGTAGTGCTAGGCATTAGCTGATGCGTGTGCGAGCGTTGCATTGTGCATGGTGCGTAGGGTGCTACGTGTGTGGTGCATAGGATGATGCGAGGGAAGGGCCAGCATGCGTGGCTCGCTAGCAGCACGCATGCTGGCTGTGCTAGCAATGGCGCGCAAGGAGAGTGTGCGTGGGCTACTAGGGGCTAGTGTCAGCACTATGTGCTAGCAGCGCCCAGCGCCAACACACAAGCACCAGCACCAGCCCAGTAGCAGCACGCACTAACTGGCTGGCTGGGTGCTGGGCAGCAAGGCACTGCTAGCTGGCAGCCAGCTAGCCCTACCTTAACCCGATTTTGTGCAAGGTTGTGGGGACCAAATCAAGCCCTTGGGGAGCAAGGCATATGGTCCCCCACCTAATCTTGGCCACCACTCCTTTGCATGAGAACATGCCACTTGTCGCAATATGATTAACTTGATTATTTATTTAATTTGGAAATTAAATAAATGATTGATTTTCAACACTCCCACATTGGTGGAGGATGAAAAACCAAGGGTTCATTTCCCTATAAATACCATGCTTGGGTATTGGGAAATGAACAACCTTGAGTGGAATTAAAAAGACAACTCTAAGTAAGAGTAAACCTTTGATTCGTAAAACTCATAGTTTTTTTGTCCGGGTCTTGACTAACCTTCAAGACTTAGGATGCTCGGATCGGGTCGAGGGTACGATCCGTCGGAGATCTCATGTTTTCGGGATTTTGAAGTAAGAGCTCTTTGGGAGCGCAGCATGCGACAAAGATATAATTCTTGTTCTTAATCTTGTTTGATTAAGTTTAATATGCTTGTTAATTGTTTTAATTAAGGGGCGGGTCTTGGTGGGTTTCCTTCCGCGTAGTGTCGGGTCACTACGAAACCCTACAGTTCTCTGGGTACATATGTGGGTAAGTTATTACCTACATCGTGTACTTGGAGAACTGCGGGGAAATGCTGCCGGATTTTCCTTAAAATTGGAAAGTCGACATACATTCACTAGTGAGAGTAAACGTTCAAGAATGGGTTAGGTTGGAGTTATAAGGGCCCTTTGGAAGCATATATACATTTTTGTATCTATATGAATGTTATATGCAAGTTGTGTGTTTGAATTTGATTTACATATATAATAGATTGTAGCAATTATACATGATTCGTAATATGTTTCCATGTTTAGAGACAATTTACTTAATGGAGAAGGATCGTGGCTGGATGTATGGTAGACGTGATACATTGGAATTCTTTAATGGGGTTCAAGAGTTTTGCGAGAGGGCTTCATCTTATTAGCGCAGAATGGGTTTCGATTGCCTCTATTGTCCTTGTGTTGATTGTAATTATGTGAAGGTGGTCAATAGTGTTGATATCATTAGAGATCATGTAGTTTGTCGTGGGTTTTGGGTTAAATACCATGTGTGGATTTGGCACGGTGAAGAAGGAGAGTATAGTGGGGAAGTTATTGGGAATGATGTGCATGATGATAGAAGCAATGACATTCGTGTGGACGAGGAATACAAGAATGATGAACATATTGTTGATACTGGTGCTGAGGATGGATTTGAGGATGATCATGTGGATGAGGTCGAGGATGAAAGGGTGGATGAGATGATGCGTGGTTTTGAAGGTGACGTGTTTGAGTCATTATCGGAGGCTTCTAAAAAGCCTTTGTATCCTGGGTGAAAAAAATACTCTAAACTATAAGCCGTGCTAACACTTTTTAACATTAGGTCGAAGCATGGGTGGACGGACAGTAGTTTTACTTCTTTGTTGAGCGCATTAAGTGAGATGTTGCCCGACGGGAATAAAATTCCTAAGTCTTACTATTACGCAAAGAAGCTCATATGTCCATTTGGTTTGGAGTATAAGAAGATACATGTATGTCCTAATGATTGTATTCATTATCGAAATGAATATGAAAAATTGGAGGAGTGTCCACGATGTAAGAAGTCGCGCTACAAGCGCAAAAGTTGCAATGTTGGTACGAAGGGACCGCCTGCTAAGGTGTTGTGGTATCTTCCCATTATTCCAAGGTTTAAGTGTATGTTCTCTTTACCACAAGATGCTAAAAACTTGAGGTGGCATGTAGAGGGAAGAAAGAAAAACAGAATGCTGAAGCATCCAACCGACTCCCCGCAATGGAAGATCCTTGATATCAAGTTTGGAGAATTCGGTGATGAAGTTAGAAATTTAAGGCTTGGTTTGTGCATGGACGGGATGAATCCATTTGGCACTCTTAGTACCCAGCATAGCACATGGCCGGTACTGTTAGTGATCTACAATTTGCCTCTTTGGTTGTGCATGAAACGGAAATACGTAATGCTTTCTCTATTGATATTGGGGCCAAGACAACCTGGAAACGACATAGATGTTTATCTTGCGCCCCTTGTTGATGATTTGAGAAAGATGTGAGACGAAGGGGTTTATGTTTTTGATGCTCATAAGAATGAGATGTTCATATTGCGTGCAGCTCTTATGTGGACCATTAATGATTTTTCTGCGTATGGCAACTTGTCTGGGTATAAGAACAAAGGGAAAAATCATGCCCCATATGTATTGATGATATGCCAAGCAGACGCCTTGATCATTCTCACAAAGAGGTGTACTTGCGAACCTAAAGGATGCTCAGGCGCGATCAACCGTACCGTAGGCAGAAAAAGGCTTTCGATGGGACAGCGGAAGAGGGGACTGCACCTAGGCCGTTGACTGGTGAGGAGGTTTACGCTCGAGTAAAGGGTGTACGAACAATCTTTGGGAAATTTGAAAAAGCGGCGGAGTTAACTGCTCTCTTTAAAAAAGAATCAATCTTTTGGTTGGTCGCGTACTAGAAAGAACATGACGTTAGGCATTGTCTTGATGTAATGTATATAGAGAAGAATGTGTGTGATGCTCTTGTGGGAACGCTGATGAATATTCAAAGCAAGACAAAGGACGGATAGGGTGCACGGGACGATTTGAAAAAGATAGGGGTGCGTCCAGAATTGTGGGTTCAGCAAAGGGTAAGTAAGGGAAAGGAACAGGAAAATGAAAATGAAATGAGTTCGAAAAAAGGAAAGGGAAGATCAAGGGAAAGAGAAAGGCCACGGATGCGTCGAAGAAGAAAAATGAGGGGAAAGATAAGAAGGGCAAGGCCTATTTACCTCCGGCTTGCTACACATTGTCAAGGGTAGAAAACGGATGTTTTGTGTATGTCTGTATGGCATTAAGGTTCCATCAGGGTACGCATCTAACATGAAAAGATTTGTATCCTTAAATGGAGAATTAAAGCTGACAAGTATGAAATCCCATGATTGTCATGTTCTGATGCAAGTTTTCCTACCAATTGCAATACGTGGTATTTTACCAAAGCACGTGAGGGAAGCTATTACAAGCCTCTGTTCGTTTTTCAATACAATATGCAGCAAAGTGCTTGATCCTTGTACACTTGATGCTTTGCAGGCGGATGTGGTTGTGACTTTGTGCAAATTTGAGATGTACTTCCCACCCTCGTTTTTCGACATAATGGTGCATTTGATTCTTCATTTGGTGCCTGAGATTAAGTTGTGTGGTCCAGTGTACATGCGATGGTGCTATCCTTTTGAAAGACATATGGGTACATTGCAAGATAAAGTTAGGAATCGGGCTCACCCGGAAGGAAGTATAATTCAAGGGACCGTGGCTGAGGAGGTCGGTAATTTTGTGGCCGACTATATAGCCGTTGATAAACCTATTGGTATTCCTACTTCTTGACACGAAGGGAGACTTGAAGGTCATGGCACAATTGGGTCGAAACGAATGTCACCTGATCGAGATAAGTTCTTACAAGCGCACCTATATGTGTTGCACCATGTTGCAGATGTTCACCCATATTTAGACGAGCACATGGGTAGTTTGCGTGATGAATTTCCATCAAAAGGTGAACGGGCACTGATGCAGTTGCATATTAAGAAGTTTGTGAGCTAGTTTCATGATCGAGTGATGGGTGGAAAGTATGAGAGTGTCACAGATACAGTAAGGTGGCTTGCTTATGGTCCTAGGGATGACGTTCGCTCATTTGAGGGATATGACATAAATGGGTACACATTTTGGAATGAGCGTCAGGAATTAAAATCATCCTCGAACCAAAACAGTGGTGTAGCACTTGTGGCATCATCAAGGGAGTTTGCAAGTGCTAATGATAAATCACCTGTTGATGCAGGGTTGTCATACTACGGTCGAATTCAAGAAATATGGGAGCTTGATTATTGTGACTTCACGATTGCTCTTTTCCGGTGTAAGTGGGTTGATAATATCAGGCGTAACGTCAAACATGATGACTTTACTCTTGTAGATCTTGGCCACCTGAATGATAGTGCTGAACCATTCATTCTTGCATCTCAAGCCAAGCAAGTGTTTTACGTAAGTGACCCAGCCGACTCAAAATGGTGTATTGTGCTAGCCGGCAAAAGAAGAATCCTTGGCGTTGGAGATGTCGAGGATGAGGAAGAATATGATGCGTTTAATGACTCAGCACCTTTCATTGTTCCTAGACCTGTTGTACCAAATGAGATAGACGACCAAGCCAATTACATGCGATCAGACCACGACGAAGGAATATTAGATTGAGGTACTATTTTTTGTTAGTTTGAAATTGTAGGCGTTGAAAGTATTATTAAATCACATTTTTAGGTGAAAATGAATGAAATTGTTAACTTACTTGCCCATTTTTCTTATTTTTCTTTCAAATGAATGAAGTAACTTACTTTCCCATTTTCGATGTTGATTTGTATTAAAATTGAGAAATTTATATTTGATTATAACTTTACCTTACAAATTTATTTATATTACAATTAATAACTTGTTATGTTTATAATGACAGGTTTTTACATCTCATGGCAGACGATCGGTACATTTTAGGAGTCGAGGATGTAGAGGATGATGATGATGATTCATCTGGGGTTGGGGACGAGCTATATGATGTCAAAAAGGAACATGATTTGGGTGAGGCAGAAGATCAGGCTCACGATGCTTTGGAGCGTATGTTAGATGAGTTTGAAATTTCAGTTGATCAAGCGCCTCCTATCGAGAATGCAATGTCTGAGTCGTTGGTCGAGGATCAAAGTGGAGGGGGGTGAAGGGACCAGCGCAGAAAAAGCTGAGGGTCCGACGACAAGTTTTAAGAAACCTGTCGGTCCAATGGTCTTGGAGTATGACAGGGTAGGACAACCTACAGGAAAATGACGTCGTCAGTATGCTGTTCAAGTTGGGATTTGTGCGCGCATAATCCCCATTATTCTTCGTTTGAGCGACGTACCTATTGGCTTGATAGACACGTTTTGGAATGATACAAGGGTAAGTGATTTGTTTCCACATTTATAAATTCCTTCAATTTATTGTTTATTAATGGGCAAACTAATAATGACTGTTATTTGTGCTTGCAGAGTCTATTTAACATTCTAAATGAGTACGCCAAACGAAGGGCGTTTGAATCCTTACTTGCGACAAGATTCAGAGGCTTCAAGACCACCTTAGTTCGTCGGTTTATCACAAAGAAGATTGTGAGAAAACCAAAGGACAAGAAAGGAGGTGGCATGGATGATGAAGTCATCGATGAAGAGAAACTCCCATGGAAAATATGGCTTAGTGTATCAAAGGAAGATTGGGATGCTTTCGTTCTTCAAAAATAAAAAAAAAAGCAATTGTAAGTTCAAGTAACTCTGATGACAATTGTATAATATATTTAATATTTTGGAAGTTTTGAAACTAATATGTCTAATTATGTAGGAAATAAGGGAGCAGAATTCCAAGAATGCATTGCAGAAGCAATACTACCATCGTATGGGGTGTATGACGTTTGATGAATGGAGGGAGACGTGGGTGAGTGAGGGAGTATACCCCACTGCTCTTCTAGGGTCCTCCATAGTGTCCTCTGACTCCATGACCAGTGCTTTGGTGAGTCGTGCCGGAGATTTCTTTTTTTCTTTGCATTTCGTGACAAGAAAACCGGAAAATGGTTCATCAAGGCTCCGGAAACAAAAGATATGGCAGATAAACTTGTAAGAAACTATGAATTGTGAGCTGCATGAATCTTTTGCATATATATAACTTTACATAAACACTAACTTGATGTTGCCTTTTTGTTTTTGCTACAGCTTGAGTACACTGAAGAGCTTGTTGAAGGCAAGCTCGTCCCAACAGTGGAGAAGGACCCTTTCACCTTGGCTTTGGGAAAGCCCTACCATCCAGGACGCGTATTGGGTGCGGGGGGGGGGGGGGGGGGGGGGGGAAGCTTGCTAGGATGGGAGAAGGTGATGGGTCCGGAATATACCAAATTAGGGAGATCTCGGACAAGTGTGAACTCACCGGTCAACTTGGATGCCACGATGGCATCAATTAAGGAACAAGTGCGCAACAAGATGCGACAAGAGTTGGTTCTTTGATTCTCTGTGAATTTTTGAAGTTTGTTGTGTTGTTTCTTTATATTGGATGAAGTTTGCGGTTTTATGTGCTGTAAATATTCTTAGTTTCTTTGTTTGTTTCGTGCTTCTTCGTTCCTGTAAAGACTGGTTTTTTGTGCAGCTTCTGTGTTATTGTTGTCGTCATGCTGTTTCTGTGCTGTCATGCTTTTTCTGTGCTTGTTGCCTGCGTGTTTCTGTGCTTGCTGGCTGCCTGCTTTCATGGTTGATCTGATGCTGCTGTGCTGCCTGATGTGATGTAGTGAGTTATGTTGTGAGCGTTCTATGTTGCTGCTGTTTTTGTGTTGTGAGCTGTGTCTACTGTTTCTGTGGAGCTGTGAGCTATGCTGCCTGTTGTGATGTTGTGAGTTGTGCTGTTTCTGTGCTGTGTTGCTGCTGTTTCTGTGCTGTGAGTTGTGTCTGCTATTTCTGTGGAGCTGTGAGTTGTGCTGCCTGTTGTGATGTTGTGAGTTGTGTTGTTTTTGTGTTGTGTTGCTGCTATTTTTGTGACTGTGAGCTGTGTCTGTCCTGTGAGCTGTGAGCTGTGTCTGTGCTGTGAGCCGTGTCTGCCTGCTGCCTGCTGTGAGCTGTGTCTGTGCTGTGAGCTCACTGCTCCTGTGTATGTGCTGTGTCTATGTTGTTTCTGTGATGTAAGTTGTGCTGTGAGCTCACTGCTCTTGTGTTTGTGCTGTGAGCTGGTTCCTGTTGTTTATATGTTGCCTATGAACTGTGCTTCTTGCTTGTGAGTTGTGCAGGCAGCAACAGTGCAGGCAGCAGTAGTGCCGGCAGTGCAGCTGTTGTTCTGTTGATGCGCTATTCCGCTGTTGCGGTTATTCTGTTTTTCATTAGTTGTTTTTCTCTTCCCTTTTTTTTTGTTTTACTTGTTTCTTACAAGTGATATTCCAAATTGGTGCAGGAAGAGACCCGTTGTGAAATTCTTCACCCGGGCGAATCGCTTAGTGGAGCTTTGAATGTCGTT
The DNA here is from genome assembly GCF_001683475.1 of Chenopodium quinoa. Taxonomy (NCBI): domain Eukaryota; kingdom Viridiplantae; phylum Streptophyta; class Magnoliopsida; order Caryophyllales; family Amaranthaceae; genus Chenopodium; species Chenopodium quinoa. The sequence continues at coordinate 422,457 of NW_018744469.1, forward strand.
GCATATGGTAGTGCACAACCGGCCGAACAAGGTACGGTCCATTTGCGACCGCTTCGACCTGAGCATTATTCGGTCGGGATCCATTCTGTGGTTGCCGGGTTCGAGAAAATCCTAATACCTGTGCCCGAGGAGGATGAGTTTACTACAATTTGGGCGGCAAAAGATAGTTTTGTGCAATGGCCATGTGCTTGGATACGTTTGGTGAACCAAGTAATTAAGATTTAAAGTTCACGCTTTACTCTATACCCGATTTTCATCCTAAGAGTTGGATGAAATTCTTTTTTAACCATTTGTACGATTTGTCTTATTAGCCATCGAGGAAAAGCCAAACTCCAAAGAAGAGGGTGGAGGGGCCAAAAAGCATTGATCAACCGATGCCAAAGAAGAGGAGTGAACATGGCTCGGTGAGTGGAAAAGAGTCGAACAAGAGCTCTTCACGAGATTCAGCTATGCAAGCTACTCCACTAGTTGAAGACACGGTGCTTCAATCGCTCTCTAAGGAGTTAACTTATCTGCACAACCGTATTTGCGTGTTGCCTGGTGCTTCAAATGCCAGTTTGGTTGAAATTGCGTTCCAAAACGCCTTAATTGCTCTTTTCTTGTAATTTCAAGCCTTAGTCACCAATAACTAAGTGATAAAGACAAGTTATGACTAATTATGAGTTCACTAGACATGAAATGTAGGAAATAGGCATCCTAGTAGTCAAAATGGCCTTACTCGGGCCATTTTGGTTGAAAATGCGTTCTAAAACCCCTTAATTGCTATTTTCTTGTAATTTCAAGCCTTGGCCACCTATAAATAAGTGATAAAGACATATTATGACTATTTATGAGTTCACTTGACAAGAAATGTAGGAAATACGCATCTTAGTAGTCAAAATGGCCTTACTCGGGCCATTTTGGTTGAAATTTCATTCAAAAACCTCTTAATTGCTATTTTCTTGTAATTTCAAGCCTTGAAACCTATAAATAAGTGATAAAGACATGTTATGACTATTTATGAGTTCACTTGACAAAAAATGTAGAAAATAGGCATTCTAGTAGTCAAAATGGCCTTACTCGGGCCATTTTGGTTGAAATTGCGTTCCAAAACCCCTTAATTGCTTTTTTCTTGTAATTTCAAGCCTTGGCCACCTATAAATAAGTGATAAAGACATGTTATGACTTTTATGAATTCACTTGACAAGAAATGTAGGAAATAGGCATCCTATTAGTCAAAATGGCCTTACTCGGGCCATTTTGGTTGAAATTGCGTTCTAAAACCCCTTAATTGCTATTTTCTTGTAATATCAAGCCTTATTCACCAATAACTAAGTGATAAAGACATTTTGTAATTAATTATGAGTTCACTAGACAAGAAATGTAGGAAATCGACATCCTAGTAGTGAAAATGGCCTTACTCGGGCCATTTTGGTTGAAATTGCGTTCCAAAACCCCTTAATTGCTATATTCTTGTAATTTCACGCCTTTGACAACCATAAATAAGTGATAAAGACATGTTATGACTATTTATGAGTTCACTTGACAAGAAATATAGTAAATAGGCATCCTAGTAGTGAAAATCGCCTTACTCGGGCCATTTTGGTTGAAAATGTGTTATAAAACCCCTTAATTGCTATTTTCTTGTAATTTTAAGCCTTGGCCACTTATAAATAAGTGATAAAGACATTTTATGACTATTTATGAGTTCACTAGCCAAGAAATGTAGGAAATAGGCATTCTAGTAGTGAAAATGGCCTTACTAGGGCCATTTTGGTTAAAATTGCGTTCTAAAACCCCTTAATTGCTATTTTCTTGTAATTTCAAGACTTGGCCACCTATAAATAAGTGATAAAGACATGTTATGACTATTTATGAGTTCACTAGACAAGAAATGTAGGAAATAGGCATTCTAGTAGTCAAAATGGCCTTACTCGGGCCATTTTTATTGAAATTGCGTTCTAAAACCCCTTAATTTCTATTTTATTGTAATTTCAAGCCTTAGTCACCAATAACTAAGTGATAAGTGTCATTTATGACACATATTAGGGCGTTTTTCTCCCTTAGTTTTAGGTTTATTTCGGTGTTTCTTTGTTATTTCTATTCCTTTTACTCTTGTTTTGGTTATATTTGTCTTAGTTTATGGTTTTAGGCCTTAGTTGTGAATAATATGCTTTTTCCTCGGTTTCTAGCTTGATTTGCATGTTTTTCTATGTGTTCTTTCACTCTTTTCTCTCTTGGTCTATTTGTGTAGGTGCTTGAAGCTTTCTTCGATGCTTATGACCCGAGAAAAGGAAAGAAAGTTCAATAGAAGAAACTTGAAGCTAAGGAAGAAGCTAAGAAGCTTGAGACAAGAAAGCTTGAAGCTCGTAGAAGGCCTTAAACCAAGTCTTGTTCACTCTTTTAGCCATAACGTTTGATATACACATTGGATTGAAGCGATTCAAATTGCGTTGGAAACTAGACTTGAAGATCTTTCCAACGGTAGGTCGCACACCTCAAGAGGCTTTCTAGAACAGAAGTTATGGCCGTTTGAATCTGCAAGATACTGCCAAGCTACGCAGCCTCTGCGGGCGCGGCCATTTCTGCCGCGGGCGCGGCACTCTCTTTTCCCGGATTTGCAACTCTCTGGAGATGCCTTGCCGCGGGCGCGGCTCATAGGCCCGCGGGCGCGACTACTAGACCCGCGGGCGCGGCATTCTGGGTCTTTTTCGAGCTTTAATTCCGGATTTCCTTCTTTATTTTCTTGTAATATAAATAGAAGACTTCCTAGATTTCTTAAGGGGGAGTTTTACATTTTCCTCTCTCCTCTAATTAGGATTAGGGTTAGATTAGGATTTTCTCTCTCTAGTTTAGGAGTAGTTTTAGAGAGAGAAGGCTTGGATTTCAATGGAGATTTGGGAGGTTGAAGAAGCAACTTTGTGGATCCTCTTCTCATCTATTCAATGAGCTTTTCTAACTTTCTCTCACCTTTATTGCTTTGTTTAATTCTTGTTTTGGTTTAATTCATTGTTGATTAGAGTAGTTAATTAGTTTGGTTGTTTGATTCTTTCTTTAATTCTAGTTTTATCTTGTTTTCCATGTTCATCTTCATTATGTTTGCTTAGTTTTTTTTCTAGGAAAATGGATGAAGGTTAGGTTGATGGATTGAGTGATTGGTTGTGATTAGTATGCAATTGATTCTTGATTATTGTGTTTGGATGATGCTTACATTGACTAGAATCTTTTTAGCTAATTGATTCTAGGTTCTTCATTGTGCTTGCAATCAATTGTGCGGAAGTGAGTTGATTGAGAGTATAGATTCTTCCATACCTTTGCTAGGCTATTTGCACGGGAGTGAGTTAGCTTAGTAGGATAATTAGCATGCTTAATTGCGCGAGAGTGAGTTGAGTGTGTTATTCGTTCCTAATTGAGATAATGATCATCTATTGTAACTTGTTATTGAATTGATTAACATAATTGGATTCCCCTTTACCTAGTACCTTGTTCATTGCTTTAAGTAGTGTTTTAGTTGTTTCTCTCTCTTTCTCACAACCTTCCTACTAGTTTAATTAGCTCAAATTAATACACTTAGTCCTTGTGGTTCGACCCTAGCTTGCCACTATCTAGTGTGAACTTGATAGAGTTAGGTTAGGAATATAAATTGTAAATTTGATCTAGGATAGTAGACCAACGACCTATTGTCCACCGATCACTAAGTGATAAAGACATGTTATGACTATTTATGAGTTCACTAGACAAGAAATGTAGGAAATAGGCATCCTAGTAGTGAAAATGGCCTTACTCGGGCCATTTTGGTTGAAAATGCGTTCTAAAATCCTTTAATTGCTATTTTCTTGTAATTTCAAGCCTTGGCCACCTATAAATAAGTGATAAAGACATGTTATGACTAATTATGAGTTCACTTGACAAGAAATATAGGAAATAGGCATCCTAGTAGTCAAAATGGCCTTACTCGGGCTATTTTGGTTGAAAATGCGTACTAAAACCTCTTAATTGCTATTTTCTTGTAATTTCAAGCCTTGGCCACCTATAAATAAGTGATAAAGATATTTTATGACTATTTCTGAGTTCACTTGACAAGAAATGTAGGAAATAGGCATCCTATTATTCAAAATGGCCTTACTCGGGCCATTTTGGTTGAAAATGCGTTCTAAAACCCTTTAATTGCTATTTTATTGTAATTCAAGCCTTGGCCACCTATAAATAAGTGATAAAGATATGTTATGACTATTTATGAGTTCACTTGACAAGAAATGTTGGAAATAGGCATCCTAGTAGTGAAAATGGCCTTACTCGAGCCATTTTGGTTGAAAATGCGTTCTAAAACCCCTTAATTTCTATTTTCTTGTAATTTCAAGCCTTTGCCACCTGTAAATAAGTGATAAAGACATTTTATGACTATTTATGAGTTCACTTGACGAGAAATGTAGGAAATAGGCATCCTAGTAGTCAAAATGGCCTTACTCGGGCCATTTTGGTTGAAAATGCGTTCTAAAACCCCTTAATTGCTATTTTCTTGTAATTTCAAGCCTTGGCCACGTATAAATAAGTGATAAAGACATGTTATGACTATTTATAAGTTCACTATTACTAACTTACGTTTTGTGTATGTATTCCAAGTTTTGCAAGGGACAAACGGGAAATCCGTTCACGAGCGAGGAACTCAATGTAATTCGAAACATGGTGGCGGCCTACATCACAATTAATTTGTAAATATCATTTATTTCTGTTTTAACTAGCTTAGTTTACTACATTATTACTAATTAATTATGTTTGTTTGTAGTTATGACACATTTTTCTAATTAATATCATATTTTGGGATTGTTATCAATATTTATGTCCTTGTTATTATTTTCAATAATTATTATTTTTAATATATTAATAATACTAATTATTATTAATATTATAATAATAATAATTATTATTAATATTAATATTATAATAATAATAATTATTATTATTATTAAAATTAATAATAATAATAATAATAATTATTATTATTATTATTATTATTATTAATTATCGGTAGTATGTACATGATCTCATTATTATTATATTTATTAGTATTAATATTAATATATATTATTGCCGGAAAAAAAAAAAAAAAAAAAACAAGCCAAAGGCACTGGTTCATGCTTAAAACCGGTGCCTATTACATTGAATTTAATAAAAAAAAAATGGTGCCATTAAAGTTGGCACCGGTTAACCGGAGCCTACTAAATCATTTGGCACTGGTTAACCGGTGCTAACTAAGACAATTAGTATAATTAATATATTAGTTGGCACTGGTTTTGAACTGGTGCCATATTTTTGAACCGGTGCCAAATTTTTGAGGATTTGGCATCCCTCAAATCCCCAACGGTTCAAAACCGGTGCCTTAGGGGGGGTTTGAACCGGTGCCAAATTAGGATTTTCGTCCAGTGTACACAAGTGTTAATGAAGATACCTGAGGTAGATGGAACATTCCTCTTTTCCTCATCCCTTTTGAAGATCTTGCATTCCCTTTTGTAGTGGCCTTGCCCAACACAATAGAAGCATTGCATCTTTGTTCTTTAACTCCTTCTTCTTTGCTCTTAAGGGCATTTTGGTTTCTCAATAGGAGTTGGCCTAGCGAAGTAGTTGCAACACATCTCTCAATGAGTGTGACTTTTCCTTCCATTCTTCCGGGATGGAATTAGCCATTAGTCATGAGAATTTCTTGCAATCGGAAGACCATGCATCATGAGTTTCATCACTCATGATTCCCTTTGAGTAGAAGCTTGGACTAGGAGTATCAAGAATGTACACCATGGAACAATTCCGAAGAGTTTTCTAGAGTTCCTCTTCCCATTCCTTGAAGTTGACCAAATTTAGGCTAAAAGCCAACTTGTCGGGGAGTTTGGGGCACATGAAGTTGTTGTTGTTATTAGTTGCAGACATGATTGTACAATTGAAAGAATTTGCAATGAAAAACCATTCATAAAACTAATCAGTTTGAAATTTAAAGCATCATGCAAAATTTCCATCTTATTAAGCGTTTTATCCACACATTTATATTTGTCCCATTTAGGCGAGAATAAGACAATTCCAAGAGCCCAAAAATCAAAAAGTGATTAAGCATGCTTTGGCTTGTCTTAACACTTAATATTTTAAGGTAAGCAATCCAATTGCTAATAGCTCTAAGCTACTCTTGGTTCGATAAAAATGTCGCATCTAATGCTTTCTTAACGTTTTATCTCCATTTCCACAACATCTAAGGATTCCTTACTGATATCGTTGAGTCTAACCAAAACTAACGTGTATGCGATGCCTTGCTTTTGCAAGAGCATCAACATACCTTACTTCCCTAGGAAAGTAGTAATGATGTACTTTGGCACAACCCAATACTATTCTCATTAGTTCCGTAAGTGTCATTTTGGAATGGCAAATTTAACGCAATTTTCTTTGGGACATACGGTTTCTATGTTGGTTGATTTAAGTGAACTTAATTAATCATCACAATATTTGAAATCCGTATTTAGATTTACAAAAATACAAAACGAATCGCAGTCCGTATTTACTATCCTAGTCGGGCCCCACTAGTTGCCAATTTGTAAAACCTGCATTAGAATATCTATTTCATTCCAATTCATCCATTCACTAATGTGAATGGCCCATGCATTTTAAAAAGTAAAACAAGAAATAAAGCAAAAGACGTGCAAACTAGTAACTAACTTATGTGGTTAATCCAATTAACACTCCTAATTACAACTAGTCAAAGTTGTTAATTGATTATGTGATTAAACGCAATAAAATTAGCTCAAATAATTAAGGAAGCTCCCACTAAATTTCGCATCCAACTTAATTAAAATTAATCCAATTAATTTAATTAAGCTGGTTTACCCAAATTTTGCAAAAATTATTTTGCAAGTGCCGGGAAAAACCGAGGCTTAGCCTCGTTTGAATATTTAAATAAAATAATACGGCAAAAATCGCAAAACGCATAGCCTTACGATGCTCGAGTGCCTAGCACCAAGCAACGATGCTTGGTTTCTTAGGCCTGAGCCTCGGCTGCCTTGTGTGGTTGTTGCCCCTACATAGCCACTTGTTGTGCCAAGCATGTGCATGCGACTGACAGTATTGCACCAAGTGCATTATGCTTGCCGCACCATCATGCTTGCAACGCCAGTAAGTGAGGGCCTTAAAGGCTTGTTGTTGTGCGAGCTCGTGATGGCCGCAGCCGCACATCGCAACCCACGCATCGCACCAATGCTGCACCAAGCGCACCAATGCTTTCGCACACGCACTCACACACACATCGATGCACCAGCTCCGCACTCCTCGGCAGCCACAGGCGGGCTGCGCAAGAAGCCCAGCTGGCCGAGATATGTGCTTGGGGCTTCGTGCCTTGATTTGCGTGCTTGTGCCTCGGGATTATATCCTAATTTTTGTGTGATATAAAATTAATTATAAATTAATTTTAGAACCAATATTGACAAAATTGAAAATAAAACAAGTTTAACTTAAAAAAAATTCAAGTTTTTTTTAGTGCTCAAACCAAAAATAATTCAAGAAACATTCTTTATTGGCTCAACTTGATGCTACAAAAATTGAGGGTTATTCTCACAATTAATTTAACCAAACATAAATTAATAATGAGATTTGACAAAATAAAAGGAGTTGGAAAAATAAACACAATCATCTAATGTAAAATTTTCCAACACTAACTTATGTAAACTTGAAAACCTACATCCTTCCAATATGAAGAGTAATCAAATTTCAATCACAAGTTTGAACTTTTAAGACTTTAAACAACTCAAAAATGATTAAAATCAAAAATTAGTTCAACATGGAATTTTGAAAGTTAAGTTCCAACCAAATAAACAATTAAAGATTGGAACTTTAACATCTTAGGGGCTTCAAAAATTACAAATTCACCATAAACATACACACTTGAAGCAATTAATTTCCTAAAATGTGAAATTTCAAATTTATGTGAAAAATGAACTCACCAAATTAAGCACCAAATATGACTTCATAAATATGCTTAATAAGGGTTATTATTGCAGTAGATTAATGGTGTAACATGCCATAATTAATCAAGGTTTAAAGATTTAAAATTTTTCGTCAAAAACGAAAAACCCCTCGAAAAACATGTTTTTGGGTGGATTTTGGCTTTTAAAGCCCCCACATAGTAAATTAAAAATGATTTAGAACGTCGATTCCACCAAAAATTCACTAGTCTTGGGTCGAAATTTGGGTTCTTTAGCCAAAATTAGCATAAATACGAGATTAAACTTATTAAAAAAACGAGCTTCGAATCCAATTAGAAAGCAAAACTAGAAATTTAAATCCATTTAAATCACCTTAATTAATTATTAGTTACAAAAATTAAATGCACGTGGCTCCGATACCGCTGTTGGGTTTCATGATGTCCAACACCACGCGAAAGGAAACCCGCACAAAATCCGCTCACAAATTAAAGTAACTAAGCATGTATTAAAACCATAATCACATGATTATCAAGAAGATATAGAAAGAATCATTACCCTTGAAGCGTGCTTCACTCTCACTTAGAGCTCGGACTTGAAAATGTAGAGTCCCGCAAATGCGCGAAGCTTAGTCGGCCTCTACCCCGAAGCTTAGTCGGGTCTAGACCAAAAATAACTTAGAGTTATTAGAACAAAGGTTTTCTCTTCTTGGAGATCCCTTAAAAATCACCAACTCAAGTGAAAGTCTCAATACCCCATGATGGGTATTTATAGAGAAATCTCCTCAAGAATTCCCATCATCTTTCAATATGGGATAGTTGGTAAAGTGAGAAAAACATGAATTAATTTAATTCTAAATTAAATTAAAAGTCATGAAACAATAATCAAATGACAAGTGTCATCACATAAATAGGGAGTAGGTAAAGACCACAAACCCATCCTTGGAGGGCAAGCATAAACCCACCAACCCCATGTGCATGGCACACTTGGTCAACGCAAGGAAGACCGGCCTCAACCCTTGGGCTCCAAGGCACGCTCAAATGGCGGCCTTTCCCTTGGCTGGGCCCGCTACAATGCCGCAATTTTTGTACGATATATTATTTGATTATTTTCTCGTCTTCGTCGATTCCTAAAATTGACTCGACCCTCGACGCTCGATTTCGACGCTTTAAGGTCGTAATCCGACGTCTTTGTTCGTAAAACTCTATTGACTCATTTAATCCTTTAGATTAATTCGTCGTTTCGGTTCGGTTACACGATTCGGTGTGACCCGAAGGGTTCAATTAAGATTAAGTTGTAATGTTAATTATTCATTAATATTATTGACCGGAAGCGGCCTCCACCTAGGCATTCCGATCACTTGACCTCACTAAATAATTAGTTTTCTCATTAATTTTGAACCCTTTATCGAAATAATACACTTGTTCGAAGGGCACCATTCCTTTCAGATCTATATACGTTTTCTGTCGGAATAGAGAAACAGTGAGCTTGAAGAGTTTAACGCATAGCACTATCATATACTCCACGGTAGAATATGAGTATTTGGATATAGTAAAGTAGCTAAGGTGGAATTTTGGATCAAGTTGTTTTGTGACAAAAATGGCGCCTTTTCCCAATCAAAGGAGCCAGAGTCAGATTACAAATCCAAACATATTGAGATGATGTATCACCTCATTTAAGAGATCATTGGCTAGAAGAATGTAAAGATCTACAAAGTTTCATATGAATGAGAATATCACTTACCTACTTACAAAACCCCTTCCACAACCAAATTATGAGAGTCATATTAAGGCTCTTGGATTGAAGCAAGTTATGTTATTTAAGTTGTATATGTTTTGAGAAAACTTATCACATAAGTAATACATCAACTTGCAGAGTTATGTTTAATCAGGAATTTATTCCTCTTATTTAATTATGGTTATGATATTAAATAAAATGTCCAAAATAATTATGAATTGATGGGATCATCAAATACGTGATTTAGTGAATAAAACCCCATAGGTGAACATAATTCATTAATTATATAAGTTCCTAGTTCGAAATCATTAAATTGGACATAAATGATTTTAATAAATGGACTGGCATGTAAGATTTATTGGATAGCGCAGTTTCATGGGCTATAGGGGCATAGTGATGTTTGGTCAATCACATGGATATGCATGAATGATGTATGATCGAACAATTGACCTACTTTGAAGTTCAAGTATAGAACTTCCGGATATATTAGTGGATTCCTTTGACATGAGTGGAACACTGATTTCATTTAATGATTGATTTAACTATGGTACATCCAAACGTCATTCCGTAAAAGGGGACTATAAAAGATGTTTCCTGGATACTTCAAAAGGTGAGTGAGAGTTTTTGTGGTTCACCATTGAAGGTACAAAGACCGATTTTCTTATTTCAATACAAAGTTGAAGCTTTGTGAGCTCTTTCTATCTTAATCTCTTTTATTTTGGTTTATTTACATATTTCAAGTATTATTGATAGTTATGTTTATGATTTTGATTATGGCAAATATTTTGGGTATTGTTGATATGAGTAGTTTCTCTCTCCTAGGCTAGACTTTAGCTAAGGGAATGGGAATGGATGACTTGGTTGCTATTTAATTAAATACTTGATTTTTGGGGATTTAAACCCTTGTTGTATGAACTTGTGATTATTGTTATATGGTTGATATTGTGCACCATTGACCATATTATTACATGTCCTAATTGGTGCGCGGGAGTGATCATGTTAGGATAGATCATAGTTTTTTACATTGCTTAATCAATTGCATGGGAATGAGTTGTGTTAAGTAGGATCTTTGATCCCTTGGTTGTGAATCCTCGATTATCTATGTGTTTAGCTCTTAATCTCCAAGTTTGATGTTCCCTGATCCCCCTAGCGTTTTTAATCTCATAGTTTCTAATCCTTGTTAGTCTTTGTTAATTGTTAGAGTAATTTTGTTAGCCTTAGTTGTTTGTTGTCTGGTTTTACTCCACTCTTATTCATATACACCCTTTTCAAGCCTCTTTCGTTAGCACTTAGCTTCACAATTTCCCGTTTCTCCGTGGATTCGACCCTTGCTTGCCTTTATACTCGTTTAGGTAAACTAGGATTAATTTGATAGGAAAAGTGTATTAACGACGACATTCCATTCCTCATCAAATTTTGGCGCCGTTGCCGGGGAGACGGTCTAATTTGTGTTGCTTTTGTGTTGCTTTTGTGTTGCTTTAGAGTCTTATTTTCTTTTACTTTAAGTCATTTGATTGTGATTGTCAGTGTTAATCGTGTGTTTAGCTTTGTCTAATGCAAAGGAGATCACAGGGACCACCTACATATCCACTTGATCACGAACTCGAACGCACCTTGAGACAAGTTAGAAGACTTTTTAACGAAGATAACAGAGGGTTTGGTTCGATACTTGATTGTGATAGTGATTCTTCTCCCTTTGCTAGTGAAGCTAATACCGATATGGCGGAGCATGAGCAAGAGAATAACCTTTCTTTATTTCGAGAATTTGGGAATCCAAAGGGATATGAGCTCACCGGAGGCATCTTGTTGCCTATTACCGAGACAAACTTCACCATCAATCCCCAATACACAAGGATGGTGCAATCTGAGCAATTTTCCGGATCCCTAAGTGAGGACCCAATAGAGCATCTTGATCGATTCCTTGAACTATGTGCTATGATAAAAACAAATCAAGTGAGCCAAGATTATATACGAATGCATCTTTTCCGACAATCCCTTACGGGAAGGGAAAATAAGTGGCTCAAATATGTCAAGCCCAATTCTCTCACTACATGGAAGGAGGTTGTGAAGGCCTTCTTGAAGAGATTCATCTCCGAAGTGAAAACCGTCGAGATGAGAAGGAAGATAGCCTCCTTTGAGCAAGATTCGGATGAAACTTTGGGAGAAGCTTGGGAGAGATTTAAGGAATTAGTTCAAGCATGCCCACACCATGAATACAACCAAAGTTTGCTTATGAGATTCTTCTACGATGGTCTAGAGCCGATGTCTAGAGCCCACCTAGATGCGGGAGCCGGAGGGAATTGATTAAAATCCCTCAAAATAAAGTTGAAGCCACAATAGAAGAAGTTGCAAAGAATTACTTATGGGGAAGCCGAAGGAAGCCTCAAGCAAAAAAGGGAGGAAGATATGAATTGGAAAAAGTTGATCAACTCCAACATCAAATCGATCTTTTGAACAAGGGGTTACAAAAACTAAATGCGGGTGGAAATGCCGGTTCAAGCTCCTCCCAAGTTAATGCCTTCTCATGTGAAATTTGCGGTGGAACAAACCATGATACTTCTTATTGTGGGGGTTTGAGTCCCGAACACATTAATGCTTATAATACTAGAAAAGATAGTTATAGGGGGAACAATAGTGGATTAGCTTGGAGGCAACCACCACCGGGCTTCAATAATCAACCTCAACAACATGTTGAGCCTCACAACCTCAAACAACCCGACACATGCAAGGCGATCACCTTGAGATCGGGTGCTTCTTATGAAGGCCCAAAAGGGAGTGAGGAGGTAGAGAAAGAAGGGGAAGATAAGAAGGGAGATAAGGAGGTAAATGTTGAGAAAGAAGTTGGAGACAAGAAGTCCAAGGGTAAGGACCCCATTGACACTAGCAAGTATGAAAATCCGTTACCTTATCCCGGGAGGGTTGCGGAGCGAAAATTAAATGAAAATTTTGCAAAATTTCTTGATGTGATGAAAGGGTTACATATCGACCTACCTTTCCTTGAAGTGGTAATGCAAATGACATCTTATGCAAAGTTCCTCAAAGATATCCTATCAAAAAAAAGGAAGCTCAAAGATGAATTTATTACACTTCCACATCAAGTGAGTGCGCTTGTTCAACATAAGATGCCAAAGAAGCAAAGAGACCCCGAAAGTTTCACATTGCCGGTCAAGATTGGCAACTTGGAAGCCAAAGGAGCTCTAGCCGGCCTTTGGGCTAGTGGTAGCCTAATCCCATTGTCCATTGCTCAACAATTGAATATCGAGATGATACCCACAAGAAAGATTATTCAACTAGCCGATCGATCGGTTAAGTTACCTTGCGGAGAAATTGAAGATGTCCCCATTCAAGTGGGACACATTTATGTACCTTGTGATTTTGTTGTGATGGATATGGAGGAGGATTAGAACACTCCTTTGATTCTTGGAAGGGAGACATTGAAGACATTGGGTGCCGTCATTAATTGCAAAAACTTGTGAAGTAGCCGATGAAAAGATTGTTTTTGAATTCTCTAAGCTACTCAAGACCCCCATGGTTGAGAAGTGTTATAGGGTTGATGTGGTGAGTGAGGATTTAGATCGTTTGGGAAGGGTTATGATGAGTCCTCAAGATCCAATGGTTGAAGCTCTTACATGCGAGGAAGAGTACTACTCTCAAGAAGCAAAGGAGTTTGTCATGACCATTGAAGAAGCCAAAAGAGAGGAAGAGAACGATCCTAAGCATGATGAGCTAGCTCTAGAAGAGGAGAAATTGGAGGAGAGTTCTAAGCCTCCTCCCAAGGTAGAACTCAAACCCCTTCCCCCTTCTTTGAAATATGCTTATCTTGGAAATGAAGGGGAATACCCTATTATTGTCAATGCTACCCTTGATGGGCTTGATTTAGAAAAATTGCTTGTTGTTTTGAGAAAATATAGAAATGTGATAGGGTATAGCATTGATGATATTAAGGGTATTAGCCCTTCGTTGTGCATGCATCGAATCCATCTTGATAATGATGATGCCACCTCCATTGAGCCTCAAAGAAGGTTGAATCCCAACCTTAAAGAGGTAGTAAAAAAGGAGATTTTAAAACTACGTGAAGCGGGGATTATCTATGCTATCTCCGATAGCAAATGGGTAAGTTTAATTCACGTAGTTCCTAAGAAAGGTGGCATGACTATAATCAAGAATGAGAAGGGAGAGGACTTCTCCACCCGAACTGTGACCGGGTGGAGAATGTTCATCGATTATAGGAAGTTGAATAAAAATACAAAGAAAGATCACTTCCCTCTCCCTTTCATCGATCAAATGTTGGAAAGATTATCAAAGCATGCCTTCTATTGCTTCTTAGATGGATACTCGGGATTTTTCCAAATCCCAATCCACCCTAAGGATCAAGAGAAGACCACTTTCACTTGTCCGTATGGGACATTCGCATACCGAAGGATGCCCTTCGGACTATGCAATGCCCCATCGACTTTCCAACGATGCATGATCTCCATTTTTTCTGAAATGTTGGAGAATGAAATTGAAGTATTCATGGATGATTTTAGTGTGGGCGGCTCCTCTTTTGACATGTGCTTATTTAACCATGAAAAAGTCTTGAAGCGATGTCAAGAGACGAGCCTTGTTTTAAATTGGGAAAAATGCCATTTTATGGTTGAGGAGGGGATTGTCCTCGGCCATAAGGTGTCAAAAAATGGGATTGAAGTTGATCCGGCTAAAGTGTCGGCAATAACCAAGCTACCCCCGCCTACTTCCATCACGGGAGTAAAGGCTTTCTTGGGGCACGCGGGTTTTTACCGGAGGTTTATCAAAGATTTCTCTACTATATCTAAACCTTTAATCGGATTACTTCAAAAGGATAAAGATTTTTGTTTTGATGAGAGTTGCCTTCGAGCCTCCAATAAGCTCAAGGAAGCTCTCACATCTGCTCATGTAGTGCAAGCTCCAGATTGGAGCTTGCCATTTGAACTAATGTGTGATGCTAGTGACTTTGCAGTAGGAGCCGCATTAGGTCAAAGAGTAGTAGGCAAGCTGCATGTTATTTCCTATGCTAGTATAACTTTGGATGATGCTCAAAAGAGTTATACTACTACGGAGAAGGAAATGCTTGCAGTTGTGATTGCTATGGACAAGTTTCGGTCCTATCTTGTTTGCTCCAAAGTGATAGTGTACACAGACCACGCTGCGGTTCGGTACTTAATGAACAAGATGCAAAGCCTAGGCTAATACGATGGGTCCTCCTTCTACAAGATTTTGATATCAAAATGAGGGATAAGAAGGGGGCTGAGAACCATGTTGCCAATCACTTGTCTAGATTACCACATAATAATGTTTAAAATGTTCCGATGAATGAGGAGATGGGTGTTGAGACCCTTATGGCTATTGCTTCTTCTCCTAGCCCGTGGTTTGCGTATTTCGCAAATTACTTAGCTAGTGGAATTATCCGATACCAATACTCATCTCAGCAAAAGAAGAGATTTTTCAAGGAAGTAAGGCGTTATTTTTGGGATGACCTATTATTATTCAAACAATGTGTAGATGGTATATTCCGGAGGTGTGTCCCGGACCATGAAATTGAGAGCGTTCTCGAACATTGCCATTCACTACCGTGTGGAGGACATGGTGGTGTAATTAAAATTGTGGCTAAAATCTCTCAATCTCTACTCTGGTGGCCTACCATGCATCGTGATGCCCAACGATACATATCTAGGTGTGATAGGTGCCAAAGGGCGGGAGGCATCACAAAACGGGATGAAATACCTAAATTAGGTATCCTTGAAGTTGAACCATTTTATGTTTGGGGGGTTGACTTCATGGGTCCATTCGTGTCCTCATACAGAAATTCTTATATATTGGTTGCGGTTGACTACGTGACCAAGTGGATAGAGGCTATACCATCGCCAACCAACGACCACAAAGTAGTCCTCAAGCTTCTAAGGAAGATCATCTTTCCAAGATTTGGGGTGCCCCGAACTCCAATTAGTGATGGTGGATCATACTTTGCGAAGAAGCAACTTGAGGCCTTCCTCAAGAAATATGGTGTCCACCATAAAGTAGGGCTCCCCTATCATCCCCAAACTCAAGGCCAAGTTGAGGTATCAAACCGAGAGATCAAGAACCTACTTGAGAGGATGGTGAACCAGACTAGAAAGGATTGGTCCCTCAAACTTGATGATACTTTATGGGCCCTTAGAACGGCCTACAAAACCCCTATAGGAACAACCGCATACCGGTTGGTTTATGGCAAGGCTTGCCATCTCCCAGTAGAGTTGGAACATAAGGCTTGGTGGGCCATCAAGGAGCTTAATATGGACCTTGGGGAAGCCGGAAAGAAAAGATTGTTGAAATTGAATGAATTAAAGGAGCTTCGTTTCGATGCGTATGAGAATTCAAGACTTTATAAGGAGCAATAAAAAAAAGTGGCACGATCAAAGGATAAAGTTTAAAGAATTCAAGGTTGGAGATGAAGTTCTACTTTTCAACTCTAGACTTCGTCTTTTCCCTGGAAAACTTAAATCCAAGTGGTCTGGTCCTTTCAATATTTCTAATGTTACTCCCTATGGGTCCTTTGAGTTAGATGCGTGCAGTCATAAGTTTTGGGTTAACGGACACCGCATCAAACTCTATCATTCAAGGAACGAAGTTGGTCGTATTGAGTGCCTTAGGCTTGATCCCATGGATTACAAGCCTTCCCTTGTAGAGCTTTAATGAATCGGAGCAACGGTCAAGCTAATGACCTCAAAAAGAAGCGCTTCTCGGGAGGCAACCAGGGTCCTTTCTCCCTTTTATCCTTTGAGTTTTTGATTTTTCGTAGTTATATTTTATGATTGGATCTAATCCCTAGTTGTTTTTATTGTAGGTCAAGTAGGCCTAAGGAAGGAGCACAATGAAGAGGATTAACGACATGCACACGCGTTTGATGATCTCGGGATGAGAGCTCTCGACGCCAATTCCGTAATATAGGAGTATTGTCGTTTTGAACTTGAACTTTTATATGTTTTTAAGGGGGTTTATAATATTGATAAACAATGTAGTTTGATGTGTTAGGAATTTTTAGTAGAGTTAGAGAACATTTTGAGATTGATTATAGGAGGAAAAATATTATGTTGATGCCTTGAGAGGGCTCTACAGGGCGCGCAAGTGTTAAGGCCAACTGAAGAAAGTTTCTATAGATGGCATGAGAGCCCTCTATAGGGCACGCAGAGTCCCTAGCACGGGCGCGCAAAATTTCTGAAAAAAGGGCCAATGTTTCTGTAGATGGCATTCGCGCTTGTGAGAGGGCTCTCTCACAGGTCTGCGCGGGTGCGCAAGAAGGTCTGTGCAGGCGCGCACGTTACCAGTCTAGAAAAAAACGGCAGGTATGCTTTCTTTCACCCCTATTTTCACTCTCAATCTTTCACTTCTCTCTCTTTCCTAAACCCTAACCTCCATTACTAACCTCCCTAATACCTCACAACCTCAACCTTTCCTCCCCAAATCTCCCTCAAAATTCATCAAACACTCACCGAAATCTCATTTTACACAATTTTTTTAATCAAAAACCCTTGAATCTCACCCAATAGATATCAAGAAAACCCCAAAAACCCCAATCTCCCATTGCACGAACCTAGCCTCCTCGGTGAAGTTTTTGTTCGAATTTTCGTCTTCAAGAAGGTATATCTAACTTCCTAAGCCTAATTTTCATTACATTTTGATAGAATTCATGATAGGCTTCTTGAATTTGTGATGTTTTTGGGGGAAATTTTAGATTTAATTGAAATGCATGTGGGTATTTTTGTAATTCTTATGATTATATTGACATGTATATGAGTATTCTTGGAAATCTGCAATTCTAATGAAATACTTGTGGATAATTTAAAATTTTTGGGATTCTCTTGAAATAGTTAGGGGATTGTGAATTGTTGCATATAAATATTTGTGGGTCTATGATTTGTAAATTGTTGGCCATGGATTTCATGATGTGTGTGGGTAGTTTGTGGATTTTGGGATTTGTTTGGGTACTATGTAAATTTCATGAGCTCCTTGCCTATTGACTAACTTTGTTACATTGTTGTTGTATTTGTTGTGCTAATTGTTGTTTTGTAGGATTTCACTTGATAGTGCAATTGAATTTTTGGGTTGGTATAATTTCGGTGATTTGGTGTGGAATTCTTTGTGGTATAAATTTTTGAGAAGTGTTTGGGGCGAAGATATTGACATTTGGTAGAAAACGATCAAAGAGCGGGAAGGAACCACAATCTTCCCAATCCAACAAAATCAACCACCTCTACCCCCTCTTACCTTCCAAAATAACAACCACGAAGCCAATTACAAAAAAATGAGAGAGAGGAAGCTTAGACCCTCCAAACACTATTACCGTCCTGCCACCACAAGCTTAGGTGTTCGCGAAGACATTTGGGTACTCTTTGAAAACCTCAATTTGAGTACCTTTGTGAACTCGGCTTTCAACACCTACCTTGAGCCGACTCTTGAATTCTTCTCCACTTTCTCCTGTGAAGCTGTGGGGGATGATGACTTTGGAGTCACCTTCCATCTTTTCAACAAAACTCATACACTATCCTTGAGAGAACTCAACATTGCCCTGGACTTTAATCCAGATGCCAACCTTGTCGCTCCCGAGAACTCCTCCTTCGAAGGTTATAATGATACACATTGGTGAAGAGCGATCACGGGGAAAGAAGAATTCAACGGCTGTTACTCCTTAGCCAGTGAGATAGTTCACCCAGCCCTAAGAATCCTGCACCGTATACTTGGATACGCTGTTTTCAACAAGAAGGATTTAGGGAAGATGTCTAGAGAGGAAATTCTCACTCTGTGGTTTGCTACTCAGCCTGCCTTAGGCCGAAGAGTGAACCTAGGCTACTTATTCATCAAAAATTGCTTATCAATCGCCAAGGGGAAGAAGACCGGTGAAATTGCCTGTGGGAGTATGGTAACAAGGTTAGCCCTGAAGCTTGGGCATGGGGACCTCCTCCCCTCTTGCACTATGGTTGGGAATAGCGGTGACATCCTTCTCAATCTCGATTAATTAAAAGGTTGGGATTCATTGCCTTCACCCCTAGAGAGGGAGTTTAAGATTGGTTGGTGTCTCATGCACACCGTTGCTTTCTCCCAAACCCAACACTTACCTTCTTCCAAAGGGAGTCCAGAAACTTCTACTGGGTTAGGAGGGACAATGGTGTCCTTCCTAGAGCCGATAGAGGAGGGGGCCTTGTAGTTGAGCAAGATGATGTGGAGATGATGGAACAACAACAACAACAACAGCAGCAATTCTTCCAAAGCCAAGGCTTAGAAAGCTTTGAGCAGCGAATGGGGAGACTCCAGTTAGGTGTTCAAAGCCTATTTGAAACCCAACAAGGTATGTTTCTCCAACAATAGTCTATTTACAGTATGCATGTAGATATAGGCGATGTCACGCCTCCGGTTAATTATCCATATTGGCCACCACAGCATGGCCCAGTGCCATCGTGGGGGGGGGGGGGGTGATAATGCCCCTACCTACCCCTATTGGCAAGGACCTTCCGAGCAAAATAGGGTGCGCCGAGATTTCCCTGACTCATCCGGGTCCTATGATTATAGGTTGTCGGGTGGTAGTGATTATAGGGGTGACCCCAATCACCCCTATGTTGACCCCACCCACCCCCAACCCCTAACCATGCCCCCCTAATTCGACCTATTGCCTACTTGGCAATAAGACCTCTTCCGAGGTCATTATGGTTGGCCTCCAGGCTACACTGGAGGTTGGGATCCCCATGGCCCACCTGAAGGCTTCTCCTACGGGGATAAAGGGCTGGACTCCGGTGATGCTGGCCCTAGTAGGCACTAGCCCCCTGATTTTCTTTGTTATCCCCCCTTTCCTTCCCTTCCCTTGTTTTGTCTTGGAGCAACGAGGTCGTTGTTCCTTCTAAGTGTGAGGGGGTATAAGTGTCAGGGTTCGATTCTTTTGTATATAAGAGGCTTGCATCACTATAGTGTGGGGGGGGGGGGAAATCTTAGCTTGTTGTCTATTTCCGCTGCTTTTATTTGATATCCTGTTGTTTTTGTTGTTTATGATGAGAAGATCCAATCCCTTGTGTATAGTTTATGTTCCTTTTCTTTCTTTTGGCGTGTTTTCCTTGTTTCACTGATGCAGATTGAAGAAGGAATTTCAAAAACAACTCACCCGCGCTTCAAATTGCAAACCTGATGGTGAGTATGGTATGACTACACATTCCAAATTCAAGCGGCATTCAGTGAGACCCTTCCTTTTTCTTTTTGGTGTGTTTGGTCTTTTCTTAGCCTAGAACTGAGTTGAATGGTTCGAGGATGTTTGCATGCGGTTCCAAGGAACCTGGGATCGTTGGTCTTGTTACCGAACGATCACTTGTATGTCTATTAGGATTTATTTGGATCTTTATGCCTCATATGTGAACCTTCTTGATTTCATCCTTCTTTTATTTCATTTTCTTTCGTGTGACAAGAATAATTATGGCATGCTGATATGGTTGCGTTTTGGAACTTGCTTGCTATATTTGGACTCTATCTCCGTGATGGTGCGCCCTAGAATGCTTGTCTTTTCTTAATTTTGTGATGAGATACACATTTTGAGATTGCTTTTGGTTGAATTTGACGAGCCTTAGCTAAGATAGCAAAGGTAAGAACTTATGAGGGCGTTTGAACCCCTAGTTCATGGGATGTGGTAAAATGGAGTTGCTCCCTGTAGTGGATTTGAAGCCCTCTAGTTGATATTTGCTTACTTCTCTCACCCCTTGTGAGGTTCACTTTATTCAAGCCTTCATTAATTTGTTGAGCGGCGTTTTAGGATCCTCGACTATGCATGTTTGAATCCTTGTGTTGATTACTAGCTCCCGAGATCGTGACCTAGGACTTTTAGGGGAGGAAAAGGGCACCATTTCTCATTTTTTTTTATTTTTTCTTTTATTTAGTTACAAATTTGCTTTTCCTTTTTACATCAACCTTCTTGCCAACCAATTTTAGCCTAATGTTTTCCCATTCTTGTCTCAACCTCATTACAAGCCTAACGACCTATGTTTACCAACCCTTTTAGTTAGTGAAGCAGTGGGTTTGTGTGGCCAGTGTAAAGAGAGTCATGAATATGAGCATGAATCTTTTGCGAAATTGGTTTGTAAGCCTAAAGTTGAGCATGCAAGGAAGATTTGAGAAGAGTGAAGAAAAAAAAAATCCTATGTTGTATATAATTGAATAAGGTTGATAATGCGATGAAATTGAAATTATGGGTATTCGTTTGAGTTGTGGTTGTGACTTGAGTTTCGTCTATGAGAATTTGCAATTCTTGTGCTTCACTTAGGACTTTCCACCACTATTTCAAATGTTCTCCCTACCTCTACCTTGAGTCGTGTCATTACAACCCATGTGAAGCCCCTTTGACTTTAAGAGTACGTGGTTAACAACCGGTGGAGGGAGATGGTTTTCAACCCTGTGGAAAGAGCGTGCATAGTTGAGATGTCGGGATGATCTTTTACCTCCTCAAAATAATTCTTTTTCTAGTTCCTTCGTGGAACCATGAGGAGCCACCTAGGGGGATGATTTGAGACTAGTGGGGGGAACGCGGACCGTTTTAGAGGGGACTAGGGCAGAGGACGATTCACCAGTTTATATGAAAATTTATCCCAATTTTTACTTTTAACAACCCGTGCATCACACGTCTCAAAAGACTAGTTATATGAAAATACAAATTTACACCACATGTCCTCCTCTCATTCAGCCGTTAAATAAATTCTAGGAAAAATACCAACTATTATGCCACTATTTGGGATTCATTTCCTTACCATTTCCCCTCCATTTATCGCTTGTTTTGCCCTATTTTGCCGTGCTTCCCCATATATTGCACAACAATGCCATTTCCCTCGTACTTCCCCTCTACTTTACCTTTTTGTACTGTTTTTGGGTGTTTTCCTGTGTTTTGCAGGTAAACCGATCGTTACGTGAAGTAGAGGAAAGTTCGGGATAGTTTCGAGAGTCGGTTTCATGAGCAAATCAAGTAAGGAGCATCTGATCAGGCTGCGCCCCCAGGAGAGCCCTCTCTCCCATTCTGCGCGGGCGCGCAATTCAAGAGAGAGGGCGCGCAATCGAGATGAAATCAAAATTTTGTCCCCTATAAATGCCTCGCGCGCCCTCCGCGCGGGCGCGAAGATGACTGGACAAGGCGCACAACTTGGCTTGAAAAATCAGGAAAACTTTCTGTAGATGGCAATTGTGCCCTGTAGAGGGCGCGCACAGTAGCCTACGCGGGCGCGCAGATCGAAGTAGAGGGCGCGCACGTCCGTCAGGCCAACCCGTTTTATTTCCTATTTAAATGCTGATTTGGGGAATGAAGAAGGCAGCTATTCCATTTAGGGCAAAGTGCTTAGAACATTTCTAGAGAGAGAATAGCCTCCATTAATGCTTGTATAAGTTTCTAAAGAGAGAAAGTTCAAATTATTAGTTTTTTATCATCCAAACTTTAGTCTTTAATCTAGATTAGTGCTTTGATCATCCTTGTAGTCAATATTGGAGCATTCTATTGGATTTTTGGTGGTTCACCATTGAAGGTTCAAAGACCCATTTTCTTATTTCAATACAAAGTTGAAGCTTTGTGAGCTCTTTCTATCTTAATCTCTTTTATTTTGGTTTATTTACATATTTCAAGTATTATTAATAGTTGTGTTTATGATTTTTATTATGGCCAATATTTTGGGTATTGTTGATATGGGTAGTTTCTCTCTCCTAGACTAGACTTTAGCTAGGGGAAGGGGAATGGATGAATTGGTTGCTATTTGATTAAATACATGATTTTTAGGGATTTAAACCCTTGTTGTATGGTTGATGTTGTGCACCATTGACCATATTATTACATGTCCTAATTGATGCGCGGGAGTGATCATGTTAGGATAGATCGTAGTTTATACATTGCTTAATCAATTGCATGGGAATGAGTTGTGTTAAGTAGGATCTTTGATCCCTTGGTTGTGAATCCTCGATTATCTATGTGTTTAGCTCTTAATCTCCAAGTTTGATGTTCCCCGATCCCTCTAGCGTTTTTAATCTCATAGTTTCTAATCCTTGTTAGTCTTTGTTAATTGTTAGAGTAATTTGTTAGCCTTAGTTGTTTGTTGCCTGGTTTTACTCCACTCTTATTCATATACACCCTTTTCAAGCCTCTTTCGTTAGCATTTAGCTTCACAATTTCCCGTTTCTCCGTGGATTCGACCCTTGCTTGCTTTTATACTTGTTTAGGTAAATTGGGATTAATTTGATAGAAAAAGTGTATTAACGACGACATTCCATTCCTCATCAAATCGACATTCTGAAACAGATTCAATTCTCTTTGAGGGATGTCCATAAGCCAAATTCGAACCAGAAACCCAAGTTTTTGGGGTTTTTTCGTTTTTCAACGAAAATATTAAATCTTTTTAAGCCTTGATTAATGCAAGCATTACAAGGTTAGATTAAATGCATTATTGCATCCCTAATCTACTACTATTTTAATTATCCTTAAGCATAATCATGGAGTTTTAATTAGTGCTTAAGTTGATATGCTTTTTGTCACACAAACTTGATTTTTCACAATTATGCAAATAAATTGCATTAATATGTGAATGTTTGTTGTGAATGTGTAATTTTAAGTTGCCAAGTATGTTAAAGATCTAATCTTTAAAAGTTTAAATGATTGGAACTCTAACCCTAAATTCCATATTGAACAAAGTTTGGAGTTTTCATTTTGGTTGATTAAAATCCATGAAGTTCAAATACTTGTGAGTAAAATTTTGATTAATCTTCATATTGGAAGATGTAATCTTGGTATTTTACACAAGTATGAAAGTTGGAAATTTTTTTATCATTAGATGGTTAATTTATTTTTCCAACTCCCATTTGTCAAATCCATTATTAATTTGCATATTGGCTAAATTAATTATGGACATAGCTCATTCAATTTTAAGCATAAAGAAAAACCTAAAATTGTTTCAAAATAAATTTTTGAATGATTTAGGTTTATGCACCATTAAAATTGAACTTAATTAAGTTAGACTTATTTTATTTTAATTTTTCCTCAAATTGATTCTAAAATAAAATTTATAATTAGTTTATGCCACACATAATCGGGATAAAATCCCGAGTAAAATGCACGCAAAACGATGCAAAACCGCAAGCGTCACCAAGGCTAGCCGGGTTGCCTAGCAGCCCACATGTAGGCAGCCTATGGTGCGCATGGGCTAAGCATCAATGGTGCGTGGCTGTGTGGCGATGGGTGCTAAGGCGCTGGGCTTGGGCAGTGGCATTGGCTGCTGGTTGCTTGGGATGCTGCTGGGTAGCGTGGTAGCAAGCACCAGCCAGCCCCCCACTTGCTGGCAGGCCCCAGCATGCGAGCTAGCATGCATAGCATGCGCAGCAAGCAGTTGGTGCTGGCCAGCGTAGTGTGTTGTGCTGGGCGCAGCATGCTAGCACCAAGCGCCAGCCCAGGCCTTGATGCTGCTTGTGCGTATATGGCGTAAGTTGCTGGCGTGCTTGTGCTGCTGCTGGGTAGCGAGGCAGCAAGCCCCAGCCAGCCAGCCCACTGCTACTTAGCAGCCATGGTGCGCAATGCACCATGCTTGGTTGTGACTACGTTGCTGAATTTTTTAGCTATGTAATTTTGTGAAAATTTTGGCGTTTTAAAATTATTTATGTAATTATTTTAACAAGGTTGGACCTCGATTTTTCCGGCTTTTGCAAAATTTTTGATTTTGACAAATTATGGGTTAAGCTAACTTAATTAATCGGATTGATTAAGTATGGATGCGGAATTTAGTGGGCGCTTAGTTGATTACTTGAGCAATTTGCTTTTAGAAATAATGGATTAAACAACTTTGACTAGTTTTAATTAGGCGCGTTAATCGGATTAACCACCTAAGTTAATTACTAGTTTTGCGTGTTTAATTGTGTATTTCGTAATATGCATTGGCCATTCACAAATAGGGAATGGGTGAATGAAAGATTGTTTTCAAAACACGTTTTAAAAAAACGGCAACTAGTGGGACCCGACTAGGATAGAAAATACGGACTGCGTTCCGTTATGTATTTTTGTAAATCTAAATACGGTCTGCGAACCGTGAAGTATTTTTGTACTTTAGATTAATCCTAGTCCTAGTAGCTAGTTATTTTATTTTGGCAAAGATGTCTCAAGACGGCGTTTCGATGAAGACGAGCCAAGATGAAGACCCTTGATGATTTGAAGATTTCAAGGGGTCATGCTAGTTGCCAAATGCATCAATTTATATATATATATATATATATATATATATATATATATATATATATATATATATATATATATATATATATATATATATATTATTGTTATATATGAATGTTAGATGCATGTCTAGGATTTCATATGTTGCGACGATTAGTTAAGTTCACTTAAATCAACCAACATAGAAACCCTAGGTCCCTTAAAATATTGAGCTAAAATTTGTCGTTCCAAGAACAACACTTACTGAACTAATGCGCATATGTAATGGGCTACGCCAAAGCCAGGCATCACTACTTCCCTAGGAATGTAAGGTATACTAGGTATACAAGTTGTCTTGGTTAAGCTCAACGATATCAGTAAGAAGTTCTTAGATGTCGTGGCAAAAGAGATAAAATGTCAAGAATGCATTAGATGCGACATTTTATCAAACAGAGAGTAGCTTAGTGCTATTAGAAATTGGATTGCTTACCTTAAGATATTTAATGATTAAGACAAGCCAAAGCATGCTTAACCATTTCTTGATCTTTGGGATCTCTGAATCATTTTATTCTCGCCCAAAAGGGACAAATCTATCAATGCATGGATAAAATGCTCAATAAGATTGAAAATTTGCATGAACGTTTTAAATTTCAACTTATTGGTTTTATGAATGGTTTTTTATTTCAAAATTTTTCAATTGTAGAACAATGTCTGCAAGTAACTCAAACAACAACCAAATGTTCCTGGAACTCCCCGAAAAGTTAGCCTTTTCCTTAAACTTGGTCAACTTCAAGGAATGGGAGGAGGAACTCAGGAAAACTCTCCGGAATTGTTCCTTGGAGTACACTCTTGACACTCCCATTCCAAGATTCTTCTCTAAAGGAATCATGACCGAATAGGCTCATGAAGAATGGTCTTCCAATTGCAAGAAAGTCTCACGACTTATGGAAAATTACATCCTGGAAGATTGGAAGGAAAGTCTTCCCTCCTATCTTCCGGACATGTTCCTCAAAGCCCTTGAGGACGTTGTCAATGTAAGAGTCACCAAGAGTAACAATGGCAACTATGATGGACTCGTGTTTGACTTAACTAGGTCACTTTCAAACATGAAGATAAGGCCACCGCATAAAGGTTGTCTTGCCAAGGAAAGGCGCCGGCTTTGGACAAAGGTCTACAATGCCAAATTGAGACCCGGCATGCCCCTCCGACCTCATGTGCTTGGAATGACTAGGCTCTTCAAACACATGCAGCTTCTCGGAATCCCATTGGAAGATGAGATGGCGGGCATATCTTACTTGCTTCACTCCACTCGGGTTATGATGCACTTAGAGTGCATATAGCTGCGGGAAAGGAGACACGTTCCTTAATGGAGGTGGTGCAACTACTAAGCCGAGCCACCGCATGTGGAGTGACCGAGAGGCCCTTGAGAGCAAGGAAAAGGGAGTTTAAGAAGGTCAAGGCAAAGATGCGTTGCTTCTATTGTGGTGGGCAAGGCCACTACAAGAGAGAATGCAAGCTCTTTTGGGAAGAGGAAGAGAGGAATGGAGCATCTGCCTCAGGTATCTTCCTTAAATACTTGTGAATTAAGCTTATCATAGGTATTAGATGCCAAGTATGACTCACTTTATGTTGCCTTTTCAGGGATCAAGTGAGAAGCTTATCAAGTGTTGGTGCAAGGACAAGTAGACGACGAAGATGGTTTTTCGGTCGTGCTTGCATGCACCATTTTGTCTATGACATGTAATTAAACTAATCTTAGTTTTTCATCATGCTTTTGAACATACTATAATCTATGGTGTTGTACACCTAGTTATTTTGCATGTAAGATTTTGACAATAGTTGTTTCAAAATTATCTTGCAAATATATGCGCAATAAAATTGCATGTTTTTACATATGATTAGACAAAAGTTTATACCGCTAACTCAGACATCTAAGAATTCAACTTTGTTAACAAACATTAGTAGATATGGCTATATCTACTTAATGTCGAATAAATCTGAATCCTTTGACAAATTCAAAGAATTTCAGAAAGAAGTTGAAAATCAACTTGGCAAGAAAATTAAAGCACTTCAATCGGATCGAGATGGCGAAAATTTTGAGCCATGAATTCGACAATCACTTGAAATAAAATGGTATTCTTTCAGAGATGACAGCTCCCGGAACTCCTTAATGGAATGGAGTGTCCGAACGGAGGAATCGAACCATGCTAGACATGGTTCAATTAATGATGGGTCTTAGTGAACTTCCTATCTCTTTCTGGGGACATGCGCTACAAACCGCGGCACTAACACTGAACCGAGCTCCGTCAAAAGCTGTTGAAAAGACTCCATATGAATTATGGACTAAGAAACCTCCTAGGTTGTCTTTTCTTAAGATTTGGGGATGCGAAGCATATGTCAAACGATTAATTTCAGACAAACTTCACCCCAAATCGGATAAGTGTTGTGGGATACCCAAAAATAAACCAAAGGGTATTACCTCTACAATAAATCCGAGAACAAAGTGTTTGTTGCTCGTGATGGTGTCTTTTTGGAGAAGGAACACCTTTCCAAAATGACAAGTGGGAGGAAAATCGAACTCGGCGAAGTTCGAGAGGACGAGCAACAATGTCAACCTGATAAAACTGATAATCTAAGTGCTTTGGAAGCAGCTGAGAAGATTGGTCAGAATAAAACATACAATGTAAATGCTCAACCTATTACCCTTCGTAGGTCGCAACGGCAATGATCTCAACTAGACAGATACCTTGGTATTGTCTTAACCGATGATCAAGACATCCTAGTTATGGATAGTAATGAGCCAGCGACATACAAGCAAGCTATGACGAGCCCCGACTCTGCTAAATGGCAAGAAGCCAAGAAATCTAAGATGGTCTCCATGTCTGAAAATCACGTCTGGGACTTGGTGAATTTGCCCGAGGGTTACACACCCATTGGTTACAAATGGATCTTCAAATTGAAGACAAACAAGGATGGAAATGTATAGATATACAAGGCTAGGCTAGTGGCAAAAGGTTATAGACAAATCCACGGGATTGACTATGATGAAACCTTTTCACGGGTTGCAATGCTAAAGTCTGTCCGGATTATTCTAGCGATTGCTGCATATTACAATTATGAAATATGGCAGATGGATGTCAAAACCGCCTTCCTAAATGGGATTTTGGAAGAAACTGTGTACATGACACAACCAGAAGGTTTTGTTGATCCGAGCAGCGCTGGAAAGGTTTGCAAGCTTAAGAAGTCCATTTATGGACTAAAGCAAGCCAGCAGGAGTTGGAATCTGCGATTTGATGAAGCCATCAGCAAGTTTGGTTTGATCAAGAATCCAGATGAATCTTGTGTATACAGGAAGGTTTGTGGGATTGACATCTCATTCCTAGTCCTATATGTCGATGACATACTGCTCATTGGAAATAGCACAAAATTACTAGAGTCTGTAAAGGGGTGGTTGGGAGAGTGCTTTTCAATGAAGGACTTAGGAGAGGCATAGTACATATTAGGCATCATGATATACAGGAATAGATCTAAGAGGATGACTGGATTGAGCCAGAGTACTTACATTGATAAGGTACTGGCACGATTCAACATGGAGAATGCCAAAAGAGGGCATCTACCCATTCCCATGGCGTAACTTTCAGCAAGAAACAATGTCCATAGACACCTGTCAAGCGAGAGAGAATGGATTAGATTCCATATGCTTTGCTAATTGGGTCGATCATGTATGCCATGATATGTACCAGGCCAGATGTATCGTATGCCTTGAGTGTTACGAGCTGATACCAATCAAACCCAAGAGAGGCGCATTGGACTGCGGGCAAGAATATCCTGAAGTACCTAAAAAGGAACAAGGATAAATTCTTGGTTTATGGCGGCCATAAAGACCTGGTTGTTGAAGGTTACACCGACGCTAGCTTCCAGACTGACAGAGACGACTTCACGTCACAGTCAGGATACATATTATGTCTGAATGGAGGAGCGTTTAGCTGGAAGAGTGCCAAGCAGAGCACCACTGCAGATTCTACAACTGAAGCCGAATACTTGGCTTCTTCTGAAGCCGCTAAGGAGGCTGATTGGATTCGCAAGTTCATTAGTGAACTTGGTGTTGTACCCTTCATCAAGGGTCCGATAGATCTCTACTGTGACAACAATGGAGCTATTGCTCAGGCCAGGGAGCCAAGAGAACACTAGAAGGTCAAACATGTCCAAAGGCAATTTCACATGATAAGGGAATGAAAATCTGAAGGTGAAATCAGAATTTGCAAGATCGGCACGGATGATAATGTGGCTGATCCTTTGACTAAACCTCTGCCTCAAGTGAAACACAACAAGCACGTTGAGGCAATGGGAATCAAGCACGTTGGAGACTGGCTTTAAAATTCCGTGTACATGTGTTTTAATTAAACTGGTTGTTTTAATGTAAGACACTGTATGAAACCATTCATTAATGGAGTAATTAATTTTAATGCAAAATTATTTTCCACTCCACTGCTATTTAATTATGGTTTAGAATTAAATAATGAGTCCATTCGATTTATGGAAATATTCAAAATAGGGTATCAAGACCATGTCTTGGATAAAGAAACACCTGTTAAGTGAACATTGAATATTTAAATAAAAAATTATCCCTAATCGAGGTCATCTAAATGATGGACGATTGATGACCACCAGAGATTAGTGTGTAGTATGATCTACAGCACCGGTTTTTGTGCTTCAAGGACATGATGGTCATAAGTCATTTGCACAGGTGCCAGTTCGGAACTGCACTGGATCGGCCTATGAGAGTACTTAAAGAGATTCAAAATTGCCATAAGTACATTTCT
Organism: Chenopodium quinoa; assembly: GCF_001683475.1. Classification (NCBI taxonomy): domain Eukaryota; kingdom Viridiplantae; phylum Streptophyta; class Magnoliopsida; order Caryophyllales; family Amaranthaceae; genus Chenopodium; species Chenopodium quinoa. Next base: position 452,141 of record NW_018744469.1, read on the forward strand.
CATTATAGCTATCGGAACTCGTTTCCTCAACCATGAGTATTGTGAAGTTTTCTTGTTTGAGTACTAGTCTCCTTGATGTTGCCTAACGTCTGCCGTAACTGGGGATCATAACGGGAACACTCATGAGATTAGGTCCTCTTAGTAAGAGAAACTTACAATGCAAGACTAGGAATGTCCCCATACTAACAATAGGGAACATGTCTTTGTTGTTTACAAGGCCGCTCGAAGAGCGAGACTGTTAAAATGCATGGCCATGCTTAGATGGATTTTAGAAATCATCTGCTTATTGACAATCGAACTCGGAGATCGAGAAACATTTCTGAACGTAATAAGGAAGATGATGAATCTTACCTTATAGTTCACGAAGAGACATTAAGCGACATAGGAAATGGGCTATACACTGTATGCACACTTGTCCGGAAGGTCATGTGGGAGATTGAAAGGAATGGTGTCCTTCCAACAAGTGTATTATTCTGATAGAGGGTTCAGAATTATTACAGAGCTAATTCTTTTGTAAGGTCAAGTGATCGTAATGCCTAGGCGGAGGCCGCTTCCGATCAGTAATATTAAGGTATAATTAATATTACAGCTTAATCTTAACTAAACCGTTCGGGTGGAACCCAATTGAACAACCGATCCGATACGACGAATTAATCCGAAGGATTTAATGAGTCATCAAATTTTTACGAACACAAACGTCGGGTATCGAACCTAGGGCGTCAAGACCGAGTGTCGCTAAATCACAAGCAACAAGTACGAGCATAGCCGTAGCATCACATTGGCCTAGCCATGTGAAGTGATAGGCTAGGCTAGCTCATCGCAAGCCTAGGCGCACCATGTGTGTGCTAGGAAAGGCATGCGTGCTAGGCGCACTAGGCTGCCCATTGCAGCACCATGTGCGTGTGTGCGTGCCTTCGCATGGCACAGCAGCACCGCAACAAGTGTGCTTGGTTGCCTAGGCACCATCGCAGGCCACACGCACCAAGCACATCCCATCGCAGTGCTGGGCACTTGTGTGTGTGTGTGTGCGTGTGTGTCTCGCACCATCACAGCAGCAGCCTCACACAACAGCACCATGCCAGGCATCGCCCTGTGCGTGTGTGTGTGCGAGTGCTAGTGTATGGGTGCGCTATGCGTGCCTGTGCACATTGGGCTGGGCCATGCGTATGCGGGGTTCTACGCCTGTGCATGTGCGTGCGACTGGGAGTGCGAGGGTGTGGCCAGCGCCAGCACCTAGCAGCGCCCAGCGATGGCACGCAGCTGCAGCATAAGCATCGCCCAGCACAACACGCATATGCTGGCTGGGGTGATGCGAGGATGAGCGCTGGCAGTGCTAGCTGTGCATGTTGGGCTAGCTGTGCTAGCTGGCCAGCAAAGCAAGCAGCCAGCTCACCCATTGTTAGGAGGCGGCTTTGTGAGGGGTGGGGACCAAGGCTTGGGCAAAACCTTGGGGAGCAAGGCAGTGGTCCCCCCCCCACCTTTTATTGGTCCTCACTTAACTTTGTCTCTCCCCTTGACACTTGTTGCATTGTGATTGATTTGATTATTAATTTAATTTATAATTAAATTAATTATCAATTTTATTCATTCTCCCACATTGGTTGGGAAATGAAAATCAAGGGTTCATTTCCCTATAAATACCAAGAGTTGGGTATTTGGGAAAGAACACACTTGAGTTGAAAAGTAAAGGAAACTCCATTGTTGAGCATACCTTGAAATTCGTAAAACTCTAGTTTATTTTGTCCGGGCCTTGACTAACCTTTGAGGCTTAGGACGAACGGGTCGGGTTCGAGGGTACGATCCCGTCGGAGACCTTGCACTATCGGGGTTCAAGTAAGAGCTCATAGTTGAGCGAAGCATGCGTCAAAGATATAATCTTTTATCCTTTCTTTATGCTTTAAATTATGTTTTGCTTGTTAATTGCATTTATTATGGGGGCGAGTCTTGGCGGGTTTCATTCCGCGTAGTGTGGGTCACTACAAAACCCTACAATCCGGCCTTGTACATATCATGGCATACATGATCGATCCAATAAGCGAAGCATATGGAATCTGATTCATTCTCTCTCGGTTATCAAATGTCTTTGAACACTGTTTCCTGCTGAGGGTTATGCCATGAGACATGGGTAGGTGGCCTCTCTAAGCTTGCACCATATTGAATTAGGCTGGAACCCTATCAATATAAGTACTTTGGGTTAATCTAATCATCCTCTTAGATCTATCCCTATAGATCTTGATGCCCAAAATGTATTGGGCCTCTCCTAAGTCCTTCATTGAAAAATATTTTCCAAGCCAAGTCTTTACATACAAGAAATAAGACAAGAAATGCGATGTCACTCCCACTGACCTTCTTGTAAACACAAGACTCATCTGGATTCTTGATAAACCCAAACTTGCTGATGGCTTCATCGAATCGTAGATTCCAACTCCTGCTAGTCTGCTTTAATCCATAAATGGATTTTTTAAGCTTGCATACCTTCCCAACATTACTTGGATCTACAAAACCTTCGAGCTGTGCCATGTACACGGTTTCTTCCAAAATCCCATTAAGGAAAGCGATTCTGACAACCATTTGTCGTATTTCATAATCGTAATATGCAACAATGACTAGGATAATCCGGACAGACTTAAGCATGGCGACTGGCGAAAGGTTTCATCATAATCAACCCCGTGAATTTTCCTGTAACCATTTTTCACCAGTCTAGCTTTGTATACATATATATTTCCATCTTTGTCGATATTCAACTTGAAAATCCATTTGCAACTGATAGGTGTATAACCTTAGGGCAAATCAACCAAGTCCGAGACTTGATTCTCAAACATGGAATCCATCTCAGTTTCATGGCTTCTACTCATTTAGCGGACTCGGGGCTTGTCATAGCTTATTTGTAGGTCGCTGGCTCATCTTCATCCATAACTAGGATGTATTGATTCTCGGTTAAGACGACACCAAGGTATATGTCCGGTTGAGATCTTAGCCTTTGCGTCCTACGCAAGGTAATAGATTGAGCATTTACATTATCGGTTTAACTCTGACCATTATCAATAGCTGCTTCCAAAGCCCTTTGATTTTCAGTTTTGTTTGATTTATTATGTTGCTCTTCTACTCAAACTTCATCAAGTTTGATTTTCCTCCCAGTTGTCATTTTGGAAAGGTGCTTCTTCTCTAAAAAGAAACTATCTCGAGCAACAAACACTTTGCTCTCAGATTGGTTGTAGAAGTAATACCCCTTTGTTTCTTTTAGATACCCCACAAAGAAACATTTGTCATATTTTGGTGCAAGCTTGTCAGACGTAAGTCTTTTGACATATGCTTCACAACCCCAAATTATAAGAAAAGACAACCATGGAGGTTTCTTCATCCAAAATACATATGGAGTCTTTTCGACAGCTTTTGATGAAGCGCGGTTTAGTGTTTATGCTGTAATTTGAATTGCGTGTCCCTAAAAAGAGATAGGAAGATCGGTAAGACCCATCATGGATCGAACCATGTCTAACAGAGTTCGATTTCTCCTCTCGGATACTCCGTTCCAATGTTAATTCCAGGAAGTGTCAATTCTGAGAGAATACTATGTTCTTTCAAATGGTCATCGAATCCGTAGCTCAAATACTCGCCACCTCGATCTAATCGAAGGGCTTTGGTTTTCTTGCCAAGCTGATTTTCCACTTCACTATGAAATTCTTTGAACTTTTCAAAAGATTCAGATTTGTGCAACATTAGGTAGACATAGGCATATCTACTATAGTCGTCCTTGAATGTGATAAAATAGCGATAACCGTTCCTTGCGGTTGTGCTCATTTCTTATTAGCCCCAATAAGTCACTAGCCCTTTCTCCTAACTTGGAGAAGGGTTGTTTTATCATCTTACCAAGTAGACATCCTTTGCAGTTTCAAACGACTCTAAGTTGAATGAATCAAGAATCCCTTCATGTAGAAGTTTCTTGATGTGTTTGATGTTTATATGGCCTAAACAACAATGCCACAAGTAGGTTAGATTCGACCCATTGGTCTTAACCCTTTTGGCGTTATTGTTAATGTTATAAACCTGTTTTTCTAATGAAAGCACATAAAGACCAATTTCTGAATATGTTGTACCATATAAAACATTATCAAGATATAACGAACAACTATTTTCCCTTATCCGAAATTTAAAACCTTTGGCAGCCAACACCGAAATTGAAATAATGTTTTTGGTAATGTTTGGAACGTGATAACATTCATCCAGTTCTAAACCAAGCCCCGAGGGCAAATACAAACTGAGTGTTCCTACAGAAACGACAGCAATCCTTGCTTCATTGCTAACCCGTAGTTCCACTTCTCCTTTCACTAGCGTTCTACTTTTCCTTAGTCCCTAAGCATTGGAACAAAGGTGTGAGCCACTTCCGGTATCTAATACCCATGAAGCTTTGCTAGTAAAGTTAACGTCTATAACATATGTACTTGATCTAGAAGCAATGGTGATGTTCTTCTTATCCTCCTTGAACTTGAGGCAATCCCGCTACTAATGTCCCTTCTTCTTGCAATAGAAGCATTCGGAGTCAAATTGAGAAGATGCTACTTTATTTTGCTTGTTGCCCTTGGTAGCTTTTGGCTTAGGAAGAAAGGTCTACTTACCCTTCCCTTTATAGCCCTTCTTCTTATCTGATCTCTTAAATGGCTTGCCCTTATTGACCATTAGCATGTCATGCTTCCCCTCATCTTTGAGCGTTTGCTCGGCTTGCTTCAACATCTCGTGAAGCTCCGTGAGGGTTATCTCCATGTTGTGCATGTTATATTTCATTTTTAACTGATCATAACCTTTATGCAACGAGTGGAGAATGATGTCAATTTCCATCCCGTTTGAGTATCCCGCATCAAGCCTCACCATGTTCTCGAACAATCCAATTATTTTGAGCACATGGGAGCTGACAGGCTCTCCTTTCTTGAGCTTGCTCTCAAGGATTTGCCTATGGGTCTCGAACCTTTCAGTTTGAGCCTACTCTTGAAAAATAATCTGAAGTTCAGTTATGATCTTAAAAGTCACCTCCTTCTCAAAGAAAGTCTTTTGGAAATCTGAAGACATTGTGGCCAACATGATGCATTTAACATCCCGATTGGCAGCGTACCATCGGTTTAGGGCAGCCTGTGTGACCTCCTCATCAGGAGCGTCAGACATTTCCACGTCAAGGACGTATTCCTTTAGCTCTTACATGAAAACTATTCGCAAGTTCCTTTGCCAATCAAGGAAGTTTGTCCCACTCAATTTCTCCTTATCGAGAATTAAGCGGAGCAAAAACTGGTTGTTGTTGGTGTTAGTTACAGACACTTTGCTACAAATGAAAGAATTTGTAATGAAAATCATTCATAAAACCAATAAGAAAGAAATTTAAAGCATACATGCAATTTTTCAATCTTATTTAGCGTTTTATCCACACATTAAAATTGTCCCTTCTAGGTGAGAATAAAACAATTCCAAGACCCCAAAAATAAAAAAGTGATTAAGCATGCTTTGGCTTGTCATAACACTTAATATTTTAAGATAAGCAATCTAATTTCTAATAGCTCTAAGCTATTCTTGGTTCGATACATCGTCGCATCTAATGCTTTCTTGAAAATTATCTTTGTTGCCACAACATCTAAGGACTCCTTACCGATATCGTTGAGTTCAACCAAAACTAACGCGTATACCTAGTATACCTTACTTCCCTAGGAAAGTAGTAATTCCTTGCTTTGGCATAGCCCATTACTATTCTAATTAGTTCGATAAGTGTCATTTTGGAATGACAAATTTTTACTCAATATTATAGGGACTTAGGGTTTCTATGTTGGTTGATTTAAGTGAACTAAATTAATCATTCAACATTCGAAATCCTAAACAAGCATCTAATATCGCAATTATATATATAAAAGATAATTAAAGACGCATAGCAAACTGGCATGACCCCTGGAAACTCGAAGCATCCAATCTCTAAGGTCACCGTCGCATCTTTTGGCTTCATCTTCTTAGAAACGCCGTCTTTAGACTTCACCATCAAGCATAAAAATTACTAGTAACTAGAACTAATCTAAATAATCTAAGTACAAAAATACTTAACAGCACGCAGTCTGTATTTAGATTTACAAAAATACATAACGGAACGCAGTCCGTATTTACTATCCTAGTCGGGCCATACTAGTTGCCTTTTGTAAAAACCTGCATAAGGTCATTTATAATATTCCATTCACGCATTCACTTCTAAAGTGAATGGTCCATGCATTTTTACAAATAACACAAGCTACAATACAAAACATGTATCAAAATGAGCGCGTGCTAGTTACTTAGTTGGTTAATCCGATTACCACACCTAATTAAAACTAGTAAGGTGTTTATCCAATTATGTGTACTAACGCAATAACAAAAAGCACAATTAAGGCTTTATCAAGCTCAAAACCGATAAAAGAAGCTCCCTCTAAATTCAATATCCTACTTAATTAAATTAATCCAATTAAATATTAATTAAGCCGATCAAGTCAAATTTTTTTCAAAATTTTGCAAGTACGTGAAAAGCTGAGGCCTAACCTCGTTTTAAACAAAATAGCATAATTAAAACAAGGTAAAATAATGGCTAGAACAAAAAACGGGCCCTTAGCTCCATGTTAAGGCCAAGGGTTGACGTTGCCTAGCAGCCCCAGCTGCTCGCACGCACGCAAATTCTTGGTGCTGCCTAGCAACCCCAGCTTTGCATGTCGAGCTGCTGCTGGGTGTTGCCTGGTAGTCAGCACGCATATGGTGCGCGTGAGATGCTTCTATTGGCTTGTCGCGCCATGCTTCCATCCTCCAACGCCCTCCGCACCAAGAAGCCACACACACCCCCACACACATGCACGCACCTGGCTCGGCAGCAACATGCGGGCTGCGGAAGCAGCCCTGCTAGATGAGCCTCAATGCTCAAAGCATAGAGCTTCGATTTTTCATTTTATGTTTCAGGATTTTACTCCAATTTGTGTGACTCTAAGTTATTTCCGAAATTGAATTTTAGAATTAACATTTGAGCATATTTGAAATTAAAACAAGTCTAACTTAATTAATTCAATTTTAGTGCACAAATTAAAATTAATTCAAGAACTATTCTTTTAATAATTTTGGCTCAACTTGATACAATAAAAAAAATATGGGCTTATCTCACAATTAATTTGACCAAAATAAAAGGAATAATGAGATTTGACAAAAGTAGTTGGATAATTAATTAATCATCCAAGGAAATAATTTATCCAACAATCACTCATGCATATTTGAATATTACAAACTTGGTTTAAGTATAGAACTTCGGGTGTTGTATGGACTCCGGGGAGTGCTTAAAGAATGTATTGTTGAAGAATAGGGAAGGCTAGTGTTTAGGCTAGAGCATAAGAGAGCAAGAGAGAATGTTTTGGTGTATAAGAGCGAAAGAGAGAATTGTTTGGTGCCCCAAAACTGAGAAATCAGCCTCATATTTTTAGAGAAAATATGAGGGCTGAAGCATGGAACCCTAGAATTGAAACGCTGCGAAAGAATTAAACCTAAAAATTGTATGTCACGGCAGAATTACCGTGACGCGGCAAATGTTGTCGTGGCGCGGCAGAAATTTCCCTGGCGCAGTAGAAATTGCCGTGTCGCGGCAGATATTGTTCATTTTTATCTTAAAATTTGCATTAAGCACGTGATAAATTAGGTGTCGTTTAAGAGTTACGGACTTAAATCAAGCTTAGGGTTTTTATTTATTAATCGGACTTAATTAATAAATAACACAAAATGAATTGAAAAGGGCTTCAGCTAAAATGTGAGCTGGAATGAGTTTGAATAAACATTTGGACTAATCTGTTAACTGATTTGCAGGATATGTTTGTCCGAATGTGGGTTTTAAGCACTCCCAAGATTAAATACTTGACCCGACTAATAATGGCGGTTAAAGGTTGTTCATCAACGGGTTTGGTTTTGGGTAAACATTTCTAGGTGTCTATAAAAGCCCCCACTTTGACTGAGTTTGTAGAAACGTAAGTTTCGAAAATGATAGTCAAAGTAGTTGATTGGGACAGAGAATGATTTAAGACGTTCTGCGATCCTAAATCACTTTGTATACGCTGATACTCGTAGAAAAGCGTTAGTTCCACAGATAAAAGAGTGAAGAAAAAGAATGTGTATCTGACACCAGTACATGGCAACAAACACGTTTAGTAGTTTTCTACGTAGACTCCTATGCCTTGAGCAGCCTAATAAATGATAGATGAACACCGAGTATTTGAAGAATGATGATGGTTCAATTATCCCCGAACGTGGGCTGTAGATGGTTCGATTATCCCCGAACGTGGGCCGTAGATGGTTCGCTTATCCCCGAACATGGGCTATAGATGGTTTTCTTATCCCCGAACGTGGGTTCTAGATGGTTTGCTTGTCCCCAAACGTGTGTTGTAGATGGTTCTCTTATCCCCGAACGTGGGCTATTGATGGTTCGCTTGTCCCCGAACGTCGGTTGTAGATGATTTGCTTGTCCTCGAACGTGGGCTGTAGATGGTTCGCTAATCCCCGAACGTGGGCTATTGATGGTTTACCTGTCCCCGAACGTGGGCTTTAGATGGTTCTCTTATCCCCGAACGTGGGCTGTAGATGGTTCGCTTATCCCTGAACGTGGGCTATTGATGGTTCGCTTATCCCCGAACATGGGCTATTGATGGTTCGCTTATCCCCGAACGTGGGTTGTACTTGAGACCCGCAAAATGGGATTTTCCAAAGGTCTCACATAATTTGTGATTGACTTGACCAATTGACTTGACCAAGCTTGACTTAACACGACATGACTTGTGATTTTGTGTGTATGTGTATGATTTGAGTGTGTGCACAGACACAAGCAAATAAAAATGCAAAAGCAAAAAATTTCCGTCATTTTTTGTCATGAGTTAAGGGTACAAACTTTCTCCATAAAAAGAAAGACGTGAAAAATGAAGTAAGAGTATCCGAACTTCCCTCGATAAAAATTTTGAAAAAGTTTTATAATTTCCCCAAAAGAAAAAAAGATGAAAAATAAAAGAAGTTTTGTACTTCCTCGCCAAGAAAATTTTGAAAAAGTTTTTGAACTTCCCCAAAAGAAAAGACATGAAAAAAGAAGAATTTTTGAACTTCCTTGATGAGCAAAGCGAGATGAATCGCATGGATTTTTCTTATCAAATTGAATTTCTTGTTTTTTAAAATAATGTATGCATGATGAATGTTCGTAGGTCAGGAGGCTAAGGACAATTACATCATGTGACACGATCAATTAATGAACTTAGGTCATGAAGCTAAGCACAGTATAATCGTAGTTTATTGTCGGTGTATGTTGCTTAAGTCAGGGAGCTAAGCATCATATATAGTGTATGAAAAAACAATCTTGAACATTGCTTAGGTCCGGAAGCTAAGCACGTATACAATGGTGATTGTTAAATAATGCATGAAATAATGTAATGTATGCAATAGTGAATGTTACTTAAGTCTGGGAGCTAAGCACGTCTTGCATGAATTTTGATAAATTTACCTAGGTCAGGAAGCTAAGTACATTTGTGATAATGTTATCGAATGATGATGACTTTTCTAGATGTTGTCGTGAAGCATGCGTGGTGTGGGAACAAGATTTCATGATAAGGGGATCCTAAGGGAAAGAGGATATTGTTTCGGGGTTTTCTGATGTCCTGCGGGAGAGTTACAATTCCGAGACTGGAACCGGACGCCTGTACCTGCAAAATAACGGAGACTCCTGAGAGCTCCGCCTCCAACGGTCAAGTTAGTACCTGATTAAGGAGTAATCAATACAGAAATTAAAGTAATGAAGTCTCTCTAGGTGAGAGTGCTTAGTGTTGGTAATCTGCGTCGTTAGCGAGATTAGCCGGTTGTTAATAACTCTGTTTTTCTCTGCTTGATCTCTTGATTATTCGATTCCGTGATTAATGAGGATTAATCGAGTATTTATAGCCTTGAGAAGCGTGCAACTCTCTAGGTTTAAGGTAAACCTAGGGCTGATCGGGCCTCTAGACTGAATTGGGCCTTGATGGCCGGTTGTCCCATTTGGCATGGGTGGACACGTGGCGTGTCTATAGTGGTCCGTAGAGGACGTATCTGTGACTGACACGTGGCAGGCTCCTGTTGTCCTTCGTGAAGGACACGTGGCGGAACCGGGTTGGTCCACTTGTCAGAAGGTGATTGGTGGATAAAAATCCCCTAATCATTTGCCCCTCACAGGTGGCACGTGACTGGTCACGGGTCGCCTGTGACAGGTGTCGCACGGTGACAGGCGACGGCCTGTTACAGGTGTCACCTTGCAAACGGCCGAGAGATTTTCCCGCCCAAATTTTGAATTTGGAAGCGACCCTTCGCCTTCTCACTTTGCCTATAAAAGGAAGTGCTGACTTCGGTCATTTTCACATTTGAGAACTTTGCGAGAACATTCGGACCCCTGAACTTGCTCTGACATTTCGGACCTTTTCTGCCTACCGCCTGTTCTGACAAGCCGACTGACCCGAACTTCCAGGACTTCATCAACCGTCACTCGTTCAGGTAACTCAGTTCTCTTACCCTTAATTTTATTTTTATTTTTTGAAATGGCACCATGGAAGCACACGACACGCCCTAAGTTAGTGATCAGCCGGTCACCGGGGACGGCTGAATCTAGGACTAGGAGTGCCGCCTGCCCTTTTCTGGACACATCTTTGCCCTTTATACAAAGTCCGACTGTATCTGTGTCTATGCAGAACGTGATGGCCAGAACAAAAAAGACTGCTATGATATCAAACACAGACGGCTCCTCCCAAAGGGTGCTCCTTAGTGAAACATCTGACCAGGCGCCAGATGTAGAACGAGGCGACTCTCAAGCCGACAGTTCTGAGAGAGGGGCCAAGGTGTTCCCTTCCCATCTTACCGTTGACATGTCTAATTTTCCTTCTGCTCCTTCTAGGGGAGAGGAGGCGGGCCCCTCTAGGAAAGGGGAGGAGTCGTCCTCCTCGGACTCGTCAGAGGACGAGTCTGAGTCCAGCTCTTCTGGCCACAGTTCTCCTGGCTCAGAAGAAAAACATAGCCGCCTACAAGAGGCGAGACGTTCTCATGCAGTTGAGAAGGGGGACAATTGGGCGGAGCCGTCCGCCTCTTACAGAGAGGAAAACGCCCCCTACTACTGCAGGGTACCCCGGGGCCGGATCGCAACCATGCAAGACAACGTGGCGAGCTTTATTGCTAACCACAAAATGGGCCCGGAATTTTTACTGTTTGTGCCGGATCCAGAAGATACTGTCGTCTGGCCGGCTGGTACCAGCTATGGTGACGGCTGCTTTGGCTGCTATGTGGCAGCCATCAAAGCTGGACTGCGCTTCCCATTACATCCGGCTGTTCAGCGGATTTTAGATGGGTATGATCTGGGGTTATGGCAGTTAGCCCCCAACTCTTGGGTAAACGTACTCGGCTATGTGGCCGGGTGCGAACTGAACGGGGTGGAGCCAAGCTTTGAGGCTTTCGCCCACATGAACTATCTCAGCCGGACCCCTAAGTCGGGAGGCACCGGCTGGTATCAATTAACAAGCCATAGGGGTTACCTCATGACGAGAGGTAAGGCAAACAAATGGAAGGATTGGCGGAACACCTTCCTTATTATCGAGGGTTCAGACACGGAGCTGAACAAACGTTTTAACAAGTGGAATAGGGATCCGCCTCTTCTCGCAGGCGGCCGCAGCATGCCGCCTGTTCCCCCAAAGGCTAAAAAAGAGATCCTAGACAAAGGACTCTTCAAAGTAGAGACTAGGGTGAACTCTACTTCAGGGGTACGAGAGCAAGTACCCCTAAACTGCGTCCCGAGCTTCAAGTGGCTCTATGACGAGTACTTCTTGGCCGCCTGTGGCCTCAGCAGTCGGTGCTCTAGAGGTAGCCGGCCTGACGAATACTCTGTTTTTTCACGCCTTGTTTACTTGGGATTTTTACTAACTTTGTTGCTTATTTCTTGCAGCTGACGCCATGAGTAAAATATCAGCATCTAAGACTGCGGCGGCCATGCTGCGGGTCTCGCTAATGAAGCAGTCGTATGCCGACTCCCCCAACAAGGAGGCACCCTTGGTAAGCTTTGAAAACTCTTCCCCTTTTAGTTGTCTTATGCATATACTAACTCTTTTTGTTTTCAGTCTGGCACTCCAAGGGCTTCTTCCTCGCAACAGCCGGACCCCAAGGCCCGGAGGACGACTGTTGCAAGCTCTCCTGGGTCTTCCAGGAAACCAGTGGCGGCTGAGAAGCAGCCGGCCACTTCTTCAAAAACCCAGGCGGGGCCGCCTAGATGTATGGACCCTCACTTGTAAAAACTCACCCTTGCTTCCTTCTTGATTAGGTCTAACTTGTTTTATCCTTTCGCTTAATGCAGCCGGCCCCCAGGGACTTGACTTGGTTGAGGTAGCCAAGTCTATGGTTAAAGTAGTTCCTCCATCTGACAGGGAGGCGGTCAAGGGTGCCGGCACCCTTGACCTTGATGGAATTTCAGGGGTCCTTGCTGAGGTATACTTAGCATTTTTTTGAGCTTTTGAGTTCCGGGACGCCTGTTATCCTTTTTGTTTGGAAACTGACGCCTGTTTTTCTTTGTACTTAGGCCCTGCTCCGAGTCAACAGCCTTCGCAAGCCGATTGATCGGAAAAACAAAGAGGTAAAGGCCGCAAAGGCTATGGTCGCCTCCAGCTGTGATAAGGCAATGTTTCAAATTGCCCAAAATGAAGTACTGACCATTGATCTTCTTTATTATCAGGCGCAGGCTACCGCCGCTGTTCGGGCCCAGTTAGAGGCGGCCCAAAAGAAGGTTGACGAGCTGGAGGGGACCGTCACCAACCTTAAGGCCGAGCTGAAACCTCTTCGCCAAAAAATGCACTCTTACGAAGCCATGGAGAAATCTTTGGCCAACGTAAAAGAACGCCTGGTGAACCAAGAGAAGAGTCTTACCCAAGAGCTCTCGGATAAGGCCGAGCAAGAGAAACAAGAGCTCGTCCGGGAGATGGTGGAAGACTCCGCTCAAATCCAGCGCATGACCTGGGAACGACTGTTCCCCAGTGCCGACTTTGCCTCATGGGAAAGAACGTACCGCCAGTGTTCGGAAATATATAACCAACAGATCCTGGCGGCTGCTGAAGAAGAGGCGTTGGACGGTGCGTTGGAGGAGGAGGAGCCGGTTGTGGCGCTTGTGCCACTTGGGGGTAAGGCATCAAAAGAGGGTGCAGCTAAGGCCGAGTCCAGCAAGAAGAGTGCTGACCAGGCGGCAGCTGCTGATACTGAACTGCCCCCTTCTTAAGCTTTAAGTATTTTTTCTTTTCACGGCCTGCGTGCCGTTTGCTTTGTAATTACCCGGCCAGGGGGCCGGGGTTTTGAATATTCTGCTGGTCTTTAATGGCCGGCTCATTTTTAATCAAATTTTTGCTTTGGTTCAAATTTGTCTAAGTATTTTTAATTTGTTCCCTAGACCGACTATTGTGTATGGCCGAACGTTAAGACAGGTACAAATACTAATGAATGCCGCCTATGCCCCTGGACGACTGGTTGTCTGTTTCCAGGATAGATGATCAGTCGGCCATTTATTCAATCGGTATTCGAACTCTTTATTCAATTTGTCTGACCAAGTAAATAGAATTACCTAGTCGCCAAGGAATTAAGTAGGAAAACAAGCGGCGGGTACCGGTTGTTTCCCTTTATTGCCAATGTTGGCTTTTAACTCGTAATTTGTTAACCTAGCAAGAGTATTGGTTGAGAGCCTTTGTTTATTAAAAACAAGTGGACGACTCATACCTTTTAGGCTCCATACTAAGTTTGAGTGACTATTAACTTAGGAGTTACTTAGTCTTTGTCGCAATTTAGATTGAGTAGTAGAGGTACCAGACGGCGTAGGCCGGCTAGACCCCTTGATTCGCCAATGTTTGTTGGCTATTAACTCAGTAGGTTATCCAGTAGGAATAGGGGTTCGAGTGCCCTTGTTTGTTTAAAACAGGCGGACGACTCAAACTTTTTAGATTCCATACCAAATTTGAAGGAGTGACTATGAGTTAACTTTGGAGTTACTCAGTCGCCGTCACTTTTGTTTGAGAAGTAGAGGTACCAGGCGGCGTAGGCCGGCTAGACTCCTTGATTCGCCAATGTTTGTTGGCTATTAACTCAATAGGTACCCCCTGCATTTATCCCAAGTAATACAGGCGGTCATCTGACTCAGATGTCAACTGCTACCACTGGTTTGGTTAGTGATAGAGTTATCCTTGTCTCAAAAACGGCTACGTGGTTGTCCTTGGGGACAGTCGTATAGGTGCCGTGTAATTAGTTTATAGAACAATGTTCCACCCAAAAGGGAGCTGCTCTCTGCGACAAATTTCATCCGGAGGGATGCCGTCGGACGCCTGCTATGATGTTGGGACAGGTCGAATTAGTTTTGTAGATTTGATCAGTTGGCTTGGCGCCTGGTCTGATCATTCGGCCGGTGGCCTTGGTAAGTTCTTGGTGAACGTAGGTGCTAAGTAAAAGAAGGGTAGCCGCCTGTTAGGCACAGGGTCGGCCAGGCCCTAATCTTTTTAGCTAAGTATTGTGAGTAAAATACTCAATGGAGAGTAGCCGACTGTAAAGAAACAGACGGCATGCCCCTCTGAAGGTAGAGTGAAACTCCATGGAGAGTAGCCGACTGTAAAAGTACAGACGGCATGCCCTTCGTAATACAAAATTGAATAGTAAGTGCAAACTTTATTAAGTAGCTCTTTACTTTACATCATTCAGAAGAAATACTTTTTAAGGTTATCTACATTCCAAGTTCGGGGCAACGGTTGTCCGTCTGGTGTTTCCAGACGGTAGGTACCGTCCCTGACTTCCTCATAGATTCGGTAGGGTCCTTCCCAGTTGGGAGTTAGTTTGCCAGACTCATTAGCCCTACCGACTGCTTCCATCTTTCTAAGTACAAAATCCCCTACTTTGAGTGGACGCCTGTGTACTTTTTTGTTGTATGATCTAGTCATTCTCAGGCGATAGATCTCATGGCGCAAGACAGCATTGCCCCTCTTTTCAGGAAGTGAGTCTAATGCCAGGCGCATGGCTTCCCAGTTTGCCTCTTCGTCATATAGCATTACTCGAAGAGTCGGCTCGTAGTGTTCTATTGGTAGAACAGCTTCTGCACCATAAGTTAGGAGGAATGGAGTTTCTCCATTCGCCCCTTTTTCAGTCGTCCTAATGGCCCAGAGAACATGTGGTAGTTCATCCGCCCATAGGCCGCCTGCTCGTTCAATCTTTTTCTTGAGACCGTCTGAGATGATTTTATTAAAGGCTTCTACCTGGCCGTTTGCTTGTGGACGGACGACAGATGCAAAGTAATGTGCAATTCCTTGGTCTCCCAACCAGCTTTTGAGAACAGGCGTCTCAAATTGGGGACCATTATCAAAAACCATAGACATGGGAACCCCGAACCGAGTGATGACGTTTTTCCAAATGAATGAAATTACATCTTTCGTCTTGATTCCCTTTACAGCCTCCGCCTCTACCCATTTAGTGAAGTAGTCAACGGCAACAAGTATATACCTTCTGCCGCCTGTAGCAGGCGTATATGGACCCAGAATGTCCATGCCCCACTTAGCAAACGGTAGTGGGCTGTGAATGGTAGTGAGGTCAGTAGCCGGACGGTGAATTAGTTTGCCAAACCTTTGGCACTTGTCACATTTTTTCACCATCTCCATTGCATCTGCTTCCAAAGTAGGCCAAAAGTAGCCCTGCCGCCTTGCCCTTTGAGCAAGCATCCTACCACCTATATGGGAAGCACAGAAACCAGAGTGAAGATCATCTAGTATCTCTCGTCCCTTTTCAGGAGTAACACACTTTAAGAAGGGTTGAAGGTACCCCCTTTTGTGAAGTTCTCCCTGTATCATTTCAAAACAGGAGGCTCGTTTTTTCAGTGCTGCCGCCTGTTGAGGATCATCCGGCAGTGTACCGTTTGTCAGATATGCCCTGATTGAATCCATCCAGGTTGAGCTTCTGTCTAGGATTCCAATAGGGTTTTCCTCGATGCTTCTCTTCTCCATTACTTCCCAAAAAACAGTTCGAGGAGTATCGGAGGAGGCGGATGATGCTAATTTCGAAAGTGCATCTGCCTGGTTGTTTTCTGATCTCGGCACTTGGATCAGATGGAAATCCTCAAGGGAGCCGACTGCTTGTCGGACCGCCTGTAAATACTTGATCATGGCCGGATGTGTTGCGTCGTATTCGCCATTGTACTGACTCACTATCAATTGCGAATCAGAACAGGCGTCTATTTTTCTTGCCCCTGCCGCTTTGCACATGCGGATCCCGGCTAGTAAAGCTTCATATTCTGCCTCATTGTTTGAAGCCTGAAAACTGAAGCGTAGAGCATACTCGAACCTGTCGCCCTCTGGAGATTGACATACGACGCCTGCTCCACAACCGTTTGAAGTAGAGCTTCCGTCCACATATACCTTCCAGACTTGGTCTGGAACTTGAGAGTCTGGAGGACGAGTCATCTCTACAATAAAGTCAGCAAAGGCTTGCCCCTTCACTGCTTTTCTAGGCTCGAAAGTAACTTCGAGACTCTGCATTTCTATGGCCCATTTGATCATTCGTCCGGACGACTCCATGGTGGTAAAGGGCCGCTTGATCGGTTGGTCGGTATACACGACGACTGCATGTGCCAGAAAGTAGGGCTTCAATTTTTTAACAGCCATGAAGAGTGCAAGACCAAATTTCTCCACTAGGGGATACCTCAACTCGGCATTTTTCAGTACGTGACTGACAAAGTAGACCGGAAGTTGACAGCCGTCCCTTTCAGCAAGGAGCACAGCGCTTAACGCATGATCAGAGACGGCCAGGTACATGTAGAGATTTTCTTTGGGCAAAGGGCTGACCAGCCTCGGCAAGGAATGCAAGTGAACCTTTAATTTCTGGAAGGCGGCCTCAGCATCCGGCCCCCATTCAAACCTTGCCTTTTTCTTAATTTCCTGGAAAAAGTATAGTCATTTGCCGCCTGATCGGCTTAGGAATCTTCCCAAGGCCGCCAGACAACCTGTTAACTTCTGAACCTCTCGGACGGTACGAGGCGACTGCATGTCAATGACCGCCTGTACCTTCTCAGGGTTCGCCTCTATTCCTCTCTGGTTGATAAGGAATCCGAGAAATTTCCCAGACTCAACTCCAAATACACATTTCTTGGGATTGAGCATGACATGGTGCCGCCTGAGTGTGGCGAAAGTTTCTCGGAGGTCCGTCAGATGATCTTTCTGAAGTTTAGTCTTGACAATCATATCATCAATATATGCCTCGACGTTTCTCCCAATCTGATCAAAGAACACTGTGTTTATCATTCGTTGGAAGGTAGCCGGGGCATTCTTAAGGCCAAACGGCATGACCGTGTAACAGTACAATCCCTGATCAGTGACGAAGGCCGTCTTCTCCTGATCTTTCTTCCATAAAGGAATTTGATGAAAACCAGAATAGGCGTCCATAAAACTCATCAAGGCATGGCCGGCTGTTGAGTCGACCAGGTTATCAATTTTAGGTAGAGGGTAACTGTCTTTTGGGCACGCCTTGTTCAAGTCTGTGTAGTCTACACACATTCGCCAGGTGCCATTCGGCTTTTTAACAAGCACCACATTTGCAACCCAATCTGGGAAGTAACATTGCCGAATGAACCCTGCATCAAGTAATTTTTTGACTTCGGCGGCTGCCGCCTGACCTCTTTCTTCACCATGGTTCCGCTTCTTTTGCCGTACCGGCTTCTTTTTCGGATCCACAGCGAGTTTGTGTACTGCCAGATCAGGACTAATGCCTGGCATTTCATGGACTTCAAATGCAAAGATGTCCTTGTACTCTTTCAACAGGTTGTGAAAGTCGTCACCAAGGTTTCTCAGAGCAGTCGTCCCAACTTTGACTGTTCGGTCAGGACGGGAGTCGTCTAATATCAGGTCCGCATGCTCACCAGCCGGCTGAGGGCGGAACTCATCCGGCCGCTCCTCTGCCAATGATTGCTATTTTCTTGCTTTTCTTGCGGACTCTGTTTGGGACGCCTTTCTTTTTTTGTCGCCTGTTTCTTGAACAGGCGCACTCTCCTTGACATTGTCAAGGTCTGTTTTTTCTCCACTTGACCCAGTGGCCATAACAGTGGGCTTGACATCCGAGAGATAGCACTCTCGGGCCATCCTCTGATCTCCCCTTAGGGAGCCGACTGTTCCATTATCCCTTTCAAACTTAAGCAGCATAAGTGACGGGATTATAACAGCCTTGGAATTATTCAGGGTTGGTCGACCCAGAATCATGTTGTAGGCCGAGAGTTCCTCTACCACTAGGAACCGGACTACCATGTGTCGTCCTTCCCCTTTTTCGCCCAGGCGAATGGGTAGATCTACTCGTCCCAGTGGGTGGACGACTCCTCCTCCAAAACCTATTAAAGGGTGGGAGGCCGGATGTATGCAGTCCGTCTGATATTTCAGTTTTGACAAACATTTGCTGCTGATGAGATCTGAAGAGCTCCCGGTATCTATGAGGATTCGGCCAACTCTCTGGTTGGCCACTTTACATTCAATAACGAGAGGGTCGTCATGCGGCCCCCTTATTCCTCCTAGATCCTCTTCAGTGATGACAATCTCAGGAAATGTATATTTGGACGGCCGTTCTTGGTGAACGGAATTTACATCTAACCGCCTTATATTATCCTTGTTGCCCCTAATAGTGGGGCCGCCTCCTGAGAAGCCGCCTGCAATGGTGTAGACGACTGCATCATCCGTATCGGAACTGTCGGCCTGTTGATTCTTTTTGGCCGACTGCTTTTTTGAGGAAGTATTCCCCGTAGATTTCTTGACATAAGTGTCAAGATCACCTTGATCAGCCAAGCGGTCTAGGTACCGCATGAGACTGATGCAGTCATTGGTGTGATGACCAACGTCATCATGGTAAGCACAGATTTTGTCCTGGTTCCGGTTGCTCGCAGAACCCTTCATGGGGAGCGGCTTCTCAATTGAGAGCCGTCCCTTTATTTCTTTTAGGATAAACTGGTTATCCTTGTTAAACACATACTTTGGGGAGTATGGTTTGAATTCTTTTTTCTTTTTCTGGGCCGGCTGTTTAGAGGAATCAGCCGCCCAGACCTCTTTTCTTTTTTCATCTTTGCTGGACGACTGTTTCTGTCGTCCCTCTCTTTTGTCAAACCTCTTCCCGTCCGACTGTTTCATCGTACACAGATCAGTCGCCTGTATATAGGCTTCTGCTTCAATCAAGGCCTCTTGGAGAGTCGCCACCCTTTTTCGAACTAAATCAAATTTGAAGGTAGACCCGTCTTTGAGACCTCTAAAAAAGTCAGTATAAGCTACCTCATCCGGTAACCCTTGAATCTGTATTCTCATCAGGTTGAACCGCCTGATGTAGGAACGAAGCCCCTCCTTCTCGCCCTGCTGAATTGTTCCCAAATCAAGGGTCGTTTTCTTCGCAGGGATGTTCATTGCGAAGTTGGAGGCAAATAAGTAAGCAAGCGTCCTGAAGCTGTTTACACAACCAGTCGGCAGGTTGCCGAACCATTGCTGTGCAATTCCCTTGAGAGTCGCTGGGAAACACTTGCACCAAGTGGGATCATCCAACCCTTGAAGGTACATCAGGTTGGTGAATGCCATCAGATGGTCTTCTGGGTTAGTAGTGCCGTCATAGGCGCCTACTAGAACATTTTTTACCTTGGACGGCTGAGCGGCTTCAGTAATTTCCTTGGAGAAGGCTGACGGCTGTTCACCAAGTCTAAGCAGCCGTAGCTGCCAGTCCATAGGTTGGACGTTTTTTGCTGCAGATCCACCAAATGGAGGTGGCTGCATAAAATACTGTTGTTGCGGCACAAATGGTAAGTTTGGTACCGCCTGGGCACTATGAAAGCCGGACTGACGGGAGGTGCCGCCTGACTGACTCTCATGGTACGACTGAGTATGCCTCATCGAGGCATTTCGCAAACTGTCCTGAAAATTTGAAGTAGAAGCCGACTCTGATAATCGGTCACTCTTCTTCTGCTCTAGCAGGAGCCGAGCATCTGTGAACGTTTGCTTTGACCCGTCCGCCTGAATATGACGAACCGGTTTCCTATTTCCCGTAGGATAGCGGAGTTTTGTAAAATCAAGAGCAGGTGGCTCCCGCTTCTTGGATTTAGGATGGGGAGTCGCCTCTCGCCCTTGAACTGGCTTCCTCTTCAGTGAAGTGGAAGGTTTCTTGGCCGTCTGCTCCTTGACTGAAGCAGGCGGTTTTTTGTTGATCAACTCTTGAATCTCTCCCTTGAAGTCCCTCATGAAGGTCATGAGTTCGTTCCTTGTGATGGGAGCAGACCCATCAGTCGGTTGTTGCCGAGCAAGCGATGCGCCTGCTGGCTCGCTTCCTGCTTTAAGATGCTCCCGTTCCCTCCTTTCGGTATGGCGGGTACGTCGGGCCCTTAGGGTCCCGTCTGGAGCTGTATAAGTTTCAACTTCAAATTCACTTTCGGTATCATGGTCCGACTGGACTTGAGGGTCGTCTAGGGGACGCCTCTCTTCTGGAGTCGGTACAGACTTGGATGCCATCTCTGAAGTACTCTCCCCACAGACGGCGCCAAATGTTTCGGGGTTTTCTGATGTCCTGCGGGAGAGTTACAATTCCGAGACTGGAACCGGACGCCTGTACCTGCAAAATAACGGAGACTCCTGAGAGCTCCGCCTCCAACGGTCAAGTTAGTACCTGATTAAGGAGTAATCAATACAGAAATTAAAGTAATGAAGTCTCTCTAGGTGAGAGTGCTTAGTGTTGGTAATCTGCGTCGTTAGCGAGATTAGCCGGTTGTTAATAACTCTGTTTTTCTCTGCTTGATCTCTTGATTATTCGATTCCGTGATTAATGAGGATTAATCGAGTATTTATAGCCTTGAGAAGCGTGCAACTCTCTAGGTTTAAGGTAAACCTAGGGCTGATCGGGCCTCTAGACTGAATTGGGCCTTGATGGCCGGTTGTCCCATTTGGCATGGGTGGACACGTGGCGTGTCTATAGTGGTCCGTAGAGGACGTATCTGTGACTGACACGTGGCAGGCTCCTGTTGTCCTTCGTGAAGGACACGTGGCGGAACCGGGTTGGTCCACTTGTCAGAAGGTGATTGGTGGATAAAAATCCCCTAATCAGATATGGCCATGCATATGTGAATGAAGTGTGTGAAAGCGATACTAAGGTGAGGCTACAAGGGTTAGGGTGATGGAAAGAGATGTGAAAAGAGTCGAGATGGTGACTCTTTAGGCTGGGTAGGCTATGTGATGTGGGTTTAAGCCCCCAAGTGTAGCTCTAGATGGATAAGGATGAGCACTGGATATTCTTTAATTCGATCATACATGGATATGAATATGAATGTGGTCGTACCTCGATGTAAGGTTGCCTGCGTATCCGTTAGGAATAAGGCCGAACGTAGCTCTAGCCGAACTTTGCACAAGTGTATGTATACCTTAGAGAGGTATTTCGTGGGTTGTAACGTGGTTAAGCTAGTGGTTTGAAGAAGAAAGGGTGAAAGGCTCAAGGCCCGAGAGAAGCCCCCTAAGATTTATAATTGTGTATTTGAAAAAATTTGAATATTGCAAGTTTATTTACACTTTTTTTTTTTTGAAATTTTTTTCTTTTTTCTTTTTCATTCTTTTGAATCAGTGTGGGCAATCTCGAATCATGCGGTCCATCACTCACTTAGCATTCATGCTTCTCAGGAATGCTACTAAGCACTCGATGAGAGACACAATTCGAGGCGTATTCATATCAAAGGCATTAAAACACTTTTTTTTGTTTTTTTTTGGAACATGCTTTTGAATTTTACATAAGCTACACATCTTCCCATCTCAAGGTTAAGTGAATATGGGTTGAAGAAATGAAGGCCAACATTAGACGAGGCTCAAAGTGGTTAATGATGAAATGGAAAAGTGATTGAATGGTTAATGGGATTAATGGGTTGCAAACACTAGTAGAAAAAATGAATTGCGCAGCGCACTTTTTGCACCGGTTCTTGAAAACCGGTGGGAAAAGAAATGGGAGGGATTGGGAAAAATACTTTTCCCACCGGTTCCTAATAAACCGGTGGGAAATCATATTTTTCGCACCGGTTCAAACCGGTGCGAATTACAAAATATAAAAAAAAAAAACCGGGCTGCTTTTCTTCTTTCTTTCTTTCTTTCTTCTGTACTTTTACTTTCCCTCTCGTATTCGCCTTCGTTCTCCATCCACAATCCCGAATTTCCCTAGCTTTCTCACTCCATTGAAGCTGCACCTCCGCCTTCTCACTCCATTGAAGCAGCACCTCCGCCTTCATTGAATCGTGCTCTATATTCTCCATTGAAGTTGAATCCGAGCTTTCTCACCTCCATTGAACCTGCTCCTGGTTTGCTTCGATTTCGCTTCCTTTCGGTTTTAATTTTGTTTTTTTTAGCTGTTCTTGATTTTGATCTTCTTTGCGATTGATGAATTTTTGGTTGATTTTGTTGTTGTTGTTTTAGGGTTGTCGAATATGGTTGTGTTATTGGATTGATTTTTCATGGATTTACTCGTGAATTTGTTCTATGTTTGAGTAATTTTTGCCAATTGAGGTTAATTGGAAGAAATTAAGGGTTTTCTAATTTCTCAAGGCTGTTAATTGGAAGAAATTAAGGGATTTCCAATTAAGGGTTGATTGGAAGAATGTCATGCAATTCAATTTCGTCAGGTCTCTTTCAATTTATGTACATACATTATTGTTGTTAATATATAATTTGTGAACTCTTGTTATTGTATATGTTGAAAATTTTGCAGAACTAAGTTAAATTCTTGCTATATACTATATAGTCCTACCTTCCGCTTCTAACTTCTTTACTTTGCTTTATGTCTTTTTCTTATTAACATTACAATCATACAATATACACATACATTATAAAATGTGTTAGTTATAGTAGCTACAATTATCCTAATAAACAAAAAAAAAATCGAGAAAGATATTCAACTGTGAAAAACAAATTATGAATAATTCAATTTTGAATTAATCACGTGATTTTGTGCAAATCTAGTGATGAAATTAAAATGGCATTCCAGAGCTTTTTCAGAGGATACAACAAATTATGTTCTTTGGACTGTAAGGCACCTCATTTCTATGCATAAGGTCATGGAGTGGTTGGTTAGTTATGAGGAAAATTTTCTGCTTCAGAAACCTAAGTTAGAGACTGCATGTAGTTAGGGAATTCAAGTAAAATTTTGGAATCACAAATATAATCGTAAGACTTGCACGAGAGTTTACTTGTTGCTAAATGTAGCTATGAGTAGTAAAGCTGTGCATCACAAAGCACCGTGAGACCATGACAAAGGGCTTCGTGAGTCGTGAAAATTGGCCTTTTTGTTAAAAGGGCAATATATGCACTATGTAGCAATTATGATGGAAAGGGCAAATACTGTGGGTTTGCAATTTGTTCAGCAATTTAACTGACTTTATCTTAGTCCATTATACTATCACTACTAGATGTGCCCCGTCGTCTTTCAGTATAGTCATTACCTTATCTATTTCCCATTGTGTTGTATTATCACTTATTTTCTACAGTACTGATCGTGGTTTTAGCCTATAATTGGTGATAATGGCAATAGTCGATTCTAAACCCCAATTGTGAGGTTTGTGACTTCCATGTGCTTATTGTGAAATAGATATGATAGCTAGAGTGCAATTGCAATATTGGACTGCTGCAACCCTTAATTATGCAGGTATATTTTAGCTATGTCTTCAGTGTTTCCGAGCATTTATATGTTATCATGATCTTTACATCCTCTGTCAGAACAAGCTCTTCACAGAATCACATATATCTTTTTTCTTGAAAGAAACACATTTAGGCCCTGTTTAGTTTGATGTAAAATGTTTTCATGGAAAATGAGTTTCCCATTTTCCTTTGTTTGATTTGTGAAGAGGTGGAAAATAATATTCCAAATGGTGGAAAATTGCATCCATAATAGTGGAAAACATTTTTCTTTATAAAACATGAGAAGCCACATTTTCCTCCCTTTCCTTTATCTCCTTTTTATTTTTCTCTCATCCATCTCCACGTTTCCATTCCTATTTTTAATTTCTCTTAATTTTTCTTATAAGAACGAAACAAAGGAAAACTATCTTGCAAGTGTGGTTTTCCTTGAAAATATGTTTTTCATTAAAACTAGTTTTTTTATTGAAAATATAATACATCAAACCAAAACGGGGCCTTAAGTTGCCTATTTTTTACAGTATAACATCTCTGCTTTATCTGAAAACTGTTGTTTACTCAAGCTTTCCCCCCCCCCTCTCTTCTTGGAGCACAGGTGCAGCTTCTGAGTCTGTATTGACAATATTGATTCTCAGTTCAAATCATATTAGAAGGTTCAACACTTACAGGCTTGAATTCTGAATCTGGTGGTGGTACAGCTGCATAGGCTTGGATATTAGATCTTGTACTCTATTTGCAGGATATTATAAGATTATTCGGGTAAGTTATCAGCTTTTTTTTTTTTTTTTTCTTTGGTTTTTATAGGAGTCCTTGGCAGTTTTTAACATACAGATTTTTATTTTATGCATCTTAATCATAACGGTAACCAGTCGAGGAAATAAGGCTTTGGTATTGTTTTATTGTTACTGATAATTATATAAAAGTCTCACATTCTAATTCGAGGTGCTAGCTCTGTTGGATACAAACAACTTGTTCATATTTCCCTCCCCATCACATAAACAACACCTCCAAGTAATTGTTACTCAAGTACTCGTACGTGCTTTAGTGTATGTCCATGAAGTCCACCTTTAAGAGAACTAGTAAAGGTACATGGCATTGTGGATAGGGTAGAGACACTATGAGACAGTCATAATATATTTAGCCGTACATCCAGTGATATTTAAAGCCCTTAAAGGTCATTCTATGAAATAAGGTGTACTAAATTTGATTTGTAAAATCTTATTAATTTTCTTTCTTTTTCTGTTTTTTTTTTTATTTTTTTTTTATTTTTGTGTGTGTGTGGGGGGGGGGGGGGCACAACGTACATGGATTTCTTAAGGTGGAAAATTATGGAAAATATATCTAAAATTACAATAATGTTTAAGATTTCTTCAAAATTGACGATTCTTTCATTTGTTCATAAGCATTTGTAGTATAATTAAGTTTTAATCTTCCATTATATCTTTCTCGAATAATAGAAAGTTGGAGAATATATATACCTAGCAAAAAACACTTAACAAAGCTCACTTTGGTTCTTTTGAAATTGCTGATGTTTTGGTAGAGTAATAAGATTGCAGAATGCTGATCACAGGGGATATCTT
This sequence comes from Chenopodium quinoa, assembly GCF_001683475.1. Classification (NCBI taxonomy): domain Eukaryota; kingdom Viridiplantae; phylum Streptophyta; class Magnoliopsida; order Caryophyllales; family Amaranthaceae; genus Chenopodium; species Chenopodium quinoa. The sequence continues at coordinate 477,405 of NW_018744469.1, forward strand.
AGAGGAAGAGAAATTAATATGGAGAAAGAAAGATATGTAGAGGAAGAGATAGAAAGAAAAAGGAAGAGAGAAAGTAAGTTTTCTACTTCCTATATAATTTGCAGTGTAGTAGTTTAGTAATTTGAGAAACTAAATATTATGTGATGACTTGTAAAACCATCAACATATTAAAGAGAAAATGAGAGAGAACTTGTAGATGTGCAGGAAAATTAGATTAAGGGACACTAATTATGGAGCAACTTGTATGGTCAATCGAACCATTATACGTCTTTTGGTAGCAAGGAGTTGTGGCAATACTAGTTAGTTGGTTAGAAGCACATCTAACACTAATTATGCAACAAATAGTGTGACAATTCTAGATAGTTACAAGCAATTCCAAACAAACATGTAAATCACCACCAAAAGCTCTTATTCTACAACAAACTTACTGTTTATACTCTTTATAGGCTGCAATTGTTGTATATAACTAGCTTCAAAATGACTTGCACATACTTGTAAGATCACAAAATCAGCATACTTTTAGCTCCAAAATCCTTCTGCCTTATGGATACTTGCTCATGTTATAAGATACTATATATTTGATAAAAAATTTCATAGTAGTGGTAAACCATCTTGCATACATTATATATATTCTAAATATACCCACATTATTATATTTTTACTCCATGTAAAATCTGAAAATTTTTTATTGAGTTTGTCTGTTAAAATCTTGTCACTGCTTATTTGAATCTCAGTTTTTGAGCTTTATAATGCATATGTTGAGAAGTTCGGGCACGATGAAGAAAAGGGTCAGTGTACAAAGTATGTGAATGATTTTTGTTTGTCATCATCCTCTACAATGCCCTCTTACAATCAACTAGCTTGAACTGGATCTTGTGGACTGAAAGATGTTCTCCAGTTATTTAGAAGACCTGTTCTGTTTATTATGACAAAACCTTCAATGTAATCAAATGTTTCCTTTGCTGCTATGAGCTGTTCTTGCTCTCTGACGAATGCGTCAAAGTCTGAATACAGAACTCTGATCCATTTCACCTACATAAGCAGATCCTCTGTTAGTTAGCTTGCTAGAAAGATTTTGTTCTTCATACATTAAAAACTAGTATGATTGCTTATATCATAAGCAGGTCCTTTTGCATAGTTTATTTATAAACCCCCTGCTTTTTCCTTACTGTAAAATAGGATGATTGCTTATATTATAAGGAAAAAAAAAACTTCCATAGATTTCTCTCTCTAAACTTCTCTATCTCTCTTTAAATCTGGATTTCCAGATTTCTCAATAGTAGGAGCAAGTGTTTTTGACTATTCTCACTATTCTCATATTCATTCAACAGGTTTTGAATGTTTCTACTACAGGTTGATTAATCCAATTGTGGTTGCACCAACAATGGCTGCTGTAGGTTTAGCATTTTTCAGCTACGGGTTTCCTCAAGCTGGCAGTTGTGTTGAAATAAGCATACCCCTTATAATGTTGCTTCTTTTCTTCACCTTGGTGAGCTGTCTTATTGCTATAAGTGGTTGTTATTTGCTAAACTGAAATCTGATTCACATCAATGGTGATATGAGCTATCCATAAATGTAAAAACTTCAATGATTATTCAAGATTTTGAAAGCTATTTGACTTTTGTTCCCCCTGATTTCAGTACATTCGGGGAGTATCTATATCAGGCCATCGAATTTTCCAAATTTATGCGGTATGTATGTCAATTCCTGTCTAGATTTTCTGGTAAACTGGATGTTACTGCAGTCTTTTCATAATAATTTCCATAATTCTGAATTTCATGCAATCATACTCTAGTATTGAGATAATCTTCCTATTTATATTGTGGGGCATTGGTCAGAGCTCTGATTCTTTTGTTAAGTTGGATTCTTACCTATTTTACAAGGCAGATTGATTGACTATTCTCACTATCAGAATAGCATCAACTGCCGAACAGTTAGAGGTAAAGGATGAAAGCATCTTGCTCTTCAGCAAGAGTTCAGGACTAAAGATCAATACTCCTGTGTAGTTGTTTCTGTGCTGTTGATGTTAGCTGTCGGGCTGTGTCTGCTCAGCTGCTTTTGCTAACTTGCTATGAGCTGCTGTTTCTGCTACAGTGTTGTGCCTGCTGTGCTGTGATGTCGAGTTTTCCTGTGTTGGTGTGATGCGTTGCTGTGTTGGTGTTGCTGTGTTGCTGTCTGCTTCTTTTTGCAGTGCTGTGTTGCGGTTTCTGGGGTGCTGTGATGCTGAGTTGATGTGCTTGCTCTGCTGCTTTGGTGTTGTGCTGCGTTTTGTTATTTTTGTAGCCTGTTGAGCTGCTTAGTTTGGGCTGTTTAATTTAGTTAGATGTTTGCTGTTTATATGCTTCATTAGAACAGGTTTTTGGAGTATTAGAAGTAAATTTTGTAACTTTATATATATGTTATTGTTTATATATCTAATTTTAGTGAAAAAAAAAGCAAAAAAAAAAAAAAATTTATTTTTTTGGGCATTTTTGGCACCGGTTTATACGAAGAACCGGTGCTAAATGTTTTTTTTAAATTTTTTTGGGGACTTTTGGCACCAGTTCTAAGAAAAAACCGGTGCGAAATGTCAGTTTTTGCCACCGGTTTTCCCTAAGAACCGGTGCTAAAAGTCCTTTTTCCCACCGGTTTTGAACCGGTGCGAAATCTATGGGGTTTTAGCACCCCCCAAATATAATCCGGTTCAAAACCGGTGGGAAAGGGGGGGTTTGATCCGGTGGGGAATTTGTTTTTTCGCCTAGTGAAAGGTGCCTCTAATCATCAGTGTACCTTGTGTTTGGTTAGGCAATAAAATTTTTTTTTTTTTTGATGTGAAAAAGAGATGATCAAGATGTAAAGGAAAAATGCTCATTTTATTGACGGAAATGGTTAATAAACTAACAAAATGCTCAATAAAGGGAAATATATTGGGGTAAGAGAAATGATAAAATGAAAGAAAAAAAAAAATACATCATGAAATCTTGCACGAACTGATCGTCTTCATCACTTCTTGCCGCTTGGAGGGATAAGAAGTTTATTTGCATCAATCAAATATTGAATGACATCTTTCAGATTCCATCATTGTTCAGTATAGTGACCCCTTCCTTGGTGGAACTTGCAGTGGGCATTAGGGTTCCATTTGGCACTCCTTTCTCTAGGTTTTAGCTTTGGGAATGGTCCAATGGGTGTAATCAAGCCTTGACTGTAGAGGCGATCAAAGGGAGCATCATAAGTCATTCCCAAAGGAGTGTAGGTTCTTCTTTTCTTGGGAAATGGAGCATCAAGAGCTAAAACTTCGTTAAGATCAATCTGGCTTACATTGTGGGTAGTATTTTCAGGCTTAGAAGACGAAGAAGAAGGATGGTCGTCCTTCTTGTTTTTCCAAGTCTTATTGTTGTTATTACTACCAACTGTCTTTATTAGCTCATCCTTAATATTGATGCCAATGTCATATACAGCTTCAAAAGTGTCCAAAGGTAAGAACATAAGATGTTGTTTGTAGTTGTAAGTCAGGTTCTGGATGAAGAGGCGAACCATCTCTCTTTCTTTAGGAGGATCTACTAAGAGTGCAGCTGTTTCCCTCCACCTGTTCGGATAAGCGGTGAAGCCTTCATTCTCTTTCTGTTAGAGAATGGAGAATTCACATTTAGAAGTTCTGGCTTGAATGTTACACTTGTCACGATTCATGAAACTTTCAGCGACATCTTGCCAAGTTGTAGTGTATTTGGAATCTAGAGAATAAAAACATTGTTGGCAAGTAGGCTCTTAGGAGAGAGGGAACACCGTAGGGAAGAGTGTTACGTCCAATCCCTTGAGAGCCATGGTTGTAGAGATGGTCGGCCTTCAAATGGAATATTGGATTGTCAGTGGGTTTGAACTTGGGAATGTCAGAAGTGGAGAACTTTTCAGGGAGCTTATCCTTCACAGCCAAAGGAGTGGAAGGTTGTTCAATGTAGGTGAACTCTTCAAAAATTTTGCTCACGTGTTCTTTTATATTGTCAACTGTAACAATAATGACTTTAGTTTGTTCCATGGTATTGACCTTGGTGGTAAGTGTTTGCATCATGGCAGAAAGTGCCTCGATGGACTTGTGAATGCCCTCAATATCTTCTTTAGTGGCCATTGGAATGAATTGAAAGTAGTTTGAAGGTGATAACTAATGTGGAGATGGTGAAGTTTTCTTTGAATGCCTCTTAGGTCTAAGTGGTTATCGTGGTAGTGACTCAAACCACACCAATCTACCCCTGCTTCTTGACCAAGTGCTGCGATATAAAGAAAATTTACTTAATGGTTTGACTCACTGATCAAAATAGGGAAGGAAGAGGGAAAGATAGAATTGTGAAAACAAGTGAGAAAAACTCCACTCATTTTTGTGACGAAAAAGGGAGACACATGCATGAACCTAGTATACGATCATAAACGACATGGTGCACGACTCGAGTCGAAAAATAAAGAAAGTGTGTGGAATATACTTGACTCGTGAGTGATTAGGTGATGTTATAAGACTTGTGGTATGATTGCATGGTTAGACATGTAAACAGTATCAAAACAACTGATGCGTGGACCAAAAATAGCACGGAAGACCAAAATAGGGACTGACTGGCCTAAACCTGGTTACCGTGGCACGGTAACAATTGTTGAGGCACGGCAATCCGTACCGTGGTGCGGTACAGACTGCCATAACACGGCGCTGACTGCCGTGGCGCAGCAATTTTGTCGTGGCACGGTGGTCAGTTCTAGGTTTGTTTGTGCAGGTTTTTCCAGTTGTTTGTCAATTTTAGAGTTTGCGCTTTACTAGGTGAGTACGGTCCGTTGGAATTCGTTAGTCATAAATAAACCAACACTAAAGAATGGTCATTAAGGTTAGGATCAAATCTATCAAATATACACACATAGGGCATGTAGTTACAATGATGCAACGAAAAGTTCGCAACCTAGATTCAAGTTCTATATTTCGCTATGGTCAAGCCTTTTGGTGTCAAAAGGGTACCATGGTTAAGAGTTTGGACGCATTAGCAAGGCAGCCTCCCTTAAGGGTGTATGCCAATGGGCAGCTCCGCAAGTTCGTGATTAAATCGAACTCGACTCCATGGTTTGGGTGGATTTAATAACACGGATGAACCCTTATTGTCATAAACGTTTTCGGGTTGATAGAGCATAAATCCCCTGGGGCTAAAACATTTGTAGAACACATACGGTTTTTTCAGAAAAAATGAAGGAAGCTAATAACGAGAAAAATACAGAGCCATTGGAAGGATTTCAGGACTGCCGCGACACGGTAAGAAATACCGTGTCACGGTACAAATTGTCGCGTGACGATGACCTGTGCCGTGACATGGAAATTTTGCGTGGCGCGACAATCTAGAAATATGACCAGTGCCTCTGTTTTTTCGTTCTCGATTAGGTTATTCGATTTTTCCTACGAGGCAAACCTAAATATGACGTTAAAAGGTCAATGCATATGCAAAAAATGCCAAATTAACCACAGGATTACGATTCAAGAATCTTTCAAGTCTCATCCACTCATCTCAATTAAATACCGATCACTCAAATTGATAAATAACCAAGAATGCTCCCCAATGGAGTCGCCAAATTGTAGATGTCATTCGAAGCGTGCCTAGTTAAGCATGTTCTGATTACGCTTGCCACTCTTAGGAAGTGGGAATTGACATATACGATTAGGGACAACAATTATGGACAAATAATGTAGGGAGCCGCCAACAAGTTTTTAAGGAACTTGTAAACCATTCACGGATCATAAAAGGCAACCACGAAAAGGGACAACGATAGGAAACAACGATTGACCTATGAAGGTTAACCCCATTCATAATCCATGAGATTACTAATTCCGTATGGTTTGGAACCACGAAAGAACGATCAGGGATGATGGTACAAAGTGAGTCATGGAGTCACGTTCGCCCGTATTGGCCACTACTCGATCTTACTGCGAAAAGTATTCTTGCGATCTCAAAGGCATGCAAACAAAGATTCAATTTGCCCTAAACGTAACTAATATTAGGTTAAATTGGTTGAATATTAATGCAACATATAATTCTAAAATATTGTGATTACTTCAATTAATAACAAGATTAAAAAGGAACCTAAACCGGTCGTCCAAATTATCTTATTAGGCGTTATATTCAATTACATATTCCCTTTAAACATGCAATGTGGTGATCAATAAACATAATAAAATCATCATTAACATTGGAAGCAGTTTAGCCATAATAACGTTAGTCAAATCAAATCATAATAATAACCCTAATCATGATACTAGCAATAAGAATAATAATAAGAGTAATTAAGTGAATTTATTACTCACGTTCGGCGTTTCTTTGAATTGCTACATCATGAATAAATTGTTAGTAACTTCAATAAAAGTATAAAATCAAATTGAAATTAAATTAAAAAAAAAAAAGTAGAGTTGATTTGGAGCCAAACCCTCAGTTGCTTCTTCCTTTCATGCCTTGGTTTAAATATAAGAACTTCGGTGTTGTATGGACTCCGGGGAGTGCTTAAAGGATGTATTGTTGAAGAATAGGGAAGGCTAGTGTTAGGCTAGAGCATAAGAGAGAAAGAGGGAATGTTTTGGTGTATAAGAGGGAAAGAGAGAATTGTTTGGTGCCCCAAAACTGAGAAATCAGCCTCGTATTTATAGAGAATATATGAAGGTTGAAGCACTAAACCCTAGAATTGAAGCGTCGCGAAAGAATTAAACCTAAAAATTGTCGTGTCACAGCAGAATCAAAAACTCATAATTACAAAACTGTCATTACTAAATCCTACTCCCCCTTGACTTTTTCCTTTGGGGCCAACTTGTTGGGATTTTAAGTGTCCTCAACTCCCCAAGAAGTTGATCCAACTATTAAAATAAAGATGACCCAATTCAAAACACTTTTATTGCCTTAATTAATGACCCATATTATTTTATGCACACTTACATAATATTTAAATAATTGATTTCTTTTAAAATGAAATGAATCATTTTAATTTATAAATATAAATAAAACAATTAATTTATATAAATAAAAATATTATAAAATGGAGTATTACATCTATCTTTTCACACCTTAAATTATAAAATTAAAAATAAGAAAAATAAAAACCTATTGTATTTTCCTAATTATCTTTAAAAAAAAAATCAATGATAATCTTATTTCTTTTCACACTTTTAATTCTATCTTTTACTATTCATAAAACCCTAATTCCATACTCCCTAAACACTATAAATACCCCTCCTCACCTCTCATTTTCTTCACACCAAAATGCAATCCTCTTCTTCTCTCTTAATTTTCTTTCCCTAAACCTTTTCTTATTTTTTTTAACCTTTTTCATATAATAATCAGCCTGTATACAGTTAAAGCCAGTTTTCTGGCACTTCTGCTCATTTTTAGCATTTTACTATTTCACAAAAAGTTGTTCCTCACAAAAAATCCTTAATTTTAGGCACAAGAATCACCTTTTTCAGAGTTATATTCTAGGAGTTATGGCCTCTGCAAGTTCTTCCTATCCTTTCCAACGTGAATTCAATCTTTTAATCTTATTCCTTTAATTCTTCCATGATTAGTTTTCTAAATTATCCATTTGTTTTCAAAGTTATAACTTTATTAAGTTTTGATCTTTTAAAGATTGGGACTTTTCACCACTAAAAACCAATGGAAGCCCCTTTAAAATTTAATAATGGAGGCTAGGGTTTTAAAGAGAGAAGAGAGGCAAAAAGGTTTTTTTTTTTTTTTTCCAACACACTATTAATGTTAATAAAGTAAAATTACAAGAGTAATTAAACTGTGTGACTTTTGTAACAAAATAAAATTGTTTTTTTTTCATTAAAATTTGACAGTTTTATTACATATATTTACTGTGCAAGTTTTAAAAGGGTAAAAAAAAATTATGATACATGTATGAATAAACATTACATTTAATTAGCATCCTGTTTAATTATGTTACAATTCATTATTTTTTATATATTACATATACTTTTATGTGTTTCCTAATTTTTATGAAGAATTAGGGTTGGAATATAAGATTTTATTTAACCAATATCAAGATGTCTATGATTTGGAAAATCAATTATGTAAAAATGTTTTCTAATAAATTTTGATTATCATTTTTTTAATTAAGAAAATTTGCTAAATCTAATGTTGAGAAAAAAAAAATTTCAAAAACAATTTGTTTAATTTTTTTTTTTGGCAAAATAATTAAAAAAATTTGTAAGAAACAACTTTGCTTGCTTAACTCGATTGTGCAGGGCCCACACGTTCCTATTCATCCCTAATTATACCCAATTTTCCCTTCAATTTTATAACACAACCAAAGTTACTCTTCATCTCTTTATCTCTCTTCAACTTATTTTTTTTATGAATTTCTTAATAAATCAGCTTGTTGTTAAGAAAAAAACAAAAGAAGGAAAAAGCAAATAAACAAAAGAAGAGTCCTAGATCTTGGAAAACAAAAGAAGAGAAAAGGAAAGAGAAGAAGGATAATTTGGACAAGAAGACTGCACTGAGGCTTCACCGCCAGGTTCCCCTACACAATTGCTAGTTGTTTCCCTTAATGACACCTTTGACCAAATCGCAAGTCTGCCATTTCCATCTCTCAATCTAGCCAAGATAAAATAAGTAAGCCAACTCACATAAAATAAAGTCCGCATCAGAAACCCCCAACTACATCTTATCTCGTCAAATCGAACCATGGAGCTGCAAATCTCACCAAATGAAACCCAATTCACAAAAATTTCGTAAATGTGGAAGAAATAGCATTAATGCAATAAATTCGCACATTGTAAAATTTAAGACAAATCGTATGAAATAACTTTCCACAATGTGAGAAAATCTATATATCTATATTTATACATATTAGTGTTGGGTTTCGTAGCGTCCAACACTACGCGCAAGAGAAACCCGCCCAAGACCCGCACACTAATTAAAGCAACTAAGCATGCAATCACATAATTAACAACATAAGAGAGAGAAAGAGAAAAGACATTCTTACCCTCGACGCGTGCTTCGCTCAATTCACGACCTCTTACTTCAAAGCTCGAGCCACGCAAGTGTGTAGGCCTCCAACGGCTGGCACCCTCGACCTGACCCCGAATGGTCTTAATCCCGAAGGTTAGTCGGGACTTGACCAAACAAAACTAGAGAATTACCAACTTAAAGGTTTTCTCACTAATGACGAGATGCCTTATTAATTTCAACTCAAGTGATTTTTCCCAAACCCAAAACTTGGGTATTTATAGGGAATGGAGACTTGATCTCCCATCTCCCATCAATGTGGGAGATTTGCATTTTCATCAATTTTATTTTAATCAAAAACAAAATAAAAATGCAAGGCAATCAACAAGCTCCAAGTGTCACATGGAGAGAGAGAGTAGGTGAGGACCATTTAAGGGGGGGACCAAACCCCTTGCTCACCAAGCAACCCCTCAATTTCCGTCCCTACACAAAACCGCACACACCTCGCCACTTGACTAGCTGGCAGCCTGCCTTGGCTGTTAAGGCTGCCAACTGGCGCTTACCACCAAGGTTGGATAGCTCAGCAAGCCAGCACGCAGCCAGCAAGCGCAAACGCATGCGATGCTGCTGTTGCTGCTTGGTGCGTGCTCCTGTGCGAGTGGCGTGGTGCTTGGTGCTGCTATGCTAACACGCACGCACAACCCAGCATGCCTAGCACGCTGCTGCGATGCTCGTGCTAGCGAGAGCGCTGCTGCTATGTGATACCCAGCATGCACAGCCCATAGCACAAGCACGCATAGCGAGCTGCTGTGCGAGGGCTATGCGATGCATGCTTTGAAAGGAATGGTGTCCTTCCAACAAGTGTATTATTCCGACAGAGGGTTCAGAATTATTGGAAAGCTAATAATTCAGTAAGGTCAAGTGATCAGAATGCCTAGGTGGAGGCCGCTTCCGATCAGTAATATTAATGTTCGATTAATATTACAGCCTAAACTTGACTGAACCCTTCAGGTCGAACCCAATCGAACAACCGATCCGAGACGACGAATCAATCCGTAGGATTTGATGAGTCGTCAGAGTTTTACGAATAAAGACGTCGGATATCGACCTTAGAGCGTCAAGACCGAGCGTCGCAAGTCGAGTCGAGTTTGGAATTCGACGAAACATGAAATAAATCAAGTTACAAGTATGAGCCTAGCCGTAGCCTCGCATTGGCCTAGCCATGTGAGTGCTAGGCTAGGCAAAACCCCTCGCAATGCTAGCCGCAAGCCTAGCATGCTAGGCGTGCTAGGACAATGCGTGCTAGCAAGCCATCGCACGTCGCAAAGCAAAGCCTAGCACTGCTCGCAAGCATCGCAGCCTTGCGTGCTTGCTAGCATGCTAGGTGCCTAGCCATCGCAGCCACGCACCATCGCATAGCAGCATGCTAGGCGTGCTGTGCTATGCGTGATGCGAGGCAGTGGCACACACCAGCCCTAGCCATCGCTAGCTGCAAGTATGGCATACGCTAGCAGCATGCTACGCTATGCATGCTTGCTAGCCATGCTGGCTAGGCATCGCTGCACAGCATGCGTGCTGGGCATTGCATGGAAGCAGCTCTATGCCTCGCAAATCGCAAGCACCACGCACCAGACAACAACGTGCTAGGTTGTGCGTGTGGTGCGTGTGCTTCGCATAGCAGCACCCAGCAAGATGCTTGCAATGCCTCGCATAGCAACAGCGCCCAGCATGAGTGGCTCACTAGCAGCACGCTTGCTCTAGCTGGCTGCACATGCAGGCTGGCTGTGCATGTGGGGTGCTAGCTGGCTGGCCAGGCTGCCCAGCCTTGGTGCTAGGCGCCAACTAGCAGCCTTGGCAGCCAAGGCAAGCTGCCAGCCAGCTACTTGGGTGGGAGAGGCAGTTTGCTAGTGGGGACCAAGGGGTGTGGTCCCCCCCCTGGAAATGGTCCTCACCTAATCGCTCATCCTCCTTGTGCCACTTGTAACTTATTGATTGAATTGCAATTTTATTTTTGTTTTAACTAAAATAAAATGGGAAAATTGCAAATCTCCCACCTTGATTAAGAGTGAGAATTTAAGGTTCATTTCCCTATAAATACCAAGGTTTTGGGATTTTGGAAAAACACTTGAGTGGAACTAAAAAGGCATGTCCTTAGAAAAGTGAGAAAACCTTGAACTCGTAACACTCTAGTTTTTTTGGTCGGGTCCCGACTAACCTTCGGGACTTGGATCGTTCGGGTTGGGTTCGTGGGTACGAGCCGTCGGAGACCTTCGCATTTGCGGGGTTCAAGTAAGAGCTCGGGATTTGAGCGAAGCACGCGCATAGGGTAAGAATGTCTTTTCTTTCTCTCTTAATTGTTGTTAATTAGTGATTACATGCTTAGTCGATTTAATTAGTGTGCGGGTCTTGTGTGAGTATCCCTTCCGAGTAGATTCGGACTCTACGAAACCCAACATGCTTGCGGCTGGGTGCGTGGCCCAGCACACTAACACACTAGCATTTACTAGCTGCTAGCATGCTTGCGGCCTTATGCACCAGCCTTGCTAGCATGCTTAGCCTCGCACGCAATGCATGCTAGGCTTGTGGTATGCCTAGTGATGCGCATTGCATCTTAAGCTAGCCTAGCACTCGCATTGCTAGGTAAATGCGACGCTACGACTTAACTCTAACTTTTGGCTTGCTTGTTTTCTCGTCTCGTCGAATTCTAAACTCGACTCGACTTGCGACACTCGGTTTTGATGCTCTAAGCTCAACATCCGACGTCTTTGTTCGTAGTACTCTAATAACTTAACTAATCCTTCGGATTGATTCGTCAACTCGGATCGGTTATTCGATTGGGGTGCAACTCGAGGGGTTCAATCAAGATTAAGCCGTAATATTAATTATACATTAATATTACTGATCGGAAGCGGCCTCCACCTAGGCATTCCGATCACTTGACCTCACTGAAGAATTAGCTTTCTAATAATTCCGAACCCTCTATAAGAATAATACACTTGTTGGAAGGTTCCTTTCAATCTCCCACTTGTCCTTCCGGACAAGTGTGCAGTTAGTGTATAGCTCATTTCCTATGTCGCTTAATGTCTCTTCATGAACTATAAGGTAAGATTCTTCGTCATCCTTATTACGTCTAGAAGTGTTTCTCAACTCCCGAGTTCGACTATCAATAAGTAGATAATTTCTAAAATCCATCTGAGTATGGCCATGCATTTTCATAGTCTCGCTCTTCGAGAGGCCTTGTAAACATCAAAGACATATTCCCTATTGTTAATAGGGGGACATTCCTTGTCTTGTACTGTAAGCTTCACTTATTGAGAGGACTTAGCCGCCCAAGTGTTGCCTTTATAATCCCTTTTTACGGCAGACGTTTGACAACATCAAAATGACTACTACTCAAACAAGAGAACTTACAATACTCATGGTCGAGGAAAGAGGTTCCGATAGCTATAATGGGAAATGTACTTATGACGATTTTTAAATCTCTTGAAGTACTCTCATAAGTCGATCTGGTACAGTTCCAAACTAGTACCTGTGCAAATTATTTATGACTATATGTCCTCGTAGCACAAGAAACGATGCTATAAATCATACTACACACTAATATCAAGTGGTCATTAATCGTCCATCATTTAAGTGACCTTGATTAGGGATAATTTTTGATTTACATATTCAATGTTCACTTAACAGGTGTTTCTTTATCCAAGACATTGCCTTGATACCCTGTTTTGAATATTCAAATCGAATGGACTCATTATCTAATTCTAAACCACAATTAAATAGAAATGGAGTAATAACAAATTTGCAAAAATTTTAATTGCTCCAAAATCGAATAATTCAACATAGTGCTTTACATTAAGACATCAGGTTTAATTAAAACACATATACAGGGAAATCAAAGCCAATCTCCAACATGCTTGATTCCCATTGCCTCAATGTGCTTGTTGTGCTTCACTTGAGGCAAAAGTTTAGTCAATGGATCAGCTACATTTTCGTCTGTTCTAATCTTACAAATTTTGATTTCACCCTCGGACTTCCATTCCCTTATCATGTGAAATCGCCGCTTGACTTGTTTGACCTTCTGGTGTTCCCTTGGCTCCCTAGCCTGAGCAATAGCTCCATTGTTATCACAATAGAGGTCTATCGGACCCTTGATGGAGGGTACATCACCAAGTTCACTAATGAACTTACGAATCCAAATTGCCTCCTTAGCTACTTTCGAAGCTGCCAAGTATTTGGCTTCAGTTGTAGAATCTGCAGTGGTGCTTTTCTTAGCACTCTTCCAACTAAACGCTCCTCCATTCAGGTAGAATATGTACCTTGACTGCGACTTGGATTCGTCTCTATCAGTCTGGAAGCTCGTGTCAGTATAACCTTCAACAACCAAATCATTACAGCCACCATAGACCAGAAACTTATCCTTGTTCCTTTTCAAGTACTTTAGGATATTCTTGGCAGTAGTCCCATGCGCCTCTCCTAGGTTTGATTGGTATCGGCTCGTAGCACTTAAGGCAAACGATACATCCGGCCTAGTACATATCATGGCATACATGATCGATCCAATAAGCAAAGCATATGGAATCTGACTCATCCTCTCTCGCTCATCAGGTGTCTGTGGACAATATTTCTTGCTTAGAGTTATGCCATGTGACATGGGTAGGTTCCCTCTCTTGGCCCCTTCCATGTTAAATCGTGCCAGTACCTTATCAATATAAGTACTTTGGCTCAATCTAATCATCCTTTTAGATCTATCCCTATAGATCTTGATTCCCAATATGTACTATGCCTCTCCCAAGTCCTTCATTAAAAAGCACTTTCCAAGCCAGCTCTTTACGGACTCTAACAGTTTAGTGCTATTTCCAATGAGTAATATGTCATCGACGTATAAGATGAGGAATGCGATGTCACTCCCACTGACCTTCTTGTAAACACAAGACTCATCTGGATTTTTGATAAAACCAAACTTACTAATGGCTTCATCGAATCGAAAATTTCAACTTCTGCTGCATGCTTTAGCCCATAAATGGACTTTTTAAGCTTGCATATTCCAAGAATTGCTTGGATCAACAAAACCTTCCGGCTGTGTCATATAGACATCCATTTGCAATATTTCATAATCATAATATGCAGCAATCGCTAAGATAATCCTAACGGACTTAAGCATGGCGACTAGCGAAAAGATTTCATCATAATCAACGCCGTGAATTTTCCTGTAACGTTTTGCCACCAATATAGATTTGTACATAGATACATTTCCATATTTGTTTGTTTTCAACTTGAAAATCCATTTGCAACCAATAGGTTTGTAACCTTCGGGCAAATCAACCAAGTCTCAGACTTGATTTTGAGACATGAAGTCGATCTCAGATTTCATGGCTTCTTGCCATTTTGCAGAGTCGGGGCTCGTCATAGCTTGTTTGTATGTCGTTGGCTCATCTCCATCCATAACTAGGATGTCTTGATCTTCAGTTTAGACAATATCAAGGTATCTGTCTGGTTGAGATCTTTGCCGTTACGACCTACGCAGGGTAATAGGTTGAGCATTTGCATTGTCAGTTTGACTCTGACCAATGTCATTAGCTGCTTCTAAAGCACTTTAATTGTCAGTTTTGTCAGGTTGAATTTGTTGCTCTTCCTCTCAAACTTTGTCGAGTTCGATTTTCCTCCCACTTGTCATTTTGGAAAGGTGTTCCTTCTCCAAAAAGACACCATCACGAGAAACAAACATTTTGTTCTCGGATTTGTTGTAGAATTAATACCTCATGGTTTCTTTTGGGTAACCACAAAGAAACACTTGTCAGATTTTGGGTGAAGTTTGTCAGAAATTAATCTCTTGACATATGCTTCGCAACCCCAAATCTTAAGAAAAGACAACCGTGGAGGTTTCTTCGTCCATATATCATATGGAGTCTTTTCGACAGCTTTTGACGAAGCACGGTTCAGTGTTAGTGCCGCAGTTAGAAGTGCGTGTCCCCAAAAAGAGATAGGAAGTTCACTAAGACCCATCATTGATCGAACCATGTCTAACAAGGTTCGATTCCTCCTTTCGGACACTCTGTTCCGTTGTGGAGTTCCAAGAGGTGTCAACTCTGAAAGGATACCATTTTCTTTCAAGTGATCGTCGAATTTGTGGCTTAAATACTCGCCACCTCGATCCGATCGAAGTGCTTTGATTTTCTTGCCAAGCTGATTTTCATCTTCACTCTAAAACTCTTTGAATTTCTCAAAAGATTTATATTTGTTCGACATAAGGTAGACATAGCCATATCTACTATAGTCATCCATGAAGGTAATGAAATATCGATAATCATTCCTTGCAGGTGTACTCATTGGTCCACATACATCCGTATGTATTAGACCCAATAAGTCACTAGCCCTTTCTCCCAACTTGGAGAGTGGCTGCTTTATCATCTTGCCTAACAGACATCCTTCGTAATTTTCAAACGACTCCAAGTCGAATGAGTCAAGAATACCCTCATGAAGAAGTTTCTTGATGCATTTGATGTTAATGTGGCCAATACGACAATGCCACAAATAGGTTTGATTTGACTCAATGGTCTTAGCTCTTTTGGCAGTATCATTAATATTATAAACTTGTTTGTCTAGAGAAAGCACATAAAGACTATTTTCTGAATATGCCTTACCATATAAAACATTATCGACATAAAATGAACAACTATTTTTCTTAATTCGAAATTCAAATCCCTTGGCGTCCAATGCCGAAATTGAAATAATGTTTTTGGTAACTCTTGGAACATGATAACAATTGTCAAGTTCTAAAACAAGCCTAGAAGGCAAAGACAATCTGAGAGTTCCAACGGATACAACAGACATCCTGGCTAATTGTCGACCTGAAGCTCGACCTCTCCCTTCCCTATCCTTCTATTTATCCTTAGTCCCTGATCATTGGAACAAAGGTGTGAGCCACATTTGGTATCTAATACCCATGATGTTTTGCTAGCGAAGTTTAAGTCTATAACAAAAATACCTGATGAAGAAGAAACGGTGCCATTCTTCTTATCTTCCTTGAATTTGAGGCGATCTCGCTTCCAATGTCCTTTTTTCATGCAGTAGAAACATTCAAAATTGAATTTAAAAGACTACCTTCTTGTCCTTGCCGCTCTTAGCAGCACTTGACTTAGGCGGAAAATTCTTCTTCTTTTTCCCTTTAAAGCTTCTCTTCTTGCCTGAGCGCTTAAATGGCTTGCCCTTTCTCACCATGAGCATGTCATGCTTCCCTCATCCTTAAGGTTTGCTTGGCCTGCTTCAACATACCATGAAGCTCTGTGAGGGTTTTCTCCATGTTGTGCATATTATAGTTCATCTTGAACTGATCATAGCCTTTTTGCAGCGAATGGTGAATGATGTCAATTGCCATCTCGGTTGAATACCCAGCATCAAGCCTTTCCATGTTCTCAAATAATCCAATCATTTTAAAAACATGCGGGCTAACTGACTCTCCTTTCTTGAGCTTGCTCTCAAGGATTTGCCTGTGGCTTTCGAACAGCTCAGTTCGGAATTGCTCTTGGAACATGTTCTGAAGTTCAGAAATGATCTTAAAAGTTATCTCCTTTTCAAAGAAAGTCTTTTGAAGGTCCGGAGACATAGTGGCCAGCATGATGCACTTGACATCCCGATTGGCACTTTGACATCGGTTAAGGGCAGCCTGAGTGACTTCCTCATTGGGAGTGTTGGGCATTTCCTCATCAAGGACTTATTCCTTTTGCTCTTGCATAAGAACAATACGCAAGTTCCTTTCCCAATCAAGAAAATTTGGCCCACTCAACTTCTCCTTGTCGAGAATTGAGCGTAATGAAAACTGGTTGTTTGAGATATTTGCATACATGTTTCTACAATTGAAAGAATTTGAAATGAAAAATCATTCATAAACCAATAAATTTGAAATTTAAAGCATTCATGCAAATTTTCAATCTTATTAAGCATTTTATCCACGCATTAACATTTGTCCCTTTTAGACGAGGATAAAATGATTCCAAGATCCTAAAAATCAAAAAGTTATTAAGCATGCTTTAGCTTGTCTTAACACTAAATATTTTAAGGTAAGTAATCCAATTGCTAATAGCTCTAAGCTACTCTTGGTTCGATAAAACGTCGCATCTAATGCTTCCTTGACATTTTATCTCCATTGCCACGACATCTAAGGACTCCTTATTGATATCGTTGAGCTTAACCAAGATAACTTGTATACCTAGTATACCTTACGTTCCTAGGGAGGCGGTGATGCCTCGCTATAGCGTAACCCATCACCACGCGCATTAGTTCGGTAAGTGTCGTTCTTAGAATGGCAAGTTTTGCTCAATATTTATAGGGACCTAGGGTTTCTATGTTGGTTGATTTAAGTGAACTTAATTAATCATCACAACATTTGAAATCTTAAACATGCATCTATCATACAATTCAATCATATATAAACACAATTATATATATAGAAAACATAAGTAAAAGATGCATTTGGCAACTAGCATGACCCCTTGAGTCTTCAAATCTTCAAGGGTCTTCGATGCATCCTCTTGGCTTGTCTTCTTAGAAACGCCGTCTTTGAGACATCTCTGCCAAAAATGCAATTACTAGTTACTACGACTAGGAATAATCTAAATATTAGGGTACAAAAATATGCAACCGTACGCAGACCGTATTTAGATTTACAAAAATACATAACGGATCACAGTCCGTATTTACTATCCTAGTCGGGCCCCACTAGTTGCCATTTTCACAAAACCTGTGAAACAATATACATTCCATTCATCCATTCACTATATGTGAATGACCTATGCATTTTACAACGATAAACAAGTAACAATGCATTAACACGCTCGAACTAGTAACTAACTTAGGTGGTTAATCCAATTAACACGCTTAATTAAAACAAGTCGAAGTTGTTTAACATTGTGATTAAGACGCAATTTAGTTCAAGTAATTAACGAAGCTCCCACTAAATTCCGCATCCAACTTAATTAATCCAAATAATTAAGACGGTTAACCCATATTTTGCCAAATTATTTTGCAAGTGCCGGAGGAACCGAGGCCTAGCCTCGTTAAAATAATTAAATAAATAATTAAAATGGCCCAATTACGCAAAATGATAGCCCACAACACGCCCAAGTTCCTAGCATCAAAGCCACGGGGCTAGGCTTGCTAGGCACCTAGGGTCGTGGCTTGCATGCCTAGGGTGCTGGCCTGCCCAGCCAGTGGGGCACCCCACTAGCACTGACACCAGCAGCCTCGCAGCATGCTACGCATGCTTGCATGGCGCTGGCAACTTGCCGGTGGCCTTCTAGCATGGCTGGCTTGCTGCCCTTAGTGTCGCACCATACGCAGCCTTGCACACACATCATAGCACCTAGTGTGCACCACACTTGCACACACTAGCGCATCAACAAGGCTAGGCAGCCCACACACGCGCCTTGGCAGCCATATGTGGGCTGCGTGAGCAGCCCGGCTAGCCCAAGGGTGTGTTTTAGGCAGTTCTGCCTCGATTTATGTGCACTTATCTCGGGATTTAATCCCGATTTGTGAGTGATAAAAAATTTGATTCTAAATTTATTTTAGAACCAATTTAGAGCAAAATGAAAATAAAATAAGTTCAACTTAATTAAATTCAATTTTAATAGTGCACAAGCCTAAATTATTCATGAACCATTCTTTAAATCAATTTAGGTCTATCTTGATGCTACAAAATTGAAGGGCTATACTCATAATTAATTTTACCATACATAAATTAATAATGAGATTTGACAAAATTAAAGAGGTTGGAAAAATAAACCCATTCATCTAATGAAAAATTTCCAACACTAACTTGTGTATAATTGAAAAATTACATCTTCCAATTTGAAGATTAATTAAATTTCAATCACAAGTTTTGAACTTTTAGGACTTTAATCGACTCAAAAATGATTAAATCCAAGAATTAGTTCAACATGGAATTTAGCAACCAAAGTTCTAACCAAATAAACAATTGAAGATTGGATCTTTAACATATTAGGGACTTCAAAATTACAAGTTCACCATAAACATTCACACTTCAAGCAATTTGTTTGCAAAAATGTGAAAATATCAAGTTTATGTGAAAACTTAACTCACCAAATTAAGCACCAATTATGACTTCATAAACACGCCTAATAAGGTTTATATTTGCAGTAGATTAGTGATGCAACCATACATTTAATCTACCTTTAACATGCCATAATTAATCAAGGTTTAAAGATTTAAAAATTTTCGTCAAAAACGAAAAACCCCTCGAAAAATATGTTTCTGGGTGGATTTTGGCTTCTGGACAGTTCTCAATTAGGGCCAAAACGATTTAGAACATCGATTCCACCCAAAAATCACTGTTTTTGAGTCGAAATCTGGGTTCGTTGGCCAAAATTAGTAAAATACGAGATTAAAACTAATTAAAACGAGCTTCTAATCTAATTAGAAAGAAAAACCATAATTTAAATCCATTCTAAATCACCTCAATTAACTAATAGTTACAATAATTAAAATGAGCGCGGCTTTGATACCGCTATTGGGTTTCGTAGCGTCTAACTACACGGAAGATAAACCCGCCCAAGACCCGTACACTAATTAAAGCAACTAAGCATGAAATCACATAATTAACATCATAAAAGAGAGAAAGAGAAAAGACATTCTTACCCTCGACTCGTGCTTCACTCGATTCATGACCTCTTACTTCAAAGCTCGAGCCACGCAAGTGCATAGGCCTCCGACGGCTTGCACCCTCGACCTGACCCAAACGATCTTAATCCCGAAGGTTAGTCGGCATATGACCAAATAAAACTAGAGTATTACGAACTTAAAGGTTTTCTCACTAATGACGAGATGCCTTATTGAGTTCAACGTAAGTGATTTTTCCCAAACCCAAAACTTGGGTATTTATAGGGAATGGAGACTTGATCTCTCTTCTCCCATCAATGTGGGAGATTTGCATTTTCCTCAATTTTATTTTAATCAAAAACAAAATAAAAATGCAAGGCAATCAACAAGCTCCAAGTGTCACATGGAGAGAGAGAGTAGGTGAGGACCATTTAAGGAGGGGACCAAACCCCTTGCTCACCAAGCAACCCCTCAATTTCGGTCCCCACAAAAACCGCACACACCTCGCCACTTGGCTGGCTGGCAGCCTGCCTTGGCTGCCAAGGCTACCAGCTGGCGCCTAGCACCAAGGCTGGGCAGCCTACCAGCCAGCACGCAGCACACGCGCTGCCAGCCAGCAAGCAACCAGCCAGCTCACACGCATGCGATGCTGCTATTGCTGCTTGGTGCGTGCTGCTGTGCGAGAGGCGTGGTGCTTGGTGCTACTACGCTAACACGCACGTGTAGCCCAGCATGCCTAGCACGCTGCTGCGATGCTCATGCTAGCGAGAGCGCTGCTGCTATGCGATGCCCAGCATGCACAACCCATAGCACAAGCATGCATAGCGAGCTGTTGTGCGAGTGTTATGCGATGCGTGGCCCAGCACACTAGCATGCGCTAGCTTCTAGCATGCTTGCGGCCTTGTGCACTAGCCTTGCTAGCATGCTTGGCCTAGCACGCAATGCATGCTAAGCTTGTGGTATGCCTAGTAATGCGCATGGCATCTTAAGCTAGCCTAGCACTCGCATTGCTAGGCAAATACGAGGCTACGGCTTAACTCTAACTTGTTTCTTTCTTGATTTCTCGTCTCTTCGAATTCTAAACTCGACTCGACTTGCGACGCTCGGTTTCGACGCTCTAAGCTCGACATCCGAAGTCTTTGCTCGTAATACTCTAATGACTCATCTAATCCTTCGAATTGATTCGTCGACTCGGATCGATTATTCGGTTGGGGTGTGACCCGAAGGGTTCAGTCAAGATTAAGTCATAATATTAATTATACATTAATATTACTAATCGGAAGCGGCCTCCACCTAGGCATTTCGATCACTTGACCTCACTGAAGAATTAGCTTTCTAATAATTCCGAACCCTCTATCGAAATAATACACTTGTTAGAAGGACACCATTCCTTTCAATTAGTAAAATGCAATGGCAAGCCATGCCATCTCGCCACGTGTCATCATTATTTATGTAGTGTCATGTCGTACTACAATCAAATTCAATCATCAATTTTTCCTTAAAAAAAATTTGTAATTTGTTACTAGTATTATTTTAACCCATGACCTCACATTCACTAAAGTTAAATTTTAACCACTACTCCAATGACACAACTAATGACAATAAAGTCATACTAAAAAGAGTTATTCGTGTTCATAAATTCTAAAATTTTAATTGTCAACTTATATGTGTTTTAATAACAATATGATTACAAAATTAATCTCAGTTTTTTCATTTACTCATTCATTCATATACAAGTATATAGGTTATATGTATTAAAACATGTAACCTAAAAATACATAGCAATTTCAAAGTTTATTTCTATTAATCGCATAATATGTTTATTTGATCAAGGATTTTTTTTATGACAATTAAAGAATAAAATCCTTTTAACAAAAAATTTTATGACAATTAAAGAATAAAATCCTTTTAACAAAAAATATGCTTATGTAAAATTTAGGTTATTGCATATTAAATAAAATAATAATTTTTGATGCTTAATAATGTTTGCAATAATAAACAAATGATATTTTTTTCAAAAAAACAATGACCTGGGGCATTACTCGGGCCAAAAACTATTCAATTTAAATATCAATGCAAGCACTTGAATTATGTAGAATTTCCCTTTTGAGCTTCAGGTTTGGATGACTATTTTGTTGAAGAGGGAAATGAACAGGGCTGGCTTGATATGTTATCAAATTGAAGGGAAAAGGAGGGAAATACGAATTGCGTGTCATGCACAAGCGAGTCAACGCCGAGAATTCGCCAAACAATGATTTGAAAGTTAAGTAAGGTTGTTTCTAAATTTAATATTAAAGTCTAACTTTGTCCAAAAAAATTGGCTAAATTACACTCATTGACATCAATTTAAGAGTATGATACAAATATTGACAGGAACTTGTACTTGTTAAATTGACGCCAACATGCTTAAAATAATAAAATTGGCATTAAATGCACTAAAAACTTGAGTTTACTCTACATTTGTCAGATATATAAATAATCTTATTTTCCAAGGCAATATGTAAGAACTATTTGTGGCAAATGGTTGTTGGAAAGGAAATGTAAGAGAGTTATTTGTTCTGTGCCATTTAGGTCTCTTTTGAAAATTTTGTAGCAAGTTGGTATCAAAGTAGCTAGTGATACAAGTTGGTGTCAATTATTGCAAAATTTCACAAAATTGGTGACAATGAGTGAAATTTTTTCTAAAAAATTTAAAAGATTGTTTTTAACAAAAAGTGTCTTTTAAAAGGTCTGATATGATTAATATTTTCCTTTTTAATATTAACACTAATTTATAAAGGTATTGTGGTCTTTTCAGGAAGATTGCCTTACCCCTTTTGTAATGTAACTCTGACAATTCTGACCTAGACATGATTACCCGACCTGAATGACCTAACCTACTTACTTGAAATTGACCCGAAAATCTCAAATCGAAATTGAACCGAAACCCAAAATCTACCTTAATCGACCCTTACCTGACCCAAAGTAGAATTCACCCGATTTCAACCCGAATTATTGACCCGAATAGGCCCAATACCTGAAGTGACCTGTGCTAAAATTACTATACCTGTTTCGGGTGTTTTTAGTCCCTCGGGAGAGTTACAATACTGAGTATGAGCGCCTGCCTTCTGTACCTGCAAAACGACAAAACTTCGGTTGGGTGGAGTTCCGCCTCCGAAGATCAAGTTAGTATGATTCTGGATGAGTAAGCGTGCGGAAAGTAAAATGGTTGTTTCCCTCTAATTCAGGGAGATTCCGCAATTAATATTGCTCGGGATTTGTGTATGTATTTATGAATGCCAATAAATGAGGATGATTCCTCTATTTATAGCAGATGAGAATCTGCTCCCCCATTGGGGGTTCAATGCCACGTGGCATCCTCTGATTGGATCCCTGGGGGCCTCTATGAGGGTGACACGTGTCAGGCCCTCATTGGGCCACGTGGTAGGAGTAATTTTTACCCCAATCATTTTCCCCTCACAAGTGTCACGTGGCTTGCCACGTGGCACCTATGACACTTGTCACCATGCGGGAGGGCGACGGTTCGCCTCCTTCCCTCCATTTTTTGAATTTGAACCTGAAGGGGGGAAGGTGACGGTTCACCTTCAGGGATTTCCTATAAATAGGAACCTCCCTCCTCTCATTCCTCACTTTTCCAAACTTGAGAGAGATTATTTGAGAGAAAAAAGAGAGCTCCTGATCCCACTTGCTTTTTCGTGCAAACAGCCTCCAACCTCAATTCATCCGGATACCGGTTGAGTATTTCTTTGCCCGCCTCACTAAGGTATCCGTCTGACCTTGTCATTTTCTTCAATCTTGATTTTTGATAAAGCTGCAGCCAGTCTCACGCCGTCTAGAGCTTCTATAAGCAATCACATGATGAATTGCACCCAATAGACCCTTAGCCGGTTTACACCGTCTGAGGTGTCTTCAAGCAATCGCATTGTGAGTTGCATTCAATAGACCCTCAGCCGGTTTTCACCGTCTGGGGTATCTTCAAGCAATCTCATTGTGAGTTGCATTCAATAGACCCTCAGCCGGTTTTCACCGTCTGGGGTATCTTTTAGCAATCTCATTGTGAGTTGCATTCAATAGACCCTCAGCCGGTTTTCACCGGCTGGGGTATCTTCAAGCAATCTTATTGTGAGTTTCATTCAATAGACCCTTAGCCGGTTTTCACCGTCTGGGGTATCTTCAAAAAAAATTTCTTTTGAATTGCTTTTGCAGTTCCCTCAGCCGGTCTCACACCGTCTGGGGTATGTGCGAGAAATTCCTTTCTAAGCTGCTTTGTTGACACCCCAACCGGTTTTACACCATCTGGGGTATCTGCGAACAACCTCTTGATTTATTATTTTAACGGATGCGCAACCGGCTTTTTGCCGCCTGTGGTAGTTTCGTACAATTTTCTTCATAAGTTGCCTAAAATAGTCCTCAGCTGGTTTATACCGTCTGGAGAGTCTTTGGACAACCTTTCATAAAAACTCCAGACTACTTGTTCTGTATGACTACCACAGCCGATTTCTTCCGCTTGTGGTATCTTTGGGCAACATTGGTAATTAACCTTGCTTTCTTTTGCAAATTTGCAGTCTGTTCAAAGTGCTACCGTCTGGGGTATCTTTAGTCAATCTCCAACTTCCTTCACCAATCTCTTCTTTCAATCTACAAGGTAACGCCCCTATTCCTTACTTTAAGAGGTTTTTAATTTTTCCGGCTGTATATATATTGTTAGAATAATGGGCTCACCCCACTCACACACGGCACACCACGAGTTAGAGGTCAGCCGGTCTCCTAGTACGGCTGAGTCTAGGACCGGGGGTGCCGCCTTTGGGTACTGGGACTCTCCTTGTTCATCTCCAATACCGATCGTCTCTGTCTCTGTGCAGGATGCAATGGCTTGAACTAGGAAAACAGCCGTTGATCCAGAGTACAAAGGGGAAACCTCTGAAGAATTGGCGCCTGACTCTAATCAGGTTGAGATGACAAGAGGATCTCTGCATGACACCCCAAGCACTCCCAGTGATGGAATACTGGGGTTAGGTCAAGAAGGCGGTGAAGATGCCGCCTCTCCATCCAGGGTTGAAAGGGAAAGCCCTTCAGAAAACGCGAGTGATGGAGAGACAGCCTCACCATCCGGTTCAGAGCAAAGCGGCAGCAGCAGCAGCCTTCTTACACCAGATACGGATAGCGAAGAGGAGGAGAGGCCCACATGGAACAATAAAGGCGACCCTTTCCTTATCGCCGTCTCGGCCAAAGATAGGGCCAGCATGGCCAGAAACTTAGAGGACTTCGTCAAAATACATCCTCTTGGAGCAAATTGTGTAGGGTTTTGTAGTGACCCGACACTACGCGGAAGGAAACCCACCAAGACCCGCCCCTTAATTAAAGCAATTAAACAAGCGTAATAAACTTAATCAAACAAGATTAAGGACAAGAATTATACCTTTGACGCGTGCTTCGCTCCCAAAGAGCTCTTACTTCAAAATCCCGAAAAGACAAGATCCCCGACGGATCGTACCATCGACCCGACCCGAGCGTCCTAAGTCTTGAAGGTTAGTCAAGACCCGGACAAAATAACTATGAGTTTTACGAATCAAAGGTTTACTCTTTTCTCAGAGTTGCCTTTTTAATTCCACTCAAGGTTGTTCATTTCCCAATACCCAAGCTTGGTATTTATAGGGAAATGAACCCTTGAATTTCATTCCCCAACCAATGTGGGAGAATGTTTTATTTGCTAATTAATTTATTTCTAAAATAAATCATTAAATAAATGCAATCACAATTCGACAAGTGTCAAAAGGAGAGAGAGTATTAGGTGAGGACCATGGAGAGGTGGGGGGACCAATGCCTTGCTCCCCAAGGCTTTCACAAAGCCTTGGTCCCCACTCTCCTCACAAACCGCCTCAACCAAGGCTGCTGGCAAGCTGCCAGCTAGCACGCCAACTGGTTGTGCCAGCTAGCCCAGCATGCTAGCACAAGCCCAGCAGCAGCGCTGGTGCTTGCTGGTGCGTGCTGGCGATGTTGCTGGCTGGTGCGTGCTGGCGCTGGTGCTGGCTGGTACGTGCTGGCGCTGGTGCCAGCATCCCACGCATCATCGCTGCACCATATGCTCGCATGGCCCAGCATGTGTGCTGCTAGCGAGCCACGCATGCTGGCCTCTCGCTTCACACCACACTCGCACATCATGCGCGCCACGCATCAGCCTCTCTCGCACGCAATGCCTAGCATGCTTGCTGCTAGCAAGCCACGCATGCTTGGTCTGACGTTGCTAGCTTGCTAGCCCCTAGCACATACTTGCACAGCCACACGCATCAGCCTCGGCCATGCACCGTGCATCATGCACGTACATGCCTCGCCCAAGCACCACTCACCACGCATACGCCAGTGCCTAGAATTAGCTGTGCTTGGTGCGTGTGGTCCTGCCATGTGCCCAGCATTATGCTAGGGCTGCTACGGCATCAGGCAATCCTAGGGCACGCATGGTGCGCCTAGTGATGCTGCTTGCTTGCGATAGGCTGCGATGGCGCCCAGCATCATGCTAGGGCTGCGATAGTGCCTAGGCATGATGCCAGGGTTGTGTTGGCGCGCCTAGTGCTAGCGATAGCCAACCATGGTGCCTGGCCATCACGCTAAGGCTGCAATATCGCCTAGGCATGATGCTAGGGCTGCTTTGGCGCGCCTAGTGCCTATGATGAGCTAGCCTAGCCTAGCTATGGCTACGCTCATACTTGTCGATTGTGATTTTGCAACGCTCGGTCTCGACGCCCTAGGCTCGATGTCCGACGTCTGTATTCGTAAAACTTTGTCGACTCATTAAATCCTTTCAGATTAATTCGTCGTCTCGGATCGGTGATTCGATTGGGTTCAACCCGAAGGGTTCAGTTAAGATCAAGCTGTAATATCAATTGTACCTCGATATTACTGATCGGAAGCGGCCTCCACCTAGGCATTCCGATCACTTGACCTTACTGAAGAATTAGCTCTGTAATAATTCTGAACCCTCTATCGGAAGAATACACTTGTTGGAAGGACACCATTCCTTTCAATCTCCCACTTGTCCTTCCGGACAAGTGTGCATACAGTGTATAGCTCATTTCCTGTGTCACGTAATGTTTCTTCGTGAACTATAAGGTAAGATTCTTTGTCATCCTTATTACGTTCAGAAGTGTTTCTTGATCTCCGAGTTCGACTGTCAATAAGCAGATGATTTCTAAAATCCATCTGAGTACGGACATGCATTTTCACAGTCTCGCTCTTCGAGCGGCCTTGTAAACAACAAAAAATTTTCCCTATTGTTAGTAGGGGGACAATCCCAATCTTGTATTGTAAGTTCTTCTTACTAAGAGGACACAGTCTCCCGAGTGTTCCCGTTATGATCCCTAGTTACGGCAGACGTTTGAAAACATCAAAGAGTCTAGTACTCAAACAAGAAAACTTCACAGTACTCTCATAGGTCTTATCCAGTACAGTTCCAACTGTACCTGTGCAAATGATTTATGACCGTCACGTCCTCGCAGCACAAGAAACGGTGCTGTAAATCATACTACACACTAATCTATGGCGGTCATCAATCGTCCATCTGTTAGATGACCTCGATTAGGGACACTTTTCGATTTAATATTCAATGTTCACTTAATAAGTGTTTCTTTATCCAAGACATGGTCTTGATACCCTGTTTTGAATATTTCCGTAAATCGAATGGACTCATTATTTAATTATAAACCACAATTAAATAGTAATGGAGTGAATGGTAATTTTGCACAAAAATTAATTACTCCATTGATGAATGGTTTTAATACAGTGTCTTACATTAAATATCCTATTTAATTAAAACACATGTACAGGGAATTTCAAAGCCAGTCTCCAACATGCTTGATTCCCATTGCCTCAATGTTCTTGTTGTGTTTCACTTGAGGCAAAGGTTTAGTCAAAGGATCGGCTACATTATCATCCGTGCCAATCTTACAAATTCTGATTTCACCTTCGGATTTCCATTCCCTTATCATGTGAAATCGCCTTTGCACGTGTTTGACCTTCTGGTATTCTCTCGGCTCCCTGGCCTGAGCGATAGCTCCATTATTATCATAATAGAGGTCTATCGGCCCCTTGATTGAGGGTACAACACCAAGTTCGCTAATGAACTTGCGAATCCAAACAGCTTCCTTGGCAGCTTCTGAAGCGGCCAAGTACTCGGCTTCAGTTGTAGAGTCTGCAGTGGTGCTTTGCTTGGCACTCTTCCAGCTAAACGCTCCTCCATTCAGACAGAATATGTACCCCGACTGTGACTTGAAGTCGTCTCTGTCAGTCTGGAAGCTAGCGTCGGTGTAACATTCAACAACCAGATCTTTGTGGCCTCCATACACCAGGAATTTATCCTTGTTCCTTTTTCAGGTACTTAAGGATGTTCTTGGCCGCAATCCAATGCGCCTCTCCTGGGTTCGATTGGTATCGACTCGTTGCACTCAGGGCATACGATACATCTTGCCTTGTACATATCATGGCATACATGATCGATCCGCTTAGCGAAGCATATGGGATCTGATTCATTCTTTCTCGCTCAACGGGTGTCTGCGGACACTGTTTCTTGCTGAGAGTTACGCCATGGGACATGGGTAAATGCCCTCTTTTGGCATTTTCCATGTTGAATCGAGCCAGTACTTTATCAATGTAAGTACTCTGGCTTAATCCAATCATCCTCTTAGATCCATCCCTATAGATCTTGATGCCCAATATGTAATGTGCCTCTCCTAAGTCCTTCATTGAAAAGAACTTTCCCAACCAGCCCTTTACGAACTCCAATAATTTTGTGCTGTTTCCAATGAGCAGTATGTCATCGACATACAGGACTAGGAATGCAATATCACTCCTACTGACCTTCTTGTATACAAAAGACTCATCTGGATTCTTGATAAAACCAAACTTGCTAATGGCTTCATCAAATTGCAGATTCCAACTTCTGCTGGCTTGCTTTAGTCCATAAATGGACTTCTTCAGCTTGCAAACCTTTCCAGCGTTGCCTGGATCGACAAACCTTCTGGATGTGTCATATACACAGTTTCTTCTAAGATTCCATTAAGGAAGGCGGTTGTGACATCCATTTGCCATATTTCGTAATCGTAATATGCAACAATCGCTAGGATGATCCGGACGGATTTTAGAATTGCAACTGGTGAAAAAGTTTCATCATAGTCAATCCCATGGACTTGTATATAACCTTTTGCCACCAGTCTAGCTTTGTATATTGATACATTTCCATCCTTGTCTGTCTTCACTTTGAAGATCCATTTGCAACCAATAGGTGTATAACCCTCGGGCAAATTCACCAAGTCCTAGACTTGATTTTCAGACATGGAGTCCATCTCGGATTTCATGGCCTCTTGCCATTTTGCAGAGTCGGGGCTCGTCATAGCTTGCTTGTATGTCGCCAGCTCATCACTATCCATGACTAGGATGTCCTAATCATCGGTTAAGATGATACCGAGGTATCTGTCTGGTTGAGATCTTTGCCGTTGCGACCTACGTAGGGTAATCGGTTGAGCATTTACATTGTCTGTTTGATTCTAACCAATCTTCTTAGATGCTTCCAAAGTATCTAGATTGTCAGTTTTGTCAGGTTGACATTGTTGCTCTTCCTCTCGAACACTCGCACATCATGCGCACCACGCATCAGCCTCTCTCGCACGCAATGCCTAGCATGCGTGCTGCTAGCAAGCCACGCATGCTTGGCCTGACGTTGCTAGCTTGCTAGCCCCTCGCACATACTCGCACAGCCACACGCATCAGCCTCGGCCATGCACCGTGCACCATGCACGTACATGCCTCGCCCAAGCACCACGCACCACGCATGCGTCAGTGCCTAGAATTAGCTGTGCTTGGTGCGTGCGGTCCTGCCATGTGCCTAGCATTATGCTAGGGCTGCTACGGCATCAAGCCATCCTAGGGCACGCATGGTGCGCCTAGTGATGCTGCTGGCTTGCGATGGGCTGCGATGACGCCCAACATCATGCTAGGGCTGCAATAGCGCCTAGGCATGATGCGAGGGCTGTGTTGGCGCGCCTGGTGCTAGCGATAGCCAGCCATGGTGCCTAGCCATCACGCTAAGGCTGCGATAGCGCCTAGGCATGATGCTAGGGCTGCTATGGCGCGCCTAGTGCCTATGATGAGCTAGCTTAGCCTAGCTATGGCTACGCTCATACTTGTCGATTGTGATTTTGCGACGCTCGGTCTCGATGCCCTAGGCTTGATGTCCGACGTCTGTATTCGTAAAACTCTATCGACTCATTAAATCCTTTCGGATTAATTCGTCGTCTCGGATCGGTGATTCGATTGGGTTCGACTCGAAGGGTTCAGTTAAGATCAAGCTGTAATATCAATTGTACCTCGACATTACTGATCGCAAGCGGCCTCCACCTAGGCATTCCGATCACTTGACCTTACCGAAGAATTAGCTCTGTAATAATTCTGAACCCTCTATCGGAAGAATACACTTGTTGGAAGGACACCATTCCTTTCAAATTGGAAAATAATCATGCTGCCTGAGATGGACACCATAGTCTGGGAAGACGATCAGCCGAATTCAGACGGGTATTTCGGCTGTTATGAGGCGGTGTTTCTAGCCGGTCTCCACTTCCCTTTGCATAACACCATCAAGGCCGTTCTTCGAGGGTATGGTCTGGGTATTTGGCAGTTAACCCCTAATTCATGGGTTAACATCCTAGGTTATATCTCCGCCTGCGAGATGCAGAACATTAACCCCGGCTGGGAAGCCTTTGCCCACATGCACTATCTGAGTAGAAGCCCAGGCGGGTGGAGAGCCTGGTATACATTGACCATATACCCTCAATACTTGATGACCCTAGACAAACCGTCCAAGTGGTCGGACTGGAAGAATAGGTTTTATTTGGTTTATGCTCCCACCAAGGAGGAAAACCGGGAGTATAGGATATACAACCGGAAGCCAGACCTTCTGGGACACAAATGAAAAAGGCCTCAAATCCCGGATGGGGATTACGAGAGAATAATAGAGGCAAAATTTTTTGAACAGACCACAACCACCCTCTCCAATGGGGAATTAATAAGTCTGCCCAGGAACTGGGTACCAAAGCACGAATTCCTTCGTGATGAGGCGTTCTTGTCTGCCTATAAGCTTAGCACTCAGTTTAAAAAACATAGGCCACGCTAATACTTGATCCTGCTTTGCCGTTGTACATATCATATGATTTTCCCAACTTCTTCTAACCGATTGGGTTCTTTTCTGCAGTGCGTGCTTTAGCCTTGTTACCAGTAGACAAGACCCCGGCTAAGTCTGTCACAGACATCCACAAGGAAAATGCGGAGAAGAAGCTTGCTGCCTAGGCGGCAAAAATAAGGTATACTGCTTTTCCTCTTTCCTTCAACATCCGCATGGCTTCTTGCCAGCTGACTTTGTGCGTTTTCTATTTCAGGATGGAATCAAGGAGCCCCGCTCCATAACAAAGCTTATCAGACCCAGGCCGAGGGAAGAGTCGGCTATCCAAAATAAGACGAGGAAGACCTCCTCCCAGACAGTTCCCAGCCGGCTGACGGTTGGGTGTAAATCTGTCAAGACCACAAGTTTGGGATTCGATCTTGTCCCCAGGCAGCCGGATGTCCTAAAGGTATCCAAGGAGACGGCGCCGCCTAGGGCATCCGGCGCTTCAGTACCGGCTGAGGGCAGTTATGACCCTCATCCAACATCTCAAGGTACTAATGATCCTTTCAATCCTTCTTTGCTTGGCAAGCCCATGCGGTTCGAGTCGCACTCCCAGCTCCAGCCAGAAGACTCTTCTGGCAGCCGGAAGTCAGTTGTAGGGAAGTATGTTGCCTTCTCACCATCTTTTTCTGGTGCAAATCTGTCCCCTCGCTGGCCGAATGTACAGTAGTATGCCCGGGCCATGCTGAAGGTCGTCTCCAAAGAAGAGAAGGAAGCGATCCCAGGGATCAACACCTTCAATGCCGACCGGGTCATGGCCGGCTTGGCTGATGTAGGATGTTTCTCAACTGAATTATTTATCAAGTTATTATACCGTCTGACCTTTCTTAACAACGCTTAGGTTTTTGCAGTCAATGCTGCGCATGGAGGGGCTTAAGAAAGCCTATGCCCGCATGTGTGAGGAGGTAAGACGGGCTAAACGGGATGCGTCTGAGGCACATAACGTTGCCCAATATTCCATGATTATGCATGAATTGAAAACTAAAAGCATAATCATGTAACAGGCGGACTCCATCACAACTCTTCAGAAATCTCTCAATGAAGCCCATACCAAGATTTTCAACCACTAGGTGGCGAAGGAGAATGCTGAAGAGGAGGCGAAGAAGGCGTCAGATTCTATCAAGCTTCTAGACCTTGCCAAGAAGGAGAATTCGACACTCCTGGCTGACAACGTCTGCCTGAAGAAGGAGGCGGCCCCTGCCAGTCAGAACTTCCAAACCATGCTGGAAGCTGAACATAGCCGGCTCATTGAAGAGAATGAGCAAGAGTGCATTAACAGAATGCAAATGGCTTGGTCCCTGGTTCATCCCGACACAGAGTATACCGTCTGGAAACTTGCCTATAAGTACGCTGATCTTGCCATTGAGGCGCAGGAATCAAACCAGCCGACTCCGGAGCCTTATGAGGAGTGGGCCAAGAAGCAGATCGAAGCCATACAGGCGAAGATCGAGTCAGACGGAGGAGAGAATCAAGATGAAAATCAAGAGATCGTCCCTCCAGCTTCAGAAGCCATCTCTAAGGACCCGGCTAAGCCTCAGTCTTAAAGCTTTATGTCTTCAACTTTTTCCGGCCTGCGTGCCGTGTATCTGATGTATCTCTTTCATCGGACAGGGGTCCGGCTAACATTTGAACAAATCTTATTTATATATATGCCGACTGGGTCGGTTTTCTTTCACTTTCGATTCTTTTTAATTTTTGCAACTTTTGAATTCTTGCCGGTTTTTTGTTTCTTTTTTTTTGGTGATATGCCAGATGCACTAGCTATGTATGCCCTTGGACGGTTGGTTTCTTAGTCCAACCCTAAGTAGGCAGCCGTCCATAATCATCCGAGTTATTGTAGAAAAGAGTTGTCCGGCTTCATACAGGCGGCTTAGGACCGGACATATAGACAAGGTTCTGGCCTTGCTTCCATCGTCGTAACCAGCTGTAGTGCTTTCCTGCAAAGGCCGGTTACGCACTGACGTGCAAATTGCCGCCTATTTTGCCATGGGGAAACAGCAAGGCGGGTGCTGGGGTCAACAAGGTCTGACCTTCCGCATGGATCATTAGGCCGGCTGGGGTGCTTTTGGGCAAAAGCCGGCTACTGATCAAGGTCGATATTACCGTCTGTACTGCATTTGGGCAATAACCGGTTTTGACCTATGACGCTACTTTCCGGCTGTATTGCCTTGGGGCAATAACCGGTTGTAGCATGACAAAATTTGCCGGTTGTATTGCCTTGGGGCAATAGCCAGTTACAAATTTTAAGATATAATTCCGAAGTAAATTAGGGTAAACGGGGTCCGGCTGTAATGCTTTTGGGCAAAGCCGGCTGATTAACAAGATTTAATTCACCGTCTGTATTGCCTTGGGGCATTAGCCGGGTGTATATTGTTTGCGATAGGTCATTCGAACGGACATGGGTTATTTTTAACCTAATCGGTTAAAGCCGTTTGAGTTTATGACGCATAGAACAATGTACCACCCGAAAGGGAGATGTTCTCTTCGACAAATTCATCTAGATGGGCGTCGCCAGATGCCTGTTTATGGTTAAAGCAGGTGGTTTAGATTATGTTGGCTCTGTGCCTTTAAACGTCTAAGTTAGGTACTTAGCATTTTAACAGCTAAGTTAGGCACTTAGCATTTTATTTGGTTAAGCAAATGGATGCCCGGCTGTGCATTGCATCATTAGGTCTTAATAGGTGCCCGACTGTGTATCGCACAGGGGACTTGAAAGATGCCCGGTTGTGCATTTCACATGGGACTTGGAAGATGCCCGGATGTGCATTGCACAGGGGACTTGGAAGATGCCCGGATGTGCATTTCACATTGGGACAAACACAAAAAATTGAAATAAAGTATTACTTTCATTCATTTACTCTATTTACAAAAAATAATTACATCTCCTTAGAAGTAGTACTTTTTCAAGTTATCTACATTCCAGGTTCTGGCCAACTTCCTGCCGTCTGGCGTTTCCAGGCGGTAGGTGCTGCCTCGTACTTCTACAAAAATCTGGTAGGGACCTTCCCAGTTGGAGATTAGCTTTCCTTGTTCATTTGCCCTACCGGTTGCCTCCATTTTTCATAACACAAAGTCTCCCACTTTGAGGGGCCGCTTGTGTACTTTTTTGTTGTAAGCCCTCGTCATTCTCAGACGGTATATCTCATGATGCAAGGCGGCGTTGCCCCTGCGCTCCGGGAGTGAATCCAATGCTAGACGCATGGCCTCCCAATTAGCCTCTTCGTCATAGAGCATGACTCGGAGTGTTGACTCATAAAGTTCAATAGGCAAGACGGCTTCAGTGCCATATGCCATGAGAAACGGGGTCTCACCGGTTGCCCCCTTTTTCTATTGTCCTGATGGCCCAAAGGATGTGAGGTAACTCATCCGCCCAAAGACCATCGGCTCTTTCAATCTTCTTTTTTATGCCGTCTGAGATGAGCTTGTTGAAGGCTTCAACTTGGTTGTTTACTTGGGGTCGGACAACAGATGCAAAACAGTATGAGATCCCCTGATCTCCCAACCAACTCTTGAGGGTAGACGTTTCAAATTGAGGACCGTTGTCAAACACCATGGACATAGGAACCCCAAACCGGGTGACGATGTTCCTCCAAATGAAGGAGATGACATCCTTTGTCTTGATGCCTTTGACGGCCTCTACCTCGACCCATTTGGTGAAGTAGTCTACAGCCACCAGAATATATCTTCTGCCGCCTGTGGCAGGCGTATAAGGACCTAAGATGTCCATGCCCCACTTTGCAAATGGAACCGGGTTGTAGATGACCGTCAGGTCTGTTGCCGGACGGTGTATGAGCCGGCCAAACCTCTGGCACTTGTCATATTTCTTCACTAATTCCATGGCATCTGCCTCAAGGGTGGGCCAAAAGTAACCTTGCCGCCTGACCCTCTTTGCTAGAGTCCTGCCGCCTATATGTGACGCACAAAAGCCCGCATGCAGGTACTCTAGCACCTCTTTTCCCCTTTCTGGGGTAACACACTTCAGCAACGGCTGGAGGTAAACCTTTCTGAAGAGTTCTCCCTTGTACATTTCAAAGCTCAAAGCTCGTTTTTTCAGTGCAGCCGCTTTTAAAGAGGCATCAAGCAAAGTGCCGTCTACCAAATAATCCCGGATAGGGTCCATCCAGGTAGAGCTTTGGTCAAGAATTCCAATGGGGTCATGTTCAATACTTCTTTTTTCATGACCTCCCAGAAGACTAACCTAGGCGTATCACAAGTGGCGGATGAGGCCAATTTGGACAAAGAATCCGCCTGATTATTTTCTGACCGGGGCACCTGACTTAGATGGAATTCGTCAAGTGTCCTCGCCTCATCTTTGACTGCCTGAAGGTATTTGATCGTTGCCGGATGGGTGGCCTCATAGTCACCATTGAATTGGCTAACAATCAATTGAGAATTAGAACAGGCGTCAACTTTTCTTGCCCCTGCCGCCTTACACATGTGTATACCGGCTAACAAGGCTTCATTATCATCCTCATTGTTTGAATCTTGAAACTTGAATCATATTGCATATTCATACGTATCCCCTTCTGGAGATTTTCAAATTACGCCTGCACAACAGCCGTTCAAGGTAGAGCAGCTTCCGTCTACGAATAACTTCCAAACCTGATCAGAATTTTCCGGCTGTTCCAGCCTAGTCATTTCAACAATGAAGTCGGCAAACGCCTGACCTTTCACTGCCCGCCTAGGTTCGAAAGTTATCTCCAAGCTTTGCATTTCAACAGCCCAATTGATCATTCTGCCGGATGACTCTATAGTAATCATTGGACGCTTGAGTGGCTGGTCAGTATAGACAATCACCGGATGAGCTAAGAAGTAGGGCTTCAACCACTTGATTTCTTTGTAAAGAGACAACCCAAATTTTTCAATCATTGGGTACCGGAGTTCAGCATTTCTCAGTATATGGCTGATGAAATACACCGGGAGCTGTTTGCCGTCTCTCTTAGCAAGGAGAATAGCACTAAGGGAGTGATTTGAGACGGCTAGGTACATGTAGAGAACCTCCTTAGGCAGGGGGCTCACTAGCCTTGGCAAAGAATGCAAGTGTTGCTTTAACCTCTGAAATGCCGCCTCAGCCTCTTCTCCCCATTCAAATCTAGACCTCTTCCTGATTGCTTGGAAGAAGTAAAGGCACTTGTCACCTGACCGGCTGAGGAATCTTCCCAATGCCGCCAGGCACCCGGTTAGCTTCTGGGCCTCCTTAACAGTGCGGGGTGATTTCATGTCAATCACCGCCTGTACCTTTTCCGGATTGGCCTCTATGCCTCTTTGATCAATCAGAAACCCGAGGAACTTCCCAGACTCAACACCAAAGACACACTTCTTGGGATTAAGCATGACCTTGTGCCGCCTGAGGGTGGTGAAGGTTTCTCGGAGGTCAGCTAGGTGATCCGCCTATAGCTTGGATTTGACTATCATGTCATCAATATACGCCTCTACATTCCTTCCGATTTGATTGGTGAAAACCGTGTTGATCATTTGTTGGAAGGTAGCAGGCGCGTTCTTCAACCCAAACGACATCACCGTGTAGCAGTAAAACCCCTGATCAGTGACGAAAGTCGTCTTTTCCTAATCCTTCTTCCATAGGGGAATCTGATGGAAGCCTGAGTAGGCATCCATAAAGCTCATCAAGGCATGGCCGGCTGTGGAGTCAACCAGACTATCAATCTTAGGAAGCGGATAGCTATCCTTCGTGCATGCCTTGTTCAGATCTGTGTAATCTACACACATCCGCCAGGTACCATTTGGCTTCTTGACAAGAACAACATTTGCTACCCAATCCGGGTAATAGCATTGCCGAATGAACCCAGCATCCAGGAGCTTTTTCACCTCGGCCGCTGCCGCTTGAGACCTCTCCTCGCCTTGATCCCTCTTCTTTTGCCTAACCGGCTTTATTTTGGGATCAACGGCTAACTTGTAGGCAGCTAGATCCGGGCTGACGCCTGGCATCTCCTCCACTACAAAGGCAAAAATGTCTTTGAATTCTCTCAAAAGTTGGAGCAGGTTTGACCCCAACTTTTCAAAAGCTACCGTCTCAACCTTAACTGTTCTGTTAGGACGGCTGTCGTCTAGGACGACATCCACACTCTCACCAGCCGGCTGGGGCCGGGAGTCATCCGGCCTTTCCCCGGCTAGTGATTGCTATTTTGTTTTTCTGGCGGGGGCCATCTGGTCCGCCTTTCTCTTTTTACCGGCTGCCTTGAAGGCAGGCGCGGCTTCCTTGTCCTCGAGGTCAGCAGGTTCCTCATTATGACCGACTGCTATAACAGTCGGCCTGACGTTTGAGAGATAACACTCTCTTGCCGTCTTTTGATCCCCGCTTAGGGCACCCACTGATCCATCATCCCTCTGAAACTTGATCATCATAAGAGAGGGGATGATGACCACCTTAGACTCGTTGAGGGTGAGGCGACCCATAATAAGGTTGTAGGCGGTGAATTCCTCGACCACCAAAAACTTGACAACCATGTGTCTCCCTTCCCCCTTGTCTTCTAGCCGGATGGGTAGGTCAATCCTCCCTACCGGATGCACTACCCCTCCCCCAAAGCCGACTAGGGGGTGGGGAGCCTTGTGCATGCTGCTAGGCTTATACTTGAGCTTTGTCAAGCATTAATAGTTGATCAAGTCAGATAAGCTCCCGGTATCGATTAAGATCCGGCCAACTCATTGATTGGAAACTTTGCATTCGATGACAATGGGGTCATCATGGGGCCGCCTGACCATGCCCCTATCCTTCTCAGAGATGAAGAACTTAGGGAAGGTGTCTTTCGACGCCTAGCCCTCATCCTTTGGGCTGGATAATTTTCTGATGTTATCCTTGGTGCCCCGGATGGTGGGACCTCCGCTTGCGAAGCCGCCTGCTATGGTGAAGATGTGCTCTTCATCAATTTCATAGCTTGCAGCCGGCTTTCTGGACGGTTGTCCACCGCTTGATTTAGGGTTGCCCTTGGACTTCACCAGGTAGGACTCTAGAGCCCCCTCATCAGCCAGACGGTCCAATAGCCGCTTGAGGCTATAGTAACCATTGGTGTCATGGCCAACGTCCTCATGGAACTAGCAGTACTTGCTTTTGTCTCTGTTCTTGACAGAGCTTTTCATTGCAGCCGGTTTTTCAATTGTCAACCGGTCCTTTATCTCCATGAGGATGGAGGAGCAGTCTTTGTTGAACTCGTACTTGCGGACGTACGGTTCCAACTTCCTTTGCTTCTTCTGGGACGGCTGACCTAGGCGGTCTGCTGCCCAGACTTCTTTTCTTTTCTTTTCTTCTTTTTTGGCCGGTTGGGTAGGCCGACTATCTCTCCTGTCGAACCGCTTGGGTTCCGACGGATGCTTGATGGCGCAGAGCTCAGTTGCCTGTATATAGGCCTCCGCCTCCATCAGCGCCTCTTGGAGGGTAGCTACCCTCTTGCGGACCAGGTCGAATTTGAAAGTTGACCCATCCTTTAGACCCTTGAAGAAGTCTGTGTATGCAACTTCGTCAGACAACCCCTGAATCTGAATTCTCATCAGATTGAACCGCCTGACATAGGAGCGAAGTCCCTCCTTGTCACCATGCTGGATTGCCCCTAGGTCGAGACTTGTCTTTTTTGCAGGGATGTTCATGAAAAAGTTGGACGCAAACAGATATGCAAGCGTCTTGAAGTTGTTGATACACCCAGCCGGCAGGTTGCCGAACCATCGCTGGGCAATGCCCTTCAATGTAGCCGGGAAGCAACTGCACCATGCGGCGTCATCCAACCCCTGTAGGTACATGAGGTTGGTGTATGCCATTAGGTGATCTTCCGGGTTGGTGGTACCGTCGTAGGCACCAACCAACACATTTTTAACCTTGGCCGGCTGTGCCGTCTCGGTTATTTCCCGGAAGAAAGCCGAAGGCTGTTCCCCAAGGTTAAGCAGATGGAGCTGCCAGTCCATAGGCTGGACTTGGTATGCCGCCTGACCCCTGAAGGGAGCCGACTGCATGAATGGAGATCCATACGGAGCGTATTGCTGTTGAGGCACATACGGAGCCTGCTGGATCACACACCGCGTGACTGACTCCCTTGCTGCGTCTCTGAATGCTTCATAGAAGCATTCCGAAACTGTCTAAGTAGGTCGACGTAGAGACCGACTGAGTCATGCTCTGACTTCTCTTCTCCTGGATGAACATCCGGGCGTCAGAGAAAGTCTTCTTTGACCCATCCGGCTATGTATGCCGGATGGCCTTCCTTTGCCCTGATTCTGGGAAACGAAGTTTAGATAGGTCGATCAGGGGCCCATCTGTCCCCTTGGGGTTGGGGTGAGGAGTAGGCACCCGGTCTTTGATTTGCTTCTTCCCGGAGGAAGAAGGCTTCTTCGCCGACTGACCCTTGCTTGAGCTAGTTGACTTCTTGATAATGTCCTTTATTTCCCCTTTGAAACTTGTCATGAATTTCATGAGCTCGTCTCTGGTGATGGGGACATCACCCTTCGCCGGCTGGGGGTTGTCCCACAGGCTTGCCGCCTGGGTTGCTGGGACCAACTTTATCGGGGCCCCTTTCCCTTGTTTCCTTGGAACGCGTGCGCCTACAGCGGAATGACCCGTCTGGGGCCATGTAGGTTTCGACATCGTAGTCGTCACCACTGCCACTTTCATGGTCCGTATGGACCTCAAGGTCAGTCGTAGGCCGGCTGCCCTTTGCATTCGGTACAGCATCAGATGTCATCTCAGTAGTACTCTCCCCACAGACGGCGCCAAATGTTTCGGATGTTTTTAGTCCCTCGGGAGAGTTACAAT
Source organism: Chenopodium quinoa (assembly GCF_001683475.1). Lineage (NCBI taxonomy): Eukaryota > Viridiplantae > Streptophyta > Magnoliopsida > Caryophyllales > Amaranthaceae > Chenopodium > Chenopodium quinoa. The sequence continues at coordinate 516,910 of NW_018744469.1, forward strand.
ACTGAGTATGAGCGCCTGCCTTTTGTACCTGCAAAACCACGAAACTCCGGTTGGGTGGAGTTCCGCCTCCGAAGATCAAGTTAGTATGATTCCGGATGAGTAAGCATGCGGAAAGTAAAATGGTTGTTTCCCTTTGATTCAAGGAGATTCCGCAATTAATATTGCTCGGGATTTGTGTATGTATTTATGAATGCCAATAAATGAGGATGATTCCCCTATTTATAGCAGATGAGAATCTGCTCCCCCATTGGGGGTTCAATGCCACGTGGCATCCTCTGATTAGATCCTTTGGTGCCTGTATGAGGGTGACACGTGTCAGGCCCTCATTGGGCCACGTGGCAGGAGTAATTTTTACCCCAATCATTACCCGAAATAACCTGAACCAAAAAACTTGAATAGGTTGATATCCAAAATAACCTAACTCGATCAACCGGATAACTCAATCTAGATTTTGCCTTGTATCGACATAATAATTTAGCATGACTCAAGTTTGAAATAGAATGGTCCGACCTGACTCGACCCAGACACCTGAATTGACACAACTAAGTAATAGAAGATAATTGCCCACAATAGAGGTGTCAAAAAACTACCCGACCAATCCGACCTGAAAACCGGGTCCAAAAAAATTTAACTTAAATATTACCTTGTTTAATCACAATAATTTAATATGATTCAAATTTAAAAATAGACCAACCCGATTTCACCCAACTCAATTCATATACCCAAATTTAAAAAGTCCCAAAGTCCCCGCACCAAATCAAACTGCTACTTCGTGACTTCCACCTCAATTTACGCGGCGTTCATAAATTTTGTTCATCGTTCTCTCTATTTTCAACTCTTTACAATTTATTGTCAAAAAATATCTTTCAAATTTCTCTTGAAAACTCAACAAAAATGGCGAACAACCCAGTAGAAGAATCAATCCCGCTGATAGGAACCACCAACACTAACGAAAACCAATCGAACCTAGAATCAGAATCAAGCCCTTTGTTGCGAACCACCGACACCAACAAAAACCAATCAAACCCAAATGCTACAATCGATGATTCAAAGCTTCCTCCATCTCCGCCGCCGAAACAACCGCCTGTTCCGAAGGTATCTCAGCCTCAGGTGGCCGAAACCTACGGTTGGTCTGCTGATGGCTTTCCTATGGATGTGGTTGGTCAACCTATGATGAGCCGAACTCCCTGGAATTCTGGCCTTTGTTCTTGTCTTGGTCGCAATGATGAGTTTTTTAGCAGCGATCTTGAAGTTTGTGAGTATTTCTTTTTTTTTTTTTTTTTTTTTTTGTTAATTATGAATTATTTTATAATTTCCGCTGAATTGGGGTTTTGTGGATAGAATTTGTTGATTATTTTGATAGATATAAATTAAGCTTGTGATTGTTGGAGAGATTTGAGTTTTTTTTTTTTCCTTTTAATAGGGATTGCGTAATTTGCTTAATTACAATTTCTTGAATGTCTTATTACCATTGGTGAAGGAAACATTGATCATGGGTTGACGTTGTTTCTTGAATGTCATATTACTCATATAACCATTTGTAGATGACACAAATTAGTTCTGGTTTATGTTGAAACCCATCAATTGCCATGTATAGATCCGCTATTGAGGGTCTTCGGAGTCGCGTGCAACCTTAGCTTTTGCTATTTTCTTGATATTTTTACACCTAAATTGCATTGGTAGGAAAATTATTTGCTTTATTAGTTATGTTTTCGTATTAATTGCATTGCTTTATTAGAAGATGTTCTTAATGAAAGGAGGTTGTGGTGGTTGTTAGTAATTTTGGTGGATGAGAGAATAAAAGGGAGGATAGGAAATAGAATTATGCTCGGAGTTCATTACCTTAAAATGAAGATGATGTTTACCCACCCTTTCCTAATGTAATTGATTATCCCTGTATGAATGTAATAAGAACCCACGGCTGCCTCTTCCAAGTACCATTGCCTCCACATCAGCCTCATTGTTTAAGACCTAATTACCCCTTTCCCTCGTCTCAAGCGTGGCCTGTGGGGTAATTTTTCTGGTAATCTATACTTTCAGTTAAGTTGAAGCTCTTATGTGGAATTTAAATCTATGACATTGGAAGAGAGATTGCTTTTATCCATTGAGTCAAAAGCATTGTAGACTGCAGTCTAAGCTTTTACTGTGCTTTTGTCTGATGTATAGTGATACCAGATTAATTATTGCTAGTGAATATGCATTTGCTATTGGAGCTTAAGAAGTTTGAACTCTGGATTTGAAAAGATCTTTAAAAGGAAAGTCCATGAAAGTAAAAAGTTATTTTTACAAATTGTAGTTCCAGAGCAAGGGTTCAAAGTTATATCCACGATACACTTCCTGCCAACTGCTTTTTCTGAAATTTGACTAAATTGGTCACTACTGTCATTTGTTTTGTTTTAGAACCATATCAGCATATCCTTAATTCCTTAGGTCCCCTTGCCAAGAGCTGTTTGGTGACATGCCTTGATTCCAATGTATGTGATTACAGTAATATAATATCTTGAATTAGGAATAGATGTATATGCTTGCCAAGAATTTATTAAAAGGTTCATGCGTGGTATTAAATTTTGACCGCATCACCGCTGTAAAGAATTTTGAGCTTACCACAACCGAAATATTAGGCTACAGCAGCCTCGTACCATCCGTAATGGCCGCGAAAGTGGTTCCGTAACCGTTACTAAGACTCACTGTAATCTTGAAATCATGACCACATCCAAGATTTTAAAACAAGGGTTCATGAGAAGTTGAGAACTTTAGATTTACTATCTAGGTAAAACTCTTTCTTTAGTATATCTCGAACATACATTTTATACTAAGAAAAGGCATTTAAACTCTAGATTTTCTTTTAAATTGACAGGGAACTGCTAAAACCAAAATTAAAATAACTTATATGTATAAGGGGATAGATACTGACTGTGAATGGGATTGTTTTGAGCAAGTGAGAAAAGTTCTGGTCTTTTTGGAAAGGCTAATGTATAAATGGTGTCAATTTGATCTTTTCATGTTCAAAGAAGATGTCTAAATGTGAATTAAATCCCTGAAATGTTGTGAACATGTGAGGCAGTATCGCTAAAACATGTATTTCCTTTATACTATAAATTTGCTTTCGCAAGGAAAGGTTTGGCTCTCTCCAATGATAGGAATCTTGTGACTGTTTGATAATAAGGAAGTACTGTATGGTTTATCAACACAATCAGCTTGTATATATATAGTTTCAGGTAGTTGTTAAGGGGAGGCTTGACTGGCAAATATCATTTATTGTTTTTATCTAATTCATAAGTATCAAACCTTTATAGAACTGGATCTGTAAATAATTCCTGTACAAGTTGACTGGCCGTTTGCCTTTTTGATTAATGGAGTCAACATTGGCTGAGACTGTAAATCATTAATAATACAGATAATGAGTTGCTATTTCAAGTGTTCATCCAAAAAAATTTACTGATTCGGGCTCTATTGAGGCCACTCATTATTATCCAGGTTTCATATCATGCCTTAGTTAATTTGTGCAAAAGCATATGCGTAGTATTATGTGAGTGATATATTTCTTACCCTAGCCAAATATTTTGGTTTTCAGGTCTTCTTGGAAGTATGGCACCGTGTGTTCTCTATGGAAGCAATGTCGAGAGGCTGGGGTCAACCACGGGGAGTTTTTCTAATCATTGCTTGTCTTATGCTGCTCTGTACCTGATCGGAAATTCCTTATTTGGGTGGAACTCTTTGGCTCCTTGTCTTTCATATACAAGCCGTACTGCTGTTCGTCGTACTTTCAATCTTGAGGCAGGTTCTTTTACTCAATGATGTGGTTGTTATGTCTTTACTTTCTACTTTAATACCAATCTTTTGTGCATAATTACTATCCAACTTTGTTTGCACTTGCTCTTTGGCTTTTTCCAACAGTTGAAAACCCAAACTGGACATTCAGTGTAGTGGACGCAGCCTTGTGCATTTTGGATATATGAACTGGACTCTTGATATTTTGTAGCTCAATTGCATCCATTATTATAATTTATTACTGCCAATCTGTGATCTGATAGGACACAATTTACTGATGAAAGCTAAAAAACAATGGTTTATCTCATAAACATGTATTTTAGTGAGATCAATATAGGTTTACTGACAAGTTACTGTATTTACGTCTTTATTTGACAACTTTTTTTGAATCATTCTTTTTCCTTCTCTTTGTAAGGGAGATCTGGAAATAAAGTGGACAGTATTATATTTTAATGTTCCCTGATAAATTTTGACAATGAAACCTTAGCCCTAAAATTTTTGAATATTGTGTTCTTTTAAATTTATGCGTATGGATGTTAATTCACTTAAAATCCAAACTTCTTTGACATAAAGTTAAACAGGAAATAGGATGAATCAACATTCTTTTACAAGCTGTTTGAAATTTGTTAAGCCTTTGCTTGACATTCATGGGTTTGGTCTGACATGCATATTTAGGTTGTTGCTTTTGGTGCTTTGTGTGATCAAGGATGTAATCATGTAGTGTAATTACATGTGCAAAAACATGGACATGTGATCCAAAACCCTTATATAATGTGAGAGCATTATGATTTGGCTTGAGGTTTGGTTGGTTTTGATAAAATTATCTTCTTATATTTGGTAGTCTTGTGCAGCATGTGTGTGTGTGTTTTAATTATGATTTTGCTTTGGAAAGTATGGGTCAAAGAAGCAGTATATGCATTTTTTAGGAGTATAGGTGTTAGGATCCACCACTCGATTGTGACAATAGGTCAGCTGCTATTCTGTTTTTCATTAAATGTCTCTTGAATGATTTGAAAGCCTCTACTGATCTGCTGAAGTCTAATGCCCTTAATCTTCCACCAATATTAGACTAATCAATTAAAGTTTTAAGGAAACCTTTCACAAAGATAATTGGTTTATTTTCTTAATAGGGAAATTGTGAGGCTCTAACACGAAACTATGGGTGTTGTGGAAGCATTTTTGATGATGAGATGCAACGGGAACAGTTGGAAACCGCTTGTGACTTTGCCACCCATGCCTTGTGTCATCCATGCTCACTCTGCCAGGAAGGTCGGGAGATTCGTCGAAGGCTGCCACACCCTGCTTTGAATGCTCAGGCAGTGCTGGTTATGGTTCCTCCTGGGGGACAGGCTATGGGTCGTGATCAACCATGAAAGCACTCTCATATTGTGCCCTGAATATCTTTAGTGATATGTCTATACTTGATCGATTATGTTTAATAGACCTGCAGTAAGCAGCTGTGCAGTATTACTTTTGTGTGTTGATGTTAGAAACATGAAAATGGAAGAAGTGTGAATTATGTCGACTTTACTATCAATCTGCAATACACACATTCTTCCTTTTTAGGGAAGTGATGCATTATCTGGATTTAATGATAAGGTTGCGTTTTTGCAGCTCCTAGATTGCAGTATTGCACAAGTGTTTAACCTCAAGAAAAGACAGTTTTACTTGAGGTAAAACAAAAACTACTATTGAAGATCGGTTTAGTATTGCTGTAGTTTTATGTTTTTGGTTTTTTGTTTTTCAAAAACATATGATATATTGTATGTCATAATGAATTAAAAAATTGTCAAACTTGTTAAAATTGTAATAATTTAAAAACTGAGTAATTGACAATACAAAAGTGAAAATAACTTAATTTAGTATCTATTCGGTGTCACTGTAGTTTATTTTTTTGGATTTTTGTTTTTCCGAACAATATGATAAAAAATTTGTCGAATTTGTTTTAATTATAATAATTTTGAAATTGATAACAGAGAAGTGGAAATAACTTAGAAAACAAAAAACAACCGTTTATTTCTTGTGTATAGTTTCCAAAAAAAAAAAAACGATCACAACCAATCCCTAATAACTAAATCGAAAAAAATTTATAGTTTGGTGACATAACATCTATCCCCCATTAGACATTGAAGGATCATACAAAGTTGCAGATTGCATAGTTGTCAATTTTATAATAATATAAAAATAGTATTTAAACTATGATCCTTCATTTATATAGGCAAGGGATATCAAATACTCCCTTTGTTAATTAATTTTTGTTTGTCCCAATTTTCTTTTTAATCCGTCTTTTTAATTGCCCTTTTTTATTTTTGGAAATATAATCACTCCTTTTCTCTCATAATCATCCCATTAACCCCACCACCGTTTATTGTCATCATTTTTTTTCTAACCAAAAATTAATAAAGTAACATACATTACCTTTACAGAGGAAAAAAAAAAGGACGGAGGGAGTTAAGGCAAGGGGTGATGATGGTGTGCCCTATATTACATTGACACTGGTACGGGTATCCGATATTGGTATGGTTCCGAGTGTCCGATACGTCATTTTCTAAAATTTAGGAAACGGAGACACCGTCTTAACTTTGGACTTGGATACAGATACTTTAATAAAAATTTTTAAGGAAAAAAAAAATCAATCACAAAAATGTTTTTATTTGGCAAAGATCAAAAATCTTTTGAGTCGATATTTATTCAATAAATTTTAATACATATCTTTTAAATAACTAAGATAAATAATATAATATTTAATTCAAACATTATTAAATCTCATGGAAGCTGGTTTGGGAAGCCAAACCAAACCAGATTTATTATTAAAAAAATGAGCACCACAAAGCTTTTCTGTACCAATTTCTTGGGAAACCCCAAAGCTTTTTTTTTTTTAAATAAATGTACAGTAAATCTCTTTCTTAGGAGACTAGAAAAGCTTTTTAAATAAAGTTATTTCTCAAAAAAAATAAAATAAAGGTAAAGAAATACATAAAACCCTTCATCTTTCTTTAATGGCCGCTTTCTTAGTTCTTCCCTCTCTACTCTCTCTCTCTAGAAGCTTCTTTTCTTCAATGGCTGCTGTGACTTCATCTTCCTCCCTGCTTCACTACAACATAACCGTACCCAAGAGCTAGACGACGAGTCCAAACAAATTTCATACCCGGATCCGTACCGTGACGGGTCGTACCGACCCGAGTTTGACGACAAAAATGCCGTGTCCGAGTAACATAGGGTGCATGTGCCCCTAAAAAGTCTAACACCGTACTTCGGTACCACCCCTCATTCTTTTAATATGTTATTATAGGCCTTGTTTAGTAATCGGCTACTAGCTATTTCTCTTGTGAACTGCTATTCGTCGTTCGCTAATTATAGGGTGACACTCCCATTTTTAGGTGAAATGACTTTTTTGTCCTTGTGTGTATTTTTTCTATATAAGGGTCCACCATAAGTCACTTTAGATATCGACAAGTTAAATATTATTCCCGAGCCCACCACTTGTGTTAAAAAAATCCCGATGCCCAAAAAATCCCGACCCCACTATTGTACGGTAATCCCGAGCAATTTAAAAATCCCGAGGCACAAACGGAAAGTGTATCGAGCCGTGTTAGACGATGAACGACGACAACGTTCATACGCCTAAAAAAAAGGAAATTCTGGGCGGATCCCACTTAAGCTTCCGGAAATTTTGGACAGAAGCTTATATATATATATATATATATATATATATATATATATATATGTATATATTTTATTATTATTTTTTTTTAACGTTAGTGCCTGTTTTATTATTATTATTATTATGAAAATAGTGATATTAGTTAATATTACTTTATATTATGTATTATTTGTTAATGTTATGTACTTATTATTATTATTATGGTTATTATTATTATTATTATTAATTTTGTTAATATTACTAATTTTTTTGTTATTATTATTATTATTATTATTATTATTATTATTATTAAATTTAAAATACTAATCCTTGCGTGTTTTATGTGTTTCTGTTGTAATTTTATAGGATTCGAAGGTTGAAGGAGGCGGTGACGTTGTGAATTACAGTGCACATTTTGTGACAGACACGGTTTTTCGAACGTTTGAGGATGCAGTAAAATGGGCGAATGCTGTTGCCATAAATCTAGGATTTATTTTGGTGAAATCGTCTTTCAACAAAAACAGAGATGGTCGACCATATCGGTATTTGAGATGTGATCGGGGACGCAGGAGTAAGCCGAGAGATCTTGAGAACGCAATTCAGAAGGACACAAAAACCAAAGCCAATGGTTGTCCTTTCTACATCAAGATATACTACGAGTTCATCACCAACAGTTGGATTATCCGGGCGAAAAATGATGAAATTGGGACCCACAACCATCCAATGATTGCGTATCCAGAGGGGCATCATAAAATTAGTGGGTTGAGCCCGGATGCGAAGCAGGTTGTGTGTGACATGACGAAGTATAAGGTTGCACCGCGTAACATCATGGCGACTATTGCCGAGCAGTTTCCCGATGATCATCCAAACATCAGACACATCTACAACTGTCGGAATGACCTGAGATCGGAGATGTCTGACGGCAGAGGAGTTGTTCAGTAGTTTCTATATTTGGCGAGACAGAGTCAGTATCTTTACTGGGTCATGTCTGATGATGAAGGTGTTTTACAGCACGCCTTTATGGCGCACCCAGTCACGGTAGAAATCTTTCGAACGTACCCATATGTGATCGGTATGGATTCCACTTACAAGACCAACCAATACGGGATGCCATTCTTTGAGATAGTTGGTGTGACACCGACAAATCAGAATTTCCTCGTTGCTTACATGTTCATGCGCAACGAGTGCACGACAAGCTATCAATGTGTTTTGCAGAGATTGAGAGACTTGATTGGGTATAATAAGAAATCGTCGGTTATCTTGTCAGACCGTGAGCTTGAGCTATGTGCGGCCTTGAGGGAAGTGTTTCCAAGGACCCCGCACTTACTTTGTCGATGACACATTAACAAAGATGTAGAGGCTCGGGTCACTGCTATGTTAAAAAACAAGAAGATCAGTGCGCAATTCAAAAATGGGAAATGGAAACGTATCATGGATGCTGCAACCGAGGAGGATTATGATGTTGCTGTAGATACAATGAAAGATCGGTGGGTAAGTTATCCAGCGGTGATACAATATGTTGAGAGAACATGGCTTTGTCATAAAATGAAGTTTGTGACATTCTGGACAAACCAAGTTCTTCATCTAGGCAACACCAGCACTTGCAGAGTTGAGAGCCAACATTCGGCCGTGAAGATGTGGTTTGAATCTTCGACAGGTTCGCTGTTTGGACTTTGTTATAGTTATTGATTAATATTAATATTTTTATTGTTATGATGATGATTTTTTTTTTGTTATGATTATTATTATTTTGATTAATACCGTATGGGCCCGAGTTCATTGCCACATTGGTAATCAAATCATCGTAATTCGTAACGGTTTAGAGGCATCTAGGTCGAAGATTAGTCAGAAGTACCAACAATTGCCACTGCCACGTATTAACGGCAAGGTGTCTCAGCATTGTTTGAAGGTTCTCGATGACGAGACGAAAATGATGAGGGAGCTGAGCTATCAGGTGTATGAGCGATGTGGATGTGCAATGCGTGTCACCCACGGTTTGCCCTGTGCTTGCCAGATACATGACTCTCTAGCTGCGGGGACAGGGTTGTATATCAGGAAAATTCACCCGTTCTGGAAGACCTTGGTTATCGGTGATGGTGATGATGGACCGATGTTCGGTAATGACTCGACCGAGGACACCGCACATTTTCGTTCTCTGATGGATGAGGTAATCGGTAGTGATCCTGCTGTTCTTCGAAACGTATCTCGCATCATTGAAGAAGAACTACATCCGGATCATTCAGAACTCGGAGATACTGCTGTAAACCACCAGGTTCGTGGTCGACGAAGAAACAAGGATACAAGACGTGATCCTTGTTATTTTGAACATGTGAACCGCCAGAATACTGCACGTGGTGCACGCCAAACAGATAAGATTGACTATTGTGATTTTCACGTATTTCATTATTTACTGTACTAATAACTGAACCCTAAATTTGTGTAGAAGATCCATGTGACATTAGCCAAAGCCGTTATTGACACATGCTTCCAGGACCGATGTTGCCTTACATTACAGGATGGAAGGATGTCATCGGCGATGGTAACTGCGGCTTTCGTTGTGTGGTCGAGTTCTTCTTCGGTGATCAAGGACGATGGTATGATGCTCGAGAAACAATAGCAAACGAGGTCCTTGGTTATCCAGCCCTGTACGAGAGGATTTACGGGCTTGGAAGACTTGGGATCAATGTGGAGCGAATTAGATGGGACGGTGGGGCGGTTGATTCACGTCATTGGATGGCTGCAATTCAAGATTTATTTCTTATTGCTAATTGGTTCAACGCAATGGTTATTATTCTTGGTGTTGGCACCGTACCAACCTGCTACTACCCATGCCTCACGATTTTGCCGTTGCGGGCACGAAGGGGGGTCACTGCACCTGAACGAGAGTTTGTGATCGCTACAGTTGTGGGCTCACATTTTATCTATATTGACCTTGCACCAGATTCACCTCTTCCCCCGATTGCAGGTTGGTGGACCGAGAACCATGAGCCAAGTGTTGACGGTTGGGATCAGATTCACCTCATCAGATACAGGCACTCTACCCGACGAGTACATGGGGGCGCTCCCATCTGACTGATGCTCCCCCGACCAAGTACCAGCAGACCCGTACTGCTGCTCATGATGAAACGGTGCCTCCGAAGGTCCTGCACCACCTAACTCCCTCCTAACTGATGCATTCAAACGTCTTGATCTTGCATGTCGAGCGCCCGAACCATCAATCTGCATTAAATAAGTACAAAATCAGATTTCATTAATACTTACACACACAACTATGATATCAAACTTGAATCGCTAATATTCAAATTCAAAAATATCATTTCAAAACTATAATAAACCAAATCAAATAAACAATAATAACAACATTACCAAGGATCAATAATAACTAATAATAATTTGACAATAATAAACCACAAAACCGACAATGGTAATAACAACAACAACAATAAGAACAACAATGGTAATAACAACAACAACAATAATTTCAATCCATTTTTTTAGTCGAAAAAATATTAATAACGAGGAAAAAAAATTCCGAAACTAATAAAAATACATAACAATAACAACAACAACAACAATATAATCACGAGGAAAAACAATATAATTACATAACAACAATAATTACAATAACAACAATACATAGCATTAATAATTACATAACAACAATACATAACAATAACAATACATAACAATAACAACAAAAACAATAATCATATTAGTCCAAAAAAAATAACATAACAATAATCACGAGGAAAAAAAAATTCCAAAATTAATAAAAACCATAATACATAATAATTACACATAACAATAACAATAAAAACAATTAAAATTATATTACTAAAAAAAAAAATTACATATCAATAATTACGTGGAAAAAAAAATTCCGAAATTAATAAAAAACAAATACATAACAATAACAATCAAATTATATTACTCAAAAATAATGAAAAAAATATACTAATCACGAAGAACAGAAAAAAAAAAATTACGAAAAAACCCAGACTTCCGCCTGAAATTTCCGAAAGTCTGGGGAAATTTCAGGCGGAAGTCTGGGTTTTTTCGTAATTTTTTTTTCAAAATCAGAAACAATACAACTACAACCAACCTGCTCGCCGCCACTAACACAGCCCCACGACCACCGTATGTAAGCCTAATGCGTCGCCCATCCGCCATACCCGGATTCAACCTTTGATTGCTGTTCGTTGTTCTTTGTTTGATTTTCAAAGTTTGGGGTTTTTTTGAATAAAATTTTCTGATTTTTTTTTAATTTCTGACTTTTTTTTAGAGAGAGAAAATTTTAGAAAGAGAGTGTGGGGGTTGTGAAATGACTTGTGCGTTTCGGAAGTCAGTTTCTCGAGTATTTATGTACGAGGGGAAAATTAGGAAATTCAAGTAAAAAATGCGAGCGTCACCTCGTAATTTGCGAACAACGTTTAACAACACCCTTTCTCTTGGGTGGTCTAACCAACTATTTGCATTGACTTTTTATATTGGTTGTATGATTGTTGGCTCTTAATAAATATGTTTGGTGAAGTTGGTTGCTGGCTATAAATGAGCTTTAAGGGCATTGGTATACTTTATTATCTAATAATTATTATTACACAAATTCTTAAATAAACCTGGTCCACAATAAATTTATTGTGGACCAGAAATGACACGTGCCAGCTACCCCTACTACCAGCTTCTTACAAATTACTACAACAATCTATTTTTTTTCCCTTTCTTTCTTTTCGCAAAACAAAACGCACCTTAGCTTACACTTTCTCTCTCTTCCAAGCTTCCCTTCTTCCATTTTCTCTCTCTTCAAAATCAGCTTTGCCATTTCTGTAAAATTGCTTGAATTCTTCTTCAATGGCAAGAACTCGAGGTGGTGGCACATTTCACCGGAGAAGAGGCCTTCGTTCTTCAGCAACAAAAGTAGATCAACCACTTTCTAGTATAATCTTTGTTTATCATTTGATTTCTGCAGTTTTGAGCTGATTAATTGATCAACCACTTCAGCTACAAAAGGAAATTACTATTTGCATGAATTTTTGTTTGAATTTTGTTTCGTATTGAAGATTATTTGAAAATCTAGGGTTTTTCGATGTTCGATTGTTTTCTCTGTTTATTGTTTGATTGAACACATAAAACCACAATAAATGTTCGATTGAATTTTGTTTCGATTGTTTAGCTGTTTGTTTTCTCGTTGAATTTTGATTGATTTTAATTTTTTTCATGATTTAGTTGTTTTCGTTGTTGATTTATTGTTTTTGAGTTTAGTTCCAGTACTTGATGATGATTTGTACTTGATGATGTTTTGTACTCGATGATGATTTGTGCTCGATGATGTTTTCGCTGTTAATTCATTAGTTTTTATGTCTTTGTTGTTTGAATGAAGTTTACTGAATTTTCGAGCTTAGATACTTTGGTTACTGGCCTGCATTATGTAATTTGTAATGGTTCTATTTTTTAGGGTTGATTCTTGTGATTTTCTGGTCATTTTTGTTTTAGAAAGGCCACTATAATTTACATTTTGATTTCTTTTGTATAATAATGGTGCCCAATGCTTGAAGAAGAAAACTAGAGCTAACAAGAAAAAGAGTGTTGCTATAGAGGTTCATGAAAATGTTCTTGAGCAACAAGTTTCTGCAATTGGTTCACCTTCGTCTCGTCGTAAGAGAAATCATGAAGATGAAGCTAAAGCTGCTGCTCTTGTTCATCCTAAGAAGCCAAGGATAAGAACGAAGAAATCGATAGTTGAAGTTGGTGGTGATGTACTTACGTAAATAACTTTATTTACTTTGGAGTGCTCTCAAAAAGTTAGATTCAAAATGTATGTTGGTGTGACTATGCAAATTTGGGACTGGATTGTGGTTAAGTTGTGCTTCTTTGACCTTTAATTATTGGGCACTAATTTGAACTTGTCAGACTGCATTGATTTTTTGATTTGTTAACTTGATGTTGATTTAATGTTGATAGCATTATTATTTCTACTTTCTAGATTGCGGCCATTTTAAACTAAATGTAGGCCTTTGCATTTGGTTGACATGATGTCTAACTTTACTCTTGATCAAAACAATTCTGTAAATGAAATCGGTTTTAGAGGTTTGTTATCATTGAAGTTGAAAAGGAATGCTACTAGTATGTACAGGTGGCTAATTGATTCTTTTGATTGTGGTAGCTTCATGTTTTGAATCAATAATAATAAGGAGTTTGTGGTGACTGAGTATGATGTGTATGACGTGTTTTGCCTTCCTTTGAACCCCAAAAATGTTGAGGAGATACCTAGATCTGCTAATAAAAATAATTCAGACTTTGTTTTCAAACATAATTAGAGATTGCATTTTGGGTTGACAGATGACAATGATCAAATTCCACTTAATTTGTTAGAAACTAGGATACCTACTTTAGGTCAAGGTGGAGATGAGTTTAAGCAACTCTTTATTATGCATGCAATATCCACGTTTTTAGCTCCTACTTCTAACAGAACCACTGATCTTAGGATTGTCAAGGCACTTGATGATGTTGAACAAATTAAGAATTTGAATTGGTGTAAATATATTCTTGAAAAACTGTGTGAAGGTGTTAAAAATTACATAAAAGGAGAAATTCAGAACTGTTGTGGTTGTATTTTGATGTTGGAGATTATTTACTTCCATAGGTTGAAATTTAGGAATGTTGAATTAAGTACTTCTTTACCCTTAATTCAACATTGAAATCATGAGTTGATTAGGGATAGAATTAAGAAGGAAAAATTGTCCAAATGTTTTGGGTGTGAGATTTTACTCTCTGATGTGTATCCTGTTAGTGGTAAATTGAAGTTTCTGGATGGACATGTTGTGGGTACTGCAGGGAAAAGTATGGGGAATGTTACGTTGTGGGGATTGATAATGTTGTGAGGAATGTCGGGGGGAGTGTTGATGTGCTTGATTCCCAGGGTACAATACAGCTCATTCTCCCACCATGTTCGATGTCAGATTAAGAGATCCATTTGGCTGCTATTGATGTAAGGAGCAGCTGGCTTTTATTTTATATTATTATTTTTATTATTGGATATGATTTAAATGTTTATACATGTTTTTTTTAATGTTTTTGCAGCCCGTTCATGAGCAATTTTTGTTCATGAAAAGAGATATGCATGTGATTTCTTGTTTTTACAATGACAAGATAAAAGAGATTCTTCTTTCACGTGGTGAGGCCAACAACTCTCCTAGTATTAATTTGTCCCAGAATAATTCGTTTTTTTATGGATCCTCGAGTTCAATCTGTGATTGACGAGATCTCCGGACTTGCTATTTGGTGACAAAATTACCCGAGGTGTTGGATCAAATTTTTACATTTGACCACAACAAAACAAATAGAGGGAGAAAGGTTATTAGAGGCACTTTGCCTGTGATTGGCTTTGAAAATATTCTTGCAAATGGAGGGTCCAGGTGTTTGTTTTCTTTGGATTGAAAATCTGGTGAAAAGCTTATACTTATTTCACACTTTTTGAAGTTAAATAACAAGGAAATGAAGCTATTGGATTCATTAGTCCTAGAGATTGTTGACTATTGCATTATTAATGATTCTTGTTTGGCTCCTAAGTAAGTAACCTTTTGTTTAATTACATTGATTTTCTCTTATTTATTTATTTATGAAACACCTTTTTAATTCTTATTTTATACTCTTTGACTCAGTGAACTGTTGGTATTTTTTCACGAAAAGCATTTGATTCAAAGGCAAGAATTCTACACATTAATTAGGAGAGCCTTCTGAAATCATGAGCAGTAGTATTTTGGATTGCTCGGCATTGCTTCTCAAAGAAAATCATAAATATTTAAAGGATGGACCTCGAAAATTGTACTTTGGTTCTTCAATTAGTGTGAGTTTTTTTTAATTATTTCAAGGTTTATACTTTTTACTTTTTTTTGAATTGTTAAAATATTATGAAGGTTACAATAGTAGAAGCTGCCGGCAGTGATGGCAATTCACAACTAATGGACAATGTTTATCAAGGTTTGGAGGAGTGGATGACAAGAGCTTGCAATGATTTTGATTTGTCAGAAATGGAGCTGGTAATACTTTCTATTTTTTTATGCTTTGAAAAATATAGTTCCTTTTTTTTTATGTATAGATACCTTTTTTGAAATGAGAGTGACTATTGAAAATTGCATAAGTATATTTTTAAAAGAGGTCACTATAATATTAAAAATGGAATCTATATGTGTTTTTTTTTATTCAGACTAATGGTGGTATTATTGTTGCAAATATTTTTACCTTGTCTTTGGGGCAATCACTATTGCTTATTTGTGGTGAATTTGACTAAAGGAAAAATTCAGTTTATTGATAATCTGAATTATGATGAGGATAATTGTATCTTTTTGAAAAAGTTGTCTAGTCTCCTGGTATTACTTTCTCACTCTTTTCACAATTAAGTTTATTGTTTATTGTTTGTATTGACTTGTTCATAGTGAGCCAAACATTCTCTCTCTTTTCTTGTCTGGTGTTTTGGATTTTATTCCGGGCATTTTTGTTTAAATCACTTTTTATCATCTTTTTAAGACCCTTTCTTTTTACTATCGCATTGCTTATGTGGCTGTTGTGATGCTTCCTGTTGTGATAGCAGGAGTATGGCTATCATCTGATCTGTTATTAGGATCTGATCTCTCTTGAACTTGATCTGCACTTTGTGTGGTCTGAACTTTGTTAGGCAACATTGTAGCTGATAGCGAACATAAAGTTGCAGCATGGTTGTTATAATGACCCTTAATAGATCGTTTAATGCGTCTGTGATCTGATTATATGCTTTTTTGCTAGCGTGATATGATCAGTACCTTCTTTGATCAAAGGCTTACTCAATCTGGAGCTATGGTTGACTATGCTTTGGAGTTTCCTACTTTGAATTGGAGATCTAGCAAAGATAATTCAGATTCTGGTGTTTATATTATAATGAGCATGCTTTTATTCTATGGAGCTGATGAGTTTAAATGTGAAATTATAAAAACAGTTATGATTCTTTCCCATTTAAATTATTTGTTTTATTTCTTTTTATTAATATCACAATATCTTATATTGCTTACTTACTTTTTTAGGCTTCAAATAGGAAGATTCTCCGGATTCAAATTGCTGCATCTTTGGTGTTATCTGATATGAATGAAGCTAGATCAATTATAATTGGTAAGGTGGCTGAAGTCAAACCTGATAGGCAGCGTCTTTCAAAAGAGGTTGAAGAAAAGAAGGAAGAAAGAGATTGAAGAGAGGAAGAATAAGAAGAAGAAAGGAAAGGGGAAGGCTTAAGATGTCAAAACATTGTGTAATTGATTTTTTGACTTAGTTGTGATCATAATTTTCTGATGCTAAGCAAAGTACTTTGAACATTGTATAGCTAATTAGTATTAATTCAACTTTTGTGTAGGTTATTGAATATTGGAAAAATATTCATTTTGGGTAAACAAGCATTTGCCAACATTTTATGAAAATGGTATATTGTTTGTTTAATTCAATTATTAATGTTCTCTGTTATTAAAATAAAAAAGGTCTCTGAAAAAAAAAAGATTTATATATTAACATACGGGTGACTATGTTAATGTGAAATGTTATTTTAAACTTATCTTTATAAAGGTCTTTATGTGATAATAAAGGTAACTATGTTAATATTAGAGGTTAAATATATATTGAAAAGGTTTACGATGAAATGTCACTATATTATCATAGGTCACTATATGTTAAAATAAAGTCACTATATTATTTATACGGCTATTTCACCAAATGCCACTGAGCAATTGCGAAATTCACCAAATGCCATCCAACTTTTCAAAATTCACCAAATGCCACCGAGTTTTAACAAAATTCACCGAGTGCCATTAATGACTAACGACCGTTACTTGACCGTTAGTTGACCCCACCACTTGCCACGTGTCACCTTCTGATTGATCCGTTTTTAAAAAAAAAAATGAAAAAAAAACGCAGAAAAAAAAAAAATAAAAAAATCACCTCAACAGCACCACCCTTATTACCCCAACCAAAACCATTGCCTCCACCAACCCCGCCAACTAATCTGAAATCACCCCCCCATCACTTTACCAGAATTGAAACCACCACCCCCATCAATCCACCAGAAATTGAAACCACCACCCTCCGAAACCCTACACCCACCCAGAACCCTAACCTCTACCAGAATCGAAACCACCTAACGCGCCCCTACCTAAACCGAAAACGCCCTCACTTGCCTCCACGTGAACCGAAGACGCCCTCACTTGCCCCCACCTAAACCAAAATCGATCACCGGGTGAAGTTGTTGCAAGCTGGGCGATGATAGCGACAGTTTAGGTATAATGGTGGTGACCGCCGAAGCAACCCCCATCCCCTTCTCCCCCTCTTTTCCGTCGCGACCCACTGAGGACGTCAAACCCTAGATTTCGAAACCCACAAATTCGCCGGTGATCGATTTTTTGCGGCAGAGGAAGGAGAGGGCGTTTGATTTCGAGAGATTAGCTGGTGGTTTTGGGGTCGAGGTAGGTTGGGTAGGTGGTTTTGGGGGTCGACGGTGGGTCATGTGGGGTGCTAAAGGACCGGCTGGCCGATTTTTGCTGGTTAAGGAGGCTGGCCGTTTTCCGGCAAGGTAAGGGGAGGGGCAGGGTTACGGGGTGGTGGAAAGGGTGGTTTCAACTTTCAAGGGTTTTTTTTTTTTTTTTTTTTTTTTTTTTTTTTTTTTTTTTTTGGTTTTTTTAGTTTTTATTTATTTATTTTTAAATTTTTTTTAAAAAAAGACTAATCAGAAAGTGACACATGGCAAGTGGTGGGTCAACTGACGGTCAACTAACAACCGTTAGTCATTAATGGCACTTGGTGAATTTTCTTAAAACTCGGTGGCATTTGGTGAATTTTGAAAAGTTGGATGGCATTTGGTGAATTTTGAAAAGTTGGATGGCATTTGGTGAATTTTGAAAAGTTGGATGACATTTGGTGAATTTCGCAATTGCTCAGTGGCATTTGGTAAAATAGCCATTATTTATAAGGTCTTTATTTGGTTAAAAAAGGTCACTTCGTTTTCAATATTGTATAATGTCAAAATTAAGGACTATGTTAAATTAATGGTAATTATCGTAGGTCACTATATGTTAAAATAAAGTCACTATTTTATTAATAAGGCTACTATTCTAAATATAAAGGTAACTATGTCAAAATTATGGACTATATGTTAATTAATGGTGAAAAACTGACAATACAAGGGTATGAAATAAAGATTACTAATTAGGAATAAAGATCACTATATTGTGAAAAAAATGTTACTATTCCAAAAAATTTATATCTCCAAAAAAAGGTTACTATGTGATATACACGTTTTATACATAAATTTATCCCGATATTACATCACATTCTTGCATGGTTTTAGGCTCTTTAGAGCCATTTCTCGCTAACAATCTCTTCTCTAGTGTGTTCGGTGTGTTTTTATAAGTTTTAATAGGAATACAGAGTTTCTTAGATGAATCAGACGTGTTTTGGATGATTATAGAAGAGGTTGGTGTGTGAAGAAGAAGGTTTCCCCTATGCCCTGTTGACCCTAGCTTGTCCGGTCCAACAGGGCAATGAAAGATGAGTTTAATATGGAGTAATTGCTGCAGCTCCTACATGCCCGATCGGGCATGGTCCGTTCGGTGGGACCGGGCACAGAGGAGTAGAAGCTTAGCGTTTAAACAAGAAGGCAGCAATCGATTTGGAGAAGCATAGTTGCGCGCCCGATCGGGAACCACCTGCCCGGTGGGACCGGGCGCAAGGGAGAAGAAGCAAAACGCAAGTGGAGCAACCTGTATACCATCCGCCCGATCAGGCGGTGCTCGCCCGGTTGGACCGGGCAAAGGCTTGCGGAATCCGATTTTAATATTTTCGCAATTTTATCTTGTTAAGGGTATAAATTCCCCTTGTAATCATCATTAGAACAATTATTATTTTCCTTAAGTTTTATTTCTCTCTCTAGAACCCTAGTTTATTACTTTTAAGCAAATTAATTCCTTCATTAGATTTGAGTATTGTTAATTAACAATTTGAGTTATTTCAATTGAAGCATCATTGGTATTAATCTCTATTCCCTTCTCTTTCAATTATTATTGTTTTCAATTATGTTTTCTTTGATTATTTTTGTTATTGCTTATTTCGACATGTGTGAGTAGTTTTTATATTCCAAGATCTAGGGTAGCCCAATTATGATTGATGCATGAATTGATTCTTTAAATTCTCTAATAACTATTGCAATTATCTATGCTAAATTGATTGTGATTATGCCAACACTAGATTAGAGATAATTAGTATTGTTATTATTCCATAGTTCTAATCAAAACGAGAGTTGGGTTTTAACGGATTTGAGTAGATCAATTTAGGGTTTGAAATTCATCACGAGAGTAGTTGAATTGATAATTGGGAAGTGAAGTAAAGTGTTTAATGTCTCTAATTTGCATGATTCCATGAGAGTAGGCTTGATTGTGGTTAGAGAAGCCATTGATACTCGAGAGAGATCCTTGGTATTGATTAGGGTTTACTTTTCCCCATGTTATTTGGAATTGTATGCTAGGGGTAGATAGATAATTGCATCGATCGTAATTGTGGTGATACTTGATCTTGGATGTTTTAGTTTATTGATTCATTATATTCTTTTGATTAATTCTAGTTTTTCATACATTAGTTCCTAGTTTATTCTTAAAGGAATGGTGTCCTTCCAACAAGTGTATTCTTCCGATAGAGGGTTCAGAATTATTACAGAGCTAACTCTTCAGTAAGGTCAAGTGATCGGAATGCCTAGGTGGAGGCTGCTTCCGATCAGTAATATCAATGTACAATTGATGTTACAACTTAATCTTAACTGAACCCTTCGGGTCGAACCCAATCGAACCACCGATCCAAGACGACGAATTAATCCGAAAGGATTTAATAAGTCAGCAGAGTTTTACGAATACAGACGTCGGAAATCGAGCCTAGGGCGTCGAGACCGAGCGTCGCAAAATCACAAGCGACAAGTACGAGTGTAGCCGTAGCACCACAATGGTCTAACCATGTAGATGCTAGTCTAGTTCGAGCTAGCATGCACCTAGCATGGCTAGGCGCAAGCCTAAGCACACTAGGTGTGCTAGGCGCACCATCGCAAGCTCAAGGCGCACCATCGCAGCCTAGGCGCACCATCACAGCCTAGGCATGCACATGGCAGCCTATCGCAAAGTGCCACAAGCACCAGGCAGCCCATCGCAGCTAGCAGCGTGCTAGCCTGGGTGCGCATGGCAGGCTATCGCAGCACCATAGCACCACACACAACACCATCGAGTGCTAGGCACATGCGTGTGTGCGTGTGCGTGTGCACCGTAGCCCAGCAGCACGGAGCTGTGTGCTTGTGTGCGTGCCTTCGCATGGCAGCACCAAGCACAACGAGCTAGCAAGCAAGCAACGTCGAGCCAAGCATGCGTTGCTTGCTAGCAGCACGCATGCTAGGCATTGCGTGCGAGAGGGACTGGATGCGTGGGGTGCTGCATGCGTGGTGCGTAGGATGATGCGAGGGAAGGGCTAGCATGCGTGGCTCGCTAGCAGCATGCATGCTGGGTGTGCTAGCAATGGCACGCAAAGGAAGTGTGCGTGGGCTACTGGGGCCAGTGCCAGCACTATGTGCTAGCAGCGCCCAGCGCCAGCACACAAGCACCAGCACCAGCCCAGCAGCAGCACGCACTAGCTGGCTGGCTGGGTGCTGGGCAACAAGGCGGTGCTAGCTGGCAGCCAGCTAGCCCTCCTTGACCCGGTTTTGTGCATAGAGTGGGGGGACCAAATCATGGCCTTGGGGATTAAGGAAATGGTCCCCCCCAAGCCTTGGTCCTTACTTGGCTTTCTCTATTATTGTGCCATGTGTCGATTTGTGATTGAATTGATTAATCATTTAATTTTGGAATTGAATAATTATCATTTTACCAACTCTCCCACATTGATGGGAGATTGGAAATCAAGGGATCATTTCCCTATAAATACCAAGCTTGGGTATTTGGGAATGAATAACCTTGAGTGGAATTAAAAAGGCAACTCTAAGTAAGAGTAAACCTTTGATTCGTAAAACTCATAGTTATTTTGTCCGGGTCTTGACTAACCTTCAAGACTTAGGATGCTCGGGTCGGGTCGAGGGTACGATCCGTCGGAGATCTCGTGTTTTCGGGATTTTGAAGTAAGAGCTCTTTGGGAGCAAAGCACGCGTCAAAGGTATAATTCTTGTTCTTAATCTTGTTTGATTAAGTTTAATATGTTTGTTAATTGTTTTAATTAAGGGGCGAGTCTTGGTGGGTTTCCTTCCGCGTAGTGTCGGGTCATTACGAAACCCTACAGTGGTATCAGAGCCACGCTCCTTTTGATTTTTGCAATTATTTTTAATTAAGGTGTTTTAAAAGAATTTAATTTTCTAGTTCATGTTCTTCTAATTAGATTAGATGCTCGTTTTAACTAATTTTAAAACTTGATTTTATTTTCGTTTTTATTGATTTTTGGGTGGAATTAACATTCTGGAACAGATTCAACCCTTTTAGGACTGTCCAGAAGCCAAATTCGAACCAGAACCCAATTTTTCTGGGGTTTTTCAACGAAATTTTTTAATTCTTATTAAGCCTTGATTAATGCAAGCATTACAAGGTTAGATTAAATGCTCATTTGCATCACTAATCTACTAGTTTTAAAATATCCTTAAGCATAATAATGGAGTTTTTATTAGTGCTTAAGTTGATATATCAATTTTCACATAAACTTGTTTTTCACAAATTTTGCAAATAAATTGCAATAAAGTGTGAAAACTTGTTGTGATCTTGTAATTTTAAGTTCCCAAATAATGTTAAAGTTCTAATGTTTAAAGGTTTAAATGATTGGAACCCTAACCCTAAATTCCATGTTGAACAAAGTTTGGATTTTTTCATGTTTGGTTGATTAAAATCCATCAAGTTCAATTACTTCTGAGTAAAATTTGATTAATCTTCATATTTGAAGATGTAATCTTGGTATTTTATACAAGTATGCAAGTTGGAAAATTTTATCATTGGATGGTTAATTTATTTTTCCAACTCCCATTTGTCACATCCATTATTAATTTGCATATTGGCAAGATTAATTTTGGACATAGCTCATTTTATTTTAAGCATAAAATTAGACCTAATTTTGTTCAAAATTGAAATTTTGGATAATTTAGGCTTTTGCACCAATAAAATAAATTTTATTTAAGTAGGACTTAATTTTATTTTATTTTATTTTCCCTCAAATTAATTCTAAAATGTAATATGGAATTGATTATTGTCACACACAAATCGGAATTAAATTCCGAGAATTGGCACATAAATCAAGGCAAAAACCCCCAAGCGTCACCAAGGGTAGCCGGGCTGCCAGCATCCCACATGTGGCTGCCTATGGTGCGCACAAGGGTGTGCCATGATAATGCATGGAAGTGTGTGGCAGTAGGCACCAGCCCAACACACAAGCAGCTCGCAAGCACCAACATGCTAGCAAGCATGCGCAGCATGCTAGCAGGCAGCTGGGCCAGCAGCGATGCTTGTTGGGCATTGCAGGCCTCACCCACGCACCATGGCGCCATGCCATGGGCTGCCTAGCAGCCATGGTGCGCACCCTCAAAGGGCTTTGTGGGACGTTTTGCTTAGTACTTGAGCTATGTTTTTTCGATATTTTTTGCCGTTTTAATTTGGGAGCGAAGCACGCGTCAAAGGTATAATTCTTGTCCTTAATCTTGTTTGATTAAGTTTATTACGCTTGTTTAATTGCTTTAATTAAGGGGTGGGTCTTGGTGGGTTTCCTTCCGCGTAGTGTCGGGTCACTACGAAACCCTACATTTAGTAATTCCAAAAATGTTTTGAACTACTACTACTACTATTATTATTATTATTATTATTATTATTATTATTATTATTATTATTATTATTATTTATTATTATTATTATTATTATTATTATTATTAATTTCTTCCGCTCCTAATCTCTATTAAACCTTACATAATCATGTGGCGGTAATACTCTCAAGTTTCTCCCTAAAGTTGTATAATTATTGTTAATATTAGAGAGTAATTTGGGGGCGTTACAAAGTGGTATTAGTTTTTCGGGTTTTAATAAGATTAAAATAGAAAACAAAACTGATGGATAGACTTAAGAAGGGCATATAGGATAGAGTTTCGCATTTGTTTTCCTTAAGTATATATTAAGTATTTAAGTAAAACTTACTTTTCATTTTGAAGAAAGATTAATAGTGGGGATTGTGGGATTGGGAATGAGCTCTAGCTAGGCAGGATTTTGGCTCAGGGCAACATTGACCCTAACGTCTCCTAACTAAGATCTCATCGGTCTAACTAATCCACATTATGAATCAAGTATTCAGCTTATAAATATATAATATTTTCAAAATTAAAAAGTTTGAAACGTATTCCAAAATGATTTCAAAATTTTACGTGAATTATCTGCATATGGACTAAGCAAACGTCCATTCTATATTTTTAGAGTATTAGTTTCAAATTAAATTTCGAATTATAGCAAGCTTATTAATGGTCTTTTGGGAATTTTTATATTCCAAGGTATATTAGTGAAGATTCATGAATTATTCGATAATTATTCCTAAATTAGAAATGGATTGAAATGTGAATTACACTCTTTTGTGAATTACACTCTTATGTGAATTATATGGTGAAGTGATTGTTGATTTGTGTGCTATAATTATATGCAAATTCTGATGAAACTTTGTGACGACTCATTTTGAGATATTATCTATAGTTGCTTTTAAATGGTAATTTGGAATTAATAATTAATTTAAAGAACGTTTATTACTCAAGATATTTCGTGAAAAATAAAATAAAGTTGTCACTTCTCTAAGTCTTTATTGGATGGATGATTGATTTGTTGTTCAAGTTAAATGAATACATTATGCTTAATTACCACGTTATTTAGCACCATGTCTCTAAGGCAAAAATTAAGAGAGAGAGTAGTTCCGAAGTCAGGTCTGTCATCAAAAGGCTAACCAAAATAACCGAAAACATAACTGGTATTGTCTCAAACCAAGGAAAGTCCCATAATGATAGTGATCCTTTTGGGGAAATTTTTACAAGAGTAGCTACAACCAAACTACCCACTTACCTTGGCAAAGTAGACCCAGCAAGCTTGGAAAATTGGGTGAGAGAGTATGATAAGCTATTTGATGCTATCAATTGCCCCGAGGAATGAAGGCTTAATAATGTTGTTTATTACTTTAGAGAGGAAGAGGATTTACGGTGGAGCCACAGGAGAGATGATTTGATGAGTAATCCTAACTTTGGGAAGACTGAATTTAAGGAAGCTTTAAGAGAGAAATTTACCTTGCCTATTTTAGGAAACAAAAGTGTATGGACTTTACTAACCTTAGGATGGGGAGCATGACAATAAATGAGTATTATAGCAAGTTCATTGAATTAATGAGATTTGCACCTGAGGTTGTACCAACTGAAGCACTTAAGGTTTGAGCAAGGTTTAATTTTGACCCTTCAAGGGGAACTGGGAGGAGTGACCTTTGAAACTCTAGATGAGGTTTATTGGAGATCAGCATATCTTTATAGGATCAAGGGTAAAGAGCTAGAGGGAAACTTTTCCGGGGAAAAGGAGAAAATTAGTGGGGTTTTCAAAGGAAATGAGAAGAAACCCAAGGTTGATGGGAATTTTAGTGGGGTTTTTAATGGAAAAAGGGACAATAGGGGTGATTTCAAAAGAGGGCATGGGAACCAAAGGAATGGAGATAAACCCATGAGATCCTATATTTCCAAAAGTTGTAGGAAAAACCATCTAGGAAGGCATCGTCGGGGGAACTTAGTAACTTTCCACTATTGTAAAAAATTAGGTCACACCAAGGGTATGCGTATTTTAAGAAAACCTTTGATGAGCAATCGAGTAAGCCTCAAGATGAGAAGAACCAACCCAAGCCAACTCAGACCAGTGGATTCATTCCTAATCCTAGACCCAACAACAACAATGGAGCTGCTCCCAAAGGTCGTGTGTTCGTGATAAATAGCAGTGAGGCTGTAACTGCTTCTAATGTGCTAATTGGCAATTTCTTTATTTGTTTTGTGTCTACTAAAGTATTGTTCGATTGAGGGGCGTCTCATTCTTTTATCTCTAGAACTTTAGTATATAAACTCATGATAGAGAGTCTAGTGTCTATTTACTTAGATATTTCTGTCTCATCAGGGGAAGTGATGAGTTGCACTAAGATGCATCAAGGTGTACTTCTTGTTATTTCAAAGGTAGAATTTCTGTCAGACTTAATTGAGCTTGACTTACAAGATCTCGATGTCATTTTGGGAATGGACTATTTAGGAAAATATAAGGCCCAAATCGATTGCGAGGCCCAAAAGGTCACGTTGTGTGGCCTAGACAAGGTTAAAGTAACCTATCGAAGGGAAGGGAAGAAATCAGGGTTGAAGATCGTGTCTGCTTTACAACTTAAGAAGTGTGTAACAAAAGGATATCCACTGTATATGTGTAGTGTCCAAAAGATAGAAGAACGAGATAGAGATGATGGGAAGAGTACTCTAGTAGTGAATGAATTTCTCGATGTTTTTCCTGAGGAAATTCTAGAGATGCCACCTGTAAGGGATGTTGAATTTACCATAGATTGAATGCCCGGGACAGGACTTATCTCAAAGGCTCCATATAGGATGGTCTTAGCAGAGATGAGAGAGTGAAAGACTCAATTAGATGACTTGTTCGAGAAAGGATACATTTAACCTAGTTCATCACCATGGGGTGCACCGGTTTTGTTCGTGAAGAAGAAAGATGGGAGCTTGAGGCTATGTATAGATTACCGTGAGTTAAACAATGTGACACTCAAGAATAAGTACTCGTTGCCTAGGATTGACGATTTATTCAATCAATTGAAAGGAGCAGGAATATTTTCGAAGGTCGATTTGAGATCAGGGTATCATTAGTAAAGGATAGCAGAGTCAGACATTCCGAAGATTTCTTTTAGAACATGTTATGGTCACTATGAATTCACCGTAATGCCATTTGGGTTAACCAATGCACCTGCAGTTTTCATGGACTTAAGGCACCGAATCTTTAGGCCATACTTGGATAAGTTTGTTGTAGTATTTATCAATGATATTTTGGTGTATTTGAAGAACCGGGATGAGCATGAGGATCATTTGAGGACGATATTGTTAACGGTGAGAGAGCACCAATTGTATGCCAAACTTTCAAAGTGTGAGTTTTGGTTAGAGAAGGTAGCTTTCCTAGGTTATGTGATTTCTATGGAAGGAGTATCAGTTGATGGGTCGAAGGTAATGGCGGTAAGTGAATGGCTGACCTCGAGGAGTGTTTAAGATGTTCAGAGTTTTCTTGGGTTAGCAGGTTATTATAGGAGATTTGTTAAGGATTTTTCGAGAATTTCAAGGCCTATGACGAGCTTAATGAGGAAGGAGTGTAAGTGTGAGTAGACACCGGAATGTGAGAAGGCTTCAGTCGTTAAAAGAGAAGTTTACTACAGCACATGTGTTAGCCTTGCCTGATGGAAGTGAGCAGTATGAGGTGTATAGTGATGCATTGAAGTTTGGGTTAGGTTGTGTGTTGATGCATAATCGAAAGGGGATTGCTTATGCCTCGAGACAGTTGAAGCCTTATGAGGTGAATTACCTAACCCACGACTTGGAGTTAGCGACAATTGTGTTTTCCTTGAATATTTAGAGACACTACATATGCAGAGTGAATTGTAGATTTTCACCAACCATAAGAGTTTTTAGTATATATTCACTCAAAAGGAGTTAAACATGAGACAACGTCGATGGTTGGAGTTGATTAAGGACTAAGACTTGGATATCCGATATCACGAGGGGAAGGCGAATGTAGTGGCCGATGCCTTGAGTAGAAAGTGAAGCCATGCGGTTAACGCAATGATTCTCCAGGACTAATTATGTGAGGAATTCTAAGTAATGAATTTGGAGGTATTAGAACAAGGAGAAGTAAAGAAAATGTTGAGTGCCTTGTTAATCAAATCGTCGATTTACGATAAGATTCGAGAAAGTCAACCTGGGGTTGAGAAGTTGAAAAAAATTAGAGAGAAGATCGAGGAAGGGCAAATATTGTACTTTTTGATAGCTGATGATGGGAGCATGATATTTAAAGGGCGATGGTGTGTTCCACAAAATCGAACCAGAATTTGATGGAAGAAGCTCATAGTTCTCCTTATTCAATGCATCCCAAAGGGGATAAGTTGTATAAAGATGTGAAGAAAACGTTCTAATGACTGAATATGAAAAGAGAAATGGAAAAATTTGTGGCTACATGTTTGACCTGATAAAAGGTCAAAATTGAGCATAAGAGGCCACAAGGAGCAGTTCAATCCTTGGAGGTGCCTAGTTGGAAGTGGGATTCGATCTCTATGGATTTTGAGGGAGCTCTACCGAAGACTTGAGTAGGGAATGATACAATTTGCGTCATCATGGATCCATTAAAAATGGTCTGCAACGTTCTTACCCATGAGGAGTACATGGTCAATGGATCAATTGGGAAGGGCATACGTGAAATTTGTAGTGAAATACCGTGGTGTGCCAACGGACATCATCTCGAATAGAGACTCGAGGTTCTTATCCAACTTTTGGAAAAACTTACAAAAGGCTATGGGGACTAAGTTGTTGATGAGCACTGCATTCCACCCCGCAACTGATGGTCAAACAGAGAGAAAAATACAAACCTTGGAGGATATGTTAAGATCATGCGTAATGGAGTACCAGGGTTTGCGGGAAGATTATTTGGACTTGATAGAGTTTTCCTACAACAACAATTATCATAAAAGCATTGGGATGGCGCCATTCTAGGCTTTGTATGGACAAATGTGTAGAAGCTCGATATGTTGGGACGACATAAGTGAGACTGTTATACTTGGGCCAGAAATGATTGAAGAGAAAATAAAAGCCGCACGAGATCGTCAAAAGAGTTATGTAGACTTGAAGAGAAGGGATGAAGAATATAAATTAGGTGAGAGAGTCTTATTGAAAATATCCCCAATGAAAAGAGTGATAAGGTTTGGGAAAAAAGGGAAGTTAAGCCCGAAGTACATTGGGCCTTACGAGATCATCCAAAAGGTGGTAAAGGTAGCATAAAAGTTGGATTGTCCTAATAAACTAGAAAGAGTTCACAATGGGTTCCATGTGAGCAATATCCGGAAGTACATACTAGATGTTTCCCATGTCTTACAGCCTGAAACCATCGAGATTGACGAGAACTTGACCTATAAGGAAAGAACTATGAAGATTTTGGATAGTAAAGTGAGGAGCACAAGGAACAATGATGTTAAGTAGACAAGGTGTTATGGTCAAACCATAAAACCGAGGAAGCGACTTGGGAAGCCAAAGCAGATATGAGGAAAAGATATCCAGAGTTGTTTTCTAAGGTTAGTGGTCGAGTTACGGGGGCGTAACTCCTTTTAAGGGGGGTAGAATGCAATAGAGTTTCATGCTTTTGCCCTTTTTTATTAGTTTTTGAGTCATTTCCTCTTCTTCCTCCAAGCTCTCTTCTCCTTCCTTCTCCATACTTACTTTCTTCTAGCTTTTGTTTAGTGGTCGTGAGCTTCACCCCAAGCACCTGCCGTCATCCGGCCGCCGACCACCAAAGGTGACGCCACCTACCCTTATTCCTCCCTTAATCATTGATTTTGATTTCCACTAATTTTAATACTAATTATTGGATACTACTACTAATTTAAGTACTACTACTATACACAATTGTTATTTTGTTATTGTAAAGTATTATTATATCCTTAACTTTATTTTAACCAATTTGATTACATTATTACCAAACTACTACATATACATCGTTACTACTATGCTATTGTTATACTATCATTATTTTTATTATATCTCAAAAATAGACAAAGTCATACAACCAACAAAAAATTAGTAGGAAGCCGAGATACAATCTGGGCCCCAACTCCTCTAGCTATAGCAAAACCTATCCTAGTGAAAATATGAGCAGCAGCACGTGCCCTAATGTCCTGAGTCTTTGAGAAATTCTGGATATGCTTTAGCAATGCAACGACCTCCCTTTCTAATTCCCCAAGTGAAGAGAAGGAGAAAGGAATTAAGCCATATCTAATTGCTCAACAACTGGATTCATACTTAACCCGCTTTCCGATGGGCCCATCAGCCACAAATCGTCAAGGAACAAAGTCAGATAGCCCAGACTGTGTTAAAGGAGAAGACCCTGTCAACTCAGCACAAACATCGCGACCACAATCCTAGGAATAAAGTAGAATATATGCAGGTCTGAGGGCCCTGTCGTTCCCTCTAGACAACCTAATGTCCATATCCTTTCTAGCGGAAATCCTTGACCGATAGCAAACATCAACAAGGGTATCCCGAACAACATTATGCCGATGTTTAATTCCAACAATACGAGCATAAGACACCGCATGATCATCGAAAATAACCCTAGTAAAAACCTTTAAACAAGCAGAGCACGGCATCGTGATAGAGAATAATGGAACACCCAACCGGTAGCATAGCACACATCAGTAAGTCTTGGTGTTCATCGCGTGACCCGACCCCAAAATATGGACCGCAATGCTGATTGTCGAGGAGTTAAAGAATAGGCGGATTCTGTAGAAGCGGTAACCTTTGTGAAATATATATTATTATTGTTGTTGATATACCATTTCTCTACTACTACCACTATAAAATGATACTACTACTACCAACCCACTATACATCACTACTACATACCAATTCTTATTGTCATAACTATTCTCATTTATGCTATACACTACTATGACAAGGGTTAAATCGGTCGCTACAATCTAACTCTCAATCAAACAATACTTATACGAACACCCTATAACCAAGTACAATGGCAAATAAAGGTTCGGTCCACGAGGAACGAGAGTAATTGCAAATCAATCTTAAACCTAAGCTAGTTCGAAATCAATGGAAAATGGTGTTCTAAATACTACTAATAAGATGGAATAAATCAATAAACTAAGACACTAGGGAGAACGGGAATTCACCAAACCATCGGTAACTACGCAACAAGGAATCACAAAGACAAACGGGATATGCAAAGACTATATGTCTGATCAATATCATGTGATAGGAAGACAACGGGCAATACTAAGCTTGGATTTCTCATGCACTTAACATT
Organism: Chenopodium quinoa; assembly: GCF_001683475.1. Taxonomy (NCBI): domain Eukaryota; kingdom Viridiplantae; phylum Streptophyta; class Magnoliopsida; order Caryophyllales; family Amaranthaceae; genus Chenopodium; species Chenopodium quinoa. The sequence goes on from NW_018744469.1 coordinate 547,441, forward strand.
ACTCGATACATAATCAAACCACATTCAATAATTAAATACTCAATTCACAATCTCTTGTTCAAATCAAGGATATCATGCAATCAAATTCAAGATTCTAGGTTAGCTACTCCTATTATAATGAATTAACATGCAATCGCATATAATCAATTTAATCACAATCCGTTTATCAAAATCAATCCTCAATTACATAGATTACCTAGGCCGGGTTTCATCCCAAAACCCTAGCTAGGAGACTACTCACACATATTCATAATCAAAGCAATAATGAATTCCAAAAGCATAATAGATATAAACATGAATTCTGATTAAGGAATAATAAAGCTTGATTAATAAACAAGAATGAATAATACCAATTGTATTGATGCGAATCAATGGAAAAGTTCAGAACTTTGATATCCGTCGTCAATGAATAATACAAAGAATCTTCACAAATCTTGCTTCAAATCAATCCAAGAAAACTAAAATCGCTAGAATAATCTCTAAGAAAACTAATGAATCTCTAATACTAAGAACGTTCTTTAATAACTCTCTACAAAGGCTCTCAAAACTATCTCTAAAACTGTCTTTTTAATCCTCTTAAAGTTGGGCCTTATATACGTCTTCTAATTCGGAGAAGTCAAGCGCGCAGTTAACCTTGGATCAGCACGGCCGTGCTGAATTTGGCACGGCCGTGCTAGCTTGTCAGTAAGTAAACCGGATTTCTTCTTCAAATTGGCACGGCCGTGCAGCTTCCTGGCACGGCCGTGCTAAAAATGACACGGCCGTGCTGAATATGCTCTAGCACGGGGCTCATACTGAAGCTGACACGGGCACGGGCAACATTTGGCACGGCCGTGCTAATGGCCTGCATGGCCGTGCGGGTGCGTGGATACTGACACGGCCGTGCTATTGGCTTGCACGGCCGTGCTGCCTTGCCTGGGGTTGCTTGCTTATAGGCCAGCACGGGTGTGCCTATGGTAACACGGCCGTGCTGCCTGTGCTATGTAATCAATGCACGGCACTTGAACTTCCTTAACTCCTCGGACTCCGGTCAAGGCTAGCTCGGTTACGCATCAAGGGCTCGGGATCCGATTAAACTCGGTTGATATTACCTGAAAACACATCAAAAACAAACCGAAAACCCGTGAAGCACGTAATATGGGAAACGTAAGCATAACAAGGTAATAATCGGCCAAAGCGGCCCCAAATACATCCAAAATCATCCTAAAATATGCTCTAAAGCGCGCCCTAAAGTGCGCTTGTCAAAACCCCCCAAGCTACACTTTTGCTAGTCCTCGAGCAAAAACCAAGGGAAACACACACAAGATCAAATAAACTATGCCATTGCGAACAAATCAAATTAAGCACGGAATGAAATCAATGGATCCTACTTAGAACAATAATGCACGGAAGGAAAAATCACTCAAACAAGCAACGAGACACACAATCCAAGATATCGTTGATCAAATGCGAACAAGACCTAAACCAAGCATAGAGAACAAAGAAATCATGCTTCCCTCTAAACCCGACCAAACCGGCCACGTCTTCCCCTTTTGCTTCAAATCACCACCCTAATTGGCCCCTCGTGATTCCTCGAAGGAACCGGAAGAAGTGATGTTTTGAGGAAATAACAAAGGTATCCCGACATCTCGATTACGCATAATCTTTCCATAGGGTTGAAAGGTATCTCCCTCCACCGTTTGAGAACCGAACACCTCTAAAGTCTAAGGGTCTTAAAAGGGTTGTAATGTATTGGCAATGGGTAAGGTAGGTGAAAACAATTTAAAAAAGTGGGGTTAATTCCTAAATGAAGCGCAAGAATCACAATTCTCAAAAACAATAGTTCAAAAGATGTAATTCACTTTCCACAATCTCATTCATTCACATTCTTACACATCCCAAATTATCCATATAATACACACTCAAATGACCTCTTTCAAACTTCAAAACTTTATTTATGTGTCCTTGCCTTTTTCACAATTCGGACGACTTTTCTCTTCTTCTTTTTTTTTCTTTTTTTTTTATTGATGGCAAAATGACTTTCACATTACATATTTACAATTAGGCTCACTTTCACACCTGCTCAAACCAACTATCAAACTTTATTTCTTGATTAGTAAACAATAAGCTCAACAAATCTATCTAGGTAAACGCTTCACAACTAAGGGTTGGTAAAACATTGGCCATCGGGTTTGTAACACGGTTAACCAAGAATGGAATTAAAGCTCAACATGGTTAGCAAGTAAGATGATGTAAAAAGAAAATCAATTTGTAACAAAACAAAAGGAACAAAATAAGAAAAATGAAAAAGGTGCCCTCTTCCTCCCTTAAAAGTGTCAAGTCGGTCTCGGGAGCTACTAGTCAACACAAAGATCGAAAAATGCGTAATCAAGGATCCAAATATGCCACTCAACAAGAATGATGAAGGCTAGAACAAATAAACCTCACGGGATCTAACAAATAAAGCAACTACCAATCAAGGGGGTCAAATCCACAACCGGGAAGCGACTCCATCTTACCACAGCCCAAAGGCATAAAGTTTCACATGACAAAAGTGTTCTATTTCTACCCTTCGCCTAGACTCGTCCACATTGATCAACAATAGACTCGAACTGTGTATTCATCACTGGCTTAAGTGGAAATAGACATTCCATACACATTCATTCACATTTCGAATCCAACATGAACAATATTCCAAAATTTTGCAATTAGACAAGTTTATTATGATCCAAAAACATAGGAAAAGACTACGAGGCATATCATATAAGCTAAACCACACATCCTCATAGCAGAAGCTTTTCCTATCTAACACAAACATATGTACAACTAAGCCAACTGAATAAGTTGAAAGGCACATAACGAGGCATAAAAATCACATAAAATCCCAATCGACAAACAAGTGATCGAATGATATCAACATCAATGATCCCAGGTTCTTTAGAACCGATCAAACATCCTCGAACCATTCAACTTCTTCCTAAACTAAACTATCCTAAGCACAAAAAAAAAAAAAAAATCTCACCAAATTTGCTTCCCGGGAGCTCCAATTAACGGCCATAGCATCGTTCTTCAAACTCATGCCGCGTCTCGAATGTTCCCAATCTGTAAAAAGGAAAGACATACTAGCAAACAAGTTAAGGTTAGTCTAGGAAAGCAGTAAATCTTTTTTTTTTTTTTTTTTTTTTTGTTTTAGAATGAATACAAGTAAGACCCCCCCAAGCTAGAATCAAACATTGTCCTCAATGTTTATACATCAAGGACTTACAATAGTAAGGAGAGGGAGGTAACTAAAGGGAAAGGGAAAGGGATCACGAGCTAGGCCCGCCCGGGCCATAAGGGAAACGGGAGGCCATATCATCAACACTCCTCTTCAGGTCTCTGAAGGCGGAGGTCATATCCTCGTTCGACCGGCGCAAATCCGCTACCTCGAGCTTCAAATCTTCCATTCCTTGGCGGAGCCAGGCGAAGTCTTGCGCCGGGATCTGCTGGGCCGCATCCGGGCCACCATCCTCGTCATCATCATCATCATCAGCATCGTCACCTCCTTGGCCCCCGTGGGCCTGCTCATCCCCCTGGTGAGGCTGGGGATTGCGGTCTACATACTCCGTGCCTCCGCCCTCGTGCCAGGCGAAGTCGGGGTCGAAGATCCAGTTGTCTTTGTTGTAAACCACCGTCCTCTCCGGATCGGGCAAGTAGGCGTATGGCTTGCCTGCTACGAGCCACAAATAGCAATCCGGCTGGGATGTCCCTTCAAGCCACTGCATGGCTCTCAGGGTGCGCATATCAAGCCTCGTAGTGCCTGGGATAGCCTGCAATTCAGAAAAATCAATCCCATTATATTGCGCAAGAATGGTGATCATGCCACCGATAGTAATATCACCCCTACCCCGGGCTACACCGTCGAGGTGGTCTAGTAACCACGCTCCCATGTCTAGACGCCCGTCCCCACGGGTGAGGTGCCAAATAAACTGTAATTCCCTAATGGAGACTACACCGAACTATCTCCTCTAGCAAAGATAGTAGAGGAGAAGGTCCTGTGGGACAACCGAAAGGCGGGATTGACGATGGAAGTCGCCTTATCCCTACGGGGATCTCTATCCATTTTCCCCGTGATTTGCCGCCAAAACAACCCGGAGTTGTAGTGTTTTGAGTGGCCATCCTTAGGACCATATTTCAGGTCGGATGTCCACCCAAAGGCTGCATTAACTTGGGCCACCGACATTTGAATGGTGCCCGAGTTCATTATTTGAAAGGACAAGTACCGGGGTGAGTTATTCTCATCCCGATGCACGTACAAAGAAGACAAAAATTCGAGGGTAAGCCTCTTGTAAGTGAGAGCATGCATGGTAAGGAAAGAATCAAAGTTGGTAAATGAAAATAGTTGAACCATGTCGCTTTCGATCCCTAGAGCCCTAGCGGCTAAAGGGTCGTAGAACTTGGTAGGCCGGATCGGTCGGTGGGATAATCCTACAAATTTGTCCAAAAAGGACGGGTTCATTGGTTTGTGCTCCCACCTGTTCCTTTGGGACCTCATTAATTTTATCTTTTTCTCTGGTCCTCTCATCCTCACTTCCTAGAACATTATCAGTGATAGGTGGAGTCACAGGTTGACTCCTAGGGGGTACTACTTCATCGCTCCCCCTCAATGTCTTTCCACTCCTAGTGGTGATAGCATTTACAGAGTTTTTAGGGTCAATACCTTGAGGCGGTAGTTTTGAAACTCCAACCCCATCTTTTATAGCACTAGCCAACTGAGAAATCTGGGTTTCAAGCATCTTATTATGTGTCATCACTTCACTAAACTTTTTATCAGTGGTGGACATAAAAGTGTTGAACATTTTGGCCTGGGACTCCATCATTTCCTCCAAGCTAGATCTCTGTGGTGGTCCATGAGCATAATAATTATCATTTGTAGCTCGGGAACCACACACATTAGATTATTGGGGATTTTGATTAGAGTACCCCTTATTATTATTCCAGTTTCCCCTGTTATTAATGCCGTTTCCCCCTTGATTGAATTGCCCTTGGGAATTATGATTCATTTGATTACCCTGTTGGTATTGGTTTTGATTTCCAAAACCACCATGTTGATTATAGGGTCCTTGGGAATTTTGGTCCCTTTGGCCCCTATTTCCCCACTGGTTTTGATAATCAAAATCATTACCTCCCTGATTATAATTGTTCCCTCTTTGATTAGGTGGAAGATATCTATTATTGTCATTCCTAGGTCCGTTATCATAAGACATAGCATTGACCTGTTCATTATTATATCTATTACCATCATTATTATTAGGATCATATGAGGGATCAAAATTACAAGCATTAGCATAATGATCATAAGACCCACAGTTTTCACAGAAAATACATCCTACAGGCATATTAGAAACGGAAGGATTAGGATTCATACCTCTCCCCTTAGATTGGGAGGGAAGATCTTGCAATGGCACGGAATCGAGCTTGGCTTTAATCACTGACATCTCCTTCCCGAGGTTCGTAATTTGTGATGTCAGGTAGCTAATGGCATTGAGGTGGTCCACTGAATAGACCGCTCCTCCACTCTTGTTCACAGCATCTCGCTCACCGTCTTGCCAATCCATGTGGTGTCGTACCACATCTTCGATAATATCTATGACTTGCTCTTCAGTTTTGTTCATTATTGGGCCACCTGCTCCCGCATCCAAACTGGTCTTCCCTTGAGGACTCAATCCTCCATAGAAAATCTGTAAAACTTGATATGTTGGGATTCCGTGGTGTGGGCACTCTCTTTGGTACTCCTTGTACCTTTCCCATGCTTCATAGATCGACTCCCCACTCCTTTGCCGAAACCCTTGAATCAAGGCTCTAGCATCGGCCGTCTTCTTTTGAGAATAGAATCTTCCCAAAAATGCTGTCGTGACATCATCCTAAGTGTGTAGAGAGTTCGGCTTCACCTCCTTCTCTAACCATTCGAGAGCTCTCCCAATAAGTGAAAAGGGGAAAAGCTTTAATCTCACGAACTCTTGATTCACCCCATTAACCTTGATGGTATTGCAGTACTTCTTAAATTCGTTCAAATGAGCCAAAGGGCTCTCATGCTTGGCACCACTAAACTGCCTTCTCTCGATGAGGGTGATCATAACCGGCCGGATCTCAAAATCATTGGCCTCAGTAGTGGGTGGAGCAATCCCACTTGAAGCTCTATACGCCCCAGGAGTTCCCAACTCCTTAAGGGGTCGTGGTGCTGGCCGATTGGGTTGGCGCGGTATGTCTGCCATTGGAACCTGTTGTGTGTTGTGTTCTTTTCCTTGAGAGTTTGATGACGTCAATCGAGATTTACGATTGCTCTTCAAAGTTCTTTCGATTTCTGGATCGAAGGGTATTAATTCTCTCTGTTTAGACCTGCGCATACACACTAACCAAACCAATTAAATAGCAGGGCTACAAGTGTAGCCAAAAGGGAAAAATCTTTTTGTGCTTTTTTTATGATGAACTAGACTCAAGAAATCAAAAAGCAATTAACAAACACCGTTCCCCGGCAACGGCGCCATTTTGACAAGGGTTAAATCGGTCGCTACAATCTAACTCTCAATCAAACAATACTTATACGAACACCCTATAACCAAGTACAATGGCAAATAAAGGTTCGGTCTACGAGGAACGAGAGTAATTGCAAATCAATCTTAAACCTAAGCTAGTTCGAAATCAATGGAAAATGGTGTTCTAAAATACTACTAATAAGATGGAATAAATCAATAAACTAAGACACTAGGGAGAACGGGAATTCACCAAACCATCGGTAACTACGCAACAAGGAATCACAGAGACAAACGGGATATGCAAAGACTATATGTCTGATCAATATCATGTGATAGGAAGACAACGGGCAATACTAAGCTTGGATTTCTCATGCACTTAACATTACTCGATACATAATCAAACCACATTCAATAATGAAATACTCAATTCACAATCTCTTGTTCAAATCAAGGATATCATGCAATCAAATTCAAGATTCTAGGTTAGCTACTCCTATTATAATGAATTAACATGCAATCGCATATAATCAATTTAATCACAATCCGTTTATCAAAATCAATCCTCAATTACATAGATTACCTAGGCCGGGTTTCATCCCGAAACCCTAGCTAGGAGACTACTCACACATATTCATAATCAAAGCAATAATGAATTCCAAAAGCATAATAGATATAAACATGAATTCTGATTAAGGAATAATAAAGCTTGATTAATAAACAAGAATGAATAATACCAATTGTATTGATGCGAATCAATGGAAAAGTTCAGAACTTTGATATCCGTCGTCAATGAATAATACAAAGAATCTTCACAAATCTTGCTTCAAATCAATCCAAGAAAACTAAAATCGCTAGAATAATCTCTAAGAAAACTAATGAATCTCTAATACTAAGAACGTTCTTCAATAACTCTCTAAAAAGGCTCTCAAAACTATCTCTAAAACTGTCTTTTTAATCCTCTTAAAGTTGGGCCTTATATACGTCTTCTAATTCGGAGAAGTCAAGCGCGCAGTTAACCCTGGATCAGCACGGCTGTGCTGAATTTGGCACGGCCGTGCTAGCTTGTCAGTAAGTAAACCGGATTTCTTCTTCAAATTGGCACGGCCGTGCAGCTTCCTAGCACGGCCGTGCTAAAAATGGCACGGCCGTGCTGAATATGCTCTAGCACGGGGCTCATACTGAAGCTGACACGGGCACGGGCAACATTTGGCACGGCCGTGCTAATGGCCTGCACGACCGTGCGGGTGCGTGGATACTGACACGGCCGTGCTATTGGGTTGCACGGCCGTGCTGCCTTGCCTGGGGTTGCTTGCTTATAGGCCAGCACGGGTGTGCCTATGGTAACACGGCCGTGCTGCCCGTGCTATGTAATCAATGCACGACACTTGAACTTCCTTAACTCCTCGGACTCCGGTCAAGGCTAGCTCGGTTACGCATCAAGGGCTCGGGATCCGATTAAACTCGGTTGATATTACCTGAAAACACATCAAAAACAAACCGAAAACCCGTGAAGCACGTAATATGGGGAACGTAAGCATAACAAGGTAATAATCGGCCAAAGCGGCCCCAAATACATCCAAAATCATCCTAAAATATGCTCTAAAGCGCGCCCTAAAGTGCGCTTGTCATACTACCATATATATTCCTGTTACTACTATTACTACTTATACAGATTACATAATAATAATAATTATTATTATTATTATTATTATTGTTATTATTATTATCACTAACTCTCTAAGTATTATAAAGGTTTCTTAAACTTAAGAATAAGTGTCGATTTTATAAAGAGTTAAGACAAATGTCCATGCACAACTAAGTAATGGGTCTATATTTTAAGTACTTATGTCTATAGGTTGAAGAATGATTGATTAGGACCTTGTGTTTATTGTAGTAGGGATTTCAAGTTTGTAATTAGAAACTTCGTACTAGTTTGCAAGGATCAAGGTACGTACACATGGCTAGATCATTTATAAAGTGATTTTATGCAAGTTGATTTATGATTTGAATGTTTACTAAAAATGTTTGAAAGATTATGAAGCATGTTTTAATTATTATTTGAAATGTTCAAAATGTTTTATACGACTGTTTAAATTCTTACGAAGATCTTCAAGTTGTTTAAAAAGAAAATTTTATTATTTAAATCATCCCGTGTATGGGATATTGGAAATTTTATTTATCGGATTTTAAATCATCCCGTGTATGGGATATTGGAAATTTTATTTATCGGATTTTAAATCATCCCGTGTATGGGATATTGGAAAATTTATTTATCGGATTTTAAATCACCCGTGTATGGGATATTGGAAATTTTATTTATCAAATTTTAAATCATCCCGTGTATGGGATATTAAAACATTTATTCATCGTATTTTAAATCTTCCCGTGTAAGGGATATTGGAAAGTTTATTTATCAGGATTTATTCCTTGGATCTTTGGATTTATAACTCTTACTATGTGGAGTAAGTTGAAGACTATGGACTGTGTATGGCCTAGTCTTTCTCCCTGATAGCACTATGTAATGGAGTTAATAGCTTGGGGGTGTGCACACTTAGGTGGGAAAATGATTTATGAAATGTGGATTTAAAATGTTGATGATTCTGATAGTAACTCCTGAAAATGTGGATTTAAAGCTTCGGAATTATCTTTAGAATGTTGATGATTTCGGAAATTTGTTCTTTTAACATATTTTAATATGTGAATTCCTATTCGTGAGTTTTTAGGATAAATTATGATTTATTAAAGTCGAACAATTCGAAAGCTTATTTAATTAATTGAATTGGTTTTATGTGTCTGGCAATTGTATACACTTAGCATTTTGGCGAATAAGTATTTTTGTTTTGTTTTGGCTTGGCCTTACTTATCATTAATGATGAGTAGTTAGGTGATGATGACCGGATGACGTGAACTTAATGTTGCATTAGGGGCGATGGGCAGTAATCACCTATTTTAGTATTAATGTTTGAACTACTACTACTACTACTATTATTATTATTATTATTATTATTATTATTATTATTATTATTATTATTATTATTATTATTATTATTATTATTATTATTATTATTATTATTATTATTATTATTATTATTATTATTATTATTATTAATCTCTGTTAAGACTTACGTAATCACGTGGCGGTAATACTTTAAAGTTTCCCCTAAAGTTTTATTATTATTGTTAATATTAGAGAGTAATTTGGGGGTGTTACAGCTGGGTCTACCTAGTAGTGTGGCGGGCATGAGCTACTACCCGCCCTGCACCAAGCGCATGACTAGGGCTGCGAAGCAGCACCTGTTGCCAGCGCTAGCACGCACCAATAGCTGGGCACCCACAAGCACCTGCGTTGGTGCGCTGCTATGGTCGCGCGGCCAACGCAAGTCGTGGTGCCTAGAAGCCCCTAGCCATTAGCTTGGGAGCTAGGAACTTGGCTCAGTTTTACGTTAATTTTTTATTTTTTTTTTAATTTTTTAATTTTTTTTACGTTTTGTTTAAATTAAGGCTAGGCCTCGGTTTTTCAGTTACTTGAAAAAACTTTTAACAAAATTTTGTTTGATCGGCTTGATTAATTTTAATTGGATTAATTTTAATTAAGTTGGATGTGGAATTTAGTGGGAGTTTCATTAATCGTTTTGAGATTAATTTAGCCTTGATTGTGCTTTTTTTATTGCATTTGTTCACATAATCGGATAAACAGTTCACTAATTTTAATTTGCCATGTTAATCAGATTAACCACCTAAGTTAGTAACTAGTGTGCGCTCGTTTCGACACAATGTTTTGTATTGTTGCTTGATTTATTTGTAAAATGCATGAGCCATTTACTTTAGAAGTGAATGGATGAATTAAATATTATAAGTATTATAATGCAGGTTTTACAAAAAGACAACTAGTATGGCCCGACTAGGATAGTAAATACGGACTGCGTTCCGTTTTGTATTTTTGTAAATGTTAATACGAACTACGTGCTATTAAGTATTTTGTACTTAAATTATTTAGATTAGTCCTAGTTTTTCTAGTAGTTGCATAATTGGTGGTGATGTCTCAAGACGGCGTTTCTAAGACGATGAAGCCAAGAAGATGATGCAATGAAGACTTTTGAAGATTGGATGCTTCAAGTTTCAAGGGGTCATGCTTGTTTTCCAATGCACCTTTAATTATGCCGTATATATTTTATTTATTATAATTGTGATATTGGATGCATGTTTAGGATTTCGAATCTTGAATGATTAGTTTAGTTTACTTAAATCAACCAACATAGAAACCCTAGGTCCCTGTAAAATTGAGTTAAAATGTTCCATTCCAAAATAACACTTACCGAACTAATGAGAATAGTAATGGGCTATGCCAAAGCAAGGCATTACTCTTTTCCTAGGGGAGTTAGGTATACTAGGTATACGCATTAGTCTTAGTTAAACTCAATGATAACGGTAAGGATTCCTTAGATGTCGTGGTAATGGAGATAAACGTCGAGAAAGCATTAGATGCGATTTTTTATCTAACCAAGAATTACTTAGAGCTATTAGCAATTAGATTTCTTACCTTAAAATATTAAGTGTTAAGACAAGCAAAACATGCTTAATCATTTTTTAATTTTTAGGGTCTTGGAACTGTTTTATTCTCGCCTAAAAGGGGCAAATTATAAAACTGTGAATAAAACGCTTAATAAGATTGAAAGTTTGCATGTATGCTTTAAATTTCAAACTTGTTGGTTTTATGAATGGTTTTTCATTGAAAATTCTTTCATTTGTAGCAAAATGTCTGCAACTAACACCAACAACAACCAGTTTTCATTACGCTCAATTCCCGATAAGGAGAAATTGAGTGGTCAAACTTCCTTGATTGGCAAAGGAATTTGCAAATAGTTCTTCAGCAAGAGCAAAAATAATATGTCGTTGACGAGGAAATGCCTGACGCTCTTAATGAGAAGGTCACACAGGCTGCCCTAAATCGATGGCACGCTGCCAATCGAGATGTCAAATGCATCATGTTGGCCACAATGTCTCCGGATCTCAAAAGACTTCCTTTGAGATGGAGACGGCTTTTGAGATCATATCTGAACTTCAGAATATGTTCCAAGAGCAAGCCCGAACTGAGAGGTTCGAGACCCATAGGAAAATCCTTGAAAGCAAGCTCAAGAAAGGAGATCCCATCAGCCCTCATGTGCTCAAAATGATAGGATTATTTGAGACCATGGAAAGGCTTGATGCGGGATACTCGAACGAGATGGAAATTGACATCATTCTTCACTCGCTGCACAAAGGTTGTGATCAGTCCAAGATGAACTTTAACATGCATAGCAAAGAGAAAACCCTCACCGAGCTTCATGGGATGTTGAAGCAAGCCAAGCAAACGCTGAAGGATGTTGAAGCAAGCCAAGCAAACGCGACCAAGCAAGAAGAAAGGCTATAAGGGGAAGGGTAAGAAGAACTTTTTGCCTAAGTCAAAAGCTACCAAAGGAGACAAACAAAAGAAGGTAGCATCTTCTCTATCCGGTTCCGAATGTTTCTACTACAAGAAAAAGGGACATTGGAAACGAGATTGCTTCAAGTTCAAGGAAGATAAGAAGAACGGCACCGTTGCTTCTGGATCAAGTATATTTGTTATAAACTTAACTTTACTAGTAAAGCTTCATGGGTGTTAGATACCGAATGTGGCTCACACCTTTGTTCCAATGCTCAGGGACTAAGGAAAAGTAAAATGCTAGTGAAGGGAGAAGAGGAACTTCGGCTAGGCAATGGAGCAAGGATTGCAGCTGTATCCGTAGGGACACTCAGTTTGTCTTTTCCCTCAAGGCTTGTTTTAGAACTTAACGAATGCTATCATGTTCCAAACATCACCAAAAACATTATTTCAATTTCGGCGTTGGACGCCAAGGGTTTTGAAATTCGGATAAGGGACAATAGTTGTTCTTTTTATCTTGATAATGTTTTATATAGTACGGAATATTCAGAAAATGGTATTTATGTGCTTTCATTAGACAAACAGGTTAAAGCGCTAATGATACCACCAAAAGGGTTAAGACTAGTGAGTCGAATCAAACCTACTTGTGGCATTGTTGTCTAGGCCATATAAACATCAAATGAATCAAGAAACATCTCCATGAAGGGATTCTTGATTCATTCGACTTAGAGCCGTTTGAAAATTGCGAAGTACGTCTACAAGGCAAGATGATAAAACAACCCTTCTCCAAGTTAGGAGAAAGGGCTAGTAACTTATTGGGTCTCATACACACGTGTAGGGTTTCGTAGTGACCCACACTACGCGGAATGAAACCCGCCAAGACCCGCCCCCATAATAAATGCAATTAACAAGCAAAACATAATTTAAAGCATAAGAAAGGATAAAAGATTATACCTTTGACGCGTGCTTCGCTCAACTATGTGCTCTTACTTGAACCCCGATAGTGCGAGGTCTCCGACGGGATCGTACCCTCGAACCCGACCTGATCGTCCTAAGCCTCGAAGGTTAGTCAAGGCCTAGACAAAATAAACTAGAGTTTTACGAATTTAAAGGTATGCTCAACAATGGAGTTTCCTTTACTTTTCAACTCAAGTGTGTTCTTTCTCAAATACCAATGCCTTGGTATTTATAGGGAAATGAACCCTTGATTTTCATTCCCCAACCAATGTGGGAGAATGAGTAATTTTGATAATTAATTTAATTCCAAATTAAATTAATAATCAAATCAATCACAATCCAACAAGTGTCAAGGGGAGAGAGAGAGTTAAGTGAGGTCCAAGAGAAGGTGGGGGGGACCATTGCCTTTCTCCCCAAGGCTTTGCCCAAGCCTTGGTCCCCACACTTCACAAAACCGGTACAAGGTGCTGCTGGGATGGCAGCCAGCTAGCACGCAGCTAACAGTGCCAACAAGCCCAGCCAGCTAGCACCAGCCTAGCCAGCACAAGCATGATGCGTGTGGCTATGCTGGGCAGTGCCTACGCTGCTGCTGCTTGCTAGGCGCTGGGCGCTACTAGCAAGCTGCTGGCCCCTGCCTCCCTCGCCATCGCACACACACACGCAAGGCCCCTCGTACTCCCAGCATGTGTGCTGCTAGCGAGCCACGCATGCTGGGCATCGCCTCACCAGCCACATGCACAAGCATGCGATGCTTGGTGCTATGCCACTGATGTTGCGATGGCATGCATGCACACGCACTGAGCGAGGCTAGTGCTGCTGTTGCGATAGTGCGAGACACACACGCACATGCACACACACACGCAAGTGCCCCGCACTGCGATGGTTGTGCTTGGTGCGTGTGGCCTGCGATGGCGCCATGGCACCCAGGCACACATGTTGCGGTGCTTATGTGCCATGCGAAGGAACGCACACATGCACATGGTGCTGCGATGCTAGGCATACACGCATGCTAGCGCCTAGTGCTAGCGATGGTGCGCCTAGCACACCTAGTGTGTCTAGGCATGCGCCTAGCCATGCTAGGTGCATGCTAGGTCGAGTTAGCCTAGTGTTCACATGGCTAGGCCACTGTGATGCTACGACTATGCTCGAACTTGTTGCTTGTGATTTTGCGACGCTCGGCCTCGACGCCCAAGGCTCGATGTCCAACGTTTGTGGTCGTAAAACTCCGACGACTCATTAAATCCTTCGGATTAATTCGTCGTATCGGATCGGTTGTTCGATTGGGTTTAACTCGAAGGGTTCAGTTAGCTATAATATTAATTATACCTTAATATTACTGATCGGAAGCGGCCTCCACCTAGGCGTTCCGATCACTTGACCTTACTGAAGAATTAGCTCTCTAATAATTCCGAACCCTCTATTAGAATAATACACTTGTTGGAAGGACACCATTCCTTTCAATCTCCCACTTGTCCTTCCGGACAAGTGTGCATACAGTGTATAGCCCATTTCCTATGTGGCTTAATGTCTCTTCGTGAAATATAAGGTAAGATTCATCGTCAATTAGCAGATGATTTCTAAAATCCATCTGAGCACGGCCATGCATTTTCACAGTCTCGCTCTTCGAGCGGCCTTGTAAACAACAAAGACATGTTCCCTATTTTTAATAGGGGGACATTCCCAGTCTTGCATTGTAAGTTTCTCTTACTAAGAGGACCTAATCTCTTGAGTGTTCCCGTTATGATCCCTAGTTATGGCAGACGTTAGGCAAAATCAAAGAGAGTAGTACCCAAACAAGAAAACTTCACAATACTCATGGTCGAGGAAACGAGTTCCGATAGCTATAATGAGAAATGTACTTATGACAATTTTTGAATCTCTTAAAGTACTCTAATAGGTCTTATCCAGTGCAGTTCCAAACTGGCACCTGTGCAAATGATTTATGACCATCATGTCCTTGCTGCACAAGAAACAGTGCTGTAAATCATACTACACACTAATCTCTGGTGGTCATCAATCGTCCATTATTTAGATGACCTCGATTAGGGATAATTTTTGATTTAAATATTCAATGTTCACTTAACAGGTGTTTCTTTATCCAAGACATGGTCTTGATACCCTGTTTTGAATATTTCCATAAATCGAATGGACTCATTTAATTCTAAACCACAATTAAATAGGAATGGAGTGAAAAATAATTTTGCATAAAATTAATTAATCCATAAATGAATGGTTTCAATACAATGTCTTACATTAAAACATCTAGTTTAATTAAAACACATGTACAGGGAATTTCAAAGACAGTCTCCAACGTGCTTGATTCACATTGCCTCAACGTGCTTGTTGTGTTTCACTTGAGGCAAAGGTTTAGTCAAAGGATCGGCCACATTATCATCCGTGCCGATCTTGCAAATTCTGATTTCACCTACAGATTTCCATTCCCTTATCATGTGAAATCGCCTTTGGACATGTTTGACCTTCTAGTGCTCTCTTGGCTCTCTAGTCTGAGCGATAGCTCCATTGTAGTCACAGTAGAGATCTATCGGACCCTTGATGGAAAGTACAACACCAAGTTCACTGAAGAACTTGCGAATCCAAACAGCCTCCTTAGCGGCTTCTGAAGTAGCCAAGTATTCGACTTCAGTTGTAGAATCTGCAGTGGTGCTCTGCTTGGCACTCTTCCAGCTAAACGCTCCTCCATTCAGACAGAATATGTACCCTGACTGTGACTTGAAGTCGTCTCTGTCAGTCCGGAAGCTAGCATCGGTGTAACCTTCAACAACTAGGTCTTTATGGCCACCATAAACCAGGAATTATTTGATATCGGCTCGTAGCACTCAAGGCATACGATACAACTGGCCTGGTACATATCATGGCTTACATGATCGACCCAATTAGCAAAGCATATGTAATCTGATCCATTCTCTCTCGCTCAACAGGAGTCTGTGGACACTGTTTCTTGCTGAGAGATACGCCATGGGACATGGGTAGATGCCTTCTTTTGGCATTCTCCATGTTGAATCGTGACAGTACTTTATCAATGTAAGTACTCTAGCTCAATCCAATCATCTTCTTAGACCTATCCCTTTAGATATTGATGCCTAATATGTATTGTGCCTCTCCTAAGTCCTTCATTGAAAAACACTTTCCCAACCAGCCCTTTACGGACTCCAGTAATTTTGTGTTGTTTCCAATGAGCAGTATGTCATCGATATATAGGACTAGAAATGCGATGTCACTCCCACTAACCTTCTTGTATACACAAGATTCATCTAGATTCTTGATAAAACCAGACTTGCTGATGGCTTCCTCGAATCGCAGATTCCAACTCCTACCGGCTTGCTTTAGTCCATAAATGGACTTCTTAAGCTTGCAAACCTTTCCAGCGTTGCTCGGATCAACAAAACCTTCTGGCTGTGTCATGTACACAGTTTCTTCCAAAATCCCATTTAGGAAGGCGGTTTTGACATCCATCTACCATATTTCATAATCGAAATATGCAGCAATCGCTTGAATAATCCGGACAGACTTTAGCATTGCAACCGGTGAAAAGGTTTCATCATAGTCAATCCCGTGGATTTGTCTATAACCTTTTGCCACCAACCTAGCCTTGTATATCGATACATTTCCATTCTTGTCTGTCTTCAGTTTGAAGATCCATTTGCAACCAATGGGTGTGTAACCCTCGGGCAAATTCACCTACTCCAAGACTTGATTTTCAGACATGGAGTCCATCTCGGATTTCATGGCTTCTTTCCATTTAGCAGAGTCGGGGCTCGTCATAGCTTGCTTGTATGACGCTGGCTCATCTCCATCCATAACTAGGATGTCTTGATCATCGGTTATGACAATACCAAGGTATCTGTCTAGTTGAGATCTTTGTCGTTGCGACCTACGAAGGGTAATGGTTTGAGCATTTACATTGTTTGTTTGATTCTGACCAACCTTCTCAGCTGCTTCCAAAGCACTTAGATTGTCGGTTTTATCAGGTTGACATTGTTGCTCGTCCTCTTGAACTTCGTCGAGTTCAATTTTCCTCCCACTTGTCATTTTGGAAAGGTGTTCCTTCTCCAAAAGGACACCATCACGAGCAACAAACACTTTCTTCTCGGATTTCATGTAGAAGTAATACCATTTGGTTTCTTTAGGATATCCCATAAAGAAACACTTGTCAGATTTGAGGTGAAGTTTGTTCGAAATTAATCATTTGACATATGCTTCGCATCCCCAAATCTTGAGAAAAGACAACCTAGGAGGTTCTTAGTCCATAATTCATATGGAGTCTTTTCAACAACTTTTGACGAAGCTCGGTTCAATGTTAGTGCCGCGGTTTGTAGCGCATGTCCCCAGAAAGAGATATTAAGTTCACTAAGACCCATCATTGATCAAACCATGACTAACAAGGTTCGATTCCTCCGTTCGGACACTCCGTTCCATTGAGGAGTTCCGGGAGGTGTCAACTCTGAATGAATACCATTTTCTTTCAAGTGATCGTCGAATTCATGGCTCAAATATTCGCCATCTGGATCCGATCGAAGTGCTTTAATTTTCTTGCCAAGTTGATTTTCAACTTCTTTCTGAAATTCTTTGAATTTCTCAAAGGATTCAGATTTATTCGACATTAAGTAGATATAGCCATATCTACCAATGTTTGTTAACGAAGTTGAATTCTTAGATGTCTTAGTTAGCGGTATCAACTTTTGTCTAATCATATGTAAAAACATGCAATTTCATTGAACATATATTTGCACGACAATTTTGAAACAACTATTGTCAAAGTCTTACATTCAAAATAACTAGGTGTCAAACACCATAGATCATAGTATGTTCAAAAGCATGATGAAAAACTAAGATTAGTTTAATTATATGTAATAGAGAAAATAGTGCATGCAAGCACGACCGAAAAACCATCTTCGTCGTCTACTTGTCCTTGCACCAACACTTGATAAGCTTCTCACATGGTTTTTGAAAAGGAAACATAGAGTGAGTCATACTTGGTATCTAATACCTATGATAAGCTTAATTCAAAAGTGTTTAAGGAAGATACCTGAGGTAGATGCTCCATTCCTCTCCTCCTCTTCCCGAAAGAGATTGTATTCTCTTTTGTAGTGGCCTTGCCCACCACAATAGAAACAACGCATCTTTGCCTTGACCTTCTTGAACACCCTCCTCCTTGCTCTCAAGGGCCTCTCGGTCATTCCACATGCGGTGGCTTGGCTGAGTAGTTGCACCACCTCCATTAAGGAGCGTGTCTCCTTTCCCACAATTATATGCACTCTAAGTGCATCATAGCCCGAGTGGAGCGAAGCAAGCAAGATATGCCGCGCCATCTCATCCTCTAATGAGATTCCGAGAAGCTGCATGTGTTTGAAGAGCCTAGTCATTCCAAGCACATGAGGTCGGAGGGGCATGTGTAGGGTTTCGTAGTGACTCGACACTACGCGGAAGGAAACCCACCAAGACCTGCCCCTTAATTAAAGCAATTAAACAAGCATAATAAACTTAATCAAACAAGATTAAGGACAAGAATTATACCTTTTCCGCGTGCTTCGCTCCCAAAGAGCTCTTACTTCAAAATCCCGAAAACACGAGATCTCCGACGGATCGTACCCTTGACCCGACCCGAGCGTCCTAAGTCTTGAAGGTTAGTCAAGAACTGGACAAAATAACTATGAGTTTTACGAATCAAAGGTTTACTCTTTTCTTAGAGTTGCCTTTTTAATTCCACTCAAGGTTGTTCATTTCCCAATACCCAAGCTTGGTATTTATAGGGAAATGAACCCTTGCATTTCATTCCCCAACCAATGTGGGATAATGTTTTATTTGCTAATTAATTTATTTCTAAAATAAATAAATAAATAAATGTAATCACAATTCGACAATTGTCAAAAGGAGAGAGCGTATTTGGTGAGGACCATGGAGAGGTGGGGGGGACCAATGCCTTGCTCCCCAAGGCTTTCACAAAGCCTTGGTCCCTACTCTCCTCACAAACCGCCTCAACCAAGGTTGTTGGCCAGCTGGCTGTGCCAGCTAGCCCATCATGCTAGCACAAGCCTAGCAGCAGCGCTGGTGCTTGCTGGTGCGTGCTGGCGCTTGTGCTGGCTGGTGCGTGCTGGCGCTGGTGCTGGCTGGTGCGTGTTGGCGCTGGTGCCAGCATCCCACGCATCATCGCTACACCATATGCTCACATGGCCCAGCATGCGTGCTGCTAGCGAGCCACGCATGCTTGCCTCTCGCTTCACACCATACTCGCACATCATGCGCGCCACGCATCAGCCTCTCTCGCACGCAATACCTAGCATGCGTGCTGCTAGCAAGCCACGCATGCTTGGCCTAACGTTGCTAGCTTTCTAGCCCCTCGCACATACTCGCACAGCTACACGCATCAGCCTCGGCCATGCACCGTGCACCATGCACGTACATGCCTCGCCCAAGCACTACGCACCACGCATGTGCCAGTACCTAGCATTAGCTGTGCTTGGTGCGTGTGGTCCTGCCATACGCCCAACATTATGCTAGGGTTGCTATGGCATCAGGCCATCCTAGGGCACGCATGGTGCGCCTAGTGATGCTGCTTGGGCTGTGATGGTGCCCAGCCATCCTAGGGCACGCATGGTGCGCCTAGTGATGCTGCTGGCTTGCGATGGGCTGCGATGGCGCCCAGCATCATGCTAGGGCTGCGATAGCGCCTAAGCATGATGCTAGGGATGTGTTGGCGCGCCGGGTGCTAGCGATAGCCAGCCATGGTGCCTAGCCATCACGCTAAGACTGCGATAGCGCCTAGGCATGATGCTAAGGCTGCTATGGCGCGCCTAGTGCCTATGATGAGCTAGCCTTGCCTAGCTATGGCTACGCTCATACTTGTCGATTGTGATTTTGTGACGCTCGGTCTCGACGCCCTAGGCTCGATGTCCGACGTCAGTATTCGTAAAACTCTGTCGACTCATTAAATCCTTTCGGATTAATTTGTCGTCTCGGATCCGTGATTCGATTGGGTTCGACCCGAAGGGGTCACTTAAGATCAAGCTGTAATATCAATTGTACCTCGATATTACTAATCGGAAGCGGCCTCCACCTAGGCATTCCGATCACTTGACCTTACTGAAGAATTAGCTCTGTAATAATTCTGAACCCTCTATCGGAAGAATACACTTGTTGAAAGGACACCATTCCTTTAAATCTCCCACTTGTCCTTCCGGACAAGTGTGCATATAGTGTATAGCTCATTTCCTATGTCACTTAATGTTTCTTTGTGAACTATAAGGTAAGATTCTTTGTCATCCTTATTATGTTCAGAAGTGTTTCTCGATCTCCAAGTTTGACTGTCAATAAGCAGACGATTTCTAAAATCCATCTGAGCACGGCCATGCATTTTCACAGTCTCGCTCTTCGAGCGGTCTTGTAAACAACAAAACATTTTCCCTATTGTTAGTAGGGGGACAATCCCAGTCTTGTATTGTAAGTTCTTCTTACTAAGAGGACATAGTCTCCCGAGTGTTCCCGTTATGATCCCCAGTTACGGCAGTCGTTTAAAAACATCAAAGAGTCTAGTAATCAAACAAGAAAAGTTCACAGTACTCTCATAGGTCTTATCCAGTACAGCTCCAAATTGTACATGTGCAAATGATTTATGACCGTCACGTCCTTGCAGCACAAGAAACGGTGCTGTAAATCATACTACAAACTAATCTATGGCGGTCATCAATCTTCCATCTGTTAGATGACCTCGATTAGGGACACTTTTCGATTTAATATTCAATGTTCACTTAACAGGTGTTTCTTTATCCAAGACATGGTCTTGATACCCTATTTTGAATATTTTTGTAAATCGAATGGACTCATTATTTAATTCTAAACCACAATTAAATAGTACTGGAGTGAATGATAATTTTGCACAAAAATTAATTACTCCATTGATGAATGGTTTTAATACAGTGTCTTACATTAAATATCCTATTTAATTAAAACACATGTACAGGGAATTTCAAAGCCAGTCTCCAACATGCTTGATATCCATTGCCTCAATGTGCTTGTTGTGTTTCACTTGAGGCAAAGGTTTAGTCAAAGGATCGGCTACATTATCATCCGTGCCGATCTTACAAATTCTGATTTCACCTTCGGATTTCCATTCCCTTATCATTTGAAATCACCTTTGCACGTGTTTGACCTTCTGATGTTCTCTCGGCTCCCTGGCCTGAGCGATAGCTCCATTATTATCACAATAGAGGTCTATCGGCCCCTTGATTGAGAGTACAACACCAAGTTCGCTAATGAACTTGCGAATCCAAACAGCTTCCTTGGCAGCTTCTGAAGCGGCCAAGTACTTGGCTTCAGTTGTAGAGTCTGTAGTGGTGCTTTGCTTGGCACTCTTCTAGCTAAACGCTCCTCCATTCAGACAGAATATGTACCCCGACTGTGACTTGAAGTCTTCTCTATCAGTCTGGAATCTAGCGTCGGTGTAACCTTCAACAATCAGTTCTTTGTGGCCTCATACACCAGGAATTTATCCTTATTCCTTTTTAGGTACTTAAGGGTGTTCTTGGCCGCAGTCCAATGTGCCTCTCCTTGGTTCGATTGGTATCGACTCGTTGCACTCAGGGCATACGATACATCTGGCCTTGTACATATCATGGCATACATGATTGATCTGTTTTGCGAAGCATATGGGATCTGATTCATTCTTTCTCGCTCAACAGGTGTCTGCGGACACTGTTTCTTGCTGAGAGTTACGCCATGGGACATGGGTAAATGCCCTCTTTTGGCATTTTCCATGTTGAATCGAGCTAGTACTTTATCAATGTAAGTACTCTGGCTTAATCCAATCATCCTCTTAGATCTATCCCCGTAGATCTTGAAGCCCAATATGTACTGTGCCTCTCCTAAGTCCTTCATTGAAAAGCACTTTCCCAACTAGCCCTTTACGGACACCAATAATTTTGTGCTGTTTCCAATGAACAGTATGTCATCGACATACAGGACTAGGAATGCAATATCACTCCCACTGACCTTCTTGTATACACAAGACTCATCTGGATTCTTGATAAAACCAAACTTGCTAATGGCTTCATCAAATCGCAGATTCCAAATTCTGCTGGCTTGCTTTAGTCCATAAATGGACCTCTTCAGCTTGCAAACCTTTCCAGCGTTGCCTGGATCGACAAAACCTTCTGGCTGTGTCCAAAATTACATTAAGGAAGGCGGTTTTGACATCCATTTGCCAAAATTCGTAATCGTAATATGCAGCAATCGCTAGGATGATCCGGACGGATTTTAGCATTGCAATTGGTGAAAAAGTTTCATCATAGTCAATCCCGTGGACTTGTCTATAACCTTTTGCCACCAGTCTAGCTTTGTGTATTGATACATTTCCATCCTTGTCTGTCTTCACTTTGAAGATCCATTTGCAACAAATGGGTGTATAACCCTCGGGCAAATTCACCAAGTCCCAGACTTGATTTTCAGACATGGAGTCCATCTCGGATTTCATGGCCTCTTGCCATTTTGCAGAGTCGGGGCTCGTCATAGCTTGCTTGTATGTCACCGGCTCATCACCATCCATGACTAGGATGTCCTGATCATCGGTTAAGACGATACCAAGGTATCTGTCTGGTTGAGATCTTTGCCGTTGCGACCTACGTAGGGTAATCGGTTGAGCATTGACATTGTCTGTTTGATTCTGACCAATCTTCTTAGATGCTTCCAAAGTATCTAGATTGTCAGTTTTGTCAGGTTGACATTGTTACTCGTCCTCTCGAACTTCGTTGAGTTCGATTTTCCTCCCACTTGTCATTTTGGAAAGGTGATCCTTCTCCAAAAAGACACCATCACGAGAAACAAATACTTTGTTCTCGGATTTATTGTAGAAGTAATACCCTTTGGTTTCTTTTGGATATCCCATAAAGAAACACTTATCCGATTTGGGGTGAAGTTTGTCCGAAATTAATCGCTTGACATATGCTTCGCATCCCCAAATCTTGAGAAAAGACAACCTAGGAGGTTTCTTAGTCCATAATTCATATGGAGTCTTTTCAACAGCTTTTGACGGAGCTCTATTCAGTTTTAGTGCAGCTGTTTGTAGCGCATGTCCCCAGAAAGAGATAGGGAGTTCACTAAGACCCATCATTGATCGAACGATGTCTAACAAGGTTCGATTCCTCCGTTCGGACACTCCGTTCCATTGAGGAGTTCCGGGAGGTGTCAACTCTGAAAGAATGCCATTTTATTTCAAGTGATCGTCGAATTCATGGCTCAAATTTTCGCTACCTCGATCCGATCGAAGTGCTTTAATTTTCTTGCCAAGTTGATTTTCAACTTCTTTCTGAAATTTTTTGAACTTCTCAAAGGATTCAGATTTATTTGACATTAAGTAGACATAGCCATATCTACTATAATCGTCGGTGAAAGTGATGAAACATCGGTAACCTTGTCTTGCGGGTGTGCTCATTGGTCCACATACATCCGTGTGTATTAGACATAATAAGTCACTTGTCCTTTCTCCTAACTTGGAGAATGGCTGTTTTATCATCTTGCCTAATAAGCATCCTTCGCAATTTTCAAACGTCTCTAAGTCAAATGGGTCAAGAACACCTTCTTGAAGAAGTTTCTTGATGCGTTTGATGTTAATATGGCCAAGACGACAATGCCACAAGTAGGTTTGATTCGACTCGATGGTCTTAGCTAGTGGTATCAACTTTTGTCTAATCTTATCTAAAAGCATGGAATTTAATTGAACATAAATTTGTAAGACAAACTTGAAACAACTATTGTCAAAGTCTTACACTTGAGATTCCTAGGTGTCCAACACCGTGGATCATAATATGTTCAAAGCATGATGAAAAACTAGAAATAGTTTAATTACATGTCATAGACAAAATAGTGCATGCAAGCACGACCGAAAAACCATCTTCGTCGTCTTCTTGTCCATGCACAAACACTTGGTAAGCTTCTTCACTTGGTCCCTGAAAAGGCAACATTAAGTGAGTCATACTTGGTATCCAATACCTTGACTCACAAGTGTTAAGGAAGATACCTGAGGCGGATGCTCCATTCCTCTCCTCCTCTTCCCGAAAGAGCTTGCATTCTCTTTTGAAGTGGCCTTACCCGCCACAGTAGAAGCAACGCATCTTAGCCTTAACCTTGAGATCCCTCCTTCTTGATGGTCTTTTGGTTGCCCCAAATGAGTTGGCCCGGTGAAGTAGCTCCACCACATTTTTCAAGTAATGTGTCTCCATTGATTCAGAAATATATGCCTTTAGTGCATCATATCCTGAGTGGAGTGAAGTGAGCAAAATATGACCAGCCATTCCATCTTCTAGTGGAATTCCGAGGAGTTCCATGTGCTTGAAGAGCTTAGTCATTCTTGCCACATGGGGTCGGAGGGGCATACCCGGTCTCAACATAGTATTGTAGACCGTAGACCAAAGATGGTACCTCTCTTTCGCAAGACAACCTTGATCCGATGGATTTACATTCATGTCCGTAAGTGACCTAGTCACTTCAAACAAGAGTCCATCATTGTTGTCGTTGAAACTCTTAGAGAATCTCACACCGACAACATCCCTTAGTCCTCCAAGGAACAAGTCCGGGAAAGAGAATGGAAGTTTTCCTTCCATTCTTCCGAGATGGAGTTAGCCATGAGTTGTGACACTAATTTGCAGTCTTTCGACCATGCACAATAAGTTTCGTCACTCAAGAGGGTCTTGGAACAGAGGGCTGGGAGGGAAGTATCCAGAACATACTCTTTGGAACAACTCCTGAGAGTTTTCCTGAGTTCTTCTTCCCATTCATCAACGTTTGTTAAGTTAAGCTTGATAGCTAACTTTTCGGGGAGTGTCAGGCACATTTGGTTGTTGTTTGAGTTACTTGCAGACATGATTCTACAATTGAAAGAATTTGAAGTGAAAAACCATTCATACATCAATAAGTTAAAAATTTAAAGCGTTCATGCACATATTTAAACTTATTGAGCATTTTATCCACGCATTTTAAAATTGTCCCTTATGGGCGAGAATAAAATGATTCCAAGATCCCAAAGATAAAGAAATGGTTAAGCATGCTTTGGCTTTTCTTAATCATTAAATATCTTAAGGTAAGCAATCCAATTTCTAATAGCTCTAAGCTACTCTCGGTTTGATAAAATGTCGCATCTAATGCATTCTTGACATTTTATCTCTTTTGCCACGACATCTAAGGACTCCTTACTGATATCGTTGAGCTTAACCAAGACAACTTGTATACCTAGTATACCTTACGTTCCTAGGAAAGTAGTGATGCCTCACTTTGGCATAATCCATCACGTACGCGCATTAGTTCGGTTAGTGTTGTTCTTGGAACGACAAATTTAAGCTCAATATTATTTAAGGGACCTAGGGTTTCTATGTTGGTTGATTTAAGTGAACTTAACTAATCGTCGCAACATAATAGAAATCCTAGACATGCACCTAGCAAACATATATAATAACAATATATAAGGCATAAAATAGATGCATTTGGCAACTATCATGACCCCTTGAAATCTTCAATTTCCATGGGTCTTCATCTTGGCTCGCCTTCATCGAAACGCCGTCTTGAGACATCTTGGCCAAAATGAAACAAAAGAAGCTAGCTAGAACGAATAAGATTAATCTAATTAGTAAAAAAATACTGAACGGTTCGCAGACCGTATTTAGATTTACAAAAATACATAATGGAACGCAGTCCGTATTTTCTATCCTAGTCAGGCCCCACTAGTTGCCATTTTCAAAGAACCTGTTTTGAAAGCAATCTTCCATTCACCCATTCACTATTTGTGAATGGCCCATGCAATTTTACGAAATACATAATTAAACACGCAAAACTAGTAACTAACTTAGGTGGTTAATCCAATTAACGCGCCTAATTAAAACTAGTCAAAGTGGTTTAATCCATTATTTCTAAACGCAAAATGATAACGCACTTAATTAAGCTCCCACTAAATTCCGAATCCGTACTTAAATAATCCAATTAATTAAGTCGGCATAACCCATAATTTATCAAAATTTTCCAAAATCGAAAATCAAGGTTTTTAGCCTCGTTAAAATAATTAATTAAAATAATTAACACGGAAAAAATTCTCAAAATCATAGCTCAAGCTTAAGCAAAACCACCCAACAAAACCCTTGGTGGGTGCGCACCATGGTTGCTAGGCAGCCCATGGCATGGCGCCATGGTGCGTGGGTGAGGCATGTTGTGCCTAGCAAGCAGTGCTGCTAGCCTAGCTGCCTGCTAGCATGCTACGCATGCTTGCTAGCACGCTGGTGCCTGCGAGCATCTGGCCTGCTGGGCAGGCGCCTCTTGATGCTCGTGGTGGGCTGGGCTAGTACTTGCTGCCCTGTTGCCCAGCAGCATCCCTCGTAAGACAGTCCCAGCCACTGCCCACGCACATCAACCATGCCTCCCCGCCACACAACAACGCGTAGCAGCATCATGGCTCACCCTTGTGCGCACCGCAGGCAGCCCGGCTAGCCTAGGTGGCACTTGGGTGTTTTGCCTCGATTTGCGCGCTATTACTCGGGATTTTAATCCCGATTTACGTGTGACATGAATTAATTCCAAATTATATTTTAGACTTAATTTGAGGGAAAATAAAATAAAATAAAATTAAGTCTAACTTAAATAACTTAATTTAATTGGTGCACAAGCCTAAATTTATCCAAAATTTCAATTTTTGAACAAAAATAGGTCAAACTTTATGCTAAAAATAAAATGAGCTATGTCCAAAATTAATCTTGCCTATATGAAAATTAATAATGGATTTGACAAAAGGGAGTTGGAAAAATAAATTAACCATCCAATGATAAAATTTTCCAACTTGCATACATGAGTAAAATACCAAGATTACATCTTCCAATATGAAGATTAATCAAATTTTAATCACAAGTAATTGAACTTAATGGATTTTAATCAACCAAACATGAAAAATCCAAACTTTGTTCAATATGGAATTTAGGGTTAGGGTTCCAATCATTTAAACATTTAAAGATTAGAACTTTAACATTATTTGGGAACTTAAAATACAAAATCACAACAAGTTTTCACACCTCATTGCTATTTATTTGCAAAATTTGTTAAAAACAAGTTTATGTGATAAATTGGTATATCAACTTAAGCACTAATAAACACTCCATTATTATGCTCAAGGATATTTTAAAACCAGAAGATTAGTGATGCAAATGTGCATTTAATCTAACCTTGTAATGCTTGCATTAATCAAGGCTTAAAAAGAATTAAAATTTTCGTTAAAAAACGAAAAACAGTTCCGGGTCTCAATTTAGCATTGTAGACCTTTGTCCAAAGCTGACGCCTTTCCTTAGCAAGACACCCCACATTTTGTTGCTTTATCTTCATGTTTGAGAGTGACCTAGTCAAATCAAACACGAGTCCGTCATAGTTGTCATTGTCACTCTTGGTGACTCTTACATTGACAACGTCCTCAAGTGCTTTGAGGAACATGTCCGGAAGGTAGGAGGAAAGGATTTCTTTTCAATCTTCAGGGATGGAATTTGCCATGAGTCGTGAGACTTTCTTGCAATCGAAAGACCATTCATCACGAGCCTCATCGGTCATGATCCCCTTAGAGAAGAAGCTTGGAATGGGAGTATCAAGAGTATACTCTAAGGAACAATTCCGGAGAATTTTCCTGAGTTCCTCCTCCCACTCCTTAAAGTTGACCAAGTTGAGGCAAAATGCCAACTTTTCGGGGAGTTCCGGGCACACATGGTTGTTGTTTGAGTTACTTGCAGAAATTATTCTACAATTGAAAGAATTTAAAATGAAAAACCATTCATAAACCAATAAGTTTGAAATTTAAAAACGTTTATGCAAATTTTTCATTCTTATTGAGCATTTTATCCACGCATTGATAAAATTGTCCCTTTTGGGCGAGAATAAAATGATTCCAAGATCCCAAAGATCAAGAAATGGTTAAGCATGCTTTGGCTTGTCTTAACATTTAATATCTTAAGGTAAGCAATCCAATTGCTAATAGCTCTAAGCTATTCTCGGTTTGATAAAATGTCGCATCTAATGCATTCTTGACATTTTATCTCTTTTGCCACGACATATAAGGACTCCTTACTAATATCGTCGAGCTTAACCAAGACAACTTGTATACCTAGTATACCTTACGTTCCTAGGGAAGTAGTGATGCCTCGCTTTGGCGTATCCCATCACATACGCGCATTAGTTTGGTAAGTGTTGTTCTTGGAACGACAAGTTTTAGCTCAATATTATTAAGGGACCTAGGGTTTCTATGTTGGTTTGATTTAAGTGAACTCAACTAATCGTCGCAACATATGAAATCCTAGACATGCATCTAACATTCATATATAACAATAATATATATAAAGCATTAATTGATGCATTTGGCAACTAGCATGACCCCTTGAAATCTTCAAATCTTCAAGGGTCTTCATCTTTCCTCGTCTTCATCGAAACGTCCTCTTGAGACATCTTTGCCAAAATAAAATAACTAGCTACTACGACAAAGATTAATCTAAAGTACAAAAATACTTAACGGTTCGCATACCATATTTAGATTTACAAAAATACATAACGGAACGCAGTCCGTATTTTCTATCCTAGTCGGGTCCCACTAGTTGCCTTTTTCAATAACCTGGTTTGAAAACAATCTTTCATTAACCCATTCACTATTTGTGAATGGCCCATGCATTTTACGAAATACACAATGAAACACACAAAACTAGTAACTAACTTATGTGGTTAATCCGATTAACGAGCCTAATTAAAACTAGTCAAAGTTGTTTAATCCATTATTTCTAAAAGCAAATTGCTCAAGTATTCAACTAAGCTCCCACTAAATTCCGCATCCATACTTAATCAATCCGATTAATTAAGTTGGCTTAACCCATAATTTGTCAAAATAAAAATTTGCAAAAGTCGGAAAAATCGAGGTCTAACCTTGTTAAAATAATTACATAAATAATTTTAAACGGCAAAATTTTCGCAAAATTACATAGCTATAAAATGAAGCAAAATAGCCCATAAAATTGCTTGGTGGGTGCGCACCATGGTTTCTAGGCATCCCATGCCTTGTGCTATGGTGTGTGGTGCTAGCATGTAGTGCCTAGCACAGCAAGCAACGCTGCTAGCACCAGCAGCCTGCCTAGCATGCTACGCGTGCTGGCTAGCATGCTGGCGCCTGCCAGCAAGTGGTGCGCTGAGCTGGTGCTTGTTGCCATGCTGCCTAGCAGCATCCCCTCACAAGCCAGCTCCCAGCCACTGCCCCACGCATATCAGTCCCTAGCATCTCTCGCCACACAGCCACGCACCTTTGATGCTCAGCCCATGCGTGCACCATAGGTAGCCTACATATGGGTTGCTAGGCAGCCCGGCTAGCCTTGGTGACGCTTGCGGTTTTGCATCGATTTGCGTGCATTTTTACTCGGGATTTGCGTGGCATAAATTAATTCTAAATTTTATTTAAGAATCAATTTGAGGAAAAATTAAAATAAAATAAGTCTAACTTAATTAAATTCAATTTTAATGGTGCATAAACCTAAATCATTCAAAATTTATTTTGAAACTATTTTAGGTCTTTCGTTATGCTTAAAATTGAATGAGCTTTGTCCATAATTAATTTAGCTAATATGCAAATTAATAATGGATTTGACAAATGGGAGTTGGAAAAATAAATTAACCATCTAATGATAAAAAAATTTCAACTTTCATAGTTGTGTAAAATACCAAGATTACATCTTCCAATAAGAAGATTAATCAAAATTTTACTCACAAATATTTGAACTTCATGGATTTTAATCAACAAAAATGAAAAAATCCAAACTTAGTTCATTCATGGAATTTAGGGTTAGAGTTTTTATCATTTAAACTTTTAAAGATTAGATCTTTAACATACTTGGGAACTTAAAATTACACATTCACATCAAACATTCACACATCAATGCAATTTATTTGCATAATTGTGAAAAAACAAGTTTGTGTGACAAATAGCATATAAACTCAAGCACTAATTAAAACTCCATAATTATGCTTAAGGATATTTAAAATAGCAGTAGATTAGGGATGCAATAATGCATTTAATCTAACCTTTTAATGCTTTCATTAATCAAGGCTTAAAAAGATTTAAAATTTTCGTTGAAAAACGAAAAAAACCCCAAAAACTTGGGTTCTGGTTTAAATTTGGCTTGTGGAAAGCTCTCGAAGAGGGTTGAATCTGTTTCAGAATGTCGATTCCACCCAAAAATCACTTTTTTGAAGCAAAAATCTGAGTTAGACAGCCAAATAAAATTCGAGTATTAAAATTAATTAAGACGAGCTTCTAGTCTAATTAAAAAAGCAAAACTTGAATTTAAATCTTACTTTAAAACACCTTACTTAATAAATAATTGCAAAAATTAAAAGGAGCGTGGCTCTGATACCGCTATAGGGTTTCGTAGTGACCCACACTACGCGGAATGATACCCGCCAAGACCCGCCCCCATAATAAATGCAATTAACAAGCAAAACATAATTTAAAGCATAAGAAAGGATAAAAGATTATACCTTTGACGCGTGCTTCGCTCAACTATGAGCTCTTACTTGAACCCCGATAGTGCGAGGTCTCCGACGGGATCGTACCCTCGATCCCGACTTGATCTTCCTAAGCCTCAAAGGTTAGTCAAGGCCCGGACAAAATAAACTAGAGTTTTACGAATTTCAAGGTATGCTCAACAATGGAGTTTCCTTTACTTTTCAACTCAAGTGTGTTCTTTCCCAAATACCCATGCCTTGGTATTTATAGGGAAATGAACCATTGATTTTCATTTCCCAACCAATGTGGGAGAATGAGTAATTTTAATAATTAATTTAATTCCAAATTAAATTAATAATCAAATCAATCACAATGCAACAAGTGTCAAGGGGAGAGAGAGAAAGTTAAGTGAGGACCAAGAGAAGGTGGGGGGGGGGACCATTGCCGTGCTTCCCAAGGCTTTGCCCAAGCCTTGGTCCCCACCCTTCACAAAACCGGCACAAGGTGCTGCTGGGCTGGCAGCCAGCTAGCACGCCAGCTAGCAATGCCAACTAGCCCAGCCAGCTAGCACCAGCCCAACCAGCACAAGCATGATGCGTGTGGCTGTGTTGGGCAGTTCCTACGCTGCTGCTGCTTGCTACGCGCTGGGCGCTACTAGCAAGCTGCTGGCCCCTGCCTCCCTCGCCATCGCACACGCACACGCAAGGCCCCTCGCACTCCCAGCATGCGTGCTGCTAGCGAGCCACGCATGCTGGGCATCGCCTCACCAGCCACATGCACAAGCATGCGATGCTTGGTGCTATGCCAGTGATGCTGCGATGGCATGCATGCACACGCACTGAGCGAGGCTAGTGCTGCTGTTGCAATAGTGCGAGACACACTCACACATGCACACACACACGCAAGTGCCCAGTACTGCGATGGTTGTGCTTGGTAAGTATTGCCTGCGATGGCGCCTAGGCACCCAGGCACACATGTTGCGGTGCTGATGTGCCATGCAAAGGCACGCACACACGCACATGGTGCTGCAATGCTAGGAATGCACGCATGCTAGCGCCTAGTGCTAGCGATGGTGCGCCTAGCACACTTAGTGTGTCTAGGCTTGCACCTAGCCATGCTAGGTGCATGCTAGCTCGAGTTAGCCTAGCGTTCACATGGCTAGGCTACTGTGATGCTACGGCTATGCTCGAACTTGTTGCTTGTGATTTTGCGACGCTCGGCCTCGACGCCCTAAGCTCGATGTCCGACGTCTGTTTTCGTAAAACTCCGACGACTCATTAAATCCTTCAGATTAATTCGTCGTATCGGATCGGTTGTTCGATTGGGTTCGACCCGAAGGGTTCAGTTAAGATTAATCTATAATATTAATTATACCTTAATATTACTGATTGGAAGCGGCCTCCACCTAGGCATTCCGATCACTTGACCTTACCGAAGAATTAGCTCTGTAATAATTCTGAACCCTCTATCAGAATAATACACTTGTTGGAAGGACACCATTCCTTTCAACACGGATATATGTGGACCATTGAGCACAACCGCAAGAAATGCTTATCACTATTTTATCACATTCACGGACGACTATAGTGGATATGGCTATGTCTACCAAATGTCGCACAAATCTGAATCCTTTGAAAAGTTCAAAGAATTTCAGAGTGAAGTGGAAAATCAGCTAGGCAAGAAAATCAAAGCCCTTCAATCGGATCAAGGTGGCGAGTATTCGAGCTACGAATTCGACAACCAACTGAAAAAAAATGGTATTTTCTCATAATTGACACCTCCCTGAACACCACAATGGAACGGAGTGTCTGAGAGGAGAAATCAAACTCTGTTAGACATGGTTCAATCCATGACGGGTCTTACCGATCTTCCTCTCTCTTTTTAGGAACACACACTTCAAATCGCGGCACTAACACTGAACCGCGCTCTGTTTAAACCTGACAAAAAGACTCCATATGAATTATAGACGAAGAAACCTACATGGTTGTCTTTTCTTCAGATTTGGGGTTGCAAAGCAATATGTTAAAAGACTTATGTCCGACAAGAAAAAAGGGGTATTACTTCTACAACCAATCAGAGAACAAAGTATTTTTTGCTTGAGATGGTGTCTTTTTGGGAGGATCATCTTTACAAAATGACAAGTGGGAGGAAAATCAAACTTGATGAAGTTCGAGTAGATGAGCTATAAAGTCAATTTGGCATACTGACTATCAAAGTGCTTCGGATGCAGCTGTTCATAATAGTCAGAGTCAAACCGACAATATTCAAAGTAAACCGACAATGTAAATGCACAATCTATTACCCTGCGTAGGTCACAAAGGCAAAGATCCCAACGAGACAAATACCTCGGTGTTGTCTTAATTGAGAATCATGACATCCTAGTTATGGATGAAGATGAGCCAACGACATACAAAAAAGCTATGACGAGCCCTGACTTTGCTAAATGGCTATAAGCCATGAAATCCGAGATGGACCCTATGTTTGAAAGTCAAGTATGGACTTAGCTGGTTTGCCTGAAGGTTATACACCTATCAGTTACAAATATATTTTCAAGTTAAAATCCGACAAAGATGGAAATGTAAATGAGTACAAAGCTAGACTGGTGGCAAAAGGTTACAGGAAAATTCACGTCGTTGATTATGATGAAACCTTTTCTCCAGTCGCCATGCTTTAGTCCATCCGGATTGTCCTAGCAACTGCCACATATTACAATTAAATATGGCAAATGGACACCAAAACTGCCTTCCTTAGCTTAACGGGATTTTGGAAGAAATTGTGTATATGACACATCCCGAAGGTTTTGTAGATCCAAACAATGTTGGGAAGGTATGCAAGCTTAAGAAGTCCATTTATGGATTAAAGCAAGCTAACAGTAGTTGGAATCTGCGATTCAATTAAGCCATTGGTAAGTTTGGTTTTATCAAGAATCTAGATGAATCTTGTGTTTACGAGAAGGTTAGTGGGTGTGACATTGGATTCCTTGTCTTATATGTGGATAACATATTGCTCATTGGAAACAGCGTTCCAATGTTAGAATCTAAATAGACTTAGCTTGGAAAGTGTTTTTCAATGAAGGACTTGGGAAAGGCACTGTACATATTAGGCATCAAGATCTATGGCGATAGATCTAAAAGGATGATTGGATTGAGCCAAAGTACTTATATTTATAAGGTACTAGCATGATTCTAATGAGTTCCATTTATGGCACTCATTTGATGAGTTTTTAGGTTGTTTGTACTTTATTTTTATAGCTTTGTTTCTAAATAAATGCTTGGTTTTGTTCATTTTCTCTTTAGTTCTCTTATTCTTTCTTATTTTGT
Organism: Chenopodium quinoa; assembly: GCF_001683475.1. Taxonomy (NCBI): domain Eukaryota; kingdom Viridiplantae; phylum Streptophyta; class Magnoliopsida; order Caryophyllales; family Amaranthaceae; genus Chenopodium; species Chenopodium quinoa. The sequence goes on from NW_018744469.1 coordinate 581,119, forward strand.
GCTTTTGTCCACTTTTGTGGACTTTCTAGTGTTTTCTCCTTTATTTGTTCTCTTTACGTGGTTGTAGTTATTGTACGAGGTTCCGGTCTTGATATTGGTGGCTTATTAAGTTAGAAGATGCCTTTGTAGCAAGCTTATAGCTCTTGCGCTCTCAAGCTGCGCTCTGATGAGATCATGGTGTTGATCCCACCGTCAACTCCATTTCAATTTGCCGAACTTGGTGACTATCATGAAGATATTGTGTGCGCACACGAAGACCCATTTGCAAGCGCGTGAAGCTACGAAGCGTCGAGAGAACCCAAAAGAGCACGGGCACGCACACCCAGCGTAGCGAGGGCACGCAGCTATCGCGCGGGCGCGTTTCCCTATTTTCTAGGTTATTTCAAATTATATATCGTATTCCCGCCTCCTATAAATATCCTTTACAACCGATTTTTGTAAGAAGTTTTTAGAGACATTATTTTTCTCATAATTTTAGCTTAGTTGAGAGTTTCTCTCTCTAGTTTTAGAATTAGTTTTAGGAGTATATTTAGAGAGAGAAATTGAGAGATTTCAATGGTGATTTGAGAGATTGATGACGCAAGGGTGACAATTGTATTGAAGATCTTCTCAATTATCAATGAGCATTTCTAACTATATCTCATCTTATTTCTTTACTTAATTTTTTTTTTAATTGGGTTTTGATGATTACATCTTGATTAGTGTAGTTATTCTTCATATTTTGTTGATTCTTGATTTCATTACTTGCTTGTTGATTAGATGATGATTTTTGAGTAGTTGTTTTTCTAGGGCTTGAGTGAAACTTGTATGATTGATTGATTGTGATTAACTTGAGATTTATGTTAATTGATTGTTGAGATTAAAGTGATTAATTTAAGTTTACATGTGTGTAGTTTGATTAGGCCTTGAGAACTATGCTAGATTGCATTGTGATTCCTAATGACATGACCACTTGATTTAGGATTTGCAATCATTTATTAGTTTGGATTGTGATTGTCTTAGTTTGTTATTCATAGAGGAAACCTAGCTTAACAATTAAAAGATTCCAATTGATAGCTCTTATCATTAGTCTTCACAACCATTGATTGGCATGACCTTCCTAAGTTGTTACAATTATCATGATTACTTGTTGATCCCTATTCCCTAGTGTTTCATTTGTTTGCTTCTTTTATTTGGTAGTTAATTAGTATTAGTTACCCTATTCTTCACCCTTGACTTTGATCTAGCTTAGGCGCATATTGGAAACATTTAAGCATTACCGTTCCTAGTGGTTCGACCCTTGACTTACCTCTATACTTGTATATAGGTTTGTTAAGTGATCACAAATTTTGTTTGGCTCTAAGGAGGATTAGTCAACAACCTAGTTTTCCCTACATCAAAATGACGCCATTGCCGGGGAGCGGTGTCTATGTTTGAGTGTTTTTTATTGCTTGGGTCTAGGTCTTGTATATACTTTCATTTTATTTGATTTTTGCTTGTTTTGAAAAAGAAAAAAAATTTGGCATATCTCTTATTTCCTTAATATGACAATGAGCCTTTTTGTGAATATTTCTATAGACTTAAGGGATTTATTGATTATAATTATTGTAATTTTTTGGAGGCTTGTGAGATTTGTTATTTTGATTTGAATGAGCAAACTAAGGATGTATTTTAAAGCATGTATAATGGTGAATTTAGAGCATTATCAATTAATGATGCTTGGGATTTTTATGTTTGGTTTTCTTGGGATGTTTATAATAGGGGTAATCATGATTCTAATATCGATGTGCAATGTATTGATTCTTCTAATGTTAGCATGACTTCCCATGATTTGATACATGATCCCATTAGTGAACTTAGAACAAATGCTTTCAAATCTATTTCCTGTTTTGCTCATGATGATGAGGTACATGCCCTAGTTGATGCTAATGGTGTGTTTCAATATTCTTCATTATTAAATGTGACTTCTTGTGATGTGCTTTGTTCCCTTAATGATGAATCTCATGTGCTTGATTGCGCCCCTAATCCCTAATGTGATGAATATGCTCATGCTTCTAATGCTAATGCTTCCAATCTTGTTTGTGATCCTTTTTCCCTTATTGAACCTTAACCTTCTATACCTTTTGAGTCTCTTATTGATATTTTTGAATCTCAAATTAGGCATATTGAGCTTGATACTGATCTTGGGCCTAATAAGGAGTTGATTCTTCATTCTATGTAGAGATGATGAAAAGGAGTGAGGAGCGCATTGAGGAAGCAAGAAGGAGAAATGGAGAGCTAGAAAGCCAATTGTCATCTTTGATGCTTGTGTGTGAAAATTCCAAATCCAATATGTGTGTTGAGGATGATGATGATGTTTTTTAGAAACCAAGAGTTTGTGAGGATCCTATTAGTGAGCATAGGAGTGAAGGAAAGGGAGTTGAGAGTGATGATGATGATAATGATTTTGTGAATCTAAACTCCCCCTCCTTTGTTGATTGTGATGAGTCTCAAGTGCATGATTGTGACTCTTCTATCCATGAGTATTTGGACTCGTTTGAAGTTATGTCCAAAATGTTCTTTGAGGTTCAAATAAAAAATCATAGCCTTTTGAATGAGTTCATTGAGAATGCTTCATGGGAGAGAGATGAGTTTGAAATGAATTTGCATCCATTCATGCATGATTTTGAGGCTTTGGGATTTAAGGATATTGAAGGAGTTGTTGATCATTGTTGTGATGGAGAGGATGATGTAGTTTCTCTCGGAAGTTAGATGTTTGAGGGAGATGGAGATCATGAGTGTCCTTTCTTTGAAGATTCAATGATTGACTTCCATGCTCTTATTGGTGACGTGAGGAATGGTGGTGAGGAAGAGTTCATTTGTGAGACCATTGCTCTTATCCCTTCTTGTCATGTTCCTTTTTTAACCATATCCCCTCCTATCCTATGCCCCTCCCTTCTTTTGTGAATGAGCCTATTGGGGACCCTCTTGTCTTTGATGATTTTCATATTCCCCACTCATTAATTATTGAGGAAATGGGTGATTATGCCACCAAATACATTTTGAGGATAGTTTGCCTTATTATTATTATTCTTCTTCTTCTTCTTCTTCTTCTTCTTCTTCTTCTTCTTCTTCTTCTTCTTCTTCTTCTTCTTCTTCTTCTTCTTCTTCTTCTATTAAATTTACTTGTGATTCTTCTTGTTTTTCTTGGCATCTCTCTCCTCATTGGTGTGCATTATCCTTGTTGCACGTCCCCGTCTTGTCATTTGCCTACCTTCTTTCTTATGAAATGTGTAGTAATGCATTTGACTAGCTCATGCGTTCGTCGCAATATTATTTACTAGAGCGGTCACGCTTGGACCTTAAGCAAGCCTTTCTCGGGAAGTAACCCGTGTTTTATTGCTTTCATTTTCTTTTCTTTTTAGAATAGATTTTCTCTCATGGAAATGTTTGTTTCTCTTTTTCTAGGTGTATATCTTGATCTACGTTGGTGCATTGGTTTGGATCAAGAATCAAGGAAGTTTGACTCTACTTTTGCTATCATATGGAAAACAAGATTCTGTTTCGGGGTTTTCTGATGTCCTGCGGGAGAGTTACAATTCCGAGACTAGAACCGGACGCCTGTACCTGCAAAACAAACGGACTCTCCGGGTGGTTTGGAGGTCCGCCTCCAACGGTCAAGTTAGTACTTGTTTACGGAGTAATTAATGCGGAATAATGTAATTGAGTTTCTCTAGGTGAGAGTGTTTAATGTGCGTAATCCCCTTTAATGAGGACTAATGAAGGTTTTTATAACCTTGGGAAGCGTGCCACTCTCTAGGTTTAGGTTAAACCTAGGGCTGACTGGTCCTCCAACAAGGATTGGGCCTTGTTGGCTCATTTTCCCATGTGTCATGGGAAGGACACGCGTCGCGTCACGGCTGGTCCATGGTAGACGAATATTTGGTTGACACGTGGGAGGCTCTCATTGGCCTACGTGAAGGTCACGTGGCGGAACCTGGTTGGTCCACGTGTCAGATGGTGATTGGTGGATAAAAATCCCCTAATCATTTGCCCCTCACAGGTGGCACGTGACTGGTCACGTGTTACCTGTGACAAGTGTCGCACCGTAACAGGTGACGGCCTGCTACAGGTGTCACTTGGTAAAAGGCCGAGAGATTTTCCCGCCCAAATTTTGAATTTGAGAGTGACCCTTCGCCTTCTCATTTTCTCCTATATAAGGGTGTGTTGACTTCAGTCATTTTCACACTTGAGAACTTTTGAAGAGAACATTCGGACCCCTGAACTTGCTCTGACATTCCGGACTCTTTCTGCCTACCGCCTACTCTAACAAGCCGACTACTCAGAATTCTCAGAACTTCGTCAACTTCACTTGTTCAGGTAACCGTCGGTTCTCTCAATCTTTTATCGTTTCTTTAGTTTTTATTTTTTTTGAAATGGCACCACGGAATCACACGACACGACCTAGGTTAGTGATCAGCCGGTCACCAGGGACGGCTGAATCTAGGACTAGGAGTGCCGCCTGCCCTTTTCCGAACAACTCTTTGCCCTTTATACAAAGTCCGACTGTCTCTGTGTCTATGCAGAACATAATGGCCAGAACAAAAAGAACTGCTAGGATCACAAACTTAGACGTTTACTTTTACCAGGTGCCGATTAGTGAGACATCTGACTAGGCGCAAAATGCTGAAGTAAACCAAGGCGGCTTGACCGCCGACAGCTCTGAGGGAGGGGTCAAGGTGGTCCCTTCCCATTTTACAGTTGACATGTCTACCTTTTCTCCCTCTCCTATCGAAGGAGAGGAGGCGGGCCCCTCTGGGAGAAGAGAGGAGTCGTCCTCTTCGGATTCGTCAAAGGACGAGTCCGAGTCTAGCTCTTCTGGCCATACTTCTCTAGACACAGAAGAGAAAAACAACCGCCTACAAGAGGCGAGGCTTTCTCACGCAGTTCAGAAGGGGGACAATTGGGCAGAGCCGTCCGCCTCTTACAGAGAGCAAAATACCCCTTACTACTGCACTGTCCCAAAAGGCCGGATCAAGGCCATGAAAGAGAAAGTGGGGAGCTTTATTGCAAACCACACAATGGGCCCCGACTTTTTAGTTTTTGTGCCGGATCCCAAGGACACAGTCGTCTGGCCGGCTGGTACCAGCTACGATAGCGCCTGCTTTGGCTGCTACGAGGCGGCCATCAGAGCTGGGCTGCGCTTCCCACTACATCCGGCTGTTCAGCGGATCTTGGATGGGTATGAGTTGAGGTTGTGGAAGTTAGCCCCAAACTCTTGGTTCAACGTTCTCGGCTGTGTGGCCGGGTGCGAACTGCACGGGGTGGAGCCAAACTTCGAGGCTTTCGCCCACATGAACTACCTCAGCCGGACCCCTAAGGCAGGCGGTACCAGATGGTATCAATTGACCAGCCACAGAGGCTACCTCATGACAAGAGGTAAAGAAAACAAGTGGAAGGATTGGCGAAGCACCTTCCTTATCATTGTGAGTTTAGACACGGAGTTGAACCAGCGCTTCAACAGATGGAACAGGGATCCGTCTCTTCTGGAAGGCGGTCGCAGCATGCCGCCTATTCCCCCAAGAGCTAAGAAAGAGATCCTGGACAAAGGACTCTTTAAAGTAGAGACGAGGGTCGACTTTACTACGGGGGTGCGAGAGCAAGTACCCCTTCACTGCGTCCTGAGCTTCAAATGGCTCTATGACGAGTACTTTTTGGCCGCCTGTGGCCTCAGCAGTCGGTGCTCAAGAGGTAGCCGGCCTGTCGAATACTTTGTTTTACCATGCATTACTGTTATGACTTTTTATAACTCTTTGGTATTTGTTCTTGCAGCGGACGCCATGACAAAAATTACCGCTTCCAAGACTGCGGCGGCTATGTTGCGAGCCTCTATTATGCAACAATCCTGTACCGACTCTCCTAACAAGGAGGCGCACTTGGCAAGTTCCAAGCCTTTCACCCCTTCTCCTTTTTGAAGTTGGGTTTATGCAGATACTGACCGTGTGCTCTCTCTTTTTTTTTAGACGGGCACTCCAAGAACTTCTTCTTCCCAACAGCCGGAATCCAAGACCCAGAGGACGACTGTTGCGAGCTCTCCTGGCGCGGCCAGGAAAAATGCGGCGGCTGAGAAACAGCTGGCCACCCCCTCTCAAACTCCAAGCAGGCCGCCTAGAAGTATGGAACTGTCCTTGTGAATTCAGACTTGCTTCCTTTTTACTAGGTCTAACGTGCTTGTTTATGCCTGATGCAGCCGGCCCTCAGGAACCGGACCTGGTCGAGGTGGCCAAGTCTATGATCAAAGCCGTCCCTCCGGCTGAGAGAGAGGTGGTCAGGGGTGTCGGTACCCTTAACCTAGACGGAATCGCAGGGGTCCTTGCTGAGGTATACTTAGCATACTTTTGTCATTTAAACTCCAGGACGCCTGTTTTTTGTTTGAAAACTGACGTCTGTTTCCTTTTACTCAGGCTCTGCTCCGAGTGAACGGCCTTCGCAAGCCGCTTGATAGGAAGAACAAAGAGGTAAAGGCTGCTAAAGCTATGGCCGCCTCTGACTGTGATAAGGCAATGTTTCAAATTGCCCAAAATGAGATTTTGACAACAGATATTCTTTATTATCAGGTGCAGGCTACCTCTGCTATCCGGACTCAGTTGGAGGCAGCCCAAAAGAGAAATAATGAGCTGGAGCGACCATCAACAATCTTAAGGCTGAGCTGAAACCTCTTCGCCAAAAAAACGACTTCATACGACTCCTTGGAGAAATCCTTAGAGCGCGTTAAGGAGCGCTTGGTCTGAGACTTAGATCCAGCGCCTGACCTGGTCCGAGACTCAGATCCAGCGCCTGACCTGGGGCCGCCTCTTCCCCAAAGCCAACTTTGCCTCATGGGAAAAAACGTATCGCCAGTGCTCTGAGAGATATAATCAAGAGATCCTGGCGGCTGCTGAGGACGAGGCGTTGGAGGAGGAGGATCCGGTAGTGGCCCTAGTGCCGCTTGGGATAGATGCGTCGAAAAAAGATGCAGCTGAGGCCGAGTCAAGCAAGAAAAATGCTGACCAGGCGGCAGCTGCTACTGCTGAAGATCTGCCCCCATCTTAAGCTTTTGTCTTCTATTTCTTCGACCTGCTTGCCGTTTGTTTTTCCTTACCCGGCCAGGGGGCCGGGGCTCTGAATATTTTGCCGGTCTTTATGGCCGGCTTCTTTTGTATCTTTAATCGGCCAAGGGGTCGGGGTTTTGAATAGTTCGCCGGTCTTTATGGCCGGCTGTTAATATGACTTAGGCGACCACTATTTCAGGTCGCCTTGTTTGCCAAAATGTTTCAAATTTGTGCTTTTGTCTCGCTAAGTATCGAAACTCTGATATCCAGTTGCATACTATACCGACTGTTTTGCAAAATGTAAACACGCTGCCTATGCCCCTGGACGACTGGTTGTCTGTTTCCAAGCTAGGCGATTAGTCGGCCATTTATCCAACCGGTATCTGACTCATTTTGAAGACTGGATCCCCTTTAGGCAGGCGGTCCTGTCATTTTTAGAATTAACCAAGTAGGAAGGTGTTTTCCTACCTGCCATGGTTTTAAGCAAAAGAGACACTAAGCGGGCTAGGCCGGCTAGTCCCTGCTGTGTTAACTTAGTAAGAACAGGCGAAATATGGACACCTTTTTTTTTTAGTTTCATACCAAGTTTTAAGGAGTGACTAAGTAAACATGATTGTTACTTAGTCGCCGAATGATTGAGTAGTAGAGGTTTCAAGCGGTGGGTACCGATTGTTCCCCTTTATTCGCCAATGTTTGTTGGCAATTAACTCATAAGGTACCGGTTGTTCTTTATCCCAAGTAGTTCAGTCGGTTATTTGACTCGTATGGTTACTTCGAACACTTGTTGGTCCTAATTAGTCGTTTAAGTGAGAGGTATCCTTGTCTGAGAAACGGCTACGTGGTTGTCTTGGTTAGACATTCGTATAGGTGCCGTGTAATTATTTTATAGAACAATGTTCCACCCAAAAGGGAGCTGCTCTCTGCGACGAATTTCATCCGGATGGATGCCGCCGGACGCCTGCTATGATGTTGGGACAGATCGGATTAGTTTAACATTTGAATCAGTTGGCATGGCGCCTGATCTGATCATTTCGGCCATGAGCCTTTGATAGTTCTTGGTGAACTATGTTATGGGAGAGTAGCCAACTGTTTGTCAGTAGGCATGCCCCTCTCAGTACAAAATTGAATGAAACAGTAAACTTTTATTAAGTAGCTCTCGGCTATTTACATCATTCAAAAATAATATTTCTTAAGATTATCTACATTCCAGGTTCGAGGCAACGATTGGCCGTCTAGTGTTTCCAGACGGTAGGTACCGTCCCTGACCTCTTCATAGATTCGGTAGGGTCCTTCCCAATTGGGAGTTAATTTGCCAGACTCATTAGCCCTACCGACTGCTTCCATCTTTCTTAGTACAAAGTCCCCTACTTTGAGTGGACGCTTGTGTATTTTTTTGTTGTATGATTAGGTCATTCTCAGGCGGTAAATTTCATGGCTCAAGACTGCATTGCCCCTCCTTTCTGGGAGTGAGTCCAAGGCCAGGCGCATGGATTCCCAATTTACCTCTTCGTCATATAACATTACTCGAAGAGTCGGCTCGTAGTGTTCAATTGGAAGAACAGCTTCTGCCCATAGGTTAGAAGAAAAGGGGTCTCTCCAGTCAATCCTTTTTCAGTCGTCCTAATGGCCCAGAGAACATGTGGTAGTTCATCTGCCCATAGGCCACCTGCTCGCTCAATCTTTTTCTTGAGCCCGTCTGAGATGATTTTATTAAAGGCTTCTACTTGGCCGTTTGCTTGTGGACGGCCGAATGATGCAAAGTAATGTGAGATACCTTGGTCACCCAACCAGCTTTTGAGAATAGGCGTCTCAAATTGGGGACCATTATCAAAAACCATAGACATGGGAACCCCGAACCGAGTGATGATATTTTTCCAGACGAATGAAATCACATCCTTCGTCTTTATTCCCTTGACAGCCTCCGCCTGTACCCATTTAGTGAAGTAGTCGACTGCCACAAGTATATACTTCCTACCGCCTGTAGCAGGCGTATAGGGACCCAGAATATCCATGCCCCACTTAGCAAACGGTAGTGGGCTATGAATGGTAGTGAGGTCGGTAGCTGGACGGTGAATTAGCTTGCCAAACTTTTGGCACTTGTAACATTTTTTCACCATCTCCATTGCACCTGCTTCCAGAGTAGGCCAAAAGTAACCCTGCCGCCTTGCCCTTTGAGCAAGCAACCTGCCGCCTACATGGGAAGCGCAGTAACCAAAGTGGAGATCTTCTAGGATCTCTCGTCCTTTTTCTGGAGTAACACACTTCAAGAAGGGTTGAAGATATACTCTTTTGTGAAGTTCTCCCTTTATCATTTCAAAGCTGGCTGCTCGTTTTTTCTGTGCAGCCGCCTGGTGTTGATCATCTGGCAAGGTGCCGTCAGTCAAATACGCCCTAATTGGATCCATCCAGGTTAAACTTCTGTCTAAGATTCCAATAGGGTCTTCCTCAATGCTTCTTTTCTCCATCACCTCCCAGAAAACAGTTCGTGGAGTATCACAGGAGGCCGATGATGCTAATTTTGAAAGAGCATCCGCCTGGTTGTTTTCTGATCTCGACACTTGAGTCAAATGAAAATCTTCAAGGGATCCGACTGTAAATACTTGGTCATTGCCGGATGGGTTGCTTCGTATTCGCCATTGTACTGACTCACTATCAATTCTGAATCAGAACAGGCGTTTATCTTTCTTGCCCCTGTCGCCTTACACATGCGGATTCTGGCTAGTAAATTGTTTTATGCCTGAAAATTGAAGCGTAGAGCATACTCATACCTGTCGCCCTCTGGCGACTGACATATGACGCCTGCTCCACAACCATTTGAAGTAGAGCTCCCGTCCACATATACCTTCCAGACTTGGTCTGGAACTTGAGAATCAGGGGGACGAGTCATTTCAACAATAAAATCAGCAAAGGCTTGCCCCTTCACTTCTTTCCTAAGGTCGAATGTGACTTCGAGGCTCTGAATTTCTATGGCCCATTTGATCATCCGGCCTGACGACTCCATGGTGGTCGGTGGACGCTTGATAGGTTGATCTGTATACACGACGACTGCATGTGCCAAAAAGTAGGGCTTCAATTTTTTAACAGCCATGAAGAGTGCGATACCAAATTTCTCCACTAAGGGATACCTCAACTCGGCATTTTTCAGTACATGACTGACAAAGTAGACCGGGAGCTGGCAGCCGTCTCTTTCAGCAAGAAGGACAACACTTAAAGCATGATCTGAGACGGCCAGATACATGTAAAGTACTTCTTTGGGAAAAGGACTGACCAGCCTCGGCAAGGAATGCAAATGAACTTTCAACTTTTGGAAGGCCGCCTCAGCATCCGGCCCCCATTCAAACCTTGCCTTTTCTTAATGGCCTGGAAGAAGTATAAGCATTTGTCGCCTGATCGACTTAGAAATCTTCCCAAGGCCGCTAGAAAACCTGTTAGCTTCTAAACCTCTCGGACGGTACGAGGCGACTGCATGTCGATGACCGCCTGCACCTTCTCAGGGTTCGCCTCTATTCCTCTCTGATTGATAAGAAATCTGAGAAATTTCCCAGACTCAACTCCGAATATACATTTCTTGGGATTGAGCATGACATGGTGCCGCCTGAGTGTGGCGAAAGTTTCTCGGAGGTCCGACAGATGATCTATCTGAAGCTTAGACTTAACAATCATATCATCAATGTATGCCTCGACGTTCCTCCCAATCTGATCAAAGAACACAGTATTTATCATTCGCTGGAAGGTGGTCGGGGCATTCTTCAGACCAAACGGCATGACCGTGTAACAGTATAACCCTTGATCAGTGACGAAGGCCGTCTTCTCCTGATTTTTCTTCCATTAAGGAATTTGATGGAAACCACAGTAGGCGTCCATAAAGCTCATCAAAGCATGACCGGCTGTTGAGTCGACCAGATTATCAATTTTAGGCAGAGGGTAACTGTCTTTTGGGCACGCCTTGTTTAGGTCCGTGTAGTCCACACACATTCGCCAGGTACCATTCGGCTTTTTAACAAGCACTACATTCGCAACCCAGTCTGGGAAGTAGCATTGCCGAATGAACCCTGCATCAAGTAGTTTCTTAACTTTGACGGTTGCCGCCTGACTTCTTTCTTCACCATGGTTCCGCTTCTTCTGCCTTACCGGCTTCTTTTTCGGATCCACGGCCAATTTATGTACCGCCAGGTCAGGACTGATGCCTGGCATATCATGGACTTCGAATGAAAAGATGTCTTTGTATTCTTTCAAAAGTTGATGAAAGTCATCACCCAAAACTCTCAGAGCAGTCGTCCCAACCTTGACTGTTCGGTCAGGGCGCGAGTCGTCTAGGATTAGATCCGTATGCTGACCAGCCGGCTGAGGGCGGAATTCATCTAATCACTCCTCTGCCAATGATTGCTATTTTCTCTTTTTTCTTGCGGCCCCCATCTGGGCAGCCTTTCTTTTCTTGCCGCCTGCTTCTTGAACAGGCGCACTCTCCTTGACATTGTCAAGGTCTGTTTTTCCACCACTTGACCCAGCGGCCATGACAGTGGGCTTGATATCCGAGATATAGCACTCTCGGGCCATCTTCTGATCTCCCCTTAGGGAGCCGACTGTTCTATCATCCCTCTTAAATTTGAGCAACATAAGAGACGGGATTATAACAACCTTGGAATTATTCAGGGTTGGTCGTCCTAGAATCATGTTGTAGGCCGAGTGTTCCTCAACTACCAGGAACCGGACCACCATGTGGCGACCTTCCCCTTTTTCACCCAGGCGGATGGGTAAATCCACTCGTCCCACTGGGTGGACGACTCCTCCTCCAAACCCTACTAGAGGGTGGGATACCGGATGTATGCAATCAGTCTGATATTTGAGCTTAGACAGACATTTGCTACTGATAAGATCTCAGGAGCTGCCGGTATCTATGAGGATTCGGCCAACTCTCTGGTTGGCCACTTTGCATTCAATAACAATAGGGTCGTCATGCGGCCCCCTTACCCCTCCTAGATCTTCTTCAGTGATGACAATTTCAGGAAATGAATATTTGGAGGGTCGTTCTTGGTGAACGGAATTGACGTCTAGTCGCCTGATATTGTTCTTATTGCCCCTGATAGTGGGCCGCCTCCCGAGAAGCCGCCTGCAATGGTGTAGACGAATGCATCATCTATATCAGAGTTGTCGGCCTGTTGATTCTTTTTGGCCGACTGCTTTTTCAAGGAAGTGTTCCCCTTAGATTTCTTAAGAGTCAAGATCGCCTTGTTCAGCCAAGCGGTCCAGATACCGTATGAGACTGATGCATTCGTTGGTTTGATGACCAACATCTTCATGATAATCACAGAATTTTTCTTGGTTCCGATTGCTCGCAGAACCCTTCATGGGGGTCGGCTTCTCAATTGAGATCCGTCCCTTGATTTCTTTTAGGATAGCTTGCCTATCCCTGTTAAACACATACTTTGGGGAGTATGGTTTGAATTCTTTCTTCTTCTTCTGGGCCGGCTATTTAGAGGAATCGGCCGCCCAAACCTCTTTTCTCTTCTTGTCCTCTTTGTTGGACGACTGCTTCTGTCGCCCTTCTTTCTTGTCGAACCTCTTTCCGTCCGACTGCTTTCCAGTATTACAAAGATCAGTCGCCTGTATATAGGCTTCAGCTTCAATCAAGGCTTCTTGAAGAGTCGCTACCCTCTTTCGAACCAAATCAAATTTGAAGGTCGACCCGTCTTTGAGGCCTCTGAAAAAGTCAGTATAGGCCACCTCATCCGGTAGCCCTTGAATCTGTATTCTCATCAGGTTAAACCGCCTGATGTAAGAACGAAGCCCCTCCTTCTCACCCTGCTGAATCGTCCCTAAATCAAGGGTCGTCTTCTTCGCAGGTATGTTCATGGCAAAGTTGGAGGTGAATAGGTAAGCAAGTGTCCTGAAGTTATTCACACAACCAGTCGGCAAGTTGTCGAACCATTGTTGTGCGATTCCTCTAAGAGTCTCTGGGAAACACTTGCACCAAGTGGGATCATCCAACCCTTGGAGGTACATCAGGTTGGTGAATGTCATCAAATGGTCTTCTGGGTTAGTAGTGCCGTCATAGGCGCCTATTAACACATTTTTAACTTTGACCGGCTGAGAGACTTTAGAAATTTCCTTGGAGAAAGCCGACGGCTGTTCTCCAAGTCTAAGCAGCCGTAGCTGCCAGTCCAAAGGTTGGACATTTTTTGCCGCCTGTCCTCCAAACAAAGGGGGTTGCAGAAAATATTGTTGTTGCGGTACAAAGGGTAAGTTTGGCACCGCCAAGTCACTCTGAAAATCAGACCGACGGGAGGTACCGCCTGTCTGACTCTCATGATTTGTCTGAGCATACCTCATAGAGGTATTGCGCAGACTATCCTGAAAATCTGAAGTAGAGGCCGACTCTGACAGTCGGTCGTTCCTCTTCTGCTTTAGCAATAGCCGAGCATCTGTATATGTTTTCTTCGACCCATCCGCCTGAATATGACGAACGGGTTTCCTCTTTCCTGGAGTAGGAAAGCGGTACTTTGTGAAATCAAGGACAGGCGGCTCCCACTTCCTAGAGTTAGGATGAGGGGTCGCCTCTCGCCCTTGAACAGGCTTCCTCTTTCCTGAAGAGGAAGGTTTCTTAGCCGACTGCTCCTTGGCTGGAGCAGGTGTCTTTTTATTGATCAGCTCCTGAATCTCTCCCTTGAAGCCCCTCATGAAGGTCATGAGTTCGTTCCTTGTAATGGGAGCAGACCCATCAGCCAACTGTTGCTGAGCAGGCGGTGCGCTGACTGGATCGCTGAGTCCAATTTGAGGATCTTCCCGTTCTCTCCTTTCGGTATGACGGGTGCGCCGGGCCCTTAGGGTCCCGTCTGAAGCTGTATGAGCTTCAACTTCAAACTCTTCTTCAGTATCATGGTCCGACTGAACTTGAGGGTCGTCCAGAGGACGCCTCTCTTCAAGTTTCGGTACAGACGTGGATGCCATCTCAAAAGTACTCTCCCCACAGACGGCGCCAAAATGTTTCGGGGTTTTCTAATGTCCTGCGGGAGAGTTACAATTCCGAGACTGGAACCGGACGCTGTACCTACAAAACAAACGGACTCTTCGGGTGGTTTATAGGTCCGCCTCCAACGGTCAAGTTAGTACTTGTTTACGGAGTAATTAATGCGGAATAATGTAATTGAGTTTCTCTAGGTGAGAGTGTTTAATGTGCGTAATCCCCTTTAATGAGGACTAATGAAGGTATTTATAACCTTGGGAAGCGTGCCACTCTCTAGGTTTATGTAAAACCTAGGGCTGACTGTGCCTCCAACAAGGATTGGGCCTTGTTGACTCATTTTCCCATGTGTCACGGGAAGGACACGCGTCGCGTCACGGCTGGTCCATGGTGGACGAATATTTGGTTGACACGTAACAGGCTCTCATTGGCCTACGTGAAGGTCACGTGGCGGAACCTGGTTGGTCCACGTGTCAGATGGTGATTGGTGGATAAAAATCCCCTAATCAGATTCAATTCTAGAGGAGATTAGCTTTGAAAGGTTGAATAGGGTCATTTGCGGGTAGTTACACCCGCCTAATAACCAGTAATATCTTTCCTTACCCTTCCTTTAATGATTGGTGACTTGTTGGACATGTGTTGGTATTGTTGGTTTGATTTCTTTCTCTTCCCCTCCCATGTATTATTTGATTTATATTTGAGCATGTTGTCTCATTCAAGCTTGGGGGAGGGTATTCTATCATGTTTGGTGGGATTTTGATTTATGTATGCCATGCACATTTGTATATGCATTTCCATGTTCTTTATTTTGAAAAACTTCAAAAAGATTTTTGTTTCTATCAAGGCAAATTTGCAATGTGTTTTGTTTTGTTCTTGCTTTGGACATAATACTTTTGGACTTGTATAGTTGAATGCTTTACTTCTTAAATGGTAACGGTGTGCATGGCTTGAGAGTATGCTCGGTTGATTTTAGGATAGAGTATGCTAAGGTAGTGTGTTTATAACTTTTGGGACCTTGAAGCCCTAATGTACTTGTTTGTGGTAAGAAGGTGTTGCTTCCTATAGTGAATTTGAAGCTAATAGTGAGTTTTTGCTACAACCATGTGAAGTTTCATTTTTCTATCCTTTTACCTTTATTGCTTGAGCGGCACATGGATCCTTGACTATCACTTACTTTATCTAGAACTTGACTTTACTATCACTTACTTTATCTATAACTTGACTTTACTATCACTTACTTTATCTAGAACTTGACTTTTATCTCCCGAGATCGCGACCGAACCATTTGGGAAGGACAAAGGCATCTTTTCAGGGTGGTTATATTTGCTTTTTTATGTTTCGATTTTACTTTTTTGGTTTTGGGTGTACATTTGCCTCCTTACTAACCATTTGAGCCTTATACCTTCTTTTATAGCCATATTCCTAGACTTCTTACC
Source organism: Chenopodium quinoa (assembly GCF_001683475.1). Taxonomy (NCBI): domain Eukaryota; kingdom Viridiplantae; phylum Streptophyta; class Magnoliopsida; order Caryophyllales; family Amaranthaceae; genus Chenopodium; species Chenopodium quinoa. The sequence goes on from NW_018744469.1 coordinate 596,565, forward strand.
ATTTGTTTCATTCTTTTCATCTTTGGTTTTTGTGAAGCTAGTGGTGATGAGTTTGTTTGGTGATTATAAGTGCAATACTTTGAAAGTTATGAGCTCATTTTGTATAGCAAGTATGTATTGTATATAAGTTTCTGAATAAAGGCGAATGCAAGTTGAAAAAGTCGTCCACGGTTAAAAGAGGTAAGGACAAGGAATAAAGCAAAAAAAAAAAAAAAAAAAAAAAAAAAAAAAAAAAAAGCTAAAGCAAATGCTTTAAGAAAAAAAGAAAAAAAAAGAAAAAAATGAAAAACACAAAAATATTTTGATGTAGGTGTGATCTCCCTAGTTTAGAGCATTGAGGACAAAGCTCCATTTAAGCTTGGGGGGAAGCGTTCTTACGCTTCTTGTATATATGTTTGTTATTTTTGCTTTGAATAAATTTGGGGGTGTTGGTGTTTTTGTTTGGTGATAACTTGATTATGGTGTTGAGGATTGATCACCGTTTGCTTCACAATTTAGGTATACAACCAAATTTCAAATTTTATCCTACCTTTACCCTATTTGCCCGTACGTTACAACCCTTTCCAAGACCTTTTAACCTTTATGGTTGAGTCACAAGTCGGTGGAGGGAGATGGGAGTCAATCTTATGGAGCGGTTTGCATAGTCAAGATGTCGAGTAGCCCTAAAATCTCTTCTTTTTCGGTTCCTTAGAGGAATCATTGAGATGCTCACTAGAGGTGGATTTGAAACTAGTATGGAGCACGCGGTAAGATTGTTTTGGATGAAGGTGAATTGTGTCTTATTTGTTCTCTATGCTTAGCATATTTTATGTTTCAATCAACCTTGGATATCTTGAAACGTACACTCCCAAATTTGCTTAGAATGAATTGCATCCATTTGTGCTTCTTCATTAGTAAAAGTCCTATCAAGAGCATATGTTTTCTTTACTTTTCTTTTGATTTCCTTTTCATGCTTTGCCTTGTTTGTTTGGTTTGGGAGAGTTATAGGTTAAACTCTTAAGGAACCCTTACGAGAGCATCACTCGTCCTCTAGGGCAATCTAGGGGTTTAAATGGCTTGTTTTTAGTTGCCAAAATTGACCGTGATTCCTACGAAAGTGAGTTAGTGTATATTCTCATCTCCCCTTTTTCTTTTGTTTATTTGAATAAGCTCATCATTTTCCTTTACTTGCTTTTGCTTTGCTTGAGGACGAGCAAAAGTTTAGCTTGGGGGATTTTAATGAGTGCCATTTATGGCACTCATTTGATGAGTTTTTAGGTTGTTTTTACTTTCTTTTTATAGCTTTCTTTCTAAATAAATGCTTGGTTTTGTTCATTTTCTCTTTAGTTCCCTTAATCTTTCTTATTTTGTGCTTTTGTCCACTTTTGTGGATTTTGTAGTGTTTTCTCCATTATTTGTTCTCTTTACGTGGTTGTACGTATTGTGCGAGGTTCAGGTCTTGATATTGGTGGCTTACCAAGTTGGAAGATGCCTTTGGAGCAAGCTTATATCATTGGGAAAGCTCAAGAAGTAAGAAAGTGGCATGCTCCAAATTCTCGCTCTTACGCTCTCATGAGATCATGGTGTTGAGCCCACCGTCAACTCCATTTCAATCTTCCATACTTGATGACTATCATGAAGATATTGTGTGCGCACATGAAGACCCATTTGCGAGCGCGCGAAGCTACAAAGCGTCAAAGGAACCCAAAAGAGCAAGGGCGCGCACACCCGGCGCAGCGAGGGAGCGCAGCTCTTGCGCGAGCGCGTTTCCATGTTTTCCTAGTTATTTCGAATTCGTATTCCCGCCTCTTATAAATACCCTTTATAACCGATTTTTAATTTGTAAGAAGTTTTTAAAGACATTATTTTCCTCATAATTTTAGCTTAGTTGAGAGTTTCTCTCTCTAGTTTTAGAGTTAGTCTTAGGAGTAGATTTAGAGAAAGAAAGTAAGAGATTTCAATGGTGATTTGAGAGATTGATGATGCAAGGGTGACAATTGTATTGAAGATCTTCTCAATTATCAATGAGCATTTCTTACTCTATTTCATCTTATTGTTTTGTTTAAATTCATGTTTGTTTGATTGGGTTTTGATGATTGGATTTTGATTAGTGTAGTTGTTCTTCATATTTTTTTAATTCTTGATTTCATTATGTTCTTGATGATTAGATGATGAATCTTGAGTAGTTGTTTTGCTGGGGCTTGGGAGAAACTTGTATGATTGATTGATTGTGATTAACTTGAGAATTATGTTAATTGATTGTTGAGATTAAAGTGATTAATGTAAGTTTGCATGTGTGTAGTTTGATTAGGCCTTGAGAACTATGCCAGATTGCATTGTGATTCCTAATGACATGACCACTTGATTTAGGACTTACAATCGTTGATTGGTTTGGATTGTGATTCTCATAGTTTGTTATTCATAGAGGAAACCTAGCTTAACGATTAAGAGATAGCTCTTTGATTCCAATTGATAGCTCTTATCATTAGTCTTCACAACCATTGATTGGCATGACCTTCCCAAGTTGTTACAATTATCATGATTACTTGTTGATCCCTATTCCCTAGTGTTTCATTTGTTTGCTTCTTTTATTTGGTAGTTAATTAGTATTAGTTACCCTATTCTTCACCCTTGACTTTGATCTAGCTTAGGCGCATATTGGAAACATTTAAGCATAACCGTTCCTAGGAGTTCGACCTTTGACTTACCTCTATACTTGTATATAGGTTTGTTAGGTGATTATAAATTTTGTTTGGCTCTAGGGAGGATTAGTCAACGACCCAGGAGAGGCCACCTACCCATGTCTCATGGCATAACTCTCAGCAAGAAACCCGATGAGCAATAGAGAATGAGTCAGATTCCGTATTCTTCACTGATTTGATCAATCATGTATGCCATGATATGTATAAGGCCGGATGTATCGTATGCCTTGAGTGCATCAGGCGAGACCAATTAGACCCAGAAGAGACGCATTAGACTACGGCCTAGAATATCCTAAAGTACTAAAAAGTAACAAGGATAAATTTCTAGTCTATGTTGGAAGTAAGGATTTGGTTGTCGAAGGTTACACTGACGCGAGCTTCCAAACTGACATAGACGACTTCAAGTCACAATCAGGATATGTGTTTTGTCTAAATGGAGGAATGTTCAGTTGTAAGAATACTAAGCAAAGCACAACTGCATATTCTACAACAGAAGAAAAATACTTGGCAGCTTCCGAGGCAGCTAAGGATGTAGTTTAGATTCGTAAGTTTGATGGTGAACTTGGTATTGTGCCCCCAATAAAGGGACCGATAGACCTCTATTGTGAAAAAAGTGGGGCTATTGCTCAGGCCAGGGAGCCACGGGAACATTAGAAAGTCAAACATGACATGAGGCGGTTTCACATGATAAGGGTATGGAAGACCGAGGGTGAAATCAGAATTTGCAAGATTGGAGCGGAGGACAATGTAGTTGATCCACTCACTAAACCTTTGCCCCAAGTGAAACACAACAAGCACATTGAAGCAATGGGAATTAGGCATGTCGGAGAACTAAATATTATTGAAATGAGTACAAAAGAAGATATTAATATCTCAATTCTCAAATGTTATACACTACGGATTGGCTTTAATTTCCTAGTTTTGTGTTTTAATTAAGTTTTGGAGACCTTAATATATAACACTAAATCAAACAATTCATTTATGTAGTAATTTTGATTTTTCGCAAATAATTATTCCATTTCTATTTAATTGTGGTTTAGAATTAAATAACGAGTCCATTCAATTTGAGAATATTCAAAATAGGGTATCAGGACAATCTCTTGGATAAAGAAAGACCTATTAAGTGAACGTTCAATATCATATCAAAACTATCCCTAATCGAGGTCATTTGAAAGTTAGACGACTAATGACCGCACAAGATTAGTGTGTAGTATGATTTATAGCACCGTTTCTTGTGCTACAAGGACAAGAATGTCATATATCATATGCAAAGGTATTAGTTTGGAACTATACCGAATCGACCTATGAGAATACTTTAAGAGATTTAACAATTGTCATAAGTATATTACCATGAGTATTGTAAGTTCTCTTGTAAGAGTACTAATCCGTTTTGATGTTGTCAAACGTCTGTCGTACAAGGAGATTATAAAGGCAACACTTAGGCGGCGGACCTCTTAGTAAGGGAATCTAACAATGCAAGAATGGTAATGTCCCCCTATTAACAGTAGGGAACACGTCTTTATTGTTTACAAGGCCTCTCAAACACCGAGACTGTGAAAATGCATGGTTGTGCTCAAATGGATTTCAGAAATCATCTGCTTGTTGACAGTCGAACTCGGAAATCGAGAAATACTTCTGGACATGATAAGGATGACGATGAATCTTACCTTATAGTTCATGAAGAGACATTAAGTAACATAGAAAAAAGGATATACACATATAGCACACTTGTCCGGAAGGACAAGTGGGAGATTAAAAGGAATAGTGTCCTTCGAGCTAGTGTATTATTTTGATAGAGGGTTCGGAATTAATTAGGAAAGCTAATTATTCAGTGAGGTCAAGTGATCGAAATGCCTAGCTGGAGGCCGCTACCGATCAGTAATATTAATGTATAATTAATATTACAACTTGCTCTTGACTAAACCCTTCGGGTCACACCCATTCGTGTAACCGAATAAAGGTGACGAATTAATCCCAAGGATTAAATACATCGATAGAGATTTTACGAACTAAGACGTCGGATTCCGAGCTTAGAGCGTCAAAACCGAGCGTCAAGCGTCGAGTCGATTTTAGGAATCGTCGGGACAAGAAATTAGTCAAATAACAAGTCAACGCCAAGTCGTAGCCTCGCATTAGTCGAGCTATGTGAGTGCCAAGCTAGCCATGGCCACCAGCCGCAAGGCATGGCTGTGCCGTAAGCCAAGCATGCGTGTGCGTGCTGGCCTGCTGGCCGAGCATGCTCGCGGGCTGGTGCGCCTAGCCGCTAGCACGCCTAGCACCCGCAAGCTGCTACTAACACCAACCAATGGTGCGTAGCGTAGCAGCGCCAAGCAACAAGCAGCCCGCATATGCGCGTAACTTGCTATTGCGGGCTGGTGCGGCAAAGCCCATCTAAGCAGGCCTTGCTGAGGAATCGAGCGCCAGTGGCAACCTTGGTGCCCAAGGCGGGCTGCCAACTGGCATCTTTTAAGTGGAGCCGGTTAGTGGAGGGAGTTTGGCTTGGGTAGCAAAGGAGATAAAGTCTTCCTTTGTGGTCCTCACCTACCCTCCCCTTCTCTTCTTGCCACTTGTTGATTAATAAATGATTTGTAATTATTAATCTAATTTAGAATTAGATTAATCATTCATTTTCTCATTTCAACAACTCTCCCACATGGAAAGTTGATGAAATCTTTTGGGAGCATTTCCCTATAAATACTCACCTTGGGTAATGGGATTTCTCACTTGAGTTAAACTCAAAAGGTATCTCCCGAAAGAGTGAGAAAGCCTTAATTTTGTAATACTCTAGTTTTATTTGGTCTAGCCTTGTCTAAGCTATGAGGTAGGGGTCGGTTCGGGCACCAGGGTGTGAGACGAAGGAGGGCTTGCACTTGCGGGTCTCAGGTTTTCCATGTTCGTGCTCTTGGTCCAAGTGAAGCATGCGTCAAGGGTGATCTAGTCTTATCCTTACTTTATCTCTCTTCCCTTTATGTGTTTATATTTTCATTAATGTTATGTTGTTTAGTTGTAATTATTATGCATTCGATCCTTTTTGGGCGTTTTGTTTCCGCGCGGTGTCGGACACCACAAAACCCAACAACCCGGAGACGTATGCTCGACAAACCCAGATACGCGTTTCTTAACTCCTTTATTTGTAGAACTGACGCTTTCTGCAGGTATCGGTGTTAAAAGGATGATTTAGGATCGCAGAACGTTCTGAATCATTCTACGTCCCTATCGATCCACTTTGACTTTTGTTTTCGAAACTTACGTTTCTCCAAACTCATTCAAAGTGGGGGCTTCTTTAGACACCTGATTAAGTCTCCCCAAAAACCAGACCTAGTGATGAGTACCTTTCACGTTTTGATTTATGATTTCAGTGAAGAATTGAAGAGACTTGTGAAGTTCCCTTAAGCTTTGACCAAATTCTTAACGTTTCCTAAATTTTTTTTATCCAAAATCATTCATTTCGTGTCTTTAAACCCAAAAATAATTCATTTCGTGTCCTTAAAATCATTCATTTCGTGTCCAACTCATAAAATCGTCCAAACCAGATTAATTTAGTCCATAATCCCAGTCTAATTATTATTTAATTGGATGGGGCTTGAAAAAATCTTTCCAACGATATATTATAAGCCTAAATCTGACTTATAACGAATAAGTTATGGCCAAAATACTAAACCGAGCCCAAACCGGACCTAGATTCATCTTACCTACGGCCCAATGATCATGTGGTTGATAAAAATACCTTACTTCCAATCCTAAACCAATTAGGATAAATTACGAGCTTCAAGAATCATCTAGAAGGTTATTTTCAATCCTAAATCCATTCGGATTCATTAAGAGCTTCTAGAATCCTCTAGAAGGTTCTAATTTATCCTTTCCCTACAAGATAAAGGTTAAAGAATTTGATATTAGATAAAACATCTCTATTTTGATACTCCTAATCCCGGTTAAAATAGAATACGTACAGATATTTGTTTAACCCAATCCGATTGGAAATCAAACTCCGTACAAATTCTTATCTTTAGAAAACCATCGCAGAACGACAAAACCATCGCGCCGCGATAGTCCCATCACATCGCGATGGACCCTGTCGCACCGTGATACTCTTATCGCGCTGCGATGAAATCTATTTTATTCCGATTCGGATTCTGACTCTTTTTTATCGCTTTGACTCTCTTTTTAACTTATAAATAGAGGTCGTTTCACCTAGTTTTCAATAACCAACAATCATCATCATCATCACCTCTCGTCTTCTTAATCATCTTCTCTCTTAATCCCATGTTCTTAGCCTTAGACTAAGCAAGTACCTAAACACATCCTTAATACTCATCCCCAATCAAACACAATACCTCCTATGCGAGACATGAATATTCCTAGCCAACTTGGACGTTGCCTTTGACCTCGACTTGATAGTTTTGAGGGTTTGGTCCTAAATCTATATTTCAATTCATATTTGATTTATTTAATTTCTTAATTTAATCTTTCTTGAAGTTTACTAACTTGTGTAATGTTTTAAAGCAAGAAGGTTGGGACATCAAAGAAAGCAATTCGATTACTTAATTATTCTTTGATTTTAGAGTAGAAATCATGTTTGGAATATAATTTTAATTTTTAGTATCATGTTTAGGATTTTTTTTATGATTTCTAGTATCATGTTTAGGATAAAACTTTAATTTTAGTGACATGTTAGGATTTTTTATTAATCCGTTTAAGTATCATGCCTAGGATCTTGCTATTAATAATGTTTTGATGATGCTTTTATGATGATGATTGTTGAATTAATTATATGTTGCCTTGATTATTCAAGATTTATTGCTATTGCTTGATCACGCCCCTTTTTGTAGGTTTAAAGGGAATTTGTCTTTGAAATCACGCCTAATAAGATAATTAATAATTTAATTTAGGCTAATATGATTCTAATTCAAGTGATCACCAATAATAGATTTGATTATGCATTGATAATCAACCAACGTAGATTAGATATGCTTAGGATTAATTTGATGAATGAATGTTGATCGGAAAGCGCACATGAATATCATAAGAATTAAGTAGAGGTCGATTTAGGATGGGTTCAATCTCTTTTAGGTTGGATTCGTATCATCATCCCTGAACATCCATTCATGCTTCCGGACCACTATGGAGTTAGCAATCTCCGTGATTGTGAATGGGGTGTAACCTTCACACCCGTGAACGGTTTACAAGTTCCTAAAACTTGTTGGCGACTCTTTTATCTCTAGCTTCTTTCCCTTAGAGCGCCGCCATGCCTAAAAGCATGAACACGATGGGGCTCAAATATTGAGTTTGTCCCTACAAATTCGTCTCATATCTTCCACATTAAAAGTCTTAACAGTCCAGAGTTTACCTACTAGAGCAAGTCGGATTTGGTCTTTCGAATCATCATTATTCTCGATTTTACCATTGCTTCCAATAATCGTATTTTCTTCATCCGTAAGCTTAAAATTTTGCAATCCTTGATCAGGTCTTCTTCCATGGTCGAAAACGCACTCATGAGCACTCCTAGACACAAAAATTGGGATCAATTAGTACAAACAAAGGCAAAACTACGAACCCTTAGCAAAAGACTACTAAACCCTAGGCCAAGGGACTTATTTTCAACTTACAATTTGTTAGTTTCTACATTAATATTCTCTAACATAATAAAAATTAAAGAGTTATAACATAATCCCTTGAGTACTAAAGCCAGAAACCATCAAAGCTTAGAAAATCAGTCACAAATTCCGATTACGAAACTCAATTCAACATTGTAGAATGAGCAACGCCTACAATTTCATAATTTTTAATGACATAGAGTAGACATCATGTATAATAGTATAATACATATATAATTTATAAAATAAAAATATACAAATTATTAAAAATAATTTATGTAAAACATATTGTTGTACTAAAGAAATCAGAACAATCTTATAATCAATAGATATTAATATCATTATTTGAATAAAAATCCCAATAATTATGAATAATCAGCAATATCATTACACAAGTACAATAGAAAATTGATAAGCAAAAATATTTGAAATTGACCAAATATATATCTAGAAATTAATGATTCATACTTTAATTCTTATGATGTCTTTCTTATATTTAATATTATGAAAACTTCTTACGTAAAATAGAATGATTCATATATTATAATGAATTAATAATTTATATTTTCGAAAATAAAAAATTGAAGAGCTTACTAATGATTTAAGAGTATAATAACTGCCAGTGGCACTCACATATAGTTCTTAGATGTGATAGAATAACATAAACAAATAGAAAAAAGTGAAAGGAGGAATTGAGATGTAAAGAATAATAGAAAGATAATTTTAAAGAAAATTAGTAGGTTTTAAGTCTTTTATTCCTGTTGAAAATTAATGGTGGCGAAATGTATATGATAGAATTCACTTTTTAAGATTAATTTGGGAAGAAAGATGAAAAATCTGAAAAAATAAAGGTAGTGATAGTTAATTAATTCATAGAGAAAGAAGAAGATTATACGGGTGAAAATAAATTTAATGGGGTAATTAATTCGGAAAAATCAAAATCCTGTATTTGAAGCTATTTCCTAGGAGATGGTTAAATGTGATCTGAAGTTTCAAGGGAATGAATTGACCAATGTGCAAAACTGTATAATGTATATAATTTAATTTTTAATTTTAGACTTGCATTAACATATGTGGGCTTCAAAAATTGGGGTCTTGTGCAGCCGCCTCGCCAGCCCGGATACGGGCCTAGGGGCATAGAATATTGATAATAAAGTAAGCTAATGAACCAATAACTATGTTCATGGTTTAGAAAACAGTTTAGACTTATAAAATTTAATAATATTTTAATGTCTTAAAATAATAACTTTATAATTAAAGTTTAGCAAAATATAATTCGCTTATTATTAAAATCACTTTGAAATCATAGGAGCTTAGGAAATATTTGTAAATTTAATAATTCGGAATTTGTTAGGGAAATACCTTAAAATAAGTTATATAGTATGATAAATATATATTTGAATAAATAAATGTATGTGAAAATCTTTGTTTGAGGAAATAATTTTTTCAAAAAGAATTTAATAAAACCCGAATTAGGATGTATTTAAGCATAGTAGATATAATTTACAATTAATAAAATGGGTTTAAAATACAAAATATTACAATAAATTAGACTATCCACCAAGGTTTATGCAAGTCATCTTACAAGATGGAGGAGGTGACATTTTATGAATGACATTATTAGTTGATAGGTCATGAAATAAGAACACTAATAGACTAGGTAAGGGTTGGTACTCGAAGACTAGTAGCTACGGGGGATAGGGAATATTGAAGGGGTGGGGAGGGGGAGCTTCCTATGGGTTAGGTTAATCGGCACAATATGGAGGGGCTTTGGTGGGCTGCTGTAAGCGAGTCTCTAGGAGCAATTATTGCCATTTACACAAACTAATTTTCAACAGTGTATATTTTGTGATATTCTAGGTTTACAAATATTAGACTTAGGTGGATGGTAGATCATATTCGTCACCTAAGCAACGCCTTTGCTTGGTGTAGTATATTCACAAGGTGCAGAAACACAATTTAAACAACACACATCCTTGCTATTACGACAAATAATAATTGTGCTTATCATCTTTTAATAATATCGATATTGTAGTTTATTATTATATGTTTAAGTTCAAGTCAAAAAAACAATAAAAAAAAAACACACCTATTAGATCGAGTTTAATTGATGTACCTGTAAATTGTTTTCAAGTTAATGTATCTAAGTTTTTCACTCTTTACACACTCAAACAAGATCTCAATCCATATTCACTATTAATTTATTGATTTACACTTAATATTTATATATGGACATGTCACATGTGGCCACCAACATATTATTAAGCATAATCTTATCTTGGTTTCACAAAAAAAAAAAAAAAAAAAAAAAAAAAAAAAAAAAAGTCTAACCTTATCTCATATAATAAGTTTGTAGCAACTGTTAATTGATCTTCACTACGAAGTACTAATGTAGGGAAAAAAAATATTTGTAGAGACATTAAGTAACAATCTATGCTCAGGAACAACCCAATTCCGAGGCACCTTACAAAGCTGACAGGCAGAAAAACGGGGGAGAATATCCTACTCTTGAAACAACCACAAACATGAAATATCAGTAGAGCTAGGGTGCTGAAACATGGAGACCAAAGGAGCGCAGTCCGTGTAAGTGAGAAGACGAATATAATCCTGACGAACGGTCGTTCGAAGAGCCCACAAACAAGCTTGTAATTCCGCCTGAAGAGCAGTAGCAACACAACAAGCCCGCGCACCACCTCCAAGAATCGTATCCAACAAAACCACTCGGAAAACCCAACCAGCACCTACACGACTATCTTGGCAAAGCCAAGCACTGTTAAAAATCAGACAATGATCGAGACAATCCGACACAAAGGCACCAACTCTTGACGCGAATTAGGAGAATGCCTTTCCAAGGATAAAAGATGATGTTGAAAATCCTAAGCTTGAACAGCCCGAGTGGTTCAATCCTAAGAAAGATGATGAATCAAAGAAGGAGACCACACTGCATGCCGAAAAATACAATGATTCTGCGTAATCCAAATAGCGTAGAGGAAGGGGACGAAAGATACCAGACTAACAAAATCTTTGGACCTCCTATAAAACGAGACCACGGCCACAACCCAGTCAAGAAATGGAGTAGAATCGAGCAAGGTACTATTCAGAGACAAAAGGATCGGAGTCCAAAGAGGACGAATAAAGGGACAATCTCGGAGTAGATGAGGGGTCGTCTCAAGGTTAGTGCGATAGAAAATACACACTAGATTAACTGGAGGACCCTTGGAAAGTAAAGTTGCCAATAAGGGTAAAGCATCATGAAGTAACTTCCAACTAAACATCTTAAATCGAGGGAGATCCCAGAAACATTTCCACCATGAATTAGGAGCTAGAGTGCTGACAACCAAAACAACTGATTGTTGAACCAGCAAAGCGTAGGCCGATTTAGTGGAAAAGCGACCATCCCTATAGAACTTCCGATAAACAAAATCATCGATCCATGGCTCGGTGCAATCTTTCAAGCGCCAGAATGCGCTGAGCCAACTGACTATCAAAGAGCCAATGAATCTTAGAAGTGTCCCACGTGCCGCAACGCGAAAAAATAATAGAAGAAACGTGAGTCGACACCTCCGACTCAGACATAGAAGACTTAAAACTCAAACCTCCAGAACCCAATCGTCATCAAGGATCTGAACTTGGGAACCTAAACCCACCTTCCAAGCTAAACCTTTGTTCAAAACAAACTGCCCCTCCATCAAGCCCAGACAACCCTAAGAAGATCGGGAAATGTTCGCCAATCCCAGAGAACAAAGATAAGGATATTTCGCACATAAACCCTAGAAAGAAGCAGCTGAGGATGTTGGAAAAACACCATCGTGGGCGGGCAAGCAACGCTTGATTAACAAGAGTTGTATTGTGAAGACCCAAACCTCCCAAACCATTGGGAAGGCGTAAGAGCAAAGCTGACCGAAACACCATACCCCTAAAGGAAAAAGAGAACCTCAACCAGAAACGAGCCAGCATATTATCGATATAGTGACAAATCGAGGCTGGCACCTTAAAGACGGATAAGACATGTTTAAAAGAAGACACCAACACCGAGTTAATGATAACCAACTTTGTCGCTGTTGAAAGATGGATAAAATCAAACTGTGAAAGGCGGTCAGAGACCTTATCAATCAAACACCGAAACATTGAAACTTTACTACATCCTAAATCCACCGGTAAACCCAAATAAAAATCGAGAGACGATAGGTGCTTTAGACTCAAACACTTTTCCATGTAATCCCTATAATCAAGAGGCATATTAGGTTTGAATTTGACAAAGGATTTCTGAAGATTGATCATTTGGCCCGACACCTTACAGAACTGTTGAACTACTTGTAAAAAGTTATCACATGTAACTAGCAAAACTTGGAAAAATAGCAAAGAACAAAAGCGAGATGGAAGGAGCACCTCTCGAAATGCGAATGTAACACCTCGAAATATTCCTCTACAAAAATTGCAGTATAATTATATCGTTACCTCCGCATAATTACGCAAGGCTACTCAAAATACTTAACTCAATAACAAAAGTTGCAGCGAAAAACTCAACTTTCTTTTATTAATGCTTATAAAAATAGTAACATTGTTATGGGGGCCTTATATTTATGTAAGGGATCTAGTAGGTTGGGTAGCTTTTGCTATCTTTTTTTCCTTCTGAACTTTTTACTCAAAATAAAGACAAAACCGACATTCCTAAAGTAGGGGAAGCAAATCCCGGGACTCCCATATGCTCATTCATGACTCCACCTGAAAATAGTCAACACTGCTTACTAATAAGGTAAATAGGGCAAACCAAAACAAATAGAAAATACGGATTAGCAAAAATATGCTAAGTACGATAAGTGCAAGATAAGTAAACTCAATTTATTAGCAAACATGCTTTTAAAACCAATTCTAAAAATTAATCCAATAATTCCAAAACCAATGATTCAAAACCAATTCCAATAATTCAATAATTCAATAAAACGGTTTATATAACCAAATCCTCTTTTGAAAACCAAATTCTCACCCAAGTGTGCACACTCCCTAAGTTAGTGTCATTATATTAAAAGGCTATCCTTGAGGAAAGACTCGGTGATACAAAGTCCAAAGTCTTATCAACCAAATCCGCATAGTGGGATTAATATATTCATACTTGTAAAGCTAAAATAATAATTCAATAAATCCTCTTTTAATCAATAATTCAATAAATCCTCTTTTAATCAATAATTCAATATTTATAATAAACAACTCAAAACTCCTTTTATATTTAATTCAACAAGCTTTTAAACTTAAACCTTTTAAAAAACTCTTTAATAAATCCAACATACCTTTTAAATCCAAATTCCTAACATAATAAATAATTTAAAACCATTCAAAAGAAGATAGAAATCCATTCTCAAACATATTTATTAAATCATGAATTCTCAAGGTTAATTTATAAATCATAATTCAAAACAATTCAATTAAAATCACACAAACATGCTTATTCATTTAACAATTTTGAAGGTATCTACCCACCAAAACGTACCTTGATTCCGAATCTCAATCAATACTTCGCACTTTCAAAGTTCAATCACGAATACACCTTGCAATTAACATAACCATAAGGTTATCACAACATCTTTAGACATAAATCCAAATCTAATGTGCATGGACTATAAAAGTCTCTTAAAAAATAATAATTTAATATAAAATTATATTTTTGAAATAAGTACTAATATTTTAGAAAACTAACCATGAAGGAAATATAGGAATAAGATTAAAGAGAATTGAAGTTGCGTTGGAAAGACAAGGAAAATCTTGTATAGGCTAAAAATTCTTTAATATAACTCCAAATTGGGTGATTCTTGAGCCTAACCTCATGGATTTTGTGAGAGGAACAATGTTTTGTGAAATAGTAAAACCTAAAGACGGACCAGAAGTTCCCAAAAATTGGCTCCAAATATATACGGGCTGATTTTCTTTTTGAAAAGATGAGAAGAAAAGTAGGAAAAGGTTGAGGGAAAAGATGAATAAGAGAGAAGAAGAGAATTAAGTTTTTGGTGTGAAGAATATGAGAGGTATTAGGGGGTATTTTTAGGCTCAGGGATGGAAGAATACTAACACTTTATCAACAAATGATCATAAATTAATAATACTAATCTCATATCACAGTTCATGTCTCCCCAAACGATACCCTTTACTCCAACATTTATATAAAATCTTTAAGTCGTCATTACCACCAATAATATTTTCTTTCTCAACATAAATCACATTCCAAAAATTAGTAAAGACTTGGATAACACAAATCCTCCAAATATTTATGATAATAATCCAAAATAACTCCTCATTTATCCCATGGTAATCATCAAATCCTTTAATCTCAAAATAAAAAAACTCAACCATATTGACCACATGTAAACTTCGTATGATTCAAATACTTACCACATATCACATAGTTAATTATACCATTTAAGGTCAAAGAAATTAATTAATAGTTTATATCAAAATTATATAAAATTCACACTTAAATGGATAAACCGATACAACTTATTGGAATTCACAAAAAACACAATCATTCCAAAATACGATTTTAATATATAAAAGAAATATTTCACATAAACCCATCTATTTCCATATAAGGAAATAAATTACCAATTCCAACATTAGGAACACTCATTAAGTAATTCTTATTCCACCAATAATCTTGGAATTCATATGTTCCATCATATAAACCGGTTAAATAACATATATACACACAATTTCATGATTTGTACATGAAAATAATTATCTCCATCATCCACTTGATGTAAACAAATATGTATCTTCTACCTTAGAAGTAAATTTCTGTAAAACTTAAACATAAACTCAAAATTTGAAAAATTATATTTTTTATTCAAACTTCACATGAATCTTGAAAATTCGAATGCTTTTATAACTCAACTTTATTAATGAGAGTCACATATAAAGGTTCACAAATCTTGAACCAATTAAAATTCTAACAACATAGGGAAAATATCAAATCATTCAGAGCTTTTACGTTCATAGTTAATCATTACGAAAATACACCCCTTAGAAACATTCCCTCCATTGCTACTGTTTCCAACTTGTGGTCCATTAGATTGAGATGGCTTGAATGGGTTCTTACTATCTTGAACTTTCCCTGTCTTAACATCATATTCCTTCTTGAAGCACTCATATTCACGGTGTCCTAGCTTTTGACAATAATGACAAGTCACCGGGTTACCTTCACCATCTTCCCAGGGTGGTTCTTCTCACACCTTCTACAAAAATATAATCTCTTGGCTTTCTCAATAATTCTATAAAAATGCTTTTAATGGTAGATACGGGGGTGTCTCTTCTATCACAAAAGGGGTGGGGGTGAGGATTGAAACCTGGTCACACTAGGGGGAGATGGAGGGACTAACCATCCCTCCACTCCTTGATCCTCATTTCCTCGAACAATGGTTTCTTGTCCATCATTTCCCTTCCCAATGTTCCCCTTATTCTCCCTCCTTTTATTAAAACTTCCATTCCCATGAGAATTCCCATTTAGCTTATGTTTCTTTTCACCTTCGTGAACAGACTCGGAACTCTTTCTTTTCTCTCCCTCAGAACTCTCAATCTTCCTTCCCCTATTCCATACAAATGGGCAACACGACCTTAAAATTCATCTAAGGTTTCAAAAGTCACCCCCCCTAACTTCTCTTGAAGGTTTAAGGTTAGGCCTTACTCGAACCTCTGGGCTTTGATAGTTTTAGTTGGGACAACTTTAGGTGCAATACTCATTAGTTCAATGAATTTGTTGTAGTACTCATTGATAGACATACTTCCCATCCTGAGATTGGTAAACTCCATACACTTTTGCTTTCTTAGGTAGGATGGGTAAAACTTCTCTCTCAAGGCTTCTTTAAACTCGTCCCACCCAAAGTTAGGTCTCTTCAACAACTTATCCTTCCTTTGAGTCCACCACAAGTTAGCTTCCTTCCTTAAATAATAAGCACCATTATTCACCCTCAACTCACTTGGGAAATTGATGGCATCAAACATCTTGTCAAACTCCCTAATCCAGTTTTCAAGATTGGTTCGGTCCTCCTTTCCCAAATACATAGGTGGTTTAGCTGCGGCTATCCTTTTAAAGGTTTCACTGTAAGAATCCAAGTCAAAATGACGGTTTCCTTGGTTCACCACTTGAGTGATGTTTTCAACTATGTTTGTTAACTTCCTAAGGACCTTGCCTACTTTGGAACCAGATCGCCTATTTCCCATTCTTGAAGACATAGTTCCTTGTTATACCATACTTGAAAATTAAAAGTAATACACCATGAAAAGTAATTCATCCCAAAACATACAAAAATTGAAACAAGGATAACTTCACTTAAGACATTTATTGAAAGCATATAAAAGTAATTTGACCACTTAATTTGAATTCTCATAATCAAAGTCTTCTTTGGAAGGATCGTAATCAGGATCATTATAGTTTGTCTTACCATCCACTCAATAAGGTCCAATAACTAGGCCTAGTGTAATAGGATATTTAGTTGGGTAAACTAGGTTGTAATCGCTGTATTTTGGAGCATGGCGTGAGCTTTGAATTGGGTTATAAATTGGGCTATAGTGTGGGCTGGAACATCCAAAAATTGGCTTAGGATAAATAACGTTGGACCTTTGGAGAAGGTGGATGATACTTTTTGCTTGGTAATCCTTTATATGAATATGAAGCATCATGAACTTTGGGCCTTTTTACAATGTGAAAATTAGCTTTTAGGCTTGGATGGCTACATGAGGTAGGAGTCTCATAACTTGGAGTAGGAGAAGGAGAGGGAAAATTCTTATGCCTTTCAAAAAATGGTATGGATTCATCAATGGAAGAAACAAACACTTTGTGAAGTCTTGGATAAATAAAAGAGTAGTTAGGTGTTCAAGAAATGAAGTTGGTAAAGTTGTTTTAAGGTTTGGTTCTCGCCAACTTTGGTGGTTCAATTCCACAACTCTTTTCCTAGGTTCATAGTCACGTTTAAGGTAGTAAAAATCACTTTGAATCAAGTCAAGGTTGCTAGCTACTTTCCCTCATGATGGTGCTTCTCATTCTCAACGAAGGTTCATACTTTTTGACTTCAGGTGAATAGGCTAGAGATAATAGAACTAGCTAAGTGGTTAAATAAACACTTCAAGGTCAAATTTCTCGTAAAGAGACTGGACAAATTTAAGGTAGTTGTTCTAATCACAAAATCATTAATACGTAATAATCCCTTCACCTTTCAAGTAATAAATATTAAAGAACCTATTTCCTTACTTCATCCAATATCTGTTTAAACATAATTAATTCAATAAACACATTAACGTTATTCCACATAAGTTATTCAAATCAAAACTCAATGAATTCCTTGCATATGAAGCAATACGTATAAATCAACAAGTATACTTAAGATGACTCAACTATGAGCATCACCTCCCATCACCATATACAAATCAAAGAATTTCTTCCTCAGATCATCAATCATTTTTACTTGTTTGCACATATAAATTATTAATTCAATGGTATTTCACATAAGCAACTCAACTCATAAATTTCATTTGCATAAAACAATACATAACTCAATAATAAACCAAGTATAACTCAAGATCACCTAACCATGGGTAATAACTCATGAAATTTGGACCTATAGACCTCAAATCAAAGTGTAATACACCAAATTAATGCACAAACAATCACACTGACTTAAACTTTGAAATAGTTTCAATTCTTTTTGTTTTCGAAAATAATAATGTACTTGAATCATGATATTAGACGGTCGAGCATGCGTCTCCTAGGTAAGTTACCTACAGCGTCGCGGCGAGCCTTACCTAAACAGAGAGTCGTACACGAGAATCCTTTTCTTAATCATCTTTCCAAATAAGAAAAGAGTTTTTATTTTAAAAAAAATAATGCTTTTGACCTTCACACACAAATGCGAAACTTTATCCTATATGCCCTCTTAATGTCTACTCACAATTTTATTTTTCCCAATTTTAATCTTTAAAAACCCCGTTAAACTGATACCACTTTGTAACACCCCGAAATCCCCCTCTACGAAAATGAAAGTATAATTATACCGTAGAGATAAACTTAGGCGTATTACCGCTGCGTGATTACGCAAGGCTACTCAAAATACTCAACTCAATAACAAAACTTGTAGCAGAAAACTCAACATTCTTTTATTAATGCTTATAAAAATAGTAACATTTTTATGGGTACTCAAAATAAGACAAAACCAACATTCCTAAACTAGGTGAAATAAATCACGGGACTCCCATATGCTCATTCATGACTCCACCTAAAAATAGTCAACACTGCTTACCAAGAAGGTAAACAGGGCAAACCAAAATCAATAAGAAATACGGATTAGCAATAATAGGCTAAGTACAATAAGTGCAAGATAAATAGACTCAATTTATTAGCAAACATGCTTTTAAAACCAGTTCCAAAAATTAATCCAATAATTCCAAAACTCATGATTCAAAACCAATTCCAATAATTCAATAATTCAATAAAACGGTTTATAAAACCAATTCCTCTTTTTAAAACTAATTCCTTACCCAAGTGTGCACACCCCCTAAGTTAGTGTCTTTATATTAAAATGCTATCCTTGCGGAAAGACTTGGTCATACAAAGTCCAAAGTCTTATCAACCAAATCCGCATAGTGGGATTAATATAATCATGCTTGTAAAGCTTAAATAATAATTCAATAAATCCTCTTTTAATCAATAATTAAATCTTTATAATAAACCACTCAAAACTCCTTTTATATTTAATTCAACAAGCCTTTAAACTTCAACCTTTTTAAAAACTCTTTAAATCAATCGAACATACCTTTTAAATTCAAATTCCTTTAAACATAATAAATAATTTCAAACCATTCAAAACAAGATAGAAATCCATTCTCAAACATGTTTATTAAAACATGAATTCTCAAGGTTAATTTATAAATCATAATTCAAAACAATTTAATTAAAATCACACAAACATGCATATTCATTTAACAATTTCGAAGGTATCTAGCCACCAAAACGTACCTTGAATCCGAATCTCAATCAACACTTCGCATTTTCAAAGTTCAGTCACGAATACACCTTGCAATTAACATAGCCATAAGGTTATCACAACATCTTTAGACATAAACCCAAATAATGTGCATGGATTATAAAACTCTTTTAAAAATAATAATTTAATATAAAATTATAGCTTTGAACTAAGTACTTATATTTTAGAAAACTAACCATGAAGAAAATATAGGAATAGGATTAAAAAGAATTGAATTTGTGTTGGAAAGAATAGGCAAAAATTGCAGAGGCTATAAATTCTTCAATATAACTCCAATTGGATAATTCTTGAGTCTAACCTCAAGGATTTTTTGAGAGGAACGGTTTTCTGTGAAATAAAAAAAACCTCAAAACTGACCAAAATTTCTCGAAAATTGGCTCCAAAGATATACGAGCAGATTTTCTTTTAGAAAAGAGGAGAAGAAAAGTAAGAAAAGGTTGAGGGAAAAGAAGAGTAAGAGAGAAGAAGAGAATTGAGTTTTTGGTGTGAAGAATATGAGAGGTTTGGGGGTATTTATAGGCTCAGGGATGAAAGAATTCAGGTAAGATTTTGTAGGAAAAATATCCATGCTCATATTTTCGGACCTCCACTACTAGTTTCAGGAAAATATTTGCTAGATTTTAAGGATTAAAAATGATTGTATAAATAATATATTTTGTAGAAAAATTATTAATTAGAAACTATTAACTTAAAACTAACTTAATTAACTAAAAAAATAGATTTTCTACACTTAATTAATGAACTCTCTAAATCCAACACCAGAGAAGGCAGAACTTGTCGGGGTATTAGTTAATTAATTGGAAAATATGTCTCAAAAATACGGGGTATTACAGCGAATACCTTGAATCTGAGATAAATCATCTGCTCGTCTCAACATGGCTGAGAAAACTGTCAATATACGACGAGAGAGGATCTCCTTGACTTATACCACACTAAGGCTGAAAATCAAACGATGGACTACCATTCACCAAAACGTGATAAGAAAATACACTAATGAATAATATGAATCCAATACGCGGGAAAACCAAAGGCCTGTAAAGTACGCAATAGAAATGTCAAACTAACTCGATCATAGGCCTTATTCATATCGAGTTTAAGATCTACGTAAATCCTCTTACGGGCCTTAGAAGCATTCATAAAAGACAGAACCTCATGAGCAAATAAACCATTATCCGACATAAGCCTCTTAGGGACAAATGCACTCTGTAAATCTGACATCAGAGAAGGCAAAACTTGACGCAGACGACCCATAAGACATTTGGGTATACACTTGTAAAGAACATTACATAGTCCTATAGGCCGAAACTGGGAGACCAATTTCGGGTTGTCCACCTTAGGAAGAAAGACAATAAAAGTCTGATTCCAATCTTTCAACATATAGCCATGAGCAAAAAAATAATGAACCACAGAGACAACAAACAAGCCCACCTCCTTAAGTAACAATCTATGCTATAAAATTAGAAAAATAGTTTCGTGTTAATATATGGCTATCAATATATCATTACTTCCATATATACCATCTCATATAACATTAAAAGTCATCAATATTCGATGCAAATCCGAACTAAAGATTAAACTAATAGAATATGAAATATAACATAAACTAATACATAGAGTGATTTTAAGGAGACAAATAATTGTTGATCTGAATTGAATTCAACACAATGCTACATTTACGTTACCCAAAACTAAGAAAATTGACTCGCTCAAGTTCATTTGATTCAAAATAAATAAACCCAACTCAATTCCAACTCGAACTAAATCCAACCCAAATTAGACAAATGTTGACTTGAAATTGACCCGGCATAAATCCAATGTGAATTATACAGAGTTAATCCCAAATTTGACCAGATTCAAACCTAACCCAAACTTGACATATCTTGACCAAAATTGACCTAACTCAACCCAAGGTGGATCAAAGAATAACTATGATCCGAATAGACCCGACTTGTTAAAAGTCAACTCAGGCTCCATCCGATCAGTGGCAGAATAAAAAAAATTATAAGGGGGGCCAAGCGTAATATATGTAGTAATATGTCTATATTTTCACTATAGTTTTTTAAAGAGAAGGTTCGAACTTAGAGCTAGAAAAAAATCTCTATATTTTCACCTAAAACCAACTCTTCTATGTTACAACTCACATAAATTAATGCTACATTTATTAGATAACTAAAACTAAAGGGGAGGTCAAGGCCCACCCCAGCCCCCTTGTCCGAACCCAATTTGACACCTCACCAATCACATTAATACATTAACTCATTAAATTTTCTGAATTGTATACCATGACCTAAAAAACAAAAAAACAAAAAAAAAAAATGTCTTTAAGTTGTCAAATGAAGTGTATGCTAAAATAACGTCAATGGGCTATTGGAAGAGCAATTGAAATTTAAGATGCCACCTAATTATATGTTTTGTAGTCTGTATTTATCAATTTATTCCTCCACCCACTTTGTCTTTCTTCAATGTCTATTTCTTCCTATTTATTTATTTATTTATTTTAATTTTCTCTACAACAACAACAGTACAGAACTGCAGGTATCTTTTGAGTTAATCTGCTTGGTTTATCGCAAATCTCTTAAAATAGACCTAAAATTTTAAAGATTAATACAGAGTACATATTAAAATAAAATAAAATGCAAGAAAAGTTGAAATTGACGCTCCCAATGACGTGGAGTTGAACACAATAGAATGTCTTTTATGATTCTCAAGTGTGAAAAACTGAAAATAGATCCGGTAAAATTTGTACTGCTACTGATAAAACAACATTAGCACAATAGTGGTGCTAAGTTGATCACTTGTTCAGGTTTTTTTTTATAGAGCACTAAACATTGTTGTATTTTTTATGTTACATTTGTAACCATTGATGGTTTTGTTGTAATCTTGTAACTACTTAGCTTTTACGCGTTGAATTCAACCTTTTTCATTGCGGAGTGGTAATAACTTAAACATTTACTTTTTAATTCATAATTACTGTATTATATTTATTTTATCTTTTTCGTATGATATATATAGATAAGATTTAAAATCATCTATCAACAGTTTTAGTACCACTCCAAGATTTTAACTCATTTCTAGTTCAAATTCTCATACATTTATTTCATGGTTATGCAGAGATTGACTGATTGAGGGTGTATGTTAATAAGGTTCAAAATAAAGAAAACGAAAGTGAATGTAACACAACAAGAAAACAAGATGAGATTGTAATTATAATGGGGATTACATGGACTATTAATACAATATAACAATTTTCTTCAAAAATAAATATATATATATATATATGATGTAATTGGTAGTAGAGGTGTCAATTCAGGTGTCCAGGTCGGGTTCACTAGAGTCGGGTCGGGATGGGTCTAGTCTAAATTCAAACTTGAGTTATACTAAATTATTGTGTTCATGCAACTGAAAATCAAGATCAAATATTTTTCGAGTTAGTTTTGAATCGGATTAGTCGGGTCAGGTTTGGACACCTCTAATTGTATAGGGAATTGTAAAATGATGGTGTACGTTGTGATAAATGAAGAAAAGGGAGTTATTATTTATTACCCTCACTTTGATCTGAGGTAATAGTTATCCTAGGATAAGGGTGAGTAACTTACCTTTATTATTCTTTAAATACATTACCTTCAATCTAAGCATAATTTAAGTTAATAGAAATTTCGTTGTGCGATTAATACATGGCTTAGTTGTAACTTTGATTTCTACCATTATGAAACGATAAGAGTAATACATGGCGTTAGCTGTAACGCTAATACATGAATTATAGAATTTGGTGTTAAAAAAAAATGAATTATATAATTTGATACAATTGTTTAAATTAAATAAGAATAAAAATGAAATTGTACATAACAAATGAGTTTAAGTACCTAAATTTAAACGTTGATAGATGTATATATGATTTAATTTGACCTCATTTGCAATTTGATTTTTTTTGTCTTTGATGGGATATAGGAATAGATGGTTGTAATTTTGAAGAGGAGAGAGGGGGTTAAATTACTCTATCAAATAAATTAGTAAAAGTCCTAAAAGCATTCTTACGGAGTTCCTTATTATACATGTACTGTTGTATTAATATATTTTATTATATCTTTATACATATTGTAGGCTTTGTAGGTACAAGATGGTGGGCTTGAGTAGCTTCTTTAGGCTTTAAGCTATACAAGTATAATTCAATCACTACACGAAACCAGCAAATTGGCAACGGTTCAAACCCCCCAAAGGCAACGGTTTTGAACCGTTGAGTATTTGAGGGTTGCCAAATCCCAAAAAAATTGGCAACGGTTCAAAACCATTGCCAACTCAAGCAATTGGCAACGGTTAACCGTTACCATTGACCATGGCGCCCTTTTTTTTTTTAAAAAAAAAGTAATTGGCAACGGTTAACCGTTGCCAAAGACAATGGCAAGCCTTTTGTCTTTTTTTTTTAAATATTGGCAACGTTTAACCGTTGCCATTGACCAATTAACCGTTGCCAATTGCTTGAATGGCGCGCCTTTTTTTTTTTTAAATATTGGCAACGGTTAACCGTTGCCATTGACCTGTATTGTTTTTTTTTTTTGCTGCACTAATATTGACCTGTTTTTTATTTTTATCTTTTTTTTTGCTGCAATATTATTAATAATAATAATAATAATAATAATTATTATTATTATTATAATATTAATAATAATAATTATTATTAATATTATAATAGTAATAATAATAATAATAATAATAATTATTATTATTATATATGATAATAGTAAAAATAATTAGTATTATTAATAACAAAACATAAATAATTAATAATAACAATCGCAAGAGATGATATAAATTAGAAAAATTTTTCATGTATAGTACATAATTAATAAGCTAAGGCTAGGATTGATGAAGAGATGATATAGTACAAAAATGTATGACGATATTTACAAATTAAATGTGATGTAGGTCGCCAACATCTCCCGAATTACATGGAGTTCCTCGCTCGTGTATGGAAGTCCCGTTTGCCCCTTGCAAAACTTAGAATACACAAAAAGTGAGTTAGTAGAAGTGAATTAATAATAATTGGGGTTAGTTATAGGTGACTAATGCTTGATATTAAAAGAAAAGAGCAAGTAAGTGGTTTTGGGACGCAATTTCAACCAAAATGGCTGAAGTAAGGCTATTTTGGCTACTAGGATGCCTATTTTCTATATTTCTTGTCTAATGAACTCATAACTAGTTAAAACATGTCATTATCACTTACTTATAAGTGACTAATGCTTCAGATTACCAAAAAAGAGTAAGTAAGTGGTTTTGGGACGCAATTTCAACCAAAATGGCTCAAGTAAGGCCATTTTGGCTACTAGGATGCCTATTTTCTATATTTCTTGCCTATTGAACTCATAACTAGTTAAAACATGTCATTATCACTTAGTTATAGGTGATTAATGATTGAAATTCTAAGAAAAGAGCAAGTAAGTGGTTTTGGGACGCAATTTCAACTAAAATGGCTCAAGTAAGGCCATTTTGGCTACTAGGATGCCTATTTTCTATATTTCTTGTTTATTAAACTCATAACTAGTTAAAACATGTCATTATCATTTATTTATAGGTGACTAATGCTTGAAATTACAAGAAAAAAGCAAGTAAGTAGTTTTGGGACGCAATTTAAACCAAAATGGCTCAAGTAAGGCCATTTTGGCTACTAGGAATCCTATTTTATATATTTCTTGTCTATTGAACTCATAACTAGTTAAAACATGTCATTATCACTTAGTTATAGGTGACTAATGCTTGAGATTACAAGAAAGGATCAAGTAAGAGGTTTTGGGACGCAATTTCAACCAAAATGGCTCAAGTAAGGCCATTTTGGCTACTAGGATGCCTATTTTCAATATTTCTTATCTATTGAACTCATAACTAGTTAAAACATGTCATTATCACTTATTTATAGGTGACTAATGCTTGAGATTACAAGAATTGAGTAAGTAAGTGGTTTTGGGACGCAATTTCAACCAAAATGGCTCAAGTAAGGCCATTTTGGCTACTAGGATGCCTATTTTCTATATTTCTTGTCTATTGAACTCATAACTAGTTAAAAAATGTCATTATCACTTAGTTATAGGTGACTAATGATTGAAATTATAAGAAAAGAGCAAGTAAGTGGTTTTGGGACGCAATTTCAACCAAAATGGCTCAAGTAAGGCCATTTTGGCTACTAGGATGCCTATTTTCTATATTTCTTGTCTATTGAACTCATAACTAGTTAAAACTTGTCATTATCACTTAGTTATAGGTGACTAATGCTTGAGATTACAAGAAAAGAGCAAGTAAGTGGTTTTGGGACACAATTTCAACCAAAATGGCTCAAGTAAGGCCATTTTGGCTACTAGGAATCCTATTTTATATATTTCTTGTCTATTGAACTCATAACTAGTTAAAACATGTCATTATCACTTAGTTATAGGTGACTAATGCTTGAGATTACAAGAAAGGAGCAAGTAAGAGGTTTTGGGACGCAATTTCAACCAAAATGGCTCAAGTAAGGCCATTTTGGCTACTAGGATGCCTATTTTCTATATTTCTTGTCTATTGAACTCATAACTAGTTAAAACATGTCATTATCACTTAGTTATAGGTGACTAATGATTGAAATTATAAGAAAAGAGCAAGTAAGTGGTTTTGGGACGCAATTTCAACCAAAATGGCTCAAGTAAGGCCATTTTGGCTACTAGGATGCCTATTTTCTATATTTCTTGTCTATTGAACTCATAACTAGTTAAAACTTGTCATTATCACTTAGTTATAAGTGACTAATGCTTGAGATTACAAGAAAAGAGCAAGTAAGTGGTTTTGGGACACAATTTCAACCAAAATGGCTCAAGTAAGGCCATTTTGGCTACTAGGAATCCTATTTTATATATTTCTTGTCTATTGAACTCATAACTAGTTAAAACATGTCATTATCACTTAGTTATAGGTGACTAATTCTTGAGATTACAAGAAAGGAGCAAGTAAGAGGTTTTGGGACGCAATTTCAACCAAAATGGCTCAAGTAAGGCCATTTTGGCTACTAGGATGCCTATTTTCAATATTTATTGTCTATTGAACTCATAACTAGTTAAAACATGTCATTATCACTTATTTATAGGTGACTAATGCTTGAGATTACAAGAATTGAGTAAGTAAGTGGTTTTGGGACGCAATTTCAACCAAAATGGCTCAAGTAAGGCCATTTTGGCTACTAGGATGCCTATTTTCAATATTTCTTGTCTATTGAACTCATAACTAGTTAAAACATGTCATTATCACTTATTTATAGGTGACTAATGCTTGAGATTACAAGAATTGAGTAAGTAAGTGGTTTTGGGACGCAATTTCAACCAAAATGGCTCAAGTAAGGCCATTTTGGCTACTAGGATGCCTATTTTATATATTTCTTGTCTATTGAACTCATAACTAGTTAAAACATGTCATTATCACTTATTTATAGGTGACTAATGCTTGAGATTACAAGAAAAGAGTAAGTAAGTGGTTTTGGGACGCAATTTCAACCAAAATGGCTCAAGTAAGGCCATTTTGGCTACTAGGATGCCTATTTTCTATATTTCTTGTCTATTGAACTCATAACTAGTTAAAACATGTCATTATAACTTAGTTATAGGTGAATAATGCTTGAGATTACAAGAAAAGACCAAGTAAGTGGTTTTGGGACAGAATTTCAACCAAAATGGCTCAAGTAAGGCCATTTTGGCTACTAGGAATCCTATTTTATATATTTCTTGTCTATTGAACTCATAAATAGTTAAAACATGTCATTATCACTTTGTTATAGGTGACTTATGCTTGAGATTACTAGAAAGGAGCAAGTAAGAGGTTTTGGGACGCAATTTCAACCAAAATGGCTTAATTTAAGACCATTTTGGCTACTAGGATGCCTATTTTCTATATTTCTTGTCTATTGAACTCTTAACTAGTTAAAACATGTCATTATTACTTAGTTATAAGTGACTAATGCTTGAGATTACAAGAAAAGAGTAAGTAAGTGGTTTTGGGACGCAATTTCAACCAAAATGGCTCAAGTAAGGCCATTTTGGCTACTAAGATGCCTATTTTCTATATTTCTGGTCTATTGAACTCATAACTAGTTAAAACATGTCATTATCACTTATTTATAGGTGACTAATGCTTGAAATTACAAGAAAAAGAGCAAGTAAGTGGTTTTGGGACGCAATTTAAACCAAAATGGCTCAAATAAGGCCATATTGGCTACTAGGATGCCTATTTTCTATATTTCTTGTCTATTGAACTCATAAATAGTTAAAACATGTCATTATCACTTGGTTATAGGTGACTAATGCTTGAGATTACAAGAAAAGAGTAAGTAAGTGGTTTTGGGACGCAATTTCAACCAAAATGGCTCAAGTAAGGCCATTTTGGCTACTAGGATGCCTATTTTATATATTTCTTGTCTATTGAACTCATAACTAGTTAAAACATGTCATTATCACTTAGTTATAGGTGACTAATGCTTGAGATTACAAGAAAAGAGTAAGTAAGTGGTTTTGGGACGCAATTTCAACCAAAATGGCTCAAGTAAGGCCATTTTGGCTACTAGGATGCCTATTTTCTATATTTCTTGTACATGTCATTATCACTTAGTTATAGGTGACTAATGCTTGAGATTACAAGAAAGGAGCAAGTAAGAGGTTTTGGGACGCAATATCAACCAAAATTGCTCAATTAAGACCATTTTGGCTACTAGGATGACTATTTTCTATATTTCTTGTCTATTGAACTCTTAACTAGTTAAAACATGTCATTATTACTTATTTATAAGTGACTAATGCTTGAGATTACAAGAAAAGAGCAAGTAAGTGGTTTTGGAACGCAATTTCAACCAAAATGGCTCAAGTAAGGCCATTTTGGCTACTAGGATGCCTATTTTCTATATTTCTTGTCTATTGAACTCATAAATAGTTTAAAACATGTCATTATCACTTAGTTATAGGTGACTAATGCTTGAGATTACAAGAAAGGATCAAGTAAGAGGTTTTGGGACGCAATTTCAACCAAAATGGCTCAAGTAAGGCCATTTTGGCTACTAGGATGCCTATTTTCAATATTTCTTGTCTATTGAACTCATAACTAGTTAAAACATGTCATTATCACTTATTTATAGGTGACTAATGCTTGAGATTACAAGAATTGAGTAAGTAAGTGGTTTTGGGACGCAATTTCAACCAAAATGGCTCAAGTAAGGCCATTTTGGCTACTAGGATGCCTATTTTCTATATTTCTTGTCTATTGAACTCATAACTAGTTAAAACATGTCATTATCACTTAGTTATAGGTGACTAATGATTGAAATTATATGAAAAGAGCAAGTAAGTGGTTTTGGGACGCAATTTCAACCAAAATGGCTCAAGTAAGGCCATTTTGGCTACTAGGATGCCTATTTTCTATATTTCTTGTCTATTGAACTCATAACTAGTTAAAACTTGTCATTATCACTTAGTTATAGGTGACTAATGCTTGAGATTACAAGAAAAGAGCAAGTAAGTGGTTTTGGGACACAATTTCAACCAAAATGGCTCAAGTAAGGCCATTTTGGCTACTAGGAATCCTATTTTATATATTTCTTGTCTATTGAACTCATAACTAGTTAAAACATGTCATTATCACTTAGTTATAGGTGACTAATGCTTGAGATTACAAGAAAGGAGCAAGTAAGAGGTTTTGGGACGCAATTTCAACCAAAATGGCTCAAGTAAGGCCATTTTGGCTACTAAGATGCCTATTTTCTATATTTCTTGTCTATTGAACTCATAACTAGTTAAAACATGTCATTATCACTTAGTTATAGGTGACTAATGATTGAAATTATAAGAAAAGAGCAAGTAAGTGGTTTTGGGACGCAATTTCAACCAAAATGGCTCAAGTAAGGCCATTTTGGCTACTAGGATGCCTATTTTCTATATTTCTTGTCTATTGAACTCATAACTAGTTTAAACTTGTCATTATCACTTAGTTATAGGTGACTAATGCTTGAGATTACAAGAAAAGAGCAAGTAAGTGGT
Source organism: Chenopodium quinoa (assembly GCF_001683475.1). NCBI lineage: Eukaryota > Viridiplantae > Streptophyta > Magnoliopsida > Caryophyllales > Amaranthaceae > Chenopodium > Chenopodium quinoa. The sequence continues at coordinate 625,901 of NW_018744469.1, forward strand.
TTTGGGACACAATTTCAACCAAAATGGCTCAAGTAAGGCCATTTTGGCTACTAGGAATCCTATTTTATATATTTCTTGTCTATTGAACTCATAACTAGTTAAAACATGTCATTATCATCTAGTTATAGGTGACTAATGCTTGAGATTACAAGAAAGGAGCAAGTAAGAGGTTTTGGGACGCAATTTCAACCAAAATGGCTCAAGTAAGGCCATTTTGGCTACTAGGATGCCTATTTTCAATATTTCTTGTCTATTGAACTCATAACTAGTTAAAACATGTCATTATCACTTATTTATAGGTGACTAATGCTTGAGATTACAAGAATTGAGTAAGTAAGTGGTTTTGGGACGCAATTTCAACCAAAATGGCTCAAGTAAGGCCATTTTGGCTACTAGGATGCCTATTTTCAATATTTCTTGTCTATTGAACTCATAACTAGTTAAAACATGTCATTATCACTTATTTATAGGTGAATAATGCTTGAGATTACAAGAATTGAGTAAGTAAGTGGTTTTGGGACGCAATTTCAACCAAAATGGCTCAAGTAAGGCCATTTTGGCTACTAGGATGCCTATTTTATATATTTCTTGTCTATTGAACTCATAACTAGTTAAAACATGTAATTATCACTTATTTATAGGTGACTAATGCTTGAGATTACAAGAAAAGAGTAAGTAAGTGGTTTTGGGACGCAATTTCAACCAAAATGGCTCAAGTAAGGCCATTTTGGCTACTAGGATGCCTATTTTCTATATTTCTTGTCTATTGTACTCATAACTAGTTAAAACATGTCATTATAACTTAGTTATAGGCGACTAATGCTTGAGATTACAAGAAAAGAGCAAGTAAGTGGTTTTGGGACAGAATTTCAACCAAAATGGCTCAAGTAAGGCCATTTTGGCTACTAGGAATCCTATTTCATATATTTCTTGTCTATTGAACTCATAACTAGTTAAAACATGTCATTATCACTTAGTTATAGGTGACTAATTCTTGAGATTACAAGAAAGGAGCAAGTAAGAGGTTTTGGGACGCAATTTCAACCAAAATGGCTCAAGTAAGGCCATTTTGGCTACTAGGATGCCTATTTTCAATATTTATTGTCTATTGAACTCATAACTAGTTAAAACATGTCATTATCACTTATTTATAGGTGACTAATGCTTGAGATTACAAGAATTGAGTAAGTAAGTGGTTTTGGGACGCAATTTCAACCAAAATGGCTCAAGTAAGGCCATTTTGGCTACTAGGATGCCTATTTTCAATATTTCTTGTCTATTGAACTCATAACTAGTTAAAACATGTCATTATCACTTATTTATAGGTGACTAATGCTTGAGATTACAAGAATTGAGTAAGTAAGTGGTTTTGGGACGCAATTTCAACCAAAATGGCTCAAATAAGGCCATTTTGGCTACTAGGATGCCTATTTTCTATATTTCTTGTCTATTGAACTCATAACTAGTTAAAACATGTCATTATCACTTAGTTATAGGTGACTAATGCTTGAGATTACAAGAAAAGAGTAAGTAAATGGTTTTGGGACGCAATTTCAACCAAAATGGCTCAAGTAAGGCCATTTTGGCTACTAGGATGCCTATTTTCTATATTTCTTGTCTATTGAACTCATAACTAGTTAAAACATGTCATTATCACTTAGTTATAGGTGACTAATTCTTGAGATTACAAGAAAAGAGCAAGTAAGTGGTTTTGGGACACAATTTCAACCAAAATGGCTCAAGTAAGGCCATTTTGGCTACTAGGAATCCTATTTTATATATTTCTTGTACATGTCATTATCACTTAGTTATAGGTGACCAATGCTTGAGATTACAAGAAAGGAGCAAGTAAGAGGTTTTGGGACGCAATATCAACCAAAATTGCTCAATTAAGACCATTTTGGCTACTAGGATGACTATTTTCTATATTTCTTGTCTATTGAACTCTTAACTAGTTAAAACATGTCATTATTACTTATTTATAAGTGACTAATGCTTGAGATTACAAGAAAAGAGCAAGTAAGTGGTTTTGGGACGCAATTTCAACCAAAATGGCTCAAGTAAGGCCATTTTGGCTACTAGGATGCCTATTTTCTATATTTCTTGTCTATTGAACTCATAAATAGTTAAAACATGTCATTATCACTTAGTTATAGGTGACTAATGCTTGAAATTACAAGAAAAAGAGCAAGTAAGTGGTTTTGGGACGCAATTTCAACCAAAATGGCTCAAATAAGGCCATTTCGGCTACTAGGATGCCTATTTTCTATATTTCTTGTCTATTGAACTCATAACTAGTTAAAACATGTCATTATCACTTAGTTATAGGTGACTAATGCTTGAGATTACAAGAAAAGAGTAAGTAAGTGGTTTTGGGACGCAATTTCAACCAAAATGGCTCAAGTAAGGCCATTTTGGCTACTAGGATGCCTATTTTCAATATTTATTGTCTATTGAACTCATAACTAGTTAAAACATGTCATTATCACTTATTTATAGGTGACTAATGCTTGAGATTACAAGAATTGAGTAAGTAAGTGGTTTTGGGACGCAATTTCAACCAAAATGGCTCAAATAAGGCCATTTTGGCTACTAGGATGCCTATTTTCTATATTTCTTGTCTATTGAACTCATAACTAGTTAAAACATGTCATTATCACTTAGTTATAGGTGACTAATGCTTGAGATTACAAGAAAAGAGTAAGTAAATGGTTTTGGGACGCAATTTCAACCAAAATGGCTCAAGTAAGGCCATTTTGGCTACTAGGATGCCTATTTTCTATATTTCTTGTCTATTGAACTCATAACTAGTTAAAACATGTCATTATCACTTAGTTATAGGTGACTAATTCTTGAGATTACAAGAAAAGAGCAAGTAAGTGGTTTTGGGACACAATTTCAACCAAAATGGCTCAAGTAAGGCCATTTTGGCTACTAGGAATCCTATTTTATATATTTCTTGTACATGTCATTATCACTTAGTTATAGGTGACCAATGCTTGAGATTACAAGAAAGGAGCAAGTAAGAGGTTTTGGGACGCAATATCAACCAAAATTGCTCAATTAAGACCATTTTGGCTACTAGGATGACTATTTTCTATATTTCTTGTCTATTGAACTCTTAACTAGTTAAAACATGTCATTATTACTTATTTATAAGTGACTAATGCTTGAGATTACAAGAAAAGAGCAAGTAAGTGGTTTTGGGACGCAATTTCAACCAAAATGGCTCAAGTAAGGCCATTTTGGCTACTAGGATGCCTATTTTCTATATTTCTTGTCTATTGAACTCATAAATAGTTAAAACATGTCATTATCACTTAGTTATAGGTGACTAATGCTTGAAATTACAAGAAAAAGAGCAAGTAAGTGGTTTTGGGACGCAATTTCAACCAAAATGGCTCAAATAAGGCCATTTCGGCTACTAGGATGCCTATTTTCTATATTTCTTGTCTATTGAACTCATAACTAGTTAAAACATGTAATTATCACTTAGTTATAGGTGACTAATGCTTGAGATTACAAGAAAAGAGTAAGTAAGTGGTTTTGGGACGCAATTTCAACCAAAATGGCTCAAGTAAGGCCATTTTGGCTACTAGGATGCCTATTTTCTATATTTCTTGTCTATTGAACTCATCACTAGTTAAAACATGTCATTATCACTTAGTTATAGGTGACTAATGCTTGAGATTACAAGAAAAGAGCAAGTAAGTGGTTTTGGGACACAATTTCAACCAAAATGGCTCAAGTAAGGCCATTTTGGCTACTAGGAATCCTATTTTATATATTTCTTGTACATGTCATTATCACTTAGTTATAGGTGACTAATGCTTGAGATTACAAGAAAGGAGCAAGTAAGAGGTTTTGGGACGCAATATCAACCAAAATTGCTCAATTAAGACCATTTTGGCTACTAGGATGACTATTTTCTATATTTCTTGTCTATTGAACTCTTAACTAGTTAAAACATGTCATTATTACTTATTTATAAGTGACTAATGCTTGAGATTACAAGAAAAGAGCAAGTAAGTGGTTTTGGAACGCAATTTCAACCAAAATGGCTCAAGTAAGGCCATTTTGGCTACTAGGATGCCTATTTTCTATATTTCTTGTCTATTGAACTCATAAATAGTTAAAACATGTCATTATCACTTAGTTATAGGTGACTAATGCTTGAGATTACAAGAAAGGATCAAGTAAGAGGTTTTGGGACGCAATTTCAACCAAAATGGCTCAAGTAAGGCCATTTTGGCTACTAGGATGCCTATTTTCAATATTTCTTGTCTATTGAACTCATAACTAGTTAAAACATGTCATTATCACTTATTTATAGGTGACTAATGCTTGAGATTACAAGAATTGAGTAAGTAAGTGGTTTTGGGACGCAATTTCAACCAAAATGGCTCAAGTAAGGCCATTTTGGCTACTAGGATGCCTATTTTCTATATTTCTTGTCTATTGAACTCATAACTAGTTAAAACATGTCATTATCACTTAGTTATAGGTGACTAATGATTGAAATTATATGAAAAGAGCAAGTAAGTGGTTTTGGGACGCAATTTCAACCAAAATGGCTCAAGTAAGGCCATTTTGGCTACTAGGATGCCTATTTTCTATATTTCTTGTCTATTGAACTCATAACTAGTTAAAACTTGTCATTATCACTTAGTTATAGGTGACTAATGCTTGAGATTACAAGAAAAGAGCAAGTAAGTGGTTTTGGGACACAATTTCAACCAAAATGGCTCAAGTAAGGCCATTTTGGCTACTAGGAATCCTATTTTATATATTTCTTGTCTATTGAACTCATAACTAGTTAAAACATGTCATTATCACTTAGTTATAGGTGACTAATGCTTGAGATTACAAGAAAGGAGCAAGTAAGAGGTTTTGGGACGCAATTTCAACCAAAATGGCTCAAGTAAGGCCATTTTGGCTACTAAGATGCCTATTTTCTATATTTCTTGTCTATTGAACTCATAACTAGTTAAAACATGTCATTATCACTTAGTTATAGGTGACTAATGATTGAAATTATAAGAAAAGAGCAAGTAAGTGGTTTTGGGACGCAATTTCAACCAAAATGGCTCAAGTAAGGCCATTTTGGCTACTAGGATGCCTATTTTCTATATTTCTTGTCTATTGAACTCATAACTAGTTTAAACTTGTCATTATCACTTAGTTATAGGTGACTAATGCTTGAGATTACAAGAAAAGAGCAAGTAAGTGGTTTTGGGACACAATTTCAACCAAAATGGCTCAAGTAAGGCCATTTTGGCTACTAGGAATCCTATTTTATATATTTCTTGTCTATTGAACTCATAACTAGTTAAAACATGTCATTATCATCTAGTTATAGGTGACTAATGCTTGAGATTACAAGAAAGGAGCAAGTAAGAGGTTTTGGGACGCAATTTCAACCAAAATGGCTCAAGTAAGGCCATTTTGGCTACTAGGATGCCTATTTTCTATATTTCTTGTCTATTGAACTCATAACTAGTTAAAACATGTCATTATCACTTAGTTATAGGTGACTAATGCTTGAGATTACAAGAAAAGAGCAAGTAAGTGGTTTTGGGACGCAATTTCAACCAAAATGGCTCAAGTAAGGCCATTTTGGCTACTAGGATGCCTATTTTCTATATTTCTTGTCTATTGAACTCATAACTAGTTAAAACATGTCATTATCACTTAGTTATAGGTGACTAATGCTTGAGATTACAAGAAAAGAGCAAGTAAGAGGTTTTGGGACGCAATTTCAACCAAAATGGCTCAAGTAAGGCCATTTTGGCTACTAGGATGCCTATTTTCTATATTTCTTGTCTATTGAACTCATAACTAGTTAAAACATGTCATTATCACTTAGTTATAGGTGACTAATGCTTGAGATTACAAGAAAAGAGCAAGTAAGTGGTTTTGGGACGCAATTTCAACCAAAATGGCTCAAGTAAGGCCATTTTGGCTACTAGGATGCCTATTTTCTATATTTCTTGTCTATTGTACTCATAACTAGTTAAAACATGTCATTATAACTTAGTTATAGGCGACTAATGCTTGAGATTACAAGAAAAGAGCAAGTAAGTGGTTTTGGGACGCAATTTCAACCAAAATGGCTCAAGTAAGGCCATTTTGGCTACTAGGAATGCCTATTTTCATATATTTCTTGTCTATTGAACTCATAACTAGTTAAAACATGTCATTATCACTTAGTTATAGGTGACTAATGCTTGAGATTACAAGAAAGGAGCAAGTAAGAGGTTTTGGGACGCAATTTCAACCAAAATGGCTCAAGTAAGGCCATTTTGGCTACTAGGATGCCTATTTTCTATATTTCTTGTCTATTGAACTCATAACTAGTTAAAACATGTCATTATCACTTATTTATAGGTGACTAATGCTTGAGATTACAAGAAATGAGTAAGTAAGTGGTTTTGGGACGCAATTTCAACCAAAATGGCTCAAGTAAGGCCATTTTGGCTACTAGGATGCCTATTTTCAATATTTCTTGTCTATTGAACTCATAACTAGTTAAAACATGTCATTATCACTTATTTATAGGTGACTAATGCTTGAGATTACAAGAATTGAGTAAGTAAGTGGTTTTGGGACGCAATTTCAACCAAAATGGCTCAAATAAGGCCATTTTGGCTACTAGGATGCCTATTTTCTATATTTCTTGTCTATTGAACTCATAACTAGTTAAAACATGTCATTATCACTTAGTTATAGGTGACTAATGCTTGAGATTACAAGAAAAGAGTAAGTAAATGGTTTTGGGACGCAATTTCAACCAAAATGGCTCAAGTAAGGCCATTTTGGCTACTAGGATGCCTATTTTCTATATTTCTTGTCTATTGAACTCATAACTAGTTAAAACATGTCATTATCACTTAGTTATAGGTGACTAATTCTTGAGATTACAAGAAAAGAGCAAGTAAGTGGTTTTGGGACACAATTTCAACCAAAATGGCTCAAGTAAGGCCATTTTGGCTACTAGGAATCCTATTTTATATATTTCTTGTACATGTCATTATCACTTAGTTATAGGTGACCAATGCTTGAGATTACAAGAAAGGAGCAAGTAAGAGGTTTTGGGACGCAATATCAACCAAAATTGCTCAATTAAGACCATTTTGGCTACTAGGATGACTATTTTCTATATTTCTTGTCTATTGAACTCTTAACTAGTTAAAACATGTCATTATTACTTATTTATAAGTGACTAATGCTTGAGATTACAAGAAAAGAGCAAGTAAGTGGTTTTGGGACGCAATTTCAACCAAAATGGCTCAAGTAAGGCCATTTTGGCTACTAGGATGCCTATTTTCTATATTTCTTGTCTATTGAACTCATAAATAGTTAAAACATGTCATTATCACTTAGTTATAGGTGACTAATGCTTGAAATTACAAGAAAAAGAGCAAGTAAGTGGTTTTGGGACGCAATTTCAACCAAAATGGCTCAAATAAGGCCATTTCGGCTACTAGGATGCCTATTTTCTATATTTCTTGTCTATTGAACTCATAACTAGTTAAAACATGTCATTATCACTTAGTTATAGGTGACTAATGCTTGAGATTACAAGAAAAGAGCAAGTAAGTGGTTTTGGGACGCAATTTCAACCAAAATGGCTCAAGTAAGGCCATTTTGGCTACTAGGATGCCTATTTTCTATATTTCTTGTCTATTGAACTCATAACTAGTTAAAACATGTCATTATCACTTAGTTATAGGTGACTAATGCTTGAGATTACAAGAAAAGAGCAAGTAAGGTTTTGGGACGCAATTTCAACCAAAATGGCTCAAGTAAGGCCATTTTGGCTACTAGGATGCCTATTTTCTATATTTCTTGTCTATTGAACTCATAACTAGTTAAAACATGTCATTATCACTTAGTTATAGGTGACTAATGCTTGAGATTACAAGAAAGAGCAAGTAAGAGGTTTTGGGACGCAATTTCAACCAAAATGGCTCAAGTAAGGCCATTTTGGCTACTAGGATGCCTATTTTCAATATTTCTTGTCTATTGAACTCATAACTAGTTAAAACATGTCATTATCCTTATTTATAGGTGACTAATGCTTGAGATTACAAGAATTGAGTAAGTAAGTGGTTTTGGGACGCAATTTCAACCAAAATGGCTCAAGTAAGGCCATTTTGGCTACTAGGATGCCTATTTTCTATATTTCTTGTCTATTGAACTCATAACTAGTTAAAACATGTCATTATAATATAGGTGACTAATGCTTGAGATTACAAGAAAAAGAGCAAGTAAGTGGTTTTGGGGCACAATTTCAACCAAAATGGCTCAAGTAAGGCCATTTTGGCTACTAGGAATCCTATTTTCTATATTTCTTGTCTATTGAACTCATAACTAGTTAAAACATGTCATTATCACTTATTTATAGGTGACTAATGATTGAAATTCTAAGAAAAGAGCAAGTAAGTGGTTTTGGGACGCAATTTCAACCAAAATGGCTCAAGTAAGGCCATTTTGGCTAATAGGATGCCTATTTTCTATATTTCTTGTCTATTAAACTCATAACTAGTTAAAACATGTCATTATCACTTATTTATAGTGACTAATTCTTGAAATTACAAGAAAAGAGCAAGTAAGTGGTTTTGGGACGCAATTTCAACCAAAATGGCTAAAGTAAGGCCATTTTGGCTACTAGGATGCCTATTTTCTATATTTCTTGTCTATTGAACCCATAAATAGTTAAAACATGTCATTATAACTTAGTTATAGGTGACTAATGCTTGAGATTACAAGAAAAGAGCAAGTAAGTGGTTTTGGGACACAATTTCAACCAAAATGGCTCAAGTAAGGCCATTTTGGCTACTAGGAATCCTATTTTCTATATTTCTTGTCTATTGAACTCATAACTAGTTAAAACATGTCATTATCACTTAGTTATAGGTGACTAATGCTTGAGATTACAAGAAAGGAGCAAGTAAGAGGTTTTGGGACGCAATTTCAACCAAAATGGCTCAAGTAAGGCCATTTTGGCTACTAGGATGCCTATTTTCAATATTTCTTGTCTATTGAACTCATAAGTAGTTAAAACATGTCATTATCACTTAGTTATAGGTGACTAATGCTTGAGATTACAAGAAAGGAGCAAGTAAGAGGTTTTGAGACGCAATTTCAACCAAAATGGCTCAAGTAAGACCATTTTGGCTACTAGGATGCCTATTTTCTGTCTATTGAACTCATAACTAGTTAAAACATGTCATTATCACTTCGTTAAATGTGACTAATACTTGAGATTACATGAAAAGAGCAAGTAAGTGGTTTTGGGACGCAATTTCAACCAAAATGGCATACCTCTTCAAGCTGATGTGTGTCTGTACAATGACTCATCACTATGTCATACATGAATCTCATCACGTATAGGCCACAGTCAACTCCGTTTTCCTGTTGTGCGCACTAGCATGAGGAACAAATCACATGAATCAAAATGCATAGCAAATAAGCAACATCTTAAGCATTGTAAAGTAAGAAAATCACAACATCATGGGTGAATTACCTTGGGTGCTTTCCATGTAGGACCTCGAGGAGATCGAGGATTTATCTTCTTCATGGTACTACAAAAAATCAAAGTAATAAGTTCAAATTTGACTAGTATAATCAATACATATGAGTTAAGATATGAAAATGAATAATCAGAAGTGAAACAAACTAGATGCTTACTTTTGCAGTATGGACCTCACGAGGCGCTTTCTTACTTGAGGTAACCGAGCAGAATCAAAGTAGAAGATTGTGTTACTGGAAACACAAATCACAAGTAGGGTCCAATGATAACTACACACGAGACAACCAAATCAATAGTTAGCCTATTACAACAAATAAACTGGGAAAACAAATGAACTTGACTAGCATAATCAGACGTACTCCTCATAGTATGGGACGAATATGAACTTGTCTCCCGCACTCACTGATTGCCTGATACCCCGTTCAGCATAGTACAACACGTCAGTGGAGTTGCCTAAGATTCTTGCAGTGGACATTTGCTCAGGGCACAACCACCCAACTTGACAAGGAGATTCAAGCTCCCATATTTTCTCCTGGAGTGCTCTGTATGCATGATAACACAATGTTAATCGAAAACAAAACGACAAACACCATTAAACTGAATAATATAAATTGAGTACCAGTTGAATTACCTCATGGATATTTGAATGAGGGAAATGTTAAGCATTGCACCACTTAGAAATTCCTTCACATCTTCTTTGAATAGCCATGCTGTTGCATCATCATCGTAGTGGAACATTTCCTTAGGAAGTTGGATTTGGATGGGGCTGTCATTAGGCAACACGCAAACACGGTTGTGCAAATAAGCTAACTCCTGAGATAGCGATTGAAGCACTGTGTCTTCAACTAATGGAGTAGCTTGCGTAGCTGAAAATCGTGAAGGGCTCTTCATCGACGCTTTTCCACTCACCGAGCCATGTTCACTCCTGTACTTTGGCCCCTCCACCCTCTTCTTTGGAGTTTGGCTTTTCTTCGATGGCTAAGAAGACAAATCATATAAATAGTTAGAAAACATTTCCATCCAACTCTTGGGAAGAAAATATTAAATCGTGAAATCTAAATCTTATTTACCTGGTTCATCAACCGTATCCAAGCAGATGACCATTGCACAAAACTACCTTTTGCTGCCCAAAGTGTAGTGAACTCATCCTCCTCCACGGGCACATGTATTAAGATCTCCACGAACCCGAGAACCACAGAATGGATCCCGACAGAATAATGCTCAGGCAGAAGAGGTCGATGATGGACCGTACCTTGTTCGGCCGGTTGTGCACTACCATAGGCAACAACTTTCAAAGGTCCATCATATGATTCGCCCGGGTGAAGAAGTTCACAACGGGTCCCTTCCTGCACCAATTAGGAAGATACTTCATTTAAATATTCATAACTAAGTGTCTTAGGTGTAATATAGGAGTTACTTCAAGCATTGAGCAAAAATCATGAAAAATGGGCAAGTTAGAACTCATTTAGGCCATTTCGAGCCGTAAACACTCTAAATGAACCTAAAACTTGTGAAATTGATTTTTTTAGGTTGTTTCAAGCCATAAATATGCATAACTAAGTATCTTAGGTGTAATATAGGAGTTAAATCAAGAATTGAGCAAAAATCATGGAAAATGGGCAAGTTAGAACTCATTTAGGCCATTTCGAGCGGCAAACACTCTAAATGAACCTAAAACTTGTGAAATTTCTTTTTTTTTAGGTTGTTTCAAGCCATAAATATGCATAACTAAGTATCTTAGGTGTAATATAGAAGTTAAATCAAGAATTGAGCAAAAATCATGGAAAATGGGCAAGTTAGAACTCATTTAGGCCATTTCGAGCCGTAAACACTCTAAATGAACCTAAAACTTGTGAAATTGCTTTCTTTAGGTTTTTTCAAGCCATAAATATGCATAATTAAGTATCTTGGGTTTAATATAGAAGTTTAATCAAGAATTGAGCAAAAATCATGGAAAATGGGCAAGTTAGAACTCATTTAGGCCATTTCGAGCCGTAAACACTCTAAATGAACCTAAAACTTGTGAAATTGCTTTTTTTGGTTGTTTCAAGCCATAAATATTCATAACTAAGTATCTTAGGTGTAATATAGGAGTTTAATCAAGAATTGAGCAAAAATCATGGAAAATAGGCAAGTTAGAACTCATTTAGGCCATTTCGAGCCGTAAACACTCTAAATGAACCTAAAACTTGTAAAATTGCTTTTTTTTGGTTGTTTCAAGCCATAAATATTCATAACTAAGTATCTTAGGTGTAATATAGGAGTTAAATCCAGAATTGAGCAAAAAATCATGGAAAATAGGCAAGTTAGAACTCATTTAGGCCATTTCGAGCCGTAAACACTCTAAATGAACCTAAAATTTGTGAAATTGCTTTTTTTAGGTTATTTCAAGCCATAAATATTCATAACTAAGTATCTTCGGCACAAAAAAAAAATAAAAAAAAAAACCCAAAACGAGTGCACAAAAAAAAAACGGAAAACCGGGCGGGAAAGGCAGCGTGTGCACAGCGAGGAGGCTGCACAACTGCTGCACAGCTACTGCACAGCTGTTGCACAACTGCTGCACACCTGCTGCTGCAGTGCTGCTACAGTGCTGCACAGCTGCAGCCTCCTCGCTGTGCTGCAGCCTCCTCGAGAAGAAAGAGAAGGAGGAGGAGGAGGAGGAGGAGAAGGAGGAGGAGGAGGAGGAGGAGGAGGAGAAGGAGAAGGAGAAGGAGAAAGAGAAGGAGAAGGAGAAGAAATAGAAGGAGAAGGAGAAGGAGAAGAAATAGAAGGAGAAGGAGAAGGAGAAGAAAGAGAAGGAGAAGGAGAAGGAGAAGAAAGAGAAGGAGAAGGAAGAGAAGGAGAAGAAAGAGAAGAAAGAGAAGGAGGAGGAGGAGGAGGAGGAGAAGAAAGAGAAGGAGGAGGAGGAGGAGAAGGAGAAGGAGAAAGAGAAGGAGGAGGAGAAGGAGAAGCAGACAAAAACAACACATCACATCAACAAATTAAAGCAACACCAACAGCACAACACAGCGAAGAAACACCATTTCCCAGCCAACTTAACCATTTCACAACACAATAAAAAAACCAATATCATTATCCAAACAAGTAAGTAAAAAATCACCTGTAGAATAGGAAAGTCATGAGGTGTTAGAGTATCAAGCCCCCTTTAGTTCGCATGTGAAGGAGTACCAATCTGCAATAGTGTATTGATAGTGAAACATTAATTAGAACCGTACCCACGTAACTCAACATATCAAAAACTCATAGAGTTGAATTCTAATCACGTACCTCCTCGCGTGCATTTATCTCCTGTTCTCCTTCTCTTCGTGGGTGGCTACTTGAGTCGGCCGGTGTTGTCGAGGAAAAGGGCAAGGTCGGCAAATTCATTTGCTTCGCCCATGCATTGAACTCTTCGCGCATCTCATTGCGCACTTGTTCTTTAATTGATGCCACTGTGGCATCGAAGTTTTGTGGCGAGCTCACACTTGCTCGGGATCTTCCAGATTTGGTATATTCAGGACCCATTACCTTCTCTCATCCTAGCAAGCTCCCCCCAGCACCTAATACCCGTCCCGGATGGTAGGGCTTTCCCATAGCCAAGGTGAAGGGATCCTTCTCTACCGTCGGGACAAGCTTGCCTTCAACAAGCTCTCCAGTGTACTCAAGTTGTAGCAAAAAACAAAATGGCAACATGAAGTAAGTATTTATATAAAGTGATATACATGCATATGAATAAAGTAGTTCACTAGTTCATAGTTGCTTACTAGCTTATCTGTCATTTCTTTGGTTTCCGAAGCCTTGATGGACCATTTTCCGGTCTTCTTGTCCCGCGAATGCATAGAGCAAAAAGAAATCCCCAGCACGACTCACCAAAGTACTGGTCGTGGAGTCAGACGGCGTTGTGGAGGACCCTAGAAGCGCAGTGGGGTATACTCCTTCACTCACCCACGTATCCCTCCATTCATCATACGTCATTGCTCCCATATGATGGTGGTATTGCTTTTGCAATGCATTCCTGGAATTCTGCTCCCTCATTTCCTACATAAAAAGATATATATGTTAGTTTCATTACTAATAAAAAAGACGATAAATTACAACACAATTTTCATCAGAGTTCTTTAAACTTACAATTTCTTCTTTTTTACATTTTTGATGAACGAAAGCCTCCCAATCATCCTTCGATATGCTAGGCCATATTTGCCAAGGGAGTTTCTCTTCATCGATGACATCATCATCACTGCCACCTCCTTTCTTGTTCTTTGGTTTCCTCACAAGTTTCTTTGTGATAAACCGACGAACTAAGTTACACTTGAAGCTTCTGAATCTTGCCGCAAGTAAGGATTCAAGCACCCTTCGCTTGGCGTACTCATTTGGAATGTTAAATAGACTCTGCAAGCACAAATAACAAACATTATTAGTTTGCCAATAACATAACAATAAATTGAAATTGTTTATAATTAATCACATCAAATCAAACTTACCCTGGTATCATTCCAAAACGTGTCAATCAAGCCTGTAGGCACGTCGCTCATACGAAGCGTAATGGGATTTTGCGCGCACAAATCCCAACTTGACCAGCATAATGACGACGCCATTTACCTGAGGGTTGCCCTACCCTGTCATACTCCAAGACCATAGGACCGACAGGTTTCTTGAAAGCTGTCGTCGGACCCCTCTGCTTTTTCTTCGCTGGTGCCTGCACCCCCCTCCACTTTGATCCTCACGAAACGGCTCCATAATGGAATTATCGATTGGAGGCGCTTGCTCAGCTGCAATTTCAAAGTCATCTATCATTCTCTCCAATACATCTTGCTCACCCAAATCAGTTTCCTTGTTCACATCATACGGCTGGTCCCCATCATTAGATGAATCATCTGAGTTAGATTCAACATCCCCAACTCGAATACGGAATCGATCGTCCGCCATTAGATGTTAAAACCTGTCATTACAAACATAACATGTTATTAGCTGCTGAATTGTAAGGTAAACTTATAATCACATATAAATTGCTGAATTATAATACAAATAAACATAGAAAATGGTGAACCAAGTTACTTTATGTCATTTAAAAGAATATAAGAAAAATGGGCAAGTAATTTAACAATTTCATTCATTTTCACCTAAAATGTGATTTTTTAATTCTTTCTACGCCTACAATTCAAACTAACAGAAAATATACAGTACCTCAATCTAATATTCCTTCATCGTGGTCTGATCTCATGTAATTGGCTTGGTCGTCTATCTCATTTGGCACAGCAGGTCTAGGAACAGTGAAAGGTGCCGAGTCATCAAAGGCATCATATTCTTCCTCATCCTCGACATCTCCAATGCCAAGGATTCTTCTTTTGCCGGCTAGCACAATAGACCATTTTGATTCGACAGGGTCAGATACGTAAAACACCTGCTTAGCTTGAGATGCAAGGATGAATGGTTCCGCACTATCATTCAGGTTGCCAAGATCTACAAGAGTAAAGTCATCAAATTTGACGTTACGCCTGATATTATCAACCCACTTACACCGGAAAAGAGCAATCGTGAAGTCACAATAATCAAGCTCCCATATTTCTTGAATTCGACCGTAGTATGACAACTCTGCATCAACGGGTGATTTATCCTTAGCACTTTCAAACTCCCTTGACGATGCCACAACCGATACACCATTGTTTTTGGTCGAGGATGATTTCAAATCTTGACGCTCAGTCCAAAATGTGTACCCATTTATGTCATATCCCTCAAATGAGCGAACATCATCCCTAGGACCATAAGCAAGCCACCTTACTGTAGCTGTGACACTCTCATCCATTCCACCCATCACTCGATCACGAAACCAACTCACAAACTTCTTATTGTGCAACTGCATCACTGCCCTTTCACCTTTTGACGGAAACTCATCACGCAAACTAGCCATGTGCTCGTCTAAATATGGGTGAACATCTGCAACATGGTGCAACACATAAAGGTGTGATTGTAAGAACTTCTTTCGATCAGGTGACATTCGTTTCGACCCGATTGTGCCATGACCATCAAGTCTACCTTCATGTTGAGAAGTAAGAATACCAATAGGATCAGCAACGGCTACATAGTCGGCCACAAAATTACCAATCTCCTCGGCCACGGTCCCTTGAATCATACTTCCTTCCGGGTGAGCCCGATTCCTAACTTTATCTTGCAATGTACCCATGTGTCTTTCAAAAGGATAGCACCACCTCAAGAACACTGGACCGCACAACTTAATCTCACACACCAAATGAAGAATCAAATGCACCATTATGTCGAAAAACGAGGGCGGGAAGTACATCTCAAATTTGCACAAATTCACAACCACATCCGCCTGTAAAGCATCAAGGGTACAAGGATCAAGCACTTTGCTACATATTGTATTGAAAAACGAACAGAGGCTTGTAATAGCTTCCCTCACGTGCTTTGGCAAAATACCACGTATTGCAATTGGTAGAAAAACTTGCATCAGAACATGACAATCATGGGATTTCATACTTGTCAGCTTCAATTCTCTATTTAAGGATGCAAATCTTTTCATGTTAGATGTGTACCCTGATGGAACCTTAATGCCATACAGACATTCAAAAAAACCTCCGTTTTTCTACCCTTGACAATGTGTAGCAAGCCGGAGGTAAATAGGCCTTCCCCTCTTTGGCTTTTCCCTCATTTTTCTTCTTCGACGCATCCGCGGCCTTTCCCTTTCCCTTGCTCTTCCCCTTTCCCTTTTTCGAACCCATTTCATTTTCCTTTTCCTGTTCCTTTCCCTTACTAACCCTTTGCTGAACCCACAATTCTAGACGCACCCCCATCTTTTCCAAATCTAAACGTGCACCCTTTCCGTCCTTTGTCTTGTTTTGAATATTCATCAGCGTTCCCACAAGAGCGTCACACACATTCTTCTCTATATGCATTACATCAAGACAGTGCCTAACGTCATGTTCTTTCCAGTACTGGAGCAACCAAAAGATTGATTCCTTTTTAAAGAGAGCAACTGATTCCGCTGCTTTTTCAGATTTCCCAAATACTGTTCGTACACCCTTCACCCGAGCGTAAACCTCCTCACCAGTCAGTGGCCTAGGAGCAGTCCCCTCTTCCACCGTCCCATCGAAAGCCTTTTTCTGCCGACGGTACGGGTGATCGCGCCTGAGCAGCCTTCTTGTCCTCAAATACACCTGTTTGAAAGAATGATCAAGGCGTCTGCTTGGCGTATCATCAATACAAATCGGACATGCCTTTTTCCCTTTATTCTTATACCCAGACAAGTTGCCATATGCAGGAAAATCATTAACGGTCCACATAAGAGCTGCACGCAATGTGAACATCTCATTCTTATGAGCATCAAACACGGAAATCCTTTCGTCCCACATCTTTCTCAAATCATCAACCAATGGCGCAAGATACACATCTATGTCGTTTCTAGGTTGCCTTGGCCCCGATATCAAGAGTGAAAGCATTACATATTTCCGTTTCATGCACAACCAAGGAGGCAAATTGTAGAGCACTAAAAGTACCGGCCATGTGCTGTGCTGGGTACTAAGAGTGCCAAATGGATTCATCCCGTCCGTGCACAAACCAAGCCTTAAATTTCTGACTTCATCACCAAATTCCCCAAACTTCATATCAAGGTTCTTCCATTGCGGGGAGTCAGATGGGTGCTTCAGCATTCTGTTTTTCTTTCTTCCCTCTGCATGCCACCTCAAGTTTTTAGCGTCTTTTAGTAAAGAGAACATACGCTTAAACCTTGGAATTATGGGAAGATACCACAACACCTTAGCAGGAGGTCCCTTCGTACCAGCATTGCAACTCTTGTGCTTGTAGCGCGACTTCTTGCATCTTGGACACTCCTCCAATTGTTCATATTCATTTCGGTAAAGAATACAATCATTAGGACATGCATGTATCTTCTTATACTCCAAACCAAATAGACGCATGAGCTTCTTAGCGTAATAGTAAGACTTAGGAATTTCATTCCCATCGGGCAACATCTCACTTAACACGCTCAACAAGGAAGTAAAACTACTGTCCGTCCACCTATGCTTCGACTTAATGTTAAAAAGAGTAAGCACGGCTGATAGTTTGGAGTATTTTTTGCACCCAGGATACAAAGGCTTTTTAGAAGCCTCCGATAATGACTCAAACACGTCACCTTCAAAACCAAGCATCATCTCATCCACACCTTTATCCTCAACCTCATCCACATCATCATCCTCAAATCCCTCCTCAGCACCATCATCAACAATATGTTCATCATTCTTGTATTCCTCGTCCACACGGATATCATTACTTCTATCATCATGCACATCATACCCAATAACATCCCCACTGTACTCTCCTTCTTCACCATGCCAAATCCACACATGATATTTAACCCTAAACCCACGACAAACTACATGATCTCTAATGATATCAACACTATTGACCACCTTCACATTATTACAATCAACACAAGGACAATAGAGGCACTCGAAACCCATTCTGCGCTGATAAGATGAAGCCGTCTCGCAAAACTCTTGAACCCCATTAAAGAATTCCAATGTATCACGTCTACCATACATCCATCCACGATCCTTCTCCATTAAGTAAATTGTCTCTAAACATGGCAACATATTACGAATAATAATGTATAATTTCTACATCTACTATATATATAAATCAAATTCAAACACACATCATGCATATAACTTTCATATACATACAAAAATGAATATATGCTTCCAAAGGGTCCTTATCACTCCAACCTAACCCATCCTTGAACGTTTACTCTCACTAGTGAATGTATGTCAACTTTCCAATTTAAAGGAAAATCCGGCAGCTTTTCCCCCCAGTTCTCCAAGTACTTAACGTAGGTAATTACTTACCCACATATGTACCCAGAGAACATGGTGATTCAGGAAATGGTAAGCCAAGATGTTCCTTAAAATAAAAAAAAAGACATACATTCACCACCTAAGTGAGAGTAAACGTTCAAGAACAGTCCCAACCGGGGACTATTCAAGACTTTCTCCTAATGAGAAAGCCTTGAACGGGTATCTAGGCATATGATGATGCAATGCAAACATTTCATATATTTGTTATTGTATTTAGTTTGTCATTATATAATACACAAATCTAATATCTAGCATGAAAAAACTTTTGGTTTTACAATAATAGAGAGAAAGAAATATTTATAGCTTAGAGAAGTTTATAATTCATACCAACACAATGGATGTATTCTTTCTAACTTCCCACTTGAGCTAAATTAATGTGTATTCTTCAAACTTAACTAGCTTGAACTTCAATTCACATATGAACCTATAAAAACGCAAAAAGAAAAAACAAATTAAAAGTTCGTAAGTATGTATGAGAAATGGATAAAAAATACAAATAGGGACATACGATTAAAGAGAACGAGAAAATGGTAAGTAAGTAGATATAGGTAAGTAAGTAGTTAACAATAAATGAACTCCCAACATACAAGTGCCTTAGATGCTTAAATGTTTGAAAAAAACCTCCCTGCGCACACCACCAGAAACATCCCCAACATACTTCTTAAACTCTTTAACCAACTTTAAAAAACCAAGCACCCCAATTAGCACAAACTCAAAGATTTTATATTTAGCATTCAATTGAGCTTTTACTTTTAAATTGAATTAGTTTACTTTAAAGAGATTTGTATCTTTTTTTTTTATATTTTTTTTGGGTAAATAAGAAAAATTTATTACCAAACGAAAACAGTTACAAGAATACAAAAACCTGTAACCGCTAAACTACACAAGCCCTTCGGGCAAACAACCACCCAATCAAAACCAACCTTGTAAAAAAAACAAAACCAAAACCTGAGACTAACTATACACAACCAAACAAAACAACCAAACACCAAAACAAACAAGAAAAAATAAATTAAAAACACCAAGGCTAAAACAAGCCCAAGCTATACATCAAGAAACCAAAAAAAACACAGCAGCTGAAACAACAGCTCCCACCTGACAGCACACAGGATCAGCCTGCCTCACAATAACAACACAGCCAGCACCATAGAAACTTAGAGCAGAGCCACTTCCAGAGCACCACCTGACAGCAAGCCAACCAACTACAAACCTACACAAACCAAAACAAGCTCAGCAACAGGTTGCAGCTACAGACCTGCACTGAGCAGGCACACTTACAGCCAGCATCAGTTCAGAGAAAGCAGCCTGAACAGGCAGCAGAAACAGAAGCACAGAGCACAGGGCAGAACTTATTTGAGAAGCTGCAACACAACAGGAGCACATACCACAGGGCTCTAACATTGCCCAAACCCGGCTTCTCCCAACAGTTATGAGAAGGGAATCTCTCTCCACCAGCCTTACTCCCCACTGCCCCCTTATACTTACTCCTCACTGCCCCCTTATGCCCCCTTATACATGCATCTCTATCCACCAGCCTTACTCCCCACTGCCCCCCAATTTTTTTTTCACAATCAACAACACAACTCAACTAAATTACAGGAACTAATAACAAGTACAGCAACTAAATTACCCACGTAACTCAACATAACAAGTACCTGAAATGGCGCCTTAGACCAACCGTGAGAGCGAGAAGAATGTTGTTGTACGTGGAGGGGGGGAAATGCGCGTTTATATTGACAAACCTAGATTACAGGAACTAATAATTACTAAATTATAAATCAAAACCACCAAAAACTCGAAGGAATTCATCAATTGTAAAATCTAATTGCTACGAACTTACCTTAATTAGGTTGAAGCTGTTTCAATGGAGGGAGTTTGGCTGTAGGTACGACGCTAGTGTTGTCTTCAATGGAGGTGAGAAAGCTGCAGCACTTTAATGGAGGAACAAAGAGGGGAGTTGAATGAAGAAGGGAGGAGGGAAACGCAATTTGGCAGAAGGTTTTTTTTTTTGCAATTGAATGAATGAAGACGTTGATGAACAGTGAGAGTAGGGAACAAAACCCGCAATTTTTTTTAAAATTTAGCAACGGTTAACCGTTGCCAAACGTTTACCTTTTATTTTTTTATTTTTTTTTTGAAAAACGCAATTGGCAACGGTTATGTTAAGCAAATTTTTTTTTTTTTTAAAAAAAAAAAAATTGGCAACGGTTAACCGTTGCCAACTCTGATATTTAAAATGGCGCTCACTTAAGTTGGCAACAGTTTTCATGAACCGTTGCCATAGGGGGGTTGCCTATTTCTTTTTTTCTACTAGTGAATTCATAAAAAAAAATAAAAAATAAAATAAAAAATGAAAAAAACACAATTTTATAGTTCAATTTTTATTTTATTTTTTCCAAAAAGCTTTTAGGGGCCAAGCCCTTGTGAACCTTCACAAAGGTCCAACACTGCTTCATAAGATAACTTATAATAGGATGGAAGAGAAGAGAAATTGAAGAATTCATTTTCCATCCCTCATAAATCAAATTCTTCCAATGTTGGAAATATTTGGAGCGAAAATGTAACATTACCTTCTCCCTCCCTTTCCGTTCCTCCCTCTTCCGAACTCTCTTCCACTTTTCTATCCAAGCAAACCGTAAAGTGTTGGAGAGATTTGAAAGAAAAATGGAAAGTCACCTTCCCCTCACCTCCCTTTCCCTTCCCTCTTTTTTCTTCCCCTCCCTTAAATTTTGCTCTACTTTTTTTTTTTTTTTTTTTTGAGATGTCCCTTTATTTTTACTCTATACCATATATGGCTATATGAACTACTTTTTTTCTCTCACAAACAATATTTTAGATCCACCATTATTTTCACTCATCAAATTGGTACAACAAAAAACTATTACTCTCTCCGTCCTCTTTTGTTTGACACTTTTGCTATTTTGAGTGCCCTTAAATGTTTGTCACATGTCATATATTCATAATTATTAAGATACAAAAAAAGACTTTTATATCTTCATTTAGTTTTGTCTTTATTAAGTCCTCTTCCTATTTTAACCTAACATTTGCCATAAAAATTGTGTCCTTCGAACAAAAGTATTATTCCAATAGAGGGTGAAAGGAATGGTGTCCTTCGAACAAAATTATTATTCCAATAGAGGGTTCGGAAGTTATTAGAAATCTAATTATTTAGTGAGGTTAAGTGATCGGAATTCCTATCTGGAAGCCGCTTCTAATCAGTAATATTAATGAATAATCAATATTAAAGCTTAATCTTGACTGAACCCTTCGAGTCACACCCAAACGTGTAACCAAACCGAAGTGACAAAGTAATCAGAAGGATTAAATGAGTCAATAGAGATTTTACGAACTAAGACGTCGGATACCAAGCTCAGAGCGTCGAAGCCAAGCGTCGAAAGTCGAGTCGAATTTATGAGTCGACAGGACGGAAAAATCAGCCAAAAAATAAGTCAACGCGCGTGAAATCCTAGCCTCGATGTGGCTAGCCAATCGAGGGCTAGGTACGCTAGCATAGCTAGCTGAGCACCTTGCCGCTAGGCAATGCTTAGCCGCAAGCCCACCATGCATCGCATGCATTGGCTGGGCAAGCTGGCCAAGCAGCCCTGCTAGCAAGGTGTGGAAGAATGCCTGAGCATGCATGCGGGCTGGCACGCCCAGCAGCTCGCGCGCTAGGCACATGCTAGCACCAAGCTTGGTGCGTAGCAGCAGCAGCGCCCAGCGACAAAACAACCCACATTTGCGAGGATTGCTGTTGCGGGAAGGCCTAGTTGGCAGGCCCAACCGAGAGTTCAGGCGCCAACATGGCTGCCTTGGTGCTCAAGGTGGGCTGCCACTTGGCGCCATCCTATTGCACCTGGTTTTGTGAAGAGGTTGGGGAGCAAGGGGAAGGTGGTCCTCCCCTTGTGGTCCTCACCTACTCCTTTGCTCTCCTTGCGCCACTTGTCGTTTGATTATTGTTTTGTCTTTTTAATTTAATTTGGAATTAAATTAAATCTTATTTTTGCTTTTTACCAACTATCCCACATTGAAAGATGATGGGAATTCTTCGGGAGATTTCCTTATAAATACCCATCATTGGGTATTGGGAATTTCACTTGAGTTGGTGAACTCTAAGGGATCTCTAAAAGCGAGAAAACCTTTGTTCGTAAACTCTAAGTTATTTTTGGTGTAGCCTCGACTAAGCTTCGGGGCAGAGACCGGTTACGGTTTGGTAGCGAGGGTGTGAGTTAATAGAGGTTCTCGCACTTGCGGAACTTGAATCTTTCAAGTCCGAGCTCAACGGTTGAGCGAAGCACGCTACTAGGGTGAGCATTGTTTCTCTCTCTTCTCTTATGTTTATGTTTATTTGCATGCTTTTATTTATGTTATAATTATTATACATGCAATCCGATAATCAGGTTCTGCTTCCGCACAGTGGCGGACACCGCAAAACCCAACAACAGTTTAAGAGCCTTTTGCATTTAATTTTTACAACTAAAAATTAATTAAAGTGATTTAAAATGGATTTAAATTTCTTGTTTAGCATCCTAATTAGATTAGGAGCTCGTTTTTAATTAGATTAAAATCGTATTTATGCTAATTTGGATTACGAACTCCGATTTTGACTCAAAAATAGTGAATATTTGGTGGAATTGACGTTCTAAATCAGTCTTTACCAACTTTAAGTTAAAAAAATGGCCT
Organism: Chenopodium quinoa; assembly: GCF_001683475.1. Classification (NCBI taxonomy): domain Eukaryota; kingdom Viridiplantae; phylum Streptophyta; class Magnoliopsida; order Caryophyllales; family Amaranthaceae; genus Chenopodium; species Chenopodium quinoa. Next base: position 648,965 of record NW_018744469.1, read on the forward strand.
TCCAGAAGCCAAAATCCACCCAAAAAGTGGTTTTTTGAGGGTTTTTTTTTTTCGTTTTTGACGAAAAAAATTTAATCTTTAAAGGTTTATTAATAATGGCATGCAATTATTGGATTATATGTTTGATTATACCATTAATCTTCTGCAATTTTAACCCTTATTAAGAATGTTTATGAAATCATAATCTTATGCAATTTCACATTTTTGCAAATTATTTACTTGGAGTGTGAATGTTTATTGTGAAAATGTATTTTTGAAGCCCCTATAATGTTAAAGATTTAATCTTTAATTGTTTATTTGGTTGGATTTTAACTTTCTAAAATCCATAATGAACTAATCTTTGGTTTTAATCATTTTTAAGTTGATTAAAATCTTAAATGTTCTTACTTGTGCTTGAAATATTATTGTTCTTCATATTGGAAGATTACAATATACAAATGTGCACAAGTGAGTGTTGGATAAATTTTTCCATTGGATGAATGATTATTCATTCAACTATTTATGTCAAATCTCATTATTAATTTATGTTGGTTAAATTAATTGTGAGAGTAGCTCTCAATTTTTGTTGCATCAAGTTGAGCCAAAAATAATTTGAAGAATGGTTCTTGAATTAATTTTGGTTTGTGCACTAAAATTAGATTTAATTAAGTTAGACTTATTTTATTTTCAATATTGCTCAAATAGTAGTTCTAAAATAAATTTAGAATTAATTTAAAGACACACACAAAATCGGAATTTAATTCCAAAGCATGAGCATAAAAATCGAAGCGTCAAGCTTCGAAGCACCAAATCGGCTAGTTGGGCTACTTGCACAGCCCACTTGTGACTGACGAGGTAATGCGTGCGAGTGTATGCGAGTGTGTACGAGCGTAGATGTGTGAGGGTTGTCATGTGCATGACACAAGGGTATGGGTTGCTAGGGAGCACCCAGCCCGCAAGGCAGGGCTACCCAGCAGCACCTGCCAGCCAGCTAGTGCGCAAGCATGCTAAACATGATGTGCAGCTGCCAAGGCCAGCTAGTGCTACACTGCTAGCCTATGTGCGGCCAGCACAGCATGCTGTGCAGCTGCCAAGGCCAGCTAGTGCTACACTGCTAGCCTATGTGCGGCCAGCACACGCTAGCAGTGTGCTAGAGATACTAGGTAGCACTCAGCCCGAGCGCCATCAAGGCTGCTTGGCTAGGCAGCCTAGCAGCACCTAGCCCTCGGCTTGGGAGGCTAGGCTGTGGTCTAGGCTTGCGGTTTTGCGATGTTGTTTAAAACGAGGCTAGGCCCTACTTGCAATTTTGAAATTTTTTTGGTTAATCGGCTTAACTAATTTGAATTGGATTAATTTAAATTAAGTTGGATGTGGAATTTAGTGGGAGCTTCATTAAACGCTTGAGCTTTTATTGCGTTAATTCACATAATCGGATAACAACTTTAACTAGTTTTAATTAGGATCGTTAATTGCATTAACCACCTAAGTTAACTAGTTTTGTGCTCGTTTTGGATTGTTGCTTGATTTATTTGTAAAATCCATGGGCCATTCACGTTAGTGAATGGATGAATGGAATAGATATATTCTAATGCAGGTTTTACAAAATGGCAACTAGTGGGACCCGACTAGGATAGTAAATACGGATTGCGTTCCATTTTGTATTTTTGTAAATCTAAATACGGATGCGTTCCGTTAAGTATTTTTATACCTTAATATTTAGATAAGTCCTAGTCTTATTAGTAGTTGCATAATTGGTGGTGATGTCTCGAAGACGGCGTTTCTAAGAAGACGAAGCTAAGAAGATGCAATGAAGGCCCTTGAAGATTTGAATATTCAAGTTTCAAGGGGTCATGCTAGTTGCCAAATGCATCTCTATTTATGCCCTACATATTTTGCTTATATATAATTGCGATATTAAATGCATGTTTAAAATTTCAAATGATGAATGATTAGTTTAGTTCACTTAAATCAACCAACATAGAAACTCTAAGTCCCCAAGAATATTAAGTTAAATCTGCCATTCTAAAACGACACTTACGGAACTAATGAGAATAGTAATGAGCTATGCCAAAGCAAGGTATTACTAATTTCCTAGGGAAGTAAGGTATGATGGTGTGCTTGCCAAAGCAAGGCATCATATACATGTTAGTTTTGGTTAAACTCAACAATATTAGTAAGGAGTCCTTAGATGTCGTGGCAATGGAGTTAAACTTCAAGAAAACATTAGATGCGAAGTTTTATCGAACCAAGAGTAGCTTAGAGCTATTAGCAAGTGGATTGCTTACCTTAACATATTAAGTGTTAAGACAAGCTAAAGCATTCTTAATCACTTTTTGATTTTTGGGGTCTTGGAATAGTTTTATTCTCGCCTAATTGGGACAAATTTAGAAATTTGTTAATAGAACATTAATAAGTTAATTAAAATTGCTAGTTTGCATGTATTTCAATGCTTATTATGTTATTTTGATAAATTGTAATACTTTGCACTTATATTTGTAGAATTCTAAATCAAATTATGATGTTTCTAAAGATTGGTAAAATGAAATCTTTTGAGAATGGTTCTCAAGGAAAGAAAAGGCATTTCTAAAATACAACTTCTCATAAATGACTTTTATGGCTTAGTTTGAAAGGACGGTTGGACATCATGTATTCAAAATACTAGTTAATTTTGATAAACATGAAGTATTTAGTTGAAAAACTCAAATTTTCAATAGTTGACAACCAACATATCTTTTCGCTTCATACACTAATAAAAAGGACTCATTGATGTAGTAATTCAAGTAAGAATTAAAGGAAAAGATGGAGCTTTGTTTTACGACGCATTAGATGCTTAATTATGCCTAATAAAGTATAAAAGTCAAACACTTAAAGAATTGGTTCTTAAAGTTATGAGATGATGTATGATAAGAAATATAGAAAACAAGGAACAAAGAAAGGAATTTGAGATTCCAATTCTACCTAAGAGTTCATGTTATCATAGTTAAACTTAGCAACTTATCTTCACAAGTATTAGATATTGCTTGAGAGTTCCACTTTCGAAGTGACCTCAAACAAGTGAAGTTAAGCTAAGTTATTGACTTACAAGCTTGGAATGAAGCAAGTGGTGTTACATCAGTTGTAAGGCCATCTGCTTTGTTTAAAGACCTTTTAAAGCTAAGGCTGGAACATATAATGGTTATTGTGTTCCATAATTAGCAAAAGGATCAGTTTACATACGGAAAGACTCACATTCAAAGTAAAAGAACAATAGTTATTGGTCTTATTTGAATGGCATGGTTGTCGAGGCCATGAGTCAAGGATGCTTGATTATAAACAAATATTTTCTTAATGTAAACTCACATGGTTCAAGTCACGTACATAATTTGTGTTCCATCTATCTTTAACAATGTCACATCAACAAGAACATACTCAAGGCTCTATTAGATAGACACTTGAAAGTTAATCGAATTGGAATTGTTCTAAGGCAAGCAAATCTTACTTGTTGAAATCGACAAAGAAAGGAGGTATTGTGCTTTGTGTAGACAATTGACTCCGTAAGATAAAGATAATTCCATTACTTCAACGTTTTCACAAGAATTTGAAAGAATATGACTATATTCATCAAATGTGAACAAAATGGATCTTGAATAGCTCAAAAGTTCAGTGAAGTATAGAATCGACTTGGCAAGATATCAAAACGTCTAGATTATCGAGCAATGTTTGCTTGAGCCAAGAGTGATCATATCAAGGTTATGAAATTGAAAATTCAAAATTAGCTCCACAAAGAATATAGTACGTCTTGACGGAGACCTCGATGCCATTTGGAAATGACTCGAATGATGATGGATCACATCCCTTCCTATAAAGTTCTTAAAGATTTGCACAAATGACTAGTGTTACACTAAACAAAATTGTTTTGAAGCTAAGAAAGGACACCATATTTAGTTATGGATAGAAAGTTTCTAGCGTCTTTTTTAGTATATGTCTAGGGCTCTTAGCTCAGTGGGAGTTCATTGGCTCTGTGGGAGCTAAGTGGCTCAATAAGGGCTAAGGTAGCTCGAATGGGAGCTAACTGTTTATTTCACAACGAAATTTTACCCAAAGACAATATACATGTCTCTTTGTAACCATTCAAGTGAGACTATGAGCATTACTTCCACAACCTGATTGATAACATAGTATTTGTTGCTCTAAGTGGTGTCTTTCTAGAAAATAACACATTTCCAAAACGATAAGTGGGAGATTAGAAACAAACTAGAAATGAGAATCTCAGAAGACTTTAGAAGGGCTTCATGAGAATGATTGATCAAGAATACTCAAAGGACTTTACAAGTGCCTTATAAGAGAATTCATTACTCGTAAAAACTTTAGAATTGTGAGAGTAAGATCAATATAATCAAAGGGCTTTAAAAGCGCCTTGAGACTCAGGGTTTGATGCAATTACCCCGTATAGGTATAGAATTCACCAAAAGACTTGGATTGAATCCTGTAAAGTTTCTATTAAGTTAGAAATAAACCTAAGACTTACATGCATATTATTTACTATTGGATGGTAAGGGAATAGTGTCTTGTAAATTAGCTATGACAAATCCAAATTCCGAATAATGGTTAGAGGGCATAAAAATCCGAAACAGACTCCATGTTTGAAAATCATGTTTAAAACTTCATTAATTTGCATGAAGGGTAAAGACCCATCAAATGCAAATAAATTTTCAAGGAGAAAACTAGCAAATATGGAAATGTATATGCATACATAGCTAGATTGGTTGAAAAGGTTACAATTAAATTCACGGCATTGATTTAATAAAACCTATTCACTAATCGGGATGCTTAAGTTATTTTCGTGATTATTCTAGCAAAATTGCGCATATGAAATATGGAAAAATAGATATCGAAACCGCCTTCCTAAAAATGGGATTTTGGAAGAGACTATGGATATAGTCTAAGGGTTTTGTAAATCTAAATAATGCTAGATGTGAAAGCAAGCTCAAGAAATCCATTGGTGGATTAAGAGAAGCATTGCATGTAGGAACTGGAATGTGTTTTCTCATAAAGTTAGAAAAAGGTTTGGCTTATGGAGAAACATATAAATTCTTATAGATAGGAAGTTTAGTGGGAGCAAAAGTCAATTTTGCAAAGGTCCAACAAGAAGTTTACGAACTCTGTTGTGAAATGACTATCAAATGCTAAATGCTTAGATTTGAAAGTATTTTCGACAATGGACCTAAGGCGATACTTAGTAGATAGTGGGAATTACTTAATAAAATGTTTGAACGAGTAAAGGAATTTACCGTGTTAAACATGAAGGACTTGAAAAGTTTTTGACCCATAAGTATAAAACTAAGTAAATGTTTGAACTAAGTATAAGTTAGGCAAATACTAAGTCAAACAAGAAAGACTCTAGTAGAGACTTTGAGCTCTATCATACAACAAACAGTTTAGCAAGACTTAGTGAAACTGGATGAGCTACAAGTCACATAAATGGGATCGCATTAGAATAATTTTGCAATTAGATCCAGCATGTATGCTATGATATGGAATCGTCAGAAGACCTGCATGCTTAGAGAATGACAATTATAAAATACCAATTGACTTGAATCTAAGCAATGGATCTTTAGATTATGATCAAGAATGTCTAAAGTACTTGGTTAAGTAAAAGGATGAGTTCTTGATGCATGGAAACAAATATAATTTGAGTATTGATGTTGCAAGCACAACCTCAGCAAGGATTAGATCCTTGATGAGGAAGCCATTTATAAGCATGAGGTTAAAACGCGTCGTGGTTTAAGAATGGCAACATGAACTTATGTCCATGTATATTGTGCGGAAATTTAAGGTAAATTTCCAGAATCACAAATGATTAGGGTATCCAAATCATTGTGAGCTAGTTGGAGTAAAATCCAAACAAAGCATCATTAGGAAATCTACTAAAGTATATGTTGAGAACATTGCTGCCTTAGAGGCAATAATAAGAAAGTTGTTAAATGGATAGTTCGTTGTTGAACTTTAATGATTGTAGGTTTTCAAGTTCAAGATCTTAAATCATGAAAAATGAGTGGGAGCCATCACTTGAACAATAAATCCTAAATCACATATAATCTATAACACACTCGGATTTTATCATCTTATTATGAAAGTGTTCAATAATGAAGATGCTAAGATTTGCAAAGTAATCGTAACTAAACCTATGCAATAAGTGAACCACAACATTCACAATTGCATGAAAGAAATCAATTAAGCATATTAGATATGGGTGTAATTTATAAATGTTTTGTTAAGAGTATTACTCTTAAAACATTTGGGAAAACCATTTATCATAAGATGAAACGTTTCAAAGTTTCATAGTGGAATAAAATTTTACTAATTATTCCACAAACTATTTAATTGTGGTTTAGAATTAAATAATGAGTCCATTCGATTTGACGACATTCAAAATAGGGTATCAAGACAAGTCTTGGATAAAGAAACACCTATTAAGTGAACATTAAATGTCATATCGAAATTTATCCCTAATCGAGGTCATTTGAAAGTTGGACGACTAATGACCGTGTGAGATTAGTGTGTAGTATGATTTATGGCACTGTTTCTTGTGCTACAAGGACAAGAATGTCATAAATCATTTGCACAGGTATTGGTTTGGAACTATAATAGATCGACCTATGAGAATACTGTAGGGTTTCGTAGTGACCCGACACTACGCGGAAGGAAACCCACCAAGACCCGCCCTTAATTAAAACAATTAACAAGCACATTAAACTTAATCAAACAAGATTAAGAACAAGAATTATACCTTTGTCAAGTGCTTCGCTCCCAAAGAGCTCTTACTTCAAAATCCCAAAAACACGAGATCTCCGACGGATCGTACCCTCGACCCGACCCGAGCGTCCTAAGTCTTGAAGGTTAGTCAAGACCCGGACAAAATAAATATGAGTTTTACGAATCAAAGGTTTACTCTTAATTAAAGTGTCCTTTTTAATTCCACTCAAGGTTGTTCATTTTCCAATGCCCAAGCATGGTATTTATAGGGAAAAAAACCCTTGATTTTTCATCCTCCACCAATGTGGGAGTGTTGAAAATCAGTCATTTATTGAATTTCCAAATTAAATAAATAATCAAGTTAATCATATTGCGACAAGTGGCATGTTCTCATGCAAAAGAGTGGTGACCAAGGTTAGGTGGGGGACCATATGCCTTCCTCCCCAAGGCCTTGATTTGGTCCCCACACCCTTGCAAAAAACCGGCTCAAGGAGGGCTGGCTGGCTGCCAGCTGGCGTGCCAGCTAGCAGTGCCTTGCTGCCCAGCACCCCAGCCAGCCAGCTAGTGCGTGCCGCTGCAAGGCTGGTGCTGGTGCTTGTGTGCTGGCGTAGGGCGCTGCTAGCACAAAGTGCTGGCACTGGCCCCCAGCAGCCCACGCACAGGCTAGCACACACACTTTCTTTGCGCGCCATTGCTAGCACAACCAGCATGCGTGCTACTAGCGAGCCACACAAGCTGGCCCCTTCCTTCGCATCGTGCTACGCAACACGCAGCGCGCCACGCATCACGCACCACGTAACGCTCGCACATGCATCAGCCTGAAAGGAATGGTGTCCTTCCAACAAGTGTATTCTTCTGATAGAGGGTTCAGAATTATTACAGAGCTAATTCTTCAGTAAGGTCAAGTGATCGGAATGCCTAGGTGGAGGCCTCTTCCGATCAGTAATATCGAGGTACAATTGATGTTACAGCTTGATCTTAACTGAACCCTTCGGGTCGAACCCAATCGAATCACCGATCCGAGACGACGAATTAATCCGAAAGGATTTAATGAGTCGATAGAGTTTTACGAATACAGACGTCGGACATCAAGCCTAGGGTGTCGAGACCGAGCGTCGCAAAATCACAATCGACAAGTATGAGCGCAGCCATAGCTAGGCTAGGCTAGCTCATCATAGGCACTAGGCGCGCCATAGCAGCCCTAACATCATGCCTAGGCGCTATCGTAACCTTAGCGTGATGGCTAGGCACCATGGCTGGCTATCGCTAGCACCAGGCGCGCCAACACAGCCCTGGCATCATGCCTAGGCGCTATCGCAGCCCTAGCATGATGCTGGGCGCCATCGCAGCCCATCGCAAGCCAGCAGCATCACTAGGCGCACCATGCGTGCCCTAGGATGGTTGGGCACCATCGCAGCCCAGGCAGCATCACTAGGCGCACCATGCGTGCCCTAGGATGACCTGATGTCGTAGCAGCCCTAGCATAATGCTGGGCGCATGGCAGGACCACACGCACCAAGCACAGCTAATGCTAGGCACTGGCGCATGCGTGGTGCGTGGTGCTTGGGCGAGGCATGTACGTGCATGGTGCACAGTGCATGGCCGAGGCTGATGCGTGTGGCTGTGCGAGTATGTGCGAGGGGCTAGCAAGCTAGCAACGTCAGGCCAAGCATGCGTGGCTTGATAGCAGCACGCATGCTAGGCATTGCGTGCGAGAGAGGCTGATGCGTGGCGCGCATGATGTGCGAGTGTGGTGTGAAGCGAGAGGCCATCATGCGTGGCTCGCTAGCAGCACGCATGCTGGGCCATGCGAGCATATGGTGCAGCGATGATGTGTGGGATGCTGGTACCAGCGCCAACATGCACCAGCCAGCACCAGCGCCAGCACGCACCAGCCAGCACCAACGCCATCATGCACCACCAAGCACCAGCGCTGCTGCTGGGCTTGTGCTAGCATGTTGGCCTAGCTGGCACAGCTAGCTGGCGTGCTAGCAGGCAGCTAGCCAGCAGCCTTGGTTGAGGCGGTTTGTGAGGAGAGTTGGGACCAAGGCTTTGTGAAAGCCTTGGCGAGCAAGGCATTGGTCCCCCCCCACCTCTCCATGGTCCTCACCTAATACTCTCTCTCCTTTTGACACTTGTCGAATTGTGATTGCATTTATTTATTGATTTATTTTAGAAATAAATTAATTAGCAAATAAAACATTCTCCCACATTGGTTGGGGAATGAAATGCAAGGGTTCATTTCCCTATAAATACCAAGCTTGGGTATTGGGAAATAAACAACCTTAAGTGGAATTAAAAAGGCAACTCTAAGAAAAGAGTAAACCTTTGATTCGTAAAACTCATAGTTATTTTGTCCGGGTCTTGACTAACCTTCAAGACTTAGGACGCTCAGGTCGGGTCGAGGGTACGATCCGCCGGAGATCTTGTCTTTTCGGGATTTTGAAGTAAGAGCTCTTTGGGAGCGAAGCACGCGTCAAAGGTATAAGTCTTGTCCTTAATCTTGTTTGATTAAGTTTATTACGCTTGTTTTATTTCTTTAATTAAGGGGCGGGTCTTGGTGGGTTTCCTTCCGCGTAGTGTCGGGTCACTACGAAACCCTACAGCGGTATTGGAGCCACGCTCCTTTTAATTTTTGTAATTATTGTTTAATTAAGGTGTTTTAAAAGAATTTATTTTCAGGTTCATGTTCATCTAATTAGATTAGATGCTCGTTTTAATGAATTTTTAAAACTCGATTTTAATTTCGATTTGGCTGTCGAACCTAGATTTTGGATCAAAAATAGTGATTTTTGGGTGGAATCGACATTTTGGAACTGTTTCAACCCTTTTAGGATTATCCAGAAGCCAAATTCAAACTAGAAACCCAATTTTTTCTGGGGTTTTTCGTTTTTTAACGAAAATTTTAATTCTTTTTAAGCCTTGATTAATGCAAGCATTACAAGGTTAGATTAAATGCACATTTGCATCACTAATCTACTGGTTTTAAAATATCCTTGAGCATAATAATGGAGTGTTTATTAGTGCTTAAATTGATATACCAATTTATCACATAAACTTGGTTTTCACAAATTTTGCAAATAAATTGCAATGAGGTGTGAAAACTTGTTGTGATTTTGTATTTTAAGTTCCCAAGTAATGTTAAAGTTTTAATCTTTAAATGTTTAAATGATTGGAACCCTAACCCTAAATTCCATATTGAACAAAGTTTGGATTTTTCATGTTTGGTTGATTAAAATCCATTAAGTTCAATTACTTATGAGTAAAATTTGATTAATTTTGTCAAATCCATTATTAATTTGCATATAGGCAAGATTAATTTTGGACATAGCTCATTTTAAATTAAGCATAAAGTTTGACCTATTTTTGTTCAAAAAATGAAATTTTGGATAAATTTAGACTTGTGCACCAATAAAATAAATTTATTTAAGTTAGACTTTATTTTATTTTATTTTATTTTCCCTCACATTAATTCTAAAATATAATTTGGAATTAATTAATGTCGCACGTAAATCGGGATTAAAATCCCGAGTCATAGCACGCAAATCGAGGCAAAACACCCAAGTGCCACCAAGGCTAGCCGGGCTGCCTAGCAGCCCACATGTGGCTGCCTGTGGTGCGCACAAGGGTGAGCCATGATGCTGCTATGCGTTGTGTGGCGGGGAGGCATGGCTGATGTGCGTGGGCAGTGGCTGGGACTGGCTTGCGAGGGATAATGCTGGGCAGCAGGGCAGCAAGTACCTGCCCAGCGCACCACGAGCATCAAGAGGCGCCTGCCCAGCAGGCCAGATGCTCGCAGGCACCAGCGTCCTAGCAAGCATACGTAGCATGCTAGCAGGCAGCTGGGCTAGCAGCACTGCTTGCTAGGCATAGTAGGCCTCACCCACGCACCATGGCGCCATGCCATGGGCTGCCTAGCTGCCATGGTGCGCACCCACCAAGGGTTTTGTTGGGTGGTTTTGCTTAAGCTTGAGCTATGATTTTGCGAATTTTTTACGTGTTCATTATTTTAATTAATTATTTTAACGAGGCTAAAAACCTCGATTTTTGATTTTGCAAAATTTTGACTAATTATGGGTTATGCCGACTTAATTAATCGGATTAATTAAGTACGGATGCGGAATTTAGTGGGAGCTTAATTAAGTGCGTTATCATTTTGCGTTTAGAAATAATGGATTAAACCACTTTGACTAGTTTTAATTAGGCGTGTTAATTGGATTAACCACCTAAGTTAGTTACTAGTTTTGCGTGTTTAATTATGTATTTTGTAAAATTTCATGGGCAATTCACAAATAGTGAATGGGTGAATGGAAGATTGCTTTCAAAACAGGTTCTTTGAAAATGGCAACTAGTGGGGCCCGACTAGGATAGAAAATACGGACTGCGTTCCATTATGTATTTTTGTAAATCTAAATACGGTTTGCGAACCGTTAAGTATTTTTGTACTATTAGATTAATCTTAGTCGTTTTAGCTAGCTTCTTTTATTTCATTTTGGCCAAGATGTCTCAAGACGGCGTTTCGACGAAGACGAGCCAAGATGAAGACCCATGGAAATTGAAGATTTCAAGGGGTCATGCTAGTTGCCAAATGCATCTATTTTATGCCTTATATATTGTTATTATACATGATTGCTAGGTGCATGTCTAGGATTTCTATTATGTTGCGACGATTAGTTAAGTTCACTTAAATCAACCAACATAGAAACCCTAGGTCCCTTAATAATATTGAGCTAAAATTTTCCGCTCCAAGAACAACACTTACCGAACTAATGCGCGTATGTGATGGATTACGCCAAAGCGAGGCATCACTACTTCCCTAGGAACGTAAGGTATACTAGGTATACAAGTTGTCTTGGTTAAGCTCAACGATATCAGTAAGGAGTCCTTAGATGTCGTGGCAAAAGGGATAAAATGTCAAGGATGCATTAGATGCGACATTTTATCAAACCGAGAGTAGCTTGGAGCTATTAGCAATTGGATTTCTTACCTTAAGATATTTAATGATTAAGACAAGCCAAAGCATGCTTAACAATTTCTTGATCTTTGGGATCTCGGAATCATTTTATTCTCGCCCATAAGGGACAATTTAAAAATGCGTGGATAAAATGCTCAAATAGTTTGAATATGTGCATGAACGCTTTAAATTTTCAACTTATTGATGTATGAATGGTTTTTCACTTCAAATTCTTTCAATTGTAGAATCATGTCTGCAAGTAACTCAAACAACAACCAAATGTGCATGACACTCCCCGAAAAGTTAGGTATCAAGCTTAACTTAACAAACCTTGAAGAATGGGAAGAAAAACTCAGGAAAACTCTCAGGAGTTGTTCAAAAGAGTATGTTCTGGATACTTCCCTCCCAACCCTCTGTTCCAAGACTCTCTTGAGTGACGAAACTTATTGTGCATGGTCGAAAGACTGCAAATTAGTGTCACAACTCATGGCTAACTCCATCCCGGAAGAATGGAAAGAAAAACTTCCATTCTTTTTCCTGGACTTGTTCCTTGGAGGACTAAGGGATGTTGTCGGTGTAAGATTCTCTAAGAGTTTCAACGACAACAATGATGGACTCTTGTTTGAAGTGATTAGGTCACTTACAGACATGAATGTAAAGCCATCGGATCAAGGTTTTCTTGCGAAAGAGAGGTACCATCATTGGTATACGGTCTGCAACACTAAGTTGAGACCGGGTATGCCCCTCCGACCCCATGTGGCAAGAATGACTAAGCTCTTCTAGCACATGGAACTCCTCGGAATTCCACTAGAAGATGGAATGGCTGGTCATATTTTGCTCACTTCACTCCACTCAAGATATGATGCACTTAAGGCATATATTTCTGAATCAAAGGAGACACATTCCTTGAAAAATGTGGTGGAGCTACTTCACCGGGCCAACTCATTTGGGGCAACCAAAAGACCATCAAGAAGGAGGGATCTCAAGGTTAAGGCTAAGATGTGTTGCTTCTACTGTGGCGGGCAAGGCCACTTCAAGAGAGAATGCAAGCTCTTTCGGCAAGAGGAGGAGAGGAATGGAGCATCCGCCTCAGGTATCTTCCTTAACACTTGTGAATTAAGCTTATCATAAGGTATTGGATACCAAGTATGACTCACTTAATGTTGCCTTTTCAGGGACCAAGTGAAGAAGCTTATCAAGTGTTGGTGCATGGACAAGAAGACGACGAAGATGGTTTTTCGGTCGTGCTTGCATGCACTATTTTGTCTATGACATGTAATTAAACTATTTCTAGTTTTTCATCATGCTTTGAACATATTATGATCCACGGTGTTAGACACCTAGGAATCTCAAGTGTAAGACTTTGACAATAGTTGTTTCAAGTTTGTCTTACAAATTTATGTTCAATTAAATTGCATGATTTTACATAAGATTAGACAAAAGTTGATACCACTAGCTAAGACCATCGAGTCGAATCAAACCTACTTGTAGCATTGTCGTCTTGGCCATATTAACATCAAACGCATCAAGAAGGTGTTCTTGACTCATTCGACTTAGAGTCGTTTGAAAATTGCGAAGGATGCTTATTAGGCAAGATGATAAAACAACCATTCTCCAAGCTAGGAGAAATGGAAAGTGACTTATTAGGTCTAATACACACGGATGTATGTGGACCAATGAGCACACCCGCAAGACAAGGTTACCGATATTTCATCACTTTCACCGACGTTTATAGTAGATATGGCTATGTCTACTCAATGTCGAATAAATCTGAATTCTTTGAGAAGTTCAAAGAATTTCAGAAAGAAGTTGAAAATCAACTTGGCAAGAAAATTAAAGCACTTCGATCGGATCGAGGTGGCGAATATTTGAGCCATGAATTCGACGATCACTTGAAAGAAAATGGCATTCTTTCAGAGTTGACACCTCCCGGAACTCCTCAATGGAACGGAGTGTCCGAACGGAGGAATCGAACCTTGTTAGACATGGTTCGATCAATGATGGGTCTTAGTGAACTCCCTATCTCTCTCTGGGGACATGCGCTATAAACAACAGCACTAACACTGAATAGAGCTCCGTCAAAAGCTGTTGAAAAGACTCCATATGAATTATGGACTAAGAAACCTCCTAGGTTGTCTTTTCTCAAGATTTGGGGATGCGAAGCATATTTCAAGCGATTAATTTCGGACAAACTTCACTCCAAATCGGATAAGTGTTTCTTTGTGGGATATCCAAAAGAAACCAAAGGGTATTACTTCTACAATAAATCCGAGAACAAAGTTTTTGTTGCTCGTGATGGTGTCTTTTTGGAGAAGGATCACCTTTCCAAAATGACAAGTGGGAGGAAAATCAAACTCGACTTAGTTCGAGAGGACGAGAAACAATGTCAACCTGACAAAACTGACAATCTAGATACTTTGGAAGCATCTAAGAAGATTGGTCAGAATTAAACAGACAATGTAAATGCTCAACCGATTACCACACGTAGGTCGCAACGGCAAAGATCTCAACCAGACAGATACCTCGGTATCGTCTTAACCGATGATCAAGACATCCTAGTCATGGATGGTGATGAGCCGGCGACATACAAGCAAGCTATGACGAGCCCCGAATCTGCAAAATGGCAAGAGGCCATGAAATCCGAGATGGACTCCATGTCTGAAAATCAAGTCTGGGACTTGGTGAATTTTCCGAGGGTTATACACCCATTGGTTGCAAATGGATCTTCAAAGTGAAGACAGACAAGGATGGAAATGTATCAATATACAAAGCAAGACTGGTGGCAAAAGGTTATAGACAAGTCCACGGGATTGACTATGATGAAACTTTTTCACCAGTTGCAATGCTAAAATCCGTCCGGATTATCCTAGCGATTGCTGCATATTACAATTACGAAATATGGCAAATGGATGTCAAAACCGCCTTCCTTAATGGAATTTTGGAAGAAACTCTGTATAAGACACAACCAGAAGGTTTTGTCGATCTAGGCAATGCTGGAAAGGTTTGCAAGCTGAAGAGGTCCAATTATGGACTAAAGCAAGCCAGCAGAATTTGGAATCTGCGATTTAATGAAGCCATTAGCAATTTTGGTTTTATCAAGAATCCAGATGAGTCTTGTGTATACAAGGTCAGTGGGAGTGATATTGCATTCCTAGCCCTGTATGTCGATGACATACTGCTCATTGGAAACAACACAAAATTATTGGAGTCCGTAAAGGGCTTGTTGGGAAAGTGCATTTCAATGAAGGACTTAGGAGAGTCACAGTACATATTGGGCATCAAGATCTATAGGGTTAGATCTAAGAGGATGATTGGATTAAGCCAGAGTACTTACATTGTTAAAGTACTGGCTCGATTCAACATGGAGAATGCCAAAAGAGGGCATTTACCCATGTCCCATGGCGTAACTCTCATCAAGAAACAGTGTCCACAGACAACTATTGAGCGAGAAAGAATGAATCAGATCCCATATGCTTCGCTAATCGGATCGATCATGTATGCCATGATATGTACAAGTCCAGATATATCGTATGCACTGAGTGCAACGAGTCGATACCAATCAAACCCAGGAGAGGCGCATTTGACTGCGGCTAAGAACATCCTTAAGTACCTGAAAAGGAACAAGGATAAATTCCTGGTGTATGGAGGCCACAAAGAACTGGTTGTTGAAGGTTACACCGACGCTAGCTTCCAGACTGATAGAGACGACTTCAAGTCACAGTCGGGGTACATATTCTGTCTGAATGGAGGAGCTTTTAGCTGGAAGAGTGCCAAGCAAAGCACCACTGCAAACTCTACAACTGAAGCCTAGTACTTGGCCGCTTCAGAAGCTGCCAAGGAAGATGTTTGGATTCGCAAGTTCATTAGCGAACTTGGTGTTGTACCTTCAATCAAGGGGTCGATAGACCTCTATTGTGATAATAATGGAGCTATCGCTCAGGCAAGGGAGCCGAGAGAACACCAGAAGGTCAAACACGTGAAAAGGCGATTTCACATGATAAGGGAATGGAAATCCGAAGGTGAAATCAGAATTTATAAGATCGGCACGGATGATAATGTAGCCGATCCTTTGACTAAACCTTTGCCTCAAGTGAAACACAACAAGCACATTGAGGCAATGGGAATCAAGCATGTTAGAGACTGGCTTTGAAATTCCTTGTACATGTGTTTTAATTAAATAGGATATTTAATGTAAGACACTGTATTAAAACCATTCATCAATAGAGTAATTAATTTTTGTGCAAAATTATCATTCACTCCATTACTATTTAATTGTGGTTTAGAATAAAATAATGAGTCCATTCGATTACGGAAATATTCAAAACAGGGTATCAAGACCATGTCTTGGATAAAGAAACACCTATTAAGTGAACATTGAATATTAAATCGAAAAGTGTCTCTAATCGAGGTCATCTAACAGATGGACGATTGATGACCGCCATAGATTAGTGTGTAGTATGATTTACAACACCGTTTCTTGTGCTACGAGGACGTGACGGTCATAAATCATTTGCACAGGAACAGTTTGGAACTGTACTGGATAAGACCTATGAGAGTACTTTAAGAAAATTTAAATTTTGTTATAAGTACATTTCTCATTATGACTATCGGAACTTATTTCCTCCGACCATGAGTACTGTGAATTTTTCTTGTTTGAGTACTAGACTCTTTGATGTTTCCAAACGTCTGCCGTAACTGGGGATCATAACGGGAACACTCGGGAGACTGTGTCCTCTTAGTAAGAAGAACTTATAATACAAGACTGGGATTGTCCCCCTACTAACAATAGCGAAAATGTTTTGTTGTTTACAAGGCCGCTCGAAAAGCGAGACTGTGAAAATGCATGGCCGCGCTCAGATGGATTTTAGAAATCATCTGCTTATTGACAGTCGAACTCGGAGATCGAGAAACACTTCTAAACGTAATAAGGATGACAAAGAATCTTACCTTATAGTTCACGAAGAAACATTAAGTGACATAGGAAATGCGCTATACACTATATGCACACTTGTCCGTAAGGACAAGTGGGAGAATGAAAGGAATGGTGTCCTTCCAACAAGTGTATTCTTTCGATAGAGGGTTCAGAATTATTACAGAGCTAATTCTTCAGTAATGTCAAGTGATCGGAATGCCTAGGTGGAGGCCGCTTCCAATCAGTAATATCGAGGTACAATTGATATTACAACTTGATCTTAACTGAACCCTTCGGGTTGAACCCAATCGAATCACCGATCCAAGACGAATTAATCCGAAAGGATTTAATGAGTCGACAGAGTTTTACGAATACAGATGTCGGACATCGAGCCTAGGGCGTCGAGACCGAGCGTCGCAAAATCACAATCGACAAGTATGAGCGTAGCCATAGTTAGGCTAGGCTAGCTCTTCATAGGCACTAGGCGCGCCATAGCAGCCCTAGCATCATGCCTAGGCGCTATCGCAGCCTTAGCGTGATGGCTAGGCACCATGGCTGGCTATCGCTAGCACCAGGCGCGCCAACACAGCCCTGGCATCATGCCTAGGCGCTATCGCAGCCCTAGCATGATGCTGGGCGCCGTCGCAGCCCATCGCAAGCCAGCAGCATCACTAGGCGCACCATGCGTGCCCTAGGATGGCTGGGCACCATCGCAGCCCTGGCAGCATCACTAGGCGCGCCATGTGTGCCCTAGGATGGCCTGATGTCGTAGCAGCCCTAGCATAATGCTTGGCGCATGGCAGGACCACACGCACCAAGCACAACTAATGTTAGGCACTAGCGCATGCGTGGTGCGTGGTGCTTGGGCGAGGCATGTACGTGCATGGTGCACGGTGCATGGCCGAGGCTGATGCGTGTGGATGTGCGAGGGGCTAGCATGCTAGCAACGTCAGGCCAAGCATGCGTGGCTTGCTAGCAGCGCGCATGCTAGGCATTGCGTGCGAGAGAGGCTGATGTGTGGCGCGCATGATGTGCGAGTGTGGTGTGAAGCGAGAGGCAAGCATGTGTGGCTCGCTAGCAGCACGCATGCTGGGCCATGCGAGCATATGGTGCAGCAATGATGCGTGGGATGCTGGCACCAGCGCCAGCACGCACCAGCCAGCACCAACGCCAGCACGCACCAGCAAGCACCAGCGCTGCTGCTGGGCTTGTGCTACCATGCTGGCCTAGCTGGCACAACCAGCTGGCGTGCTAGTTGGCAGCTGGCTAGCAGCCTTGGTTGAGGCGGTTTGTGAGGAGGTGGGACTAAGGCATTTGTGAAAGCCTTGGGGAGAAAGGCATTGGTCCCCCCCCCACCTCTCCTTTTGACACTTGTCGAATTGTGATTGCATTTATTTATTGATTTATTTTAGAAATAAATTAATTAGAAAATAAAACATTCTCCCACATTGGTTGGGGAATGATAAGTGGCATTTATGCCACTATTTAGATCCTTTAATCGCGGTATTTTTCTACGTTTGTCTCTTGTTTGTACCCCTTTTTCTCTGTTTCTCCCTTTATTATGTTTTTGTGCTTTTCCTCGTGTTTTGTAGGCTTTTGGAGTTGATTTTAAGAGAATGAAGAGCTTGGAGAATTGGAGTTCATTTGAAGAGCTACAAAGGAAGTTAAGGAGCAAGCAAGCAAGGCCATGCGGATAGCGCGGGTCGCGCTTTTAGAATGGCGCAGGCGCGCCAAACCCAACGCGGGCGTGCCTAACATTGGGGTCGAAAATATTGGAGGCAGAATGTAGGCGTGATTTGGGCGCGGCGCCTAAGATAGGCGCGGGCGCTCAAGGGCCTGAACTCCAAAACTAACCTTTGTTCACTCTTTTAGCCATAACTTTTGATTTACAAATCGGATTGAGGTGATTCAATTTGCATTGGAAACTATACTTGAAGAGCTTTCCAACGGTAGGTAGCACGCCCCCAGAAGCCTCCTAGAACAGAAGTTATGGTCGTTTGAAAATGAATGTCGCTGCAAGGCCAATCCCTGTGCGCGGGCGCGCAGGCCTCTATCGCGGGCGCGCACGAGCAGCTACGGGTCTTTTAAATGCTTCTTCCTCTCCTCTTTTTGGCCAAGTTTTTATGGTGGGTTTCTTTGGGGTTTTCTCTCTCCTCTTTGAGGGGTTAAACCCTAACATCTCTCCATCAATCTTCACATAAATTAGGCTTAGATTTAGATTTAATCTTTGTTTTTATACTTTGTAATGTAGATTAAGAGTAATTTAGGGTATTTTAGAGAGAGAAAGTGAAGAGCTTCAATGGTGGATTGAAGAAGATGAAGATGCAAAGTGACATTGTTTTGGATTCCTTTTCAATACTTCAATGAGCATTCTAAACTCTATCTCATTTATTGTTCTTTCTTAATTTTTTGCTTGATTAGAGTAGTTGTTTAGTTTAATTGCTTCTCTTTGTTCTTCTTGCTGGGTTTTGTGTTAGTTGTTCATGATTAGTGAGTAATTCCCTTTACTAAGGGATTGGTGATAGCATGTGGTGAATCTTGAATGTATTAGGCTAGACAAATGTTGGTTATATGTGATTAAATATACCTTGTAACCATGTTTTACTAATTACTCCATGTGAATGGCCAATCATGTGTTGTAATTGGGTGGATTGAACTAAGTTATGACGATAGTGTAACTTAGGGATATCCATTAGGTGATCGATTCTATGCAAAAACCTTAACTTTCACAGCTTATGACGATAGAATGAGCATGTGTTAAGTTGGGAAAGCCTTTGACCCCGATAGGTGGTTAGATGGTATTTTTGGTATTGCCTTATATGAGATATTTGGTTTGCATGTAAACTCATTTCCATTGCCTAACTTTATTGAAGATCATTGTCATGTTTGACCCTCTCCCTTGGTGTTAGTTTAACTTAATATTAATCTCATTTTGTTTATTGTTCTATCCATCCTTTCTCTTTGACCTAACTTAATTGGTGGTGGTGTTGATAGTGTTTATGTCGTCTCCGTGGTTCGACCCTCTACTTACCACTAAACTTGTTATGTGTAGGTGTAGGTTTATAAATATTGTTTGGTTGAGGGTAGTTAGTCCAACGACCTAATTATCCTTCACCAGGGAATGAAATGCAAGGGTTCATTTCCCTATAAATACCAAGCTTGGGTATTGGGAAATAAACAACCTTGAGTGGAATTAAAAAGGCAACTCTAAGAAAAGAGTAAACCTTTGATTCGTAAAACTCATAGTTATTTTGTCCGGGTCTTGACTAACCTTCAAGACTTAGGACGCTCGGGTCTGGTCGAGGGTATGATCCGTCGGAGATCTCGTCTTTTCGGGATTTTGAAGTAAGAGCTCTTTGGGAGCGAAGCACGCGTCAAAGGTATAGTTCTTGTCCTTAATCTTGTTTGATTAAGTTTATTACGCTTGTTTAATTGCTTTAATTAAGGGGCGGGTCTTGGTGGGTTTCCTTCCACGTAGTGTCGGGTCACTACGAAACCCTACACAGCCAGTGCCTAGAACTGCTATGCTTGGTGCGAGGCACACACACACATAGGTGCGCTATTCTTGGTGCGTGGCCTAAAATGGTGCCTACACACGCAAGGCCAATGCTGCTTGCTAGCTAGCTGTGCTTGGTGCTGCCATGCGAAGGCACGCACACAAGCACATAGTTTCGTGCTGCTGGGCGACGGTGCACACGCACACGCACACGCACACGCACACACGCATGTGCCTAGCACTGCGATGGTGCTGTGCGTGGTGCTAGGGTGCTGCGATAGCCTGCCATGCGCACCCAGTCACCTAGGCAGCACGCTGCTAGCTGCGATGGGCTGCCTGGGGCTTGTGGTGCTTTGCGATAGGCTTCCATGCGCACGCCTAGGCTGCGATGGTGCACCTAGGCTGTGATGGTGTGCCTAGCACACCTAGCGTGCTTAGGCTTGCGCCTATCCATGCTAGGTGCATGCTAGCTTGAACTAGCCTAGCATCCACATTGTTAGACCATTGTGGTGCTACGGCTACATTTATATTTGTCGCTTTATGATTTTGCGACGCTCGGTCTTGACGCCCTAGGCTCGATATCCGACGTCTGTATTCGTAAAACTCTGCGGACTCATTAAATCCTTTCGGATTAATTCGTCGTCTCAGATCGGTGATTCAATTGGGTTCGACCCGAAGGGTTCAATTAAGATTAAGCTGTAAAATCAATTATACATTGATATTACTGATCGGAAGCGGCCTCCACCTAGGCATTCTGATCACTTGACCTTACTGAAGAATTAGCTCCATAATAATTCTGAACCCTCTATCGGAAGAATACACTTGTTGGAAGGACACCATTCCTTTCAATCTCCCACTTGTCCTTCCGGACAAGTGTGCATATAGTGTATAACCCATTTCCTATGTCACTTAATGTTTCTTCATGAACTATAAGGTAAGATTCTTTGTCATCCTTATTACGTTTAGAAGTGTTTCTCGATCTCCGAGTTCGACTGTCAATAAGAAGATGATTTCTAAAATCCATCTGAGTACGGCCATGCATTTTCACAATCTCGCTCTTCGAGCGGCCTTGTAAACAACAAAACATTTTCCCTATTGTTAGTAGGGGGACAATCCCAGTCTTGTATTGTAAGTTCCTCTTACTAAGAGGACATAGTGGTGTGCCTCAGTCGTATGCAACCAAAAATATCACAACTAAGCTAACTGCAAATAAACGTAGTTAGGGGAGTCGAGTTCGAATCCACAGGGAAAAAGGGACTAATAACTGCAAACCTAAGTGGAATTACTCTAGGAACGTAGTAATCTAAGTAACAAGGGGGTTTTGACAAGCAATGGTGACAATTAAACTAAATCAGAACAATGAACGTAAATAGTATGCAATCAATGAGAATAACGGTCTTGGTTATGCGAAATCCACAATTGAACATACAAATTGATCATAGAAGCCTCTTCAATCAAACACTAGTGAACACCTTGTTGTAGAATTCTAAATTCTAAATTCTCATAAGCTAGTTAGAAATAGCAAAGCGCTCCTTTCTCACCCTTTCTAATGTATAATTTAAGACAAGCGCTCTAAATCATCCACAAGAAGAACATAAACGGAGAAATCAACAAGGATTGAATAAATTAACACAAGCGGTCTAATTTCTTCAATAATATTATTTCCTCTTTAAGTTATCAATCAAAAGCATGCATTCATAACCCAAAGTTGCTACTTTGGAAAGATTAATTAGATGCAAGCGAATCTAACAATTCTAACCTAGCAATTGATTAAAGCAAATCATGAAATAATTCAAAGGAATAATAAACATTCAATAGATAATAAAGAGAAGAGAAATCTCACAATTCGTAGCCAAAAGCTTCAATATTTAACCAAGAATCCGGAAGATTAAGCTTCCATGGATTCTAATTCAAAAACAAAGATTTCTGAAATTTGCAAAGAACCCTAGAAAACTTTTACTTCTCTCTAACTTAATTCTCACCAATTAATCTTTTTTAACTCTTCATAAAAATAGACTATATATATGTTTCCATACTTAAATAACATAAAACAATAATAAAAATAATAAATAAATACAAAACACGAGCCAAGACAAAGCAAACTGCTGAAAAATAACCAAAACAGGCCCCGAAATCTGGAAGACCCGCTGCCAGCTGCTCGGGACCCGCTGGCAGCGGCTAAAGCAGCAAAACACTTTGTCCTCTCTGGTTGAACCGCTGCCAGCGGCCCTGGCAGCGGTTCTGCTATCTTTTGCTGTCTTCTTTGCTCTTTCTTCTAGCTTTGCTTCACCTTTACTCAAGCTTTCTCCCTTGCTCTTCCAAGCTCCATCACGCTTCTCAAATCACGAGCTAAGGTCCATACTCTATAATCCTCCTCATTAGTTCCCGAACTCACTCACTAACACAAAATCCCGGCTTTTGCACACAAGTGAGATCACCGCCCGAAACTCACAAAAGCTATTAAAAACTCATGCACAACATCAAAACACACCCTAAAACTCTTCTCTCAACCCTTGATAAGATGGCTTATCAAATTCCCCCATACTTGAACCTTTACTCGCCCTCGAGTAAACTTAGAGAATAGAACACATCTCCCCATTAAGGTTCAAAACAGAAGATGGCGGAACCGAACAAGCTCTACGCATTCAAACTCAAGAAGACATCCTAGCAACCACCAACTAACCGCCTTCTCACTTCACAAACTCCCTTTTTCATTTTTTTTAATATTCAACTCATCCCCCAAAACCAACCTAGAACAACAAGCACATAGCTAAGAGCATAGATATTCTCAACTATCCTACCACACGTAACTTTTGATAAAATTGGGAAAACAAGACTCAACTAAACCAAAAGTCCACAAAAAAATAAACACATCCACACTCAAAAGTCAAGAAAAATAACTCTAGCTTTCTAAGCATGATCAACACTTCTCCCGAACTTCAACTATCTCCCGAAAACATCAAGATGAGACCTACCCGACACCTCCATATTTCTCCTCCCCTTATGACACCGACTCCGGCAATTAGATGCGCAAATTCACAAATTTTTCTCTCTCTTCTCTCATTTTGCCTAGGAGCCCTTTCGGGTTTTCATCCTAGCCTCTCATCTTTTTCCAAATCTCACTTTCTCACCCACTCCTTAGCCACTTTTTTGCTTAGGTCGCCCTTTCGGGTTTTCAACCTAACCGGGCCCCCATTTTTGCCTAAGCCGCCTTTTCAGGTTTTCGGCTTAGCGGGTTTCTTTTTCCTTTTCTTTCTTTTTTTTCAATTTTTTTCTTTTTTCTTTTTCTTTTTGCATTTTTTTTTTTCATTGAACCACAATTAAGATAGTTATACAAAACATGAAATCAAGATAACTATACAAAATTTCAAAAAATATGCAATGAAAAGCTTCCCCCCTACTTAAATGAGGCATTGTCCTCGATGCAAGAACAACTACAATGAAAACAAAAGTAAGGGAAAAGGAAGAAAATCGTTACCATCTCAATGAGAGGGACCTCCAGAGCCAGAAGAGTCGGCATCACCCCGAGAAGCACGCCTCTCGGAACGACGCAAAGCACGGGATGCCAGGTGATCCATGAACGCCTCAGTTGGGGGCTCATACTGTGGATATTGAGCGGTATAAAACCGACTCATGCTTCTCTGATATGCAAGCAGCTCTTGCATCCCATCGCACACCTCCTCTAGTCTATCATCTACATCAGCCCTCCAGTGAGGCCAATCATCATGCTGCACTCCAGCAGCATCATCACCCCCTTGCTCATCAGCAAACTCTCCGCCCATATGAACATCGGGATTCTCCTCTCCCATGTTCTCAACTATCACTTCGGCATCTCCTAAATAAGGAGCAACAACTGGGTCGGGCGCAAGGAGGAAGTCTGCGGCAGCGGCGCCAAAATTTGGTGTGCCTCAGTCGTATGCAACCAAAAATATCACAACTAAGCTAACTGCAAATAAACGTAGTTAGGGGAGTCGAGTTCGAATCCACAGGGAAAAAGGGACTAATAACTGCAAACCTAAGTGGAATTACTCTAGGAACGTAGTAATAAGTAACAAGGGGGTTTTGACAAGCAATGGTGACAATTAAACTAAATCAGAACAATGAACGTAAATAGTATGCAATCAATGAGAATAACGGTCTTGGTTATGCGAAATCCACAATTGAACATACAAATTGATCATAGAAGCCTCTTCAATCAAACACTATTGAACACCTTGTTGTAGAATTCTAAATTCTAAATTCTCATAAGCTAGTTAGAAATAGCAAAGCGCTCCTTTCTAACCCTTTCTAATGTATAATTTAAGACAAGCGCTCTAAATCATCCACAAGAAGAACATAAACGGAGAAATCAACAAGGATTGAATAAATTAACACAAGCGGTCTAATTTCTTCAATAATATTATTCCCTCTTTAAGTTATCAATCAAAAGCATGCATTCATAACCCAAAGTTGCTACTTTGGAAAGATTAATTAGATGCAAGCGAATCTAACAATTCTAACCTAGCAATTGATTAAAGCAAATCATGAAATAATTCAAAGGAATAATAAACATTCAATAGATAATAAAGAGAAGAGAAATCTCACAATTCGTAGCCAAAAGCTTCAATATTTAACCAAGAATCCGGAAGATTAAGCTTCCATTGATTCTAATTCAAAAACAAAGATTTCTGAAATTTGCCAAGAACCCTAGAAAACCTTTACTTCTCTCTAACTTAATTCTCACCAATTAATCTTTTTTAACTCTTCATAAAAATAGACTATATATATGTTTCCATACTTAAATAACATAAAACAATAATAAAAATAATAAATAAATACAAAACACGAGCCAAGACAAAGCAAACTGCTGAAAAATAACCAAAACAGGCCCCGAAATCTGGAAGACCCCGCTGCCAGCTGCTCAGGACCCGCTGGCAGCGGCTAAAGCAGCAAAACACTTCGTCCTCTCTGGCTGACCCGCTGCCAGCGGCTCTAGCCAGCTGCCAGCGGCCCTGGCAGCGGTTCTGCTGTCTTCTTTGCTCTTTCTTCTAGCTTTGCTTCACCTTTACTCAAGCTTTCTCCCTTGCTCTTACAAGCTCCATCACGCTTCTCAAATCACGAGCTAAGGTCCATACTCTATAATCCTCCTCATTAGTTCCCGAACTCACTCACTAACACAAAATCCCGGCTTTTGCACACAAGTGAGATCACCGCCCGAAACTCACAAAGGCTATTAAAAACTCATGCACAACATCAAAACACACCCTAAAACTCTTCTCTCAAGCCTTGATAAGACGGCTTATCAAATTCTCCCATACTTGAACCTTTACTCGCCCTCGAGTAAACTTAGAGAATAGAACACATCTCCCCATTAAGGTTCAAATCAGAAGATGGCGGAACCAAACAAGCTCTACGCATTCAAACTCAAGAAGACATCCTAGCAACCACCAACTAACCGCCTTCTCACTTCACAAACTCCCTTTTTCATTTTTTTTAATATTCAACTCATCCCCCAAAACCAACCTTGAACAACAAGCACATAGCCAAGAGCATAGATATTCTCAACTATCCTACCACACGAAACTTTTGATAAAATTGGGCAAACAAGACTCAACTAAACCAAAAGTCCACAAAATAAAAAAAACACTTCCACACTCAAAAGTCAAGAAAAATAACTCTAGCTTTCTAAGCATGATCAACACTTCTCCCGAACTTCAACTATCTCCCGAAAACATCAAGATGAGACCTACCCGACACCTCCATATTTCTCCTCCCCTTATGACACCGACTCCGGCAATTAGATGCGCAAATTCACAAATTTTTCTCTCTCTTCTCTCATTTTGCCTAGGAGCCCTTTCGGGTTTTCATCCTAGCCTCTCATCTTTTTCCAAATCTCACTTTCTCACCCACTCCTTAGCCACTTTTTTGCTTAGGTCGCCCTTTCGGGTTTTCAACCTAACTGGGCCCCCATTTTTGCCTAAGCCGCCTTTTCAGGTTTTCGGCTTAGCGGGTTTCTTTTTCCTTTTCTTTTTTTTTTTTTCAATTTTTTTCTTTTTTCTTTTTCTTTTTGCATTTTTTTTTTCATTGAACCACAATTAAGATAGTTATACAAAACATGAAATCAAGATAACTATACAAAATTTTAAAAAATATGCAATGAAAAGCTTCCCCCCCTACTTAAATGAGGCATTGTCCTCGATGCAAGAACAACTACAATGAAAACAAAAGTAAGGGAAAAGGAAGAAAATCGTTACCATCTCAATGAGAGGGACCTCCAGAGCCAGAAGAGCCGGCATCACCCCGAGAAGCACGCCTCTCGGAACGACGCAAAGCACGGGATGCCAGGTGATCCATGAACGCCTCAGTTGGGGGCTCATACTGTGGATATTGAGCGGTATAAAACCGACTCATGCTTCTCTGATATGCAAGCAGCTCTTGCATCCCATCGCATACCTCCTCTAGTCTATCATCTACATCAGCCCTCCAGTGAGGCCAATCATCGTGTTGCACTCCAGCAGCATCCTCACCCCCTTGCTCATCAGCAAACTCTCCACCCATATGAACATCGGGATTCTCCTCTCCCATGTTCTCAACTATCACTTCGGCATCTCCTAAATAAGGAGCAACATCTGGGTCGGGCGCAAGGAGGAAGTCTGCGGCACCGGCGCCAAAATTTGGTGTGCCTCAGTCGTATGCAACCAAAAATATCACAACTAAGATAACTGCAAATAAACGTAGTTAGGGGAGTCGAGTTCGAATCCAGAGGGAAAAAGGGACTAATAACTGCAAACCTAAGTGGAATTACTCTAGGAACGTAGTAATCTACGTAACAAGGGGGTTTTGACAAGCAATGGTGACAATTAAACTAAATCAGAACAATGAACGTAAATAGTATGCAATCAATGAGAATAACGGTCTTGGTTATGCGAAATCCACAATTGAACATACAAATTGATCATAGAAGCCTCTTCAATCAAACACTATTGAACACCTTGTTGTAGAATTCTAAATTCTAAATTCTCATAAGCTAGTTAGAAATAGCAAAGCGCTCCTTTATAACCATTTCTAATGTATAATTTAAGACAAGCGCTCTAAATCATCCACAAGAAGAACATAAACGGAGAAATCAACAAGGATTGAATAAATTAACACAAGCGGTCTAATTTCTTCAATAATATTATTCCCTCTTTAAGTTATCAATCAAAAGCATGCATTCATAACCCAAAGTTGCTACTTTGGAAAGATTAATTAGATGCAAGCGAATCTAACAATTCTAACCTAGCAATTGATTAAAGCAAATCATGAAATAATTCAAAGGAATAATAAACATTCAATAGATAATAAAGAGAAGAGAAATCTCACAATTCGTAGCCAAAAGCTTCAATCTTTAACCAAGAATCCGGAAGATTAAGCTTCCATGGATTCTAATTCAAAAACAAAGATTTCTGAAATTTGCCAAGAACCCTAGAAAACTTTTACTTCTCTCTAACTTAATTCTCACCAATTAATCTTTTTTAACTCTTCATAAAAATAGACTATATATATGTTTCCATACTTAAATAACATAAAACGATAATAAAAATAATAAATAAATACAAAACACGAGCCAAGCAAAGCAAACTGCTGAAAAATAACCAAAACAGGCCCCGAAATCTGGAAGACCCGCTGCCAGCTGCTCGGGACCCGCTGGCAGCGGCTAAAGCAGCAAAACACTTCGTCCTCTCTGGCTGACCCGCTGCCAGCGGCTCTGGCCAGCTGCCAGCGGCCCTGGCAGCGGTTCTGCTGTCTTCTTTGCTCTTTCTTCTAGCTTTGCTTCACCTTTACTCAAGCTTTCTCCCTTGCTCTTCCAAGCTCCATCACGCTTCTCAAATCACGAGCTAAGGTCCATACTCTATAATCCTCCTCATTAGTTCCCGAACTCACTCACTAACACCTATAAATCCCGGCTTTTGCACACAAGTGAGATCACCGCCCGAAACTCACAAAAGCTATTAAAAACTCATGCACAACATCAAAACACACCCTAAAACTCTTCTCTGAACCCTTGATAAGACGGCTTATCAAATTCCCCCATACTTGAACCTTTACTCGCCCTCGAGTAAACTTAGAGAATAGAACACATCTCCCCATTAAGGTTCAAAACAGAAGATGGCGGAACCGAACAAGCTCTACGCATTCAAACTCAAGAAGACATCCTAGCAACCACCAACTAACCGCCTTCTCACTTCACAAACTCCCTTTTTCATTTTTTTTAATATTCAACTCATCCCCCAAAACCAACCTAGAACAACAAGCACATAGCCAAGAGCATAGATATTCTCAACTATCCTACCACACGAAACTTTTGATAAAATTGGGAAAACAAGACTCAACTAAACCAAAAGTCCACAAAAAAAAAAACACATCCACACTCAAAAGTCAAGAAAAATAACTCTAGCTTTCTAAGCATGATCAACACTTCTCCCGAACTTCAACTATCTCCCGAAAACATCAAGATGAGACCTACCCGACACCTCCATATTTCTCCTCCCCTTATGACACCGACTCCGGCAATTAGATGGGCAAATTCACAAATTTTTCTCTCTCTTCTCTCATTTTGCCTAGGAGCCCTTTCGGGTTTTCATCCTAGCCTCTCATCTTTTTCCAAATCTCACTTTCTCACCCACTCCTTAGCCACTTTTTTGCTTAGGTCGCCCTTTCGGGTTTTCAACCTAACCGGGCCCCCATTTTTGCCTAAGCCACCTTTTCAGGTTTTCGGCTTAGCGGGTTTCTTTTTCCTTTTCTTTCTTTTTTTTCAATTTTTTTCTTTTTTCTTTTTCTTTTTGCATTTTTTTTTTCATTGAACCACAATTAAGATAGTTATACAAAACATGAAATCAAGATAACTATACAAAATTTCAAAAAATATGCAATGAAGAGCTTCCCCCCTACTTAAATGAGGCATTGTCCTCGATGCAAGAACAACTACAATGAAAACAAAAGTAAGGGAAAAGGAAGAAAATCGTTACCATCTCAATGAGAGGGACCTCCAGAACCAGAAGAGCCGGCATCACCCCGAGAAGCACGCCTCTCGGAACGACGCAAAGCACGGGATGCCAGGTGATCCATGAACGCCTAAGTTGGGGGCTCATACTGTGGATATTGAGCGGTATAAAACCGACTCATGCTTCTCTGATATGCAAGCAGCTCTTGCATCCCATCGCACACCTCCTCTAGTCTATCATCTACATCAGCCCTCCAGTGAGGCCAATCATCGTGCTGCACTCCAGCAGCATCCTCACCCCCTTGCTCATCAGCAAACTCTCCGCCCATATGAACATCGGGATTCTCCTCTCCCATGTTCTCAACTATCACTTCGGCATCTCCTAAATAAGAAGAAACATCTGGGTCGGGCGCAAGGAGGAAGTCTGCGGCACCGGCGCCAAAATTTGGTGTGCCTCAGTCGTATGCAACCAAAAATATCACAACTAAGATAACTGCAAATAAACGTAGTTAGGGGAGTCGAGTTCGAATCCAGAGGGAAAAAGGGACTAATAACTGCAAACCTAAGTGGAATTACTCTAGGAACGTAGTAATCTAAGTAACAAGGGGGTTTTGACAAGCAATGGTGACAATTAAACTAAATCAGAACAATGAACGTAAATAGTATGCAATCAATGAGAATAACGGTCTTGGTTATGCGAAATCCACAATTGAACATACAAATTGATCATAGAAGCCTCTTCAATCAAACACTATTGAACACCTTGTTGTAGAATTCTAAATTCTAAATTCTCATAAGCTAGTTAGAAATAGCAAAGCGCTCCTTTCTAACCCTTTCTAATGTATAATTTAAGACAAGCGCTCTAAATCATCCACAAGAAGAACATAAACGGAGAAATCAACAAGGATTGAATAAATTAACACAAGCGGTCTAATTTCTTCAATAATATTATTCCCTCTTTAAGTTATCAATCAAAAGCATGCATTCATAACCCAAAGTTGCTACTTTGGAAAAATTAATTAGATGCAAGCGAATCTAACAATTCTAACCTAGCAATTGATTAAAGCAAATCATGAAATAATTCAAAGGAATAATAAACATTCAATAGATAATAAAGAGAAGAGAAATCTCACAATTCGTAGCCAAAAGCTTCAATATTTAACCAAGAATCCGGAAGATTAAGCTTCCATGGATTCTAATTCAAAAACAAAGATTTCTGAAATTTGCCAAGAACCCTAGAAAACCTTTACTTCTCTCTAACTTAATTCTCACCAATTAATCTTTTTTAACTCTTCATAAAAATAGACTATATATATGTTTCCATACTTAAATAACATAAAACAATAATAAAAATAATAAATAAATACAAAACACGAGCCAAGACAAAGCAAACTGCTGAAAAATAACCAAAACAGGCCCCGAAATCTGGAAGACCCCGCTGCCAGCTGCTCGGGACCCGCTGGCAGCGGCTAAAGCAGCAAAACACTTCGTCCTCTCTGGCTGACCCGCTGCCAGCGGCTCTAGCCAGCTGCCAGCGGCCCTGGCAGCGGTTCTGCTGTCTTCTGCTGTCTTCTTTGCTCTTTCTTCTAGCTTTGCTTCACCTTTACTCAAGCTTTCTCCCTTGCTCTTACAAGCTCCATCACGCTTCTCAAATCACGAGCTAAGGTCCATACTCTATAATCCTCCTCATTAGTTCCCGAACTCACTCACTAACACAAAATCCCGGCTTTTGCACACAAGTGAGATCACCGCCCGAAACTCACAAAAGCTATTAAAAACTCATGCACAACATCAAAACACACCCTAAAACTCTTCTCTCAAGCCTTGATAAGACGGCTTATCAAATTCTCCAATACTTGAACCTTTACTCGCCCTCGAGTAAACTTAGAGAATAGAACACATCTCCCCATTAAGGTTAAAATCAGAAGATGGCGGAACCAAACAAGCTCTACGCATTCAAACTCAAGAAGACATCCTAGCAACCACCAACTAACCGCCTTCTCACTTCACAAACTCCCTTTTTCATTTTTTTTAATATTCAACTCATCCCCCAAAACCAACCTTGAACAACAAGCACATAGCCAAGAGCATAGATATTCTCAACTATCCTACCACACGAAACTTTTGATAAAATTGGGCAAACAAGACTCAACTAAACCAAAAGTCCACAAAAAAAAAAAAAACACTTCCACACTCAAAAGTCAAGAAAAATAACTCTAGCTTTCTAAGCATGATCAACACTTCTCCCGAACTTCAACTATCTCCCGAAAACATCAAGATGAGACCTACCCGACACCTCCATATTTCTCCTCCCCTTATGACACCGACTCCGGCAATTAGATGCGCAAATTCACAAATTTTTCTCTCTCTTCTCTCATTTTGCCTAGGAGCCCTTTCGGGTTTTCATCCTAGCCTCTCATCTTTTTCCAAATCTCACTTTCTCACCCACTCCTTAGCCACTTTTTTGCTTAGGTCGCCCTTTCGGGTTTTCAACCTAACCGGGCCCCCATTTTTGCCTAAGCCGCCTTTTCAGGTTTTCGGCTTAGCGGGTTTCTTTTTCCTTTTCTTTCTTTTTTTCAATTTTTTTCTTTTTTCTTTTTCTTTTTGCATTTTTTTTTTTCATTGAACCACAATTAAGATAGTTATACAAAACATGAAATCAAGATAACTATACAAAATTTTAAAAAATATGCAATGAAAAGCTTCCCCCCCTACTTAAATGAGGCATTGTCCTCGATGCAAGAACAACTACAATGAAAACAAAAGTAAGGGAAAAGGAAGAAAATCGTTACCATCTCAATGAGAGGGACCTCCAGAGCCAGAAGAGCCGGCATCACCCCGAGAAGCACGCCTCTCGGAACGACGCAAAGCACGGGATGCCAGGTGATCCATGAACGCCTCAGTTGGGGGCTCATACTGTGGATATTGAGCGGTATAAAACCGACTCATGCTTCTCTGATATGCAAGCAGCTCTTGCATCCCATCGCATACCTCCTCTAGTCTATCATCTACATCAGCCCTCCAGTGAGGCCAATCATCGTGTTGCACTCCAGCAGCATCCTCACCCCCTTGCTCATCAGCAAACTCTCCGCCCATATGAACATCGGGATTCTCCTCTCCCATGTTCTCAACTATCACTTCGGCATCTCCTAAATAAGAAGCAACATCTGGGTCGGGCGCAAGGAGGAAGTCTGCGGCACCGGCGCCAAAATTTGGTGTGCCTCAGTCGTATGCAACCAAAAATATCACAACTGAGATAACTGCAAATAAACGTAGTTAGGGGAGTCGAGTTCGAATCCAGAGGGAAAAAGGGACTAATAACTGCAAACCTAAGTGGAATTACTCTAGGAACGTAGTAATCTAAGTAACAAGGGGGTTTTGACAAGCAATGGTGACAATTAAACTAAATCAGAACAATGAACGTAAATAGTATGCAATCAATGAGAATAACGGTCTTGGTTATGCGAAATCCACAATTGAACATACAAATTGATCATAGAAGCCTCTTCAATCAAACACTATTGAACACCTTGTTGTAGAATTCTAAATTCTAAATTCTCATAAGCTAGTTAGAAATAGCAAAGCGCTCCTTTCTAACCCTTTCTAATGTATAATTTAAGACAAGCGCTCTAAATCATCCACAAGAAGAACATAAACGGAGAAATCAACAAGGATTGAATAAATTAACACAAGCGGTCTAATTTCTTCAATAATATTATTCCCTCTTTAAGTTATCAATCAAAAGCATGCATTCATAACCCAAAGTTGCTACTTTGGAAAGATTAATTAGATGCAAGCGAATCTAACAATTCTAACCTAGCAATTGATTAAAGCAAATCATGAAATAATTCAAAGGAATAATAAACATTCAATAGATAATAAAGAGAAGAGAAATCTCACAATTCGTAGCCAAAAGCTTCAATCTTTAACCAAGAATCCGGAAGATTAAGCTTCCATGGATTCTAATTCAAAAACAAAGATTTCTGAAATTTGCCAAGAACCCTAGAAAACTTTTACTTCTCTCTAACTTAATTCTCACCAATTAATCTTTTTTAACTCTTCATAAAAATAGACTATATATATGTTTCCATACTTAAATAACATAAAACAATAATAAAAATAATAAATAAATACAAAACACGAGCCAAGACAAAGCAAACTGCTGAAAAATAACCAAAACAGGCCCCGAAATCTGGAAGACCCGCTGCCAGCTGCTCGGGACCCGCTGGCAGCGGCTAAAGCAGCAAAACACTTCGTCCTCTCTGGCTGACCCGCTGCCAGCGGCTCTGGCCAGCTGCCAGCGGCCCTGGCAGCGGTTCTGCTGTCTTCTTTGCTCTTTCTTCTAGCTTTGCTTCACCTTTACTCAAGCTTTCTCCCTTGCTCTTCCAAGCTCCATCACGCTTCTCAAATCACGAGCTAAGGTCCATACTCTATAATCCTCCTCATTAGTTTCCGAACTCACTCACTAACACCTATAAATCCCGGCTTTTGCACACAAGTGAGATCACCGCCCGAAACTCACAAAAGCTATTAAAAACTCATGCACAACATCAAAACACACCCTAAAACTCTTCTCTCAACCCTTGATAAGACGGCTTATCACATAGTCTCCTGAGTGTTCCCGTTATGATCCCCAGTTATAGCAGACGTTAGGAAACATCAAAGAGTCTAGTTCTCAAACAAGAAAACTTCACAATACTCATGGTCGGAGGAAACAAGTTCTGATAGTCATAATGAGAAATGTACTTATGACAAAATTTAAAATTTCTTAAAGTACTCTCATAGGTCTTATCCAGTATAGTTCCAAACTGTACCTGTGCAAATGATTTATGACTGTCACGTCCTCGTAGCACAAGAAAACGGTGCTGTAAATCATACTACACACTAATCTATGGCTGTCATCAATCATCCATCTGTTAGGTGACCTCGATTAGGGACAATTTTTCGATTTAAATATTCAATGTTCACTTAACAGGTGTTTCTTTATCTAAGACATCGTCTTGATACCCTGTTTTGAATATTTCCGTAAATCAAATGGACTCATTATTTAATTCTAAACCACAATTAAATAGTAATGGAGTGAATGATAATTTTGCACAAAAATTATTACTCCATTAAAGAATGGTTTTAATACAGTGTCTTACATTAAATATCCTATTTAATTAAAACAAATGTACAGGAAATTTCAAAGCCAGTCTCCAACATGCTTGATTCCCATCGCCTCAATGTGCATGTTGTGTTTCACTTGAGGCAGCGGTTTACTCAAAGGATCGGCTACATTATCATCTGCGCCGATCTTACAAATTCTGATTTCACCTTCGGATTTCCATTCCCTTATCATGTGAAATCGCCTTTACACGTGTTTGACCTTCTGGTGCTCTCTCGGCTCCCTGGCCTGAGCGATAGCTCCATTGTTATCACAATAGAGGTCTATCGACCCCTTGATTGAGGGTACAACACCAAGTTTGCTAATGAACTTGCGAATCCAAACAGCTTCCTTGGAAGCTTCTGAAGCGGCCAAGTACTCAGCTTCAGTTGTAGAGTCTGCAGTGGTGCTCTTCTTGGCACTCTTCTAGCTAAACGCTCCTCAATTCCGACAGAATATGTACCCCAACTGTGACTTGAAGTCGTCTTTGTTATTCTGGAAGCTAGCGTCGGTGTAACCTTCAACAACCAGTTATTTGTGGCCTCCATACACCAGGAATTTATCCTTGTTCCTTTTCAGGTACTTAAGGATGTTCTTAGCCGCAGTCCAATGCGCCTCTCCTAGGTTCGATTGGTATCGACTCGTTGCACTCAGGGCATATGATACATCTGGCCTTGTACATATCATGGCATACATGATCGATCCAATTAGCGAAGCATATGGGATCTGATTCATTCTTTCTCGCTCAACAAGTGTTTGTGGACACTATTTCTTGCTGAGAGTTATGCCATGGGACATGGGTTAATGCCCTCTTTTGGCATTCTCCATGTGGAATCGAGCAAGTACCTTATCACTGTAAGTACTCTGGCTTAATCCAATCATCCTCTTAGATCTATCCCTGTAGATCTTGATGCCTAATATGTATTGTGCCTCTCCTAAGTCCTTCATTGAAAAGCACTTTCCCAACCACCCCTTTACGGACTCCAACAATTTTGTGTTGTTTCCAACGAGAAGTATGTCATCGACATACAGGGCTAGGAATGCAATATCACTCCCACTGACCTTCTTGTATACACAAGATTCATCTGGATTCTTGATAGAACCAAACTTGCTAATGGCTTCATCAAATCGCAGATTCCAACTTCTGCTGGCTTGCTTTAGTCCATAAATGGACTTCTTCAGCTTGCAAACCTTTCCAGCGTTGCCTAGATCGACAAAACCTTGTGGCTGCGTCATATACACAGTTTCTTCCAAAATTCCATTCAGGAAGGCGGTTTTGACATCCATTTTCCATATTTCATAATCGTAATATGCAGCAATCGCTAGGATGATCTGGACGGATTTTAGCATTGCAACTGGTGAAAAAGTTTCATCATAGTCAATCTCATGGACTTGTCTATAACCTTTTGCCACCAGTCTAGCTTTGTATATTGATACATTTCCATCCTTGTCTGTCTTCACTTTGAAGATCCATTTGCAACCAATGGGTGTATAACCCTCGGGAAAATTCACCAAGTCCCAGACTTGATTTTCAGACATGGAGTCCATCTCGGATTTCATGGCCTCTTGCCATTTTGCAGAGACGGGGCTCGTCATAGCTTGCTTGTATTTCGTCGGCTCATCACTATCCATGACTAGGATGTCCTGATCATCGGTTAAGACGATACCAAGGTATCTGTCTGGTTGAGATCTTTGCCGTTGCAACCTGCGAAGGGTAATCGGTTGAGAATTTTCATTGTCAGTTTAATTCTGACCAATCTTATTAGATGCTTCCAAAGCTTCTAGATTAACAATTTTGTCAGGTTGACATTGTTGCTCGTTCTCTCGAACTTCGTCGAGTTCGATTTTCCTCCCACTTGTCATTTTGGAAAGGTGATCCTTCTCCAAACAGACACCATCACGAGCAACAAATACTTTGTTCTCGGATTTATTGTAGAAGTAATACCCTTTGGTTTCTTTTGGATATCCCACAAAGAAACACTTATCCGATTTGGGGTGAAGTTTGTCCGAAATTAATTGCTTGACATATGCTTCGCATCCCCAAATCTTGAGAAAAGACAACCTAGGAGGTTTCTTAGTCCATAACTCATATGGAGTCTTTTCAATAGCTTTTGACGGAGCTCTATTCAGTGTTAGTGCTGCAGTTTGTAGCGCATGTCCCCAGAATGAGATAGAGAGTTCACTAAGACCCATCATTGATCGAACCATGTCTAACAAGGTTCGATTCCTCCGTTCGGACACTTCGTTCCATTGAGGAGTTCCGGGAGGTGTCAACTCTGAAAGAATGCCATTTTCTTTCAAGTGATCGTCGAATTCATGGCTCAAATATTCGCCACCTTGATCCGATCGAAGTGCTTTAATTTTCTTGCCAAGTTGATTTTCAACTTCTTTCTAAAATTCTTTGAATTTCTCAAAAGATTCAGATTTATTCAACATTAAGTAGATATAGCCATATCTACTGTAATCGTCGGTGAAAGTGATGAAATATCGGTAACCTTGTCTTGCGGGTGTACTCATTGGTCCACATACATCCGTGTGTATTAGACTTAATAAGTCACTTGCCCTTTCTCCCAACTTGGAGAATGGATGTTTTATCATCTTGCCTAATAAGCATCCTTCGCAATTTTTAAACGACTCTAAGTCGAATGAGTCAAGAACACCTTCTTGAAGAAGTTTCTTGATGCGTTTGATGTTAATATGGCCAAGACAACAATGCCACAAGTAGGTTTGATTCGACTCGATGGTCTTAGTTCATTTGGTATCATTCCTATTTTCTTTGTGTAAAGCATGCAATATAATTTTAACATATGTTTGAAAGATAATCTTTGAAACAACTACGTTAGAAGTCTTTCATTTCAAACATCTTGGTGTCCCACACCACTGATCAAAATATTGTTCAAAAGCATGATAAAACTAGAATTAGTTTTAATTACATCTCAAAGACAAAATGGTGCATGCAAGCACGACCAAAAAACCATCTTCGTCGTCTTCTTGCTCTTGCACCAACACTTGATAAGCTTCTCACTTGGTTCCTGAAAAGGCAACATAAAGTGAGTCATACTTGGTATCCAATACCTTATGATAAGCTTAATTCACAAGTGTTTAGGAAGATACCTGAGGTAGTCGGAATGTTCCCCTCTTCCTTGAAGAGCATGCATTCTCTCTTGTAGTTGCCTTGCATGCCACAATGGAAGCATCTCATCTTTGCCTTGACCTTCTTGAACTCCTTCTTCTTAGCTCTCAAGGGCCTTTTGGTCATTCCATCGGCGGTGTCTTGGCTAAGAAGTTGCACCACCTCCTTGAGGGAGTGTGTCTCCTTTCCCGCAGTGATATGCACTCTAAGTGTATCATAGCCCGAGTGGAGTGCAGCAAGCAAGATATGCCCCGCCATCTCATCTTCCGATGGGATTCCGAGAAGCTGCATGTGTTTGAAGAGTCTAGTCATTCCAAGCACATGAGGTCGGAGGGGCATGCCGGGTCATAATTTGGCATTGTAGACCTTGGTCCAAAGCCGACGCCTTTCCTTGGCAAGGCATCCCACGTTTGGTGGCTTTATCCTCATGTTTGAGAGTGACCTAGTCAAGTCAAACACGAGTCCATCAAAGTTGCCATTGTCACTCTTGGTGACTCTTACATTGACAACGTCCTCAAGTGCTTTGAGGAACATGTCCGGGAGATAGGAGGTAAGACTTTCCTTCCAATCTTCTGGGATGGAATTTGCCATAAGTCGTGAGACCCTTTTGCAATTGGAAGACCATTCTTCATGAGCCTCATCGATCATGATTCCTTTGGCAAAGAAGCTTGGAATGGGAGTATAAAGAGTATACTCCAAGGAACAATTTCGGAGAGTTCTCCTGAGTTCCTCCTCCCATTCCTTGAAGTTGACCAAGTTTAAAGAAAAGGCCAACTTCTCGGGGAGTTCCGGACACATATGGTTGTGGTTTGAGTTACTTGCTGACATTGTTCTACAATTGAAAGAATTTGAAGTGAAAAACCATTCATAAATCAATAGTTGAAATTTAAAACGTTCATGCATATATTCAATCTTATTGAGAATTTTATCCACGCATTTAAAAAAATGTCCCTTATGGGCGAGAATAAAATGATTCCGAGATCCCAAAAATCAAGAAATGGTTAAGCATGCTTTGGCTTGTCTTAATCATTAAATATCTTAAGGTAAGCAATCCAATTGCTAATAGCTCCAAGCTATTCTCGGTTTGATAAAATGTCGCATCTAATGCATTCTTGACATTTTATCTCTTTTGCCACAACATCTAAGGACTCCTTACTAATATCGTTGAGCTTAACCAAGACAACTTGCATACCTAGGATACCTTACGTTCCTAGGGAAGTAGTGATGTATTGCTTTGGTGTAGTCCATCACGTACACGCATTAGTTCGGTAAGTGTTGTTCTTGGAACGGAAAATTTTAGCTCAATATTATTAAGGGGCCTAGGGTTTCTATGTTGGTTGATTTAAGTGAACTTAACTAATCGTCACAACATAATAGAAATCCTAGACATGCATCTAGAAATCATATATAATAACAATATATGTATAAGGCATAAAATAAATGCATTTGGAAACTAGCATGACCCCTTGAAATCTTCAATTTCCATGGGTCTTCATCTTGGCTCGTCTTCGTCGAAACGCCGTCTTGAGACATCTTGGCCAAAATGAAATAAAAGAAGATAGCTAGAACGACTAGGATTAATCTAATAGTACAAAAATACTTAACGGTTCGCACACCGTATTTAGATTTACAAAAATACATAACGGAACGCAATCCGTATTTTCTATCCTAGTCGGGCCCCACTAGTTGCCATTTTCAAAGACCTGTTTTGAAAAACAATCTTCCATTCACCCATTCACTATTTGTGAATGGCCCATGCAAATTTTACGAAATACATAATTAAACACGCAAAACTAGTAACTAACTTAGGTGGTTAATCCAATTAACGCGCCTAATTAAACCTAGTCAAAGTTGTTTAATCCATTATTTCTAAACGCAAAATGCTAACGCACTTAATTAAGCTCCCACTAAGTTCCGCATCCGTACTTAATTAATCCGATTAATTAAGTCGGCATAACCCAAAATTGTCAAAATTTTGCAAAATCGAAAATCGAGGTTTTTAACCTCGTTAAATAATTACATAAATAAATTTAAAAAGGCAAATTTTTTGCAGAATCATAGCTCAAACTTAAGCAACAACGCCCCATCCTATGATGCATGGCGCACCATGGCTACTAGGCAGCAGTGGGCTGGCTGGCTGGTGCTTGCTGCCTCGCTGCCCAGCAGCAGCACAAGCTCGCCAGCAGCTCACGCTTCACACGCACTAGCAGCATTGAAGGGGCTGGGGCTGGCGCTTGGTGCTAGCATGCTGCGCCCAGCACATCACACTATGCTGGCCAGCACCACGTATGCTGGCGCCTGGAAGCAAGTGGGGGCTAGCTGGTGCTTGCTACCACGCTGCCCAGCAGCGCCTCCAAGCACCCAGCAGCCAAGGTCACTGCCGAAGCCCAGCCATAGCACCCCTCGCCACACAGCCACGCAACATTGATGCTTAGCCATGCGCGCACCATAGGCAGCCTACATGTGGGCTGCTAGGCAGCCCGACTAGCCTTGGTGACGCTTGCGGTTTTGCATCGATATGCGTACATTTTACTCGGAATTTTTAATTCCGATTTGTGTGTGAAAATAATTAATTCTAAATTACATTTTAGAATTAATTTGAGGAAAAAATAAAATAAAATAAAATTAAGTCCTACTTAAATAAAATTTATTTTATTGGTGCACAAGCCTAAATTATCCAAAATTTCAATTTTGAACAAAATTAGGTCTAACTTTATGCTTAAAATAAAATGAGCTATGTCCATAATTAATCTTGCCAATATGCAAATTAATAATGGGTTTGACAAATGGGTGTTGGAAAAATAAATTAACCCTCCAATGATAAAAAATTTCCAACTTGCAAACTTGTGTAAAATACCAAGATTACATCTTCCAATATGAAGAGTAATCAAATTTTACTCACAAGTAATTGAACTTGATGGATTTTAATCAACCAAACATGAAAAATCCAAACTTTGTTCAACATGGAATTTAGGGTTAGGGTTCCAATCATTTAAACCTTTAAAGATTAGAACTTTAACATTATTTGGGAACTTAAAATTACAAGATGACAACAAGTTTTCACACATTATTGCAATTTATTTGCAAAATTTGTGAAAAAACAAGTTTATGTGAAAAAATGGTATATCAACTTAAGCACTAATAAAATCTCCATTATTATGCTTAAGGATATTTTAAAACCAGTAGATTAGTGATGCAAATGTGCATTTAATCTAACCTTGTAATGCTTGCATTAATCAAGGCTTAAAAAAGAATTAAAATTTTCGTTGAAAAACGAAAAACCCC
This sequence comes from Chenopodium quinoa, assembly GCF_001683475.1. Lineage (NCBI taxonomy): Eukaryota > Viridiplantae > Streptophyta > Magnoliopsida > Caryophyllales > Amaranthaceae > Chenopodium > Chenopodium quinoa. The sequence goes on from NW_018744469.1 coordinate 689,567, forward strand.
AGAAAAAATGGGTTTCTGGTTCGACTTTGGCTTCTAGACAGTTCTAAAAGGGTTGAATCTGTTCCAAAATGTCGATTCCACCCAAAAATCACTATTTTTGAGCCAAAATCTGGTTAGACAGCCAAATCGAAAATAAAATCGAGTTTTAAAATTAATTAAAACGAGCATCTAATCTAATTAGAAGAACATGAACCAAAAAAATAAATTCTTTTAAAACACCTTAATTAAAAAATAATTGCAAAAATTAAAAGGAGCGTGGCTCCGATACCGCTGTAGGGTTTCGTAGTGACCCGACACTACGTGGAAGGAAACCCACCAAGACCCTCCCCTTAATTAAAACAATTAACAAGCATATTAAACTTAATCAAACAACATTAAGAACAAGAATTATACCTTTGTCGCGTGCTTCGCTCCCAAAGAGCTCTTACTTCAAAATCCCGAAAACACGAGATCTCCAACGGATCGTATCCTCGACCCGACCCGAGCGTCCTAAGTCTTGAAGGTTAATTAAGACCCGGACAAAATAACTATGAGTTTTACGAATCAAAGGTTTACTCTTAATTAGAGTTGCCTTTTTAATTCCGCTCAAGGTTGTTCATTTCCCAATACCCAAGCATGGTATTTATAGGGAAAAGAACCCTTGATTTTTCATCCTCCACCAATGTGGGAGTTTTGAAAATCAATCATTTATTTAATTTCCAAATTAAATAAATAATCAAGTTAATCATATTGCGACAAGTGGCATGTTCTCATGCAAAAGAGTGGTGGCCAAGGTTAGGTGGGGGACCATATGCCTTGCTCCCCAAGGCCTTGATTTGGTCCCCACACCCTTGCAAAAAACCATCTCAAGGAGGGCTAGCTGGCTGCCAGCTAGGGGTGCCAGCTAGCAGTGCCTTGCTGCCCAGCACCCCAGCCAGCCAGCCAGTGCGTGCTGCTGCTGGGCTGGTGCTGGTGCTTGCGTGCTGGCGCTGGGCGCTGCTAGCACATAGTGCTGGCACTGGCCCCCAGCAGCCCACGCACAGGCTAGCACGCACACTTTCTTTGCGCGTCATTGCTAGCACAGTCAGCATGCGTGCTGCTAGCGAGCCACGTATGCTCGCCCCTTCCTTCACATCGTGCTACGCAACACGCAGCGCGCCACGCATCACGCACCACGCAACGCTCGCACACGCATCAGCCAGTGCCTAGCACTGCTATGCTTGGTGCGAGGCACGCACACACATAGGTGCGTTGTGCTTGGTGCGTGGCCTGCGATGGTGCCTACACACGCAAGGCCAGTGCTGCTTGCTAGCTCACTGTGGTTGGTGCTGCCATGCGAAGGCACGCACACAAGCACACAGTTCCGTGCTGCTGGGCGACGGTGCACACGCACACGCACACACGCATGTGCCTAGCACTGCGATGGTGCTGTGCGTGGTGCTAGGGTGCTGCGATAGCCTGCCATGCGCACCCAGGCTAGCACGCTGCTAGCTGCGATGGGATGCCTGGGCTTGTGGTGCTTTGCGATAGGCTGCCATGCGCACGCCTAGGCTGCGATGGTGCACCTAGGCTGCGATGGTGCGCCTAGCACACCTAGCATGCTAGCTTGAACTAGCCTAGCATCCACATGGTTAGACCATTGTGGTGCTACGGCTACATTTATACTTGTCGCTTTGTAATTTTGTGACGCTCGGTCTCGACGCCCTAGGCTCGATATCCTACGTCTGTATTCGTAAAACTTTGCTGACTCATTAAATCCTTTTGGATTAATTCGTCGTCTCGGATTGGTGATTCGATTGGGTTCGACCCGAAGGGTTCAATTAAGATTAAGATGTAACGTCAATTATACATTGATATTACTGATCGGAAGCGGCCTCCACCTAGGCATTCCGATCACTTGACCTTACTGAAGAATTAGCTCCGTAATAATTATGAACCCTCTATCGGAAGAATACACTTGTTGGAAGGACACCATTCCTTTCAAATAATTTAAGAGATTTAACAATCGTCATAAGTATATTACTCATTATGGCTATCGGAACCACTTTCCTCGACCATGAGCATTGCAAGTTCTCTTGTTTGAGTACAAGTCCGCTTTGATTTTGAAACGTATGCTAGAAGGGAATTATAAAGGCAACACTCGGGCGGCTAGGGCCTCTTAGTAGGGGAAGTTGACAATGCAAGACAAGGAATGTCCCCCTATTAACAATAGGGAACTTGTCTTTGTTATTTACAAGGCCTTTCGAAGAGCGAGACTGTGAAAATGCATGGCCATGTTCAGATAGATTTTAGAAATCATCTACTTATTGACAGTCGAACTCGGAAATTGAGAAACACTTCTGGACGTAATAAAGATGACGATGAATCTTACCTTATAGTTCATGAAGAGACATTAAACGACATAGGAAATGGGCTATACACCAATTGCACAATCAGCACACTTGTCTGGAAGGACAAGTGTGAGATTGAAAGGAATGGTGTCCTTTGAACAAGTATATTATTCCGATAGAGGGTTCGGAATTAATTAGAAAGCTAATTATTCAGTGAAGTTAAGTGATCAGAATGCCTAGCTAGAGGCCGCTTCCGATCAGTAATATTAATGAATAATTAATATTACAGCTTAATCTTAACTGAACCCTTCAGGTCACACCCAATCGTGTTAGCGAACCGAAGTGACGAATTAATCCGAAAGATTAAATGAGTCAATAGAGATTTTACGAATTAAGACGTCGGATACCGAGTTTAGAGCGTCGAAAGTGGAGTCGAATTTATGAGTCAACGAGACGAGAAAATCAGTCAAACAACAAGTCAACGTGCGTGAAAATCCTAGACTCGATTTATGAGTCAACGAGACGAGAAAATCAGCGAGCATGTGCTTGGGCGCTGTTGCGTGAATTAAGCCCGCCTTGCTGAGGGAAGTCCTAGCTGGCTGGCCCAGCCGAGAGACCAGGCGCCAGCATGGCTGCCTTGGTGCTCAAGGCGGGCTGCCACTTGGCGCCACCCTATTGCACTTGGTTTTGTGAAGGGGTAGCTTGGGGAGCAAGGGGAAGGTGGTCCTCCCCTTGTGGTCCTCATCTACTCCTTTGCTCTCCTTGCGCCACTTGTGGTTTGATAATTGTTTTGGCTTTTTAATTTAATTTTGATTTAAATTTAATATTATTTTTTCTTTTTACCAACTATCCCACATTGAAAGATGATGGGAATTCTTGGGGAGATTTCCCTATAAATACCCATCATTGGGTATTGGGAATTTCACTTGAATTGGTGAACTCTAAGGGATCTCCAAAAGCAAGAAAACCTTTGTTCATAAACTCTAAGTTATTTTTGGTGTAGCCCCGACTAAGCTTTGGGGTAGGGACCGGTTACGGTTCGGTAGCGAGGGTGTGATCCGTTGGAGGTTCTCGCACTTGCGGAACTTGAATCTTTCAAGTCCGAGCTCAACGGTTGAGCGAAGCACGCTACTAGGGTGAGTAGTCTTTCTCCCTCTTCTTTCTCTTCTATTATGTTTATGTTTATTTGCATGCTTTTATATACGTTGTAATTATTATGCATGCGATCTGGTTATCGGGTTTTGTTTCTGCGTGATGTCGGACACCGCAAAACCCAACAGGCGATGGTAAGAGGAGCGCGAAGCTTATCGAGCTCAACGATGAGAGCGATGACGACGGGTTTTGAATTGAATGAAATTAGAAGCCTCGACCTCCATTGTTGCAGAAATTAAAAGGTTGAATTGAATGAAATTATGGAGAATAAGTAATCAAAAGAGAGATGAAGAGAGCCGTGAAAATGAATAAGCCCCAAAAATACTAATGTGAGGTATTAGATTATTATTGTTTGGTATTAGATTATTATTGTTTAGTATTAGATTGTTATTGTCAAGTATTAGACTAATATTGTTTAGTATTAGATTGTTATTGTCAGGTATTAGACTAATATTATTTGGTATTAGAATATTATTGTCAGGTATTAGATTATTTTTGTTTGGTATTAGAATAGTATTGTTAGGTATTAGAATATCATTGTCATACATTAGAATATTATTGTTAGACATATTGGATTCACCGTGAGTCCGGACTCACACTAAATGTTGTCTTACTTTTTTAATTGAAAGTGTCCTTTTCCCATTCACTTTTATTACTTTATTGGTTGAGAATTTCACTTTCCCATATACTTTAATTACTTCACATTCTTCACCTTAATTGACGGAGGGAGTAAAATAAACTTGCACCTATGGGACAACAATAAAAAGATGGAGGGAGTAATAAACTCCAAATCATGTGACTGGTTAATTTAAAAGAGATGGCTCAAAAAAAAAATGGAAAGAAAAAAAGAAGGTAACTTTGAGGAGTAAAGAGAGTTGGGGGAATTTTGTCTATGAATGAACAACGCCAAAAATACGAAATTTACATTGTACAGCAGGGTGTACTATACTCATGGTACACCTGGATGAAAATTGTCATTTAAATTAAAAAAAAAATATGTCATCTTCTAAATTTACGCTACTTGATTGAAGAATTTTTGTTATTTCCTTTCCATATTTTTAGCTTCCCTTATCCATAATTGTTCATAATCAAATTTTGAAAAATGATAATTTTTGGAGAAAAAATAATAAATAAATAAGTGAGATGAATTTTTTAGAGAAAAAATGACGGCTCATGGTGAATTTCGTCGCGATTTATGATTGTCAATTTGCAGTTGATGATAAAGAGAATGATGCTTTTTACAATTATATTTAATTTTAGGTTTTTGTCACAGAATGTGAAGGTAGTTTTTAATTATTTTTTACAATTTAAATTTCATAATTTTGTTGTTGTTGATGATGTTTTTACAATATTATATTTGTTCATTGATCATTGTTAATGAATTCGTTATTGAAAAAAAATGTAACTTTTTAATATTTTAGTTTTAATTTTTTTTATTTGAATTTGTGTTATTTCGGAGGTTGAAGATGAAGTTCTTTCGGATTGGTATAAGTGTTCTTTTATCAGTTTTTTTTTATCCATATTCATTTTTTTAATTAGAACGAATACGTTCGTTGAATTTAATAATATGTTCTTTAGGTCTAAACTATATGTTCTTTACGTCACAAACTATGTACTTTGGGTCTAAATTATATGTTCTTTACGTTACAAACTATTTGTTCATCTAATTGCATATATTCTTCAAAAAAATTATCATCTATTTGTGTATATATTTATATTTTTTGAAAACAAGATCATAAAGGTTGATGAAGAAGATATTCTTTTGGGACCTTCTCTATTGTAATTGATTTTTAGATCTAAAGAACATTCTTATATTAATAAAGAACATGATAATAATATTTAAAGAACATTATTTATATTTACCATACATGTCATTTCACAATAAGTAATGAATATTGGGTGACAATAAAGGTAAATTAAAATTACAACCAAAGAACATGAACATTTAAAAATAATTTATCCGGAAATTTGATATAATAACGGACATATAGAAAGAATATAAATATTTTTTTTGACATGAAGAAAGAATATAAATAATAAATATAATGAACACCATAATAAATATAATGAACATCATAATAAATTATATAATGAACACCATAATAAATAAATAAATCTCTAAATATACATATATATATATATATGTGTGTGTGTATATATGTATATATATATGTGTGTGTGTGTGTATATATGTGTATATATATATATATATATATATATATATATATATATATATATATATATATATATATATATATATATATATATATGTATATTTAGAGATTTTTTTTTTTAAAAAAAAAAGAAAACGAACGAAATAAAAAATATTGGAATCTGAAAATGAAATCTTGATCAAAAATAATTTTAGAGAGATTAATTATAGAAAACTGAATATTTTGAAATGATTTGACATTAAACGCATGGTAAAAATCAATTGGTAACTATCTTTTACTTTTTAAAAATCTGTTTCACAAAAATTATCACATTTTTTATCTTTCAATGCTGTGTTCTTTTATAAATTTGTAATGTTCATTACAATTACTCCATATAAGTTATTTTCTTTCCGCTTTTATTTAAATTAGTTTTGATTTGGGCATATAATGCGTATGATACATCTGGGTCTGCGAACCAACTATTAGCAAAAATAACCGTTGGAAATGTGAACGTGTAATTCGACTGATCCCCACCTGTCATCCTCAACCTATCTTTGGATTCTAAACAAAAACAGTATCACAATCACACCCCCCATTCTCATTCTTTACTCTTACTTGTTTCTTCCTTTCTCTCCAACCCCCATTTTCTGCCATCTGCCCATTTATTTCCACACTATTTAACCTCACTCCACTCTCTCTCTCTCTCTCTCTCTCTCCTTTGTCTTAACAACAAGTACATTATCAATCTTTCAATCTATCTCTCACAATATTTACCAATTATTATTTTTAATTTCGCTAATGATCTCATAATAATTTCCAATGTTAACTCATCACCACCTCAACTTCATTTTCATCACATTCATCATTATGGTGCTATCTATCCATGTTTCCACCGGTGTGAGCACCACTAATGGCGGCGATACCACGGAGTTTGACTTCGGAACGTTAACCCTCACCAGCTTAAAACTCCTCGGCGACGCTCATTTAAACAATGGGAGCGTTCGCCTCACCCGTGACCTCCCCGTCCCAAACTCTGGCGCCGGGAGGGTGTTTTACTCCCGTCCGGTGAAGTTTCGGCAAGCCGGAACTAATTTTCCGGTGAGTTTTACTACTTTCTTTTCTTTCGCCATTTCAAACCTTAATCCTAGCTCCATTGGTGGTGGACTCGCCTTCATTATATCCCCGGACAACGACTCGAACGGAGCGGCAGGAGGTTTTCTTGGGCTTAACCAGGGTTCGAACCCGGGGTTCGTTGCGGTTGAGTTTGATACATTAATGGATGTTGAATTTAAGGACATTAATAGTAATCATGTGGGTTTGGATCTTGGTTCAATGGTTTCAGCTCATGTAAGTGATTTAGATACAATTAATGTGGATTTAAAGAGTGGTGATCTAATTAATACTTGGATCGACTATTCTGGATTAACTCAGATTTTTAGTATTTCAATTTCATATTCAAATGTTAAACCCAAATTACCACTCCTTTCGTTTAGCTTTGATTTGGATAATTTTGTGAGTGATGAAATGTTTGTGGGTTTCACTGGGTCAACTCAGGGGAGCACTGAGACTCACAGTATTGACTGGTGGAGTTTCACCTCCTCTTTCGAGTCGTCATCGACGTCATCGGACCCTCAGCCGTCTCCTCCTTTCACTGTTCAGCGGCCGCCGAGTGGGACCACAACGGTGGCTGTACACGCTCCTCCGCCGGCAATTCCGCCATCGCATTCGAAATCGATTGTGTCAACTAATAAAAGCTCTTGTGGCAACCAGCTTTGTAAGCGTAACCCAGCTGCAGTTGCTGGGGTTGTGACAGCAAGTGCTTTTATGTTAGCTTTGTTTGGAGGGACTTTATTCTGGTTTTTCTCAAAGAAATCGAAGGTGAAATTACCTAGGAATTCAACATCCTGTTCTTTAGCAACGGATGTCATTAAAATGCCTAAGGAATTCAGCTACAAAGAGCTGAAAATCGCCACTAAAGGGTTCGATTCAAGTCGGGTAATCGGACATGGCGCCTTTGGGACGGTGTATAAAGGGATATTGCCGGAAACAGGGCATGTCATCGCAGTTAAAAGATGTAGCAATAACAATGGAGGGCAAGGGAAGAACGAGTTCTTATCAGAATTGTCAATAATTGGGTCACTTAGGCACAGGAATTTAGTTAGACTTCAAGGTTGGTGTCACGAGAAGGAAGAAATATTGTTAGTGTATGATTTAATGCCTAATGGGAGCTTAGATAAGGCATTGTTTGAGTCAAGAGTGGTATTATGTTGGCCACATAGAAGGAAAATTTTACTTGGGGTGGCCTCAGCTTTGGCCTATTTACATCAAGAATGTGAGAATTTGGTTGTACATAGAGATGTCAAAACGAGTAATATAATGTTAGATGAAGCTTTCAATGCGAAATTGAGTGATTTCGGGTTAGCTAGGCAAATGGAGCATGATAAGTCCCCGGATGCAACCGTGGCAGCGGGTACAATGGGGTATTTAGCCCCGGAGTATCTTCTAACAGGACGAGCCACGGATAAAACCGATGTGTTTAGCTATGGGGCGGTGACTCTTGAGGTAGCGACTGGCCGGAGACCGATAGAGAAAGAAAAGAATGGGACCAAAGGGCATGGGAATTTGGTAGAATGGGTGTGGGGATTGCATACAGCAGGGAGGTTGTTAGAGGCAGTTGATGAAAGGTTGAATGAAGAGTTTGATGAAGGAGAAATGAGGAGAGTTTTGCTTGTTGGGTTGGCATGTTCTCACCCTGATCCATTGGCTAGGCCTACAATGAGAAGTGTGGTACAAATGTTGGTTGGTGAGGCAGAGGTGCCAATTGTCCCTAGAACTAAACCTTCTATGAGCTTTAGTACATCTCAGCTTCTTTTGAACTTGCAAGATAGTGTTTCTGATTGCAATGCTATGCTTACTATCTCCACTTCATCCTCTTCTTCGGACCGCAACTTATTCCTACCGGGTGGTGGAACCGCCGAAGGTGGTAGTGGTGGTGATGATCTAGTCTAAAAGATAACACGTCTATGCACCGACGTGTTTGTTTCATGCGCTGCAACAACCCACCCCTGTAAGATATAATTTGGGTAACACATCCATATGGGTGAGAATTTTGTCATTGTTGTAAAATTATTATAGGGTTTTAGTTTTAATTTGATGACGCTAAGTGATATTGTTTCATTTGATTAATTATAAGTGTATACACAAATAATGTGTCTCTAAGGTCAAACTTAATTTTTTTCCCACAAAAGAAAGGGGAAAAGTATTGTAAAACGCACAAAGTTTCGGACTTTTTTCATTGGGGTACAAAGGGACCCTTAGTTTTGTTGTAATATTATAACTCATTATTGTAACAATATTGGCAATGGCTAACAAGGTGGTATTGATGATTATTAGTCAAATTATCGGTTGCAATTGGAAATTTGTAGAAAAAAATAGTGGGGTCCAAAGGTGGTTGCTTTCAAGTTATCTTTTTTTATAAAAAAGGGGGCATACATTCGGGGTCTAGAAGTTGAGTAGAGGTTTAGCAAAGTTCAGTGACAAAAAGGTGGGCGCATTTATTTATATTCGCTTTCTTTCAAAGAAGCATTTCTTTGTAATTTTTTTTAGCATTAACAATGAGGGATTTTTATCAATGGATTATCCTTTTTTCACGGGTCTTTCATGGTGTCTTAACGGCTATCTTTTCGTCGGTTATTAGTACTTATTAATTATAACAAAAAGAATAATTTTATGTTTTACAAACAAAATCCTTTAATTACAATTCATAAGAAATAGATATTTTGAGAAAATTAAATAAAATAGATACAGTATATTGTTTTGAAAAGTTAGAACAACTATAATTTGGAAATCAATTTTGTGATTGGCACACCCTAACTATAGTTTAATTAATAGTTGGCACACCACCAACTATTGATTGAATTGAGGTGTAACACGTGTCATTAATGAATATTTTTTGTTACTCAAACTTAGACATTTCTGGTAATTAAAGGGTAATTAATGGCACGCATTGTAGCTCAATAATTTATAATTGGTGGTGTGTTAATTGTTAGTCAATGTATGGGATGTTGGGTGTATCCAAGCTATTATTTAGAATAGAGAAGGTATTGGGTGCAACAAGTATATATGATATGTAATATTTGGTGGAGGATACGTATTATTTGATAGAGGATATGCATATGTATAACTTGTTGGAGGATATGTGTTATTTGATAGAGGATACGTACAGTTTGTTGGAAGATATAACATTAGTTGTTGAAGGATATATGATAATTGATAGAGGATATGTACAATTTATCTTGATAGAAGATACGTACAGTTTTTTCGAGGATACGCGTTATTTGGTAGTATATATGATATGTAGTATTTGGTGGATGATATGTGTTATTTGATAGAGGATATGTATAGTTTGTTAGAGGATATGTAGGATATGTATTATTTTATAGAAGATATGTACAATTTGTTGGGGGATATGTGTTATTTGATAGAGGATACGTACAGTTTGTTGGAGGATATATATTATTTATTGGAGGGTACGTACAGTTTGTTTCCGCACGAAATATTGGGTCAAATTTCAATCCAATGACTTATACTAAGCTTATATACCATGTTTACATTATTGATAACTATAAACAAGCAACTAGGAGTCAAATTAAGGCAGTTACATCTTCACTTGGGCAAAAATGGCCCAAATAAGGCCTATATAATTATTACTTTGCCTATTTTCTATATTTTTAATCCAAGGAACTCATTCTTTCTCATAAAATGTCAATATTACATAGTTTTAGGTGTTTAAGGCTTGAAATCACATGAAAGGAGCATTTTATTAAGTTTTAGGACGCATTTTCACCCAAATTCAACCAAATAAGGTCTTTATACCTTCAACTTTGCCTATTTTATGAATTTCTTATCAAATGAGCTCATTCTTTCTCATAACATGTCAATATTACATATTTTAAGATGGCTAAGACTTGAAATCACATGAAAGGAGCATTTTACTAAGTTTTAGGACGCATTTTCATCCATATTCAACCAAAAAAGGCCTTTATGACTTCTACTTTGCCTATTTTTTACTTTTCTTATCAAATGAACTCATTCTTTCTCATAACATGTCAATATTACATAATTTTAGGTAGCTAAGGCTTGAAATCACATGAAAGGAGCATTTTACTAAGTTTTAGGATGCATTTTCATTCCAATTCAACCAAATAAGGCCTTTATGACTTCTACTTTGCCTATTTTTAACATTTCTTATCAAATGAACTCATTATTTCTAACAACATGTCAATATTACATATTTTTAGGTGTCTAAGGCTTGAAATCACATGAAAACAACATTTTATTAAATTTTAGGACGCATTTTCATCAAAATTTAACCAAATAAGGCCTTTATGACTTCTACTTTGCCTATTTTCTACATTTTTAATCACATGAACTCATTATTAATCATAACATGTCAATGTTACATAGTTTTAGGTTGAGAAGGCTTGAAATCACATGAAATAAGTTTTTTACTAAGTTTTAGGACGCATTTTCATCCCAATTCAACCAAATAAGGCCTTTATGGCTTCTACTTTGCCTATTTTCTACATTTCTTATCAAATGAACTCATTCTTTCTCATAACATGTCAATATTACTTAAGTTTAGGTGGCTAAATCTTGAAATCACATGAAAGGAGCATTTTACTAAGTTTTAGGATGCATTTTCATCCGTATTTAACCAAATAAGGTCTATATTTCTACTTTGCCTATTTTATGAATTTCTTATATTATAAACTTATTCTTTCTCATAACATGTCAATATTAAATAGTTTTAAGTAGCTAAGGCTTGAAATCACATGAATGAAGCATTTTACTAAGTTTTAGGACGCATTTTCATCTTAATTCAACCAAATAAGGCTTTTATGATTTCTACGTTGCCTATTTTCTACATTTCTTATCAAATGAACTCATTCTTTATCATAATATGTCAATATTACATATTAGGTGGCTGAGGCTTGAAATCACACAAAACAACATTATACTAATTTCTAGGACGCATTTTCATCCAAATTCAACAAAATAAGGCCTTTATGATTTCTACCTTGCCTATTTTCTACATTTCTTATCAAATGAACTCATTATTTTTATAACATGTCAATGTTACATAGTCTTATGTGGATAAGGCTTGAAATCACATGAAAGGATCATTTTACTAAGTTTTAGGACGCATTTTCATCCCAATTAAACCAAATAAGGCCTTTATGGCTTCTACCTTGCCTATTTTCTACATTTCTTATCAAATGAACTCGTTCTTTCTCATAACATGTCAATATTACTTATTTTTAGGTGGCTAAGTATTGAAATCACATGAAAGGAGCATTTTACTAAGTGTTAGGATGCATTTTAATCCATATTTAACCAAATAAGGTCAATATTTCTACTTTGTTTATTTTCTGAATTTCTTATAAAATAAACTCATTCTTTCTCATAACATGTCAGTATTAAATAGTTTTTGGTAGCTAAGGCTTGAAATCATATGAAGGGAGCATTTTACTAAGTTTTAGGACGCATTTTCAACCTAATTCAACCAAATAAGGCTTTTATGACTTCTACTGTTCTTATTTTCTACATTTCTTATCAAATGAACTCATTATTTCTCATAACATGTCAATATTACATATTAGGTGGCTAAGGCTTGAGATCACATGAAAACAACATTTTACTAAGTTTTAGGACGCATTTTCATCCAAATTCAACAAAATAAGGCCTTTATGACTTCTACCTTGCCTATTTTCTACATTTCTTATCAAATGAACTCATTATTTCTCATAACATGTCAATGTTACATATTCTTAAGTGGATTAGGATTGAAATCACATGAAAGGATCATTTTACTAAGTTTTAGGACGCATTTTCATCCAAAATGACCCAAATACGGCCTATATGACTTCTACTTTGCCTATTTTCTACATTTCTTATCAAATGAACTTATTCTTTTTCATAACATGTTAATATTATGTTGTTTTAGGTGGATAAGGCTTGAAATCACGTGAAAGGAGAATTTTACTAAGTTTTAGGACGCATTTTCATCCCAATATAACCAAATAAGAATTTAAAAACTTATCTCGGTCAGGTGAGATTCGTTCATGACCATCAAGTCACCCTCCATGTCGAGAAGTAGGAAGATATATAGGTTCAGCATTGGCTATATATACTCGGCCACAAAATTACCAATCTCCTCACCTATAGTCCCATGAATCACACTTTCTTTCGAGTGAGTTGGATTCCTTACTTTATTTTGCAATGTACCCATGTGTCTTTCAAAAGGATAGCACCACCTATTTAACACTGGACCGCACAACTTAATCTCACAAACCAAATGAAGAATCAGTTGCACCATTATGTCAAAAAATGAGGGTGGGAAATACATCTCAAATTTGCACAAAGTCACAACCACATCCGCCTTTAGAGCATCAAGTGCACTAGGATCAAGCACTTTGCTGCATATTGTATTGAAAAACGAACAAAGGCTTGTAATAGCTTCCCTCACTTGCTTCGATAAAATACCACGTATTGCAATCGGTAGGTATACTTGCATCATAATGTGACAATCATGGGATTTCATACTTGTCAAATTCAATTCTCCATTTAAGGATACAAATCTTATCATGTTAAATGCTTACCCTGATGGAACCTTAATGTCGTACAGACATGCACAAAACATATGTTTCTATACCCTTGAAAATGTGTAGCAAGCCGGAGGTAAATAAGCCTTTTCATCCTTGCCTTTTCCCTCATCTTTCTTCTTTGATGCATCTGTGGCCTTTCCTTTTCCCTTGCTCTTCCCCTTTCCTTTTTTCGCAACAATTTCATTTTCCTTTTTCTTTCCTTTTCTAACCCTTTCTTGAGCCCACAATTCTAGAAGAACCCCCATCTTTTTCAAATCAAATTGTGCACCCTTTCCATCCTTTGTTTTTTCCTTGAATATTCATCAGTGTTCCCACAAGAACATCACACACATTCTTCCCTATATGCATCACATCAAGACAATGCCTAACATCGTGTTCTTTCTAGTGTGGAAGCTTCCAAAAGATTGATGGTTTTTCAAAGAGAGCAGTTGAGTTCGCAGATTTTTCTGTTTTTCCAAACACCGTTCGTATACCCTTAACTCGAGTATAAACCTCCTCACCATCCAATGGCCTAGGCGCAGTCCCCTCTTCCTTTATCCCATCGAAAGCCTTTTTTTGCCTACAGTATGGGTGATCGCGCCTGAGCAACCTTCGGGTCCACACGTACACCTATTTGTGACAATTATCAAGGTGTATGCTTGGTGTATCATCAATACAAATGGAACATGCTTTTTTCCCTTTGTTCTTGTACCCAAACGAGTTGTCATATGTAGGAAAATCATTAATAGTCCACATAAGGGCTGTACGCAATGTGAACATCTCATTCTTATGAGCATAAAAAACGGAAACCCCTTCGTCCCACATCTTTCTCAAATCGTCAACAAGTGGCGCAAGATAAACATCTATGTCTACCAGGTTGTCTTGGCCCCGTTATTAGCAGCGAAAGCATTACATACTTACGTTTCATGCACAACCAAGGAGGCAAGTTGTAGATCACTAAAAGTACCGGCCATGTGTTGTGTTGGGTACTAAGAGTGCCAAATGGATTAATCCCGTTCGTGCATAACCCAAGCCTTAAATTTCTGAATTCATCACCAAATTTCCCAAACTTCATATCAATGTTCTTCTATTGCAGGGAGTCAGCTGGATGCTTCAGTAATTTGTTTTTATTTCTTCCCTCTGCACGCCACCTCAAGTTTATAGCGTCTTTTGGTGTTGAGAATTGACGCTTGAACCTTGGAATGATGGGAAGATACCACAACACCTTAACAGGAGGTCCCTTCTTGCCAGCATTGCAACTAATGCGCTTGTAGTGTGACTTCTTTTATCATGGACACTCCTCCAATTATTCATATTCATTTCGATAAAGAATACAATCATTAGGACATGCATGTATCTTCTTATACTCCAAACCAAATGGACACATGAGCTTCTTTGCATAATAGTAAGACTTAGGAATTTCATTCTAGTCAGGCAACATCTCACTTAACGCGGTCAACAAAGAAGTAAAACTAGTGTCCGTCCAACCATGCTTCGACTTAATGTTAAAAAGTGTTAGCACGACTGAGAGTTTGGAGTATTTTTTGCACCCAGGATACAAAGGCTTTTAGAAGCCTCCGATAATCAATCAAACATATCACCTTCAACACCATGCATCATCTCATCCACCTCTTCATCCTCAACCTCATCCACCTGATCATCCTCAACCTCATCCTCAGCTCCATCCTCACCATTATCAATAATATATTCATCAATCCCGTATGCCTCGTCCACATGAATCTCATCGCTTTTGTCATGCACATCTTTTCCATCAACACCCCATTGTACTCTCCTTCACTGTGCCAAATCCACAATGGTATTTAAGCCTAAACCCACGACAAATTACATGATCTCTAGTTATTTCAACACTATTGACCACCTTCATATTATAACAATCAAAACAAGGACAATAGAGGCCATCGACACCCATTCTGTGCTGATAACATGAAGCCCTCTCGCAAAACTCTTGAACCCCATGAAAGAATTCCAACGTATCACGTCTACCGTACATCCAACCACGATCCTTTTCCATTTAGTAAATCATCTCTAAATATAGCAACATATTATGAATAATGTATAATTGCTACATATATTATTTCAATCAAATTAAAGTACACACCATGCATATACCATTCGTATAGTGAAAAAATTCATGCTTCCAAGGGGTCCTAATCACTCAAACCTAACCCATCCTTGAATGTCTAATCTCACTAGTGAATTTATGTCGACTTTCCAATTTTAAGGAAAATTCGGCATCATTTCCCCCCCAATTCTCCAAGTATAGATGTAGGTAATTACTTACCCACATATGTACCCAGAGAACATGGTGAGGAAATGGTAAACCAAGATGTTCCTTAAATTTGAAAAAATAGACATATATTCACCACTTAAGTGAGAGTAAACGTTCAAGAATAGTCCTAACCGGACACTATTCAAGACTTTCTCCTAATGAGAAAGCCTTGAATGAGTATCTAGGCATATGATGATGCAAGCATTCTATATATAGTTGTATTTTTTTGTCATTAAACAGTAAACAAGTTGTAATAGCATGAAAAAAACTTTTATTAAATGGATAATGAGAAAGACACATAGCTTAGTAAATTTTATAACTCATACGAATATATCAAGTACAATAGATGTACACTTTCTAACTTTCCACTTGAGCTACATATGTAGTCTTCAAGCTAAACTTGTGCTTCACATATGAATCTATAAAAAAACAAAAAGAAACAAAAGTTAGTAATTAATTAGTACCTACATACATTGCTAAACTATAACACATCATTCATTAAACTAACAATTGCTAATCACTAATTTATTTAAAATATAGAGTATTTAATGTAATTTGACTATTTATTTACTAATTTGTAACACAATTGCTAATCATTAATTCATACAAAATTAGAAATTTTGGAAATAGTATTTTTTTTAAAGCTAAATTCAACCAAGTTTTATTTTACATACCAAAATTCAACTAACTGGCAAGGTTACTAATCTCTAATTTATTCAAAATTACCCATTTAAACCACTTAAAATTCACAAAATTGGGGTTAACTTATATTGAAACCCTAACTTTAGTTTGCTCATATTCCCAACAATTGTTCAAAATGCAAAATAAAATATAGGTAGAGAATTGAAAATAATTGTTCAAGATGCCCAAAAAATTAATATTAACCCTAGGTAGAAGACGTGAGAATATCCACCATAATTGGAGGTGGAAGGGGAGGAGAGATGGAGGGCAGAGGACGGCGGCTGCTCCTACGTAGGTGGAGCAGGCGGCTTTGGTAGATGTCGGGGCGACTCCTTTGCATGCGCTGCTGAAATCTTAATAAAGAGGGAAGAAGACTTTGTGGTGGCCGTTGGAGGACGCGGCTATGGTGGAAGGGCTTTCGATGCAGGTGGCGGTAGTGGTGGAGGGGGTTCCGGTGCGCGCAGGTGGCAGTTGTGGTGGAGGAGGGTGGTGGATTCAAGAGAAGGGAGAAATGAAAAGGAGGGAACGAGAAAGAGAAAGAAGAGTGTACGTGGGAAAATGAAAAATGAAAAGCAACGGGAAGAAAGAGAAAGAAAAGAAAGGGGCGGTTTTTTTTTAATTCGCACTGGTGCGAATAACATAAGTTCGCACCGGTTTGGTTTGAACTGGTGCGATTACTCTTTCATTAAATCCCGCCAATTTTTTTCGCACTGGTTTTTAAAAACCGGTGCGCATTTTGCGGTGCTTATTTATGTTTTTCTACTGGTGACCAGATGTAGGTGGCTTGGCAAGGCTGCAGAGGCTATTGTTGCCTTGTCGAGGCTGCTGCTGCAAGTGGCCTAGCAAAGCTGCAGCTGCTGCTCCCTTGCCGAGGCTACTGCTGCAGGTGGCCTGGCAAGGTTGAAGTTGTTGTTGCCCTGCCCTTATGCTTCTGCTGCTGTTTTGCTCTCTACTATTGTTGTTTTGCTATCGTTGGTGCTAGTTTGCTTACGCTACTGTTGTAATATTATTATAGTCGGTCTGTTTACAATGTTTAACTATGTTCTGTAACCTTTTTCTTTTGAATGAAAATTGGAATATTACAGCTTTGTATTAATGGAAATTATAAGTTAATATATATATATATATATATATATATATATATATATATATATATATATATATATACATATATATATATATATACATATATATATATATATATATATATACATATATATATATATACATATATATATATATATGTTAGTGTTTATATGTCTATTTAAATGAAAAAAATGCAAAAAAAAAAAAAAATATAAAAAAAAATATAATAATAATAATAATAATAATAATAATAATACTAATACTAATAATAATAATAATAATAATAATAATAATAATAATAATAATAATAATAATAATAATAATAATAATAATAATAATTTTGGGCATTATTTGCACCGGTTCAAACCGGTGTGAATAAATTTTTTTAAAATTTCTTCAGGCATTATTTGCACCGATTAATCGATGCGAACACGTGTTATTACCACCGATTTTGAACCGGTGCGAATAATTTCACTTATTCACACCCCTCAAATCTAAACCGGTGCAAAACCGGTGCGCATTTATATTTTTCTACTAGTGTTGACTACGATGAAGGGAGAATAAGAGCCCCAAGTGTTGCTCCTCTACTCAGTCCACATGTTAGGTTTGAACATTCACTAATGCTAGTTAATCGGGAACGATCACTTTGAACCACCATCTACGAAGAGGGGGAGGAAACCGGCCACCACACACCACTACCACATGTCACATGCACGACAAGGGAGAGGGGAGATGAGAGAGATTAGGGTTAGGGTTAGGGTTTTAATTGTTTGGTAAGTTAATCAACCAACTGATTAACCTAGGCAACTCTAATTATATATCATATATATAAATATAGTCTAAAACCAAGCCCAAAATCTCATTCTTTACTCCATGTGCCCAGCCTACAAATTCTAGGGCGTAGGTAGCACTACATGCACCCCCGTTTTTCTTCATAATGACGTCATCTAATATATTTTCGGTTTTCGAATCACATATAATTAAAATATTCATTTTTGTAAATATAAATGTTCAATTTTGCATCATTAAATGTTCAATCTTGTTTATATGGCCGTAAAAAGCGAAATCCAATCCAAACCGAATTATTACTTCAGAATGGATCCAAACTTTAATTCGGATCGGTTCGGTTAGAAATATTTTAGAAAATTTGGATTTTCGGATCGGATTGGATTGACTTTGTTTGGATCAAAAAAAACCGAATTAACCGAAATATGAAACCATACATTTACAAATAATGATTGTAAATATTAATCATGTAAATTTATGTTTATAATTACATTAATATAAATTAGGTAAAACTATGTTTTCAATACTTGTATTAATAATGTACAATTATGTTTTCAAAACTAAAATTTTTAAAATTGCATTTTAATTTTTACAATTACTTTAATTTAGGCTCTTAAAATTTGCAATGAATTATAATTCGGATTAGATCTGATTGGATTGATGTAAAATCCGGATCGAGTTGGATTTGAAAATCAAAAACCGAATTTTATTTTGGATCGTATAGGATTTGGCCAAAATCCAAACCGAAAACCAAATAGATATCCCTTTTTGTTTGCTTTAATTTTAACCTCTTAATTTGGTCGCAGTTCTCATTTGAACACACAGGCACACGCGCGCGGACACACACACACACACACACACACGCATATATATATATATATATATATATATATATATATATATATATATATATATATATATATATATATATATATATATATATATATGTATATACTACCTCCGTTTCTGAAAGTTCGACTCACTTACTATTCATAGGGTCAAAATTAAATAACTTTGACCACATTTAATGACTTATACAATATAAATAAATTAGCATATTTTGATCTTATTATATTCCCCTTGTTTCGGGGTTTTCTGAGGTGTCCTGTGGGAGAGTTACAGCACCAAGTATGCACGCCTGACTTCTGTACCTACAAAACCACGAAACTCCGGTTGGGTGGAATTCCGCCTCTGAAGATCAAGTTAGTATGATTCCGGATGAGATCACGTGCGGAAAGTAAATGGGTATTTCTCTCTGATTCAGGGAGATTCCGCAATTAATATTGCTCGGGTTTTGTGTGTGTATTTATAAATGACAATATATGAGGATGATTCCTCTATTTATAGCAGATGAGAATCTGCTCCCCATTGGGGATACAATGCCACGTGGAAGCCATTGGTTGGATGCCCTTGGTGCTATAAGAGGGTGACACGTGTCAGGCCCTCATTGAGCCACGTGTCTAGAGTAATTTTTACCCTGAACATTTGCCCCTCATAGGTGCTGACATGGCTGTGCCACGTGGCGCTTGTGACAAGTGTCACCAGGCAGGAGGGCGACAGTTCGCCTCCTTCCCTCTATTTTTCAAATTTCAAACTAAGGGGGAGGAGAAGGTGACGGTTCACCTTATGAGATTTCCTATAAATAGGAACCTCCCTCCTTTCATTCCTCACTTTGCCATTTTTGAGAGAAATTCCTTGAGAGAAAAAGAGAGAGATCCTGACCCCGCCTGCTTGCTCTTGCAAACAGCCTTCAACCTCAATATATCCGGATACCGTTTGAGTGTCTTGTTGCCTGTCTCACTAACGTATCCTCTTGAATTAGTCAGTTTCTTTATTTGGATGTTTGGTAAGGTTGCAGTCGACCTTTGCCATCTGGAGCTTCTTTAAGCAATTTTTATGATGAATTGCATCTATTTAGAATCTTAGCCGGTTTAAACCGTCTGAGGTATCTTCAAGCGACCTCATTGGTGAGTTGCATTCAATAGACCCTCAGCCGGTTGACACCATCTGGGGTATCTTCAAGAAATCTCATTAGTGAGTTGCATTCGTTAGACCCTCAGCCGGTTTACACCGTCTAGGGTATCTTCAAGCAATCTCATTGGTGAGTGGCATTCATTAGACCCTCAGCCGATTTACACCGTCTGGGGTATCTTCAAGCAATCTCATTGGTGAGTTGCATTCATTAGACCCTCAGCCGGTTTACACTACACTAAAAATAATATTAAGCTAACATATATATAAATACATTATAATTATTCACTAAACTAAGAATTTTAGGGTTTACTAAGTCTGTAACCTGTAGATCTGCACTTTTATTGACAATCAAACCAAGTAATGTTACAACTCCTACAAATAATTAAAATTAAAACTTAATTAGGGCTTATGTTTTCAATTTTTATTAAAAAAAAAGGCCGCGAGTATTACCGGGGCTGCAGAACTGCGGGAGGCCTTGGAGTCACAAGGGGCGGCGGACACCGGCCGGTGGTTGTGGTGGAATGCCGGAGGTGGCTGTTGAAAAAAGGGGTGGTTATTAGCTTAGGTTTTTTCAAAAAAAAAAAAAAATTAACAACACTTACAAAGGTAGAACTACGGCGAAGTTCCGGCGGAGGTGCGGTGGTCGGTCCCCGGCGACTTCGTCTTCCTCTTCCTCTTTCTCCCTTTCTCTCTCTTCCTCTTCCTCTTACTCTTTCCCTCCTCTTTCTCGCGTCCTCTTTCTCCCTTTCGCTCTCTCTCTCTTCCTCTTCCACTTTCTCCCTTCCGCTCTCTCTCTCTTCCTCTTCCTCTTTCTTCCTTTCTCTCTCTTCCTCTTCCTCTTCCTCTGTCTCCCTCTCCCTTTCTCTCTCCGCGTTTTTTGGTTGACGTTCAGATCTGTAAAACGCTTCCTTTTTTTTAATTGTTTTTACCTTCCGTTGGAATTTATTCCCTCGGAATATTCAGAGTCCAACGGAATTTTCCGTCGGAAACTGAATATTCCGAGGGAATAAATTCCGTCGGAAGGTTTTCGCGGGAATATTTCGTCAAAATATTCATATTCCGAGGGAAATATAATTCGTCGGAAAGTTTCCGACGGAATATTCCGTCGGTAGGTAAGCTTACCGACGGATTTTTCCTACGAATTCAGTTTCCGCCGAAATTTTTTAAATTTGCGCGAGAATTAAAGTCCGTCGGAAGCATTCCCTCGGAAATAAGCCTATTTCTAGTAGTGGTCTGGGGTATCTTCAAGCAATCTCATTGGTGAGTTGCGTTCATTAGACCCTCAGTCGGTTTACACCGTCTGGGGTATCTTTGGACCAGCCTCGTACATTTTTTCTTCATATGTTGGCAATAAAAGTCTCAGTCGGTTCATGCCGTCTGGGGGGTCCTTGGACAACCTCATAAAAAACCCAAACTGCTTATTCTGCATAACTACCATAGCCGGTTTTTTCCGCCTGTGGTATCTTTGGGCAACATTGGTAATTGACCTTGTTTCTTTTGCCAATTTGCAGCTTGCTCAAAGTGATACCGCTTGGGGTATCTTTGGCCAAAAATCTTACGCCTCTTTTCAACAAACTTCTTTCAATCTTCAAGGTAACGTCTCAGTTCCCTGCTTTTTTGAAGGTTCTTCATTTTTTTAAATCTTCCGGTTGTATACATTTTATAATAATGACCTCACCCATCCCACACACGACACACCACAATATAGAGGTCAGTCGGTCTCCTGGTACGGCTGAGTCTAGGACTGGGGGTGCCGCCTCTGGGTATTGGGAGTCTCCTTGTTCATCTCCAAAACCGACCGTCTCTGTCTCTGTGTAGGACGCAATGGCTCGAACTAGAAAGACTGCCTTCGATCTAGAGTACAGAGGAGAAAACTCTGGAGAGTTGCCGCTTGACCCTAATCAGGCAGAGATGACAAGGGGGACACCGCATGGCACACCAAGCACTCCCAGTGACGGGATTTTTGGAATGGATCAGGGAGGCGATGAAGTTACCGCCTCTCCATCTAGAGTCGAGGTGGAAAACCCAGCAGAGAATGCAGGTGATGGTGAGACCGCCTCTTCATCCGGCTTAGAACAAGGCGGCAGTAGCAGCAGCCTCTTAACTCCGGATGCTGATAGTGAGGCGGAGGAAAGGCCTACTTGGAACAATAAAGGTGACCCCTTCCTCATTGCCGTCTCAGCCAAGGATAGGGCCAGCATGGCTAGTAATTTAGAGGATTTTGTAAAAATTCGACCTCTGGGAGAGGATTGGTGAATAATTGTGCTGCCTGAGATGGGCACTATAGTCTGGGAGGATGAGCAGCCAAATGCAGACGGGTATTTCGGCTGCTATGAAGCGGCATTTTTGGCTGGTCTCCGCTTCCCTCTACATAATACAATCAAGGCCATTCTTCGAGGGTATGGCCTGGGTATCCAGCAGTTAACCCTTAATTCATGGGTTAACACCTTGGGCTACATAGCCGCCTGCGAGATACAGGACCTCAACCAAGGCTGGGAGGCCTTTGCTCACATGCATTACTTGAGCAGAAGCCAAGGCGGTTGGAGAGCCTGGTAGACATTGACTACCTTGTAGGGTTTCGTAGTGACCCGACACTACGCGGAAGGAAATCCACCAAGACCCGCCCCTTAATTAAAACAATTAACAAGCATATTAAACTTAATCAAACAAGATTAAGAACAAGAATTATACCTTTGATGCGTGCTTCGCTCCAAAAGAGCTCTTACTTCAAAATCCCGAAAACACGAGATCTCTGATGGATCGTACCCTCGA
Source organism: Chenopodium quinoa (assembly GCF_001683475.1). Taxonomy (NCBI): domain Eukaryota; kingdom Viridiplantae; phylum Streptophyta; class Magnoliopsida; order Caryophyllales; family Amaranthaceae; genus Chenopodium; species Chenopodium quinoa. The sequence goes on from NW_018744469.1 coordinate 712,416, forward strand.
CCCGACCCGAGCGTCCTAAGTCTTGAAGGTTAGTCAAGTCCCGGACAAAATAACTATGAGTTTTACGAATCAAAGGTTTACTCTTTCTTAGAGTTGCCTTTTTAATTCCACTCAAGGTTGTATTCTCAAAATCCTAACCAAGTGGGTATTTGTAGAGAATGGGGACTTGAAACCCCTTTTCATGATCAATGTGGGATCATGTGCAATTGCAATAATTTATTTAATTCTAAAATAAATAATTAGACAAAAGCAATCACAAGGCAACAAGTGGCAAGAGGAGAGAATGGGTTAGGTGAGGACCATAGCCCATGGGGGGACCATTGCCTTGCTCCCCAAGGGAAGCCTAGGCGCACCATGGTGTGCTAGGGCTGCGATAGTGCCCACCACACCATGGTGCGCCTAGGCTTGCGATGAGCTAGCCTAGCCTAGCTACGGCTACGCTCATACTTGTTTCTTGTGATTTTGCGACACTCGGTCTCGACGCCCTAGGCTCGATATCCGACGTCTGTATTCGTAAAACTCTGCTGACTCATTAAATCCTTTCGGATTAATTTGTCGTCCCGGATCGGTGATTCGATTGGGTTCGACCCGAAGGGTTCAGTTAAGATTAAGCTGTAACATCAATTGCACATTGATATTACTGATTGGAAGCGGCCTTCACCTAGACATTCCGATCACTTGACCTTACTGAAGAATTAGCTCCGTAATAATTCTGAACCCTCTATCGGAAGAATACACTTGTTGGAAGGACACCATTCCTTTCATACCTATCCCGAGTACCTGATGACTCTAGACAAACTGTCTAAGTGGTCGGACTAGAAGAATAAGTTTTATTTGGTCTCTACTCCCACCAAGGAGGAAAACCGGGAGTATAGGACATACAACCAGAAGCCGGACCTCCTGGGTGATAAGTGCAAAAAGCCTCGTGTCCCGGATGAGGATTACGAGAGAATAAAATCGAGTTTTAAATTCTTTGAACAGACCACAACCACCCCCTCCAATGGGGAGATAATAAGCGTACCTGGAAATTGGGTGCCAAAGCACGAGTTTCTTCGTGACGAGGCGTTCTTATCCATCTGTAAGCTTAGCACTTAGTTTGATAAACATAGGTCACATTAGCGTTTGACCCTATTTTTTCTGTTTGTAATGATTTATTTTTTACCATTCTTCTAACCGGGTGGGTTCTTTTCTGCAGTGCGTGGCTTAGCTATGTTGCCTGCTGACAAAACGCCGGCTAAGTCCGCCGCTGAAGTCCGCAAGGCTAATGCGGAGAAAAAGCTTGCTGCCTAGGCGGCAAAGAATAAGGTATTTTGCTTTCCCCCCCTTTTTTCCTTCAATTTCCGTTTGACTTGTTTGCCGGCTGACCTTTTTGTGTGTTGTTTCAGGATGGGGGCAAGGTGCCCCGCTCCATCTCAAAGCTGATAAGGCCTCGGCCTGGCGAGGAGCCTCTAATCCAAAATAAAGCGAGGAAGACTTCCTCCCTAACAGTACCCAGCCGGCTGACGGTTGGGGGTAAGTCTGTCAAAAACCTCGGCTTGGGGTTTGATATGTCTACCAAGCAACCGGATGTCCCAGAAAAGGAAGTTGCGCCGCCTAGGGCATCTGGCGCCTCTGTACCGGCTGAGGGCAGTCGCAACCCTCTGCCAGCATCCCTAGGTACTACTGACCCCTTCAACCCCTCTTTGCTTCGCAAGCCTATGCGGGTCAAGTCGCACTCCCAGCTCCAGCCAGAAGACTCTTTTGGCAGCCGGCAGTCAATAGGAGGGAAGTATGTTGCCTTCTCACCATCTTTTTCTGGTGCAGATCTATCCCCTCGCTGGCCGGATCTTCAGCCATACGCTCGGGCCATGCTGAAGGCGGTCCCGAAAGAGGAGAAGGAGGTGATCCGTGGGATCAACACCTTCAATGCCGACCGCGTTATGGCCGGCTTGGCTGATGTATATTCTTCAACCTTAATCGTTCATTCTCTTTAAGGTATTATGCCGTCTAACACCTCTTAACACCGTTTGGGTTTTTGCAGTCAATGCTGCGCGTGGAGGGGCTCAAGAAAGCCTATGCCTGCAAATGTGAGGAGGTATGACGGGCGAAATGGGATGTGTCTGACGCTCATAACGTTGCCCAGCATTCCATGATTATGCATGAATTGAAAACTAAAAGCATAATCATGCAACATGAGGATTCCATCAAGGCGCTCCAGAAGGCGCTCATTGAGGCCGGCATCAAGCTCCACAATCTCCAGGCGGAGAAGGAGAATGCCGAGGCGGAGGCGAAGAAGGCGTCGGATTTAGCTAAGCTCTTGGAGCTTGCCAAGAAGGAGAATTCGACGCTCCTGGCTAACAACTTCCGTCTGAAGAAGGAGGCAGCTGCTGCCAGCCAGAACTTCCAGACCACGCTGGAAGCTGAACAGAGCCGGCTCATTGAAGAGAATGAGCTAGACTGCGCCAACAGAATGCAATTGGCCTGATCCCTGATGCATCCAGACACGGAGTACGCCGTTTGGGCGCTCGCCTACAAATACGCGGATATTGTCATTGAGGCGCAAGAATCAAACCAGCCGGCTCCGGAGCCTTATGAGGAGTGGGATAAAAAGAAGATCGAAGCCATGCAGGCGGAGATCGAATCAAAGGGGGGAGAGAACCAGGATGAAAATCAAGAGATAGTCCCTCCTACTCCAGAAACCGCCTCCAAGGATCCGGCTGAGCCTCAACCTTAAGCTCTTTGTCTTCTCCGGCCTGCAAGCCGTGTATTTTAATGTATGTTTCACCGGACGAGGGGTCCGGTTAACACTTGAACAAATTTTATGATGTTAAGTTTATATACATATGCCGACTGAGTCGGTTTTCATTGCAACCCTTGTTCAAATTTCTTCGTTTTTTGCAACCCTTATTCAAATTTATTCGTTTTTTGCAACTTATTGAATTTATGCTATTTTACATATGTTGTTAATATTGTCTGATATTGCCGGATGTGTTGGCTATGTCTGCCCCTGGGCGGGTGGTTGTTTAGTGCTAACACTAAGCAGGTAGTCGCCCATAATTATCCGGATCAATATATAACCGAATTTCCTGGCTGAGTTCAAGCGGATTAGGATCAGATGCATGCTAAGGCTCCAATTGCCGCCTGAATTGTGTTGGGGTGATAGACAAAAATCGGGGTCTATGTGACCCTTTGCATGGGGAGTCGGGGTCGGCTGGGGTGCCTTCGGGCAAAGGCCGGCTGACGACAGCAGTCTACTTTACCACCTGTATTGCCTTAGAGCAATGAGCGGTTGTGACTTGAAATGTAATCTTCCCAGCTGGGTTACCTTGAGGTAATAGCCAGTTAAAATTTTTCGATATTACTTGGAAGTCGGATAGTTTTGAAGTCGACTAATGGGCGCGGTAGCTGGCTGGGGTGCTTTTGGGCAACAGTCGGCTGCCCAACAAGATTTAATTTACCGCTTGTATTGCCTTTGGGAAATAATCGGTTCTAACTTGTTTGCAATAGGTCAATCGAACGACCATAAATTTAACCTAGCCGATTAAGACCGTCCAAGTTTTTTACGCTTAGAACAATGTACCACCCGGAAGGGAGATGTTCTCTTTGACAAATTCACCCGGATGGGCGTCGCCGGATGCCTGCTCATGGTTAAAGCAGGCGGTTTAAATATGTTGGCTTGGTGCCTTGAAACGGCTAAGTTAGGTACTTAGCATTTTGGTTTTAGTTTAGGCAAACGGATGCCCGGTTGTGCATTGCACAAGTAGGTTTTAGTGGATGCCCGGCTGTGCATCGCACAGGGGACTAAGAAGATGCTCGGATGTGTTGTTCACATTGGGACTTTGATACACAAAAAGAAATTGAAATAAAGTATTACTCTCATTCATTTACATTATTTACAAAGAATGATTACATCTCCTTAGAAGAAGTAGTACTTTTTCAAGTTATCTACGTTCAAGGTTCTGGCTAACTGCCTGCCGTCTGGAGTTTCCAGGCGGTAGGTGCAGCCTCTAACTTCATTCAAAAATCCGGTAGGGGCCTTCCCAGTTGGGGGTTAGCTTTCCCTGCTCATTTGCCCTACCGGTTGCTTTCATTTTTCGTAGCAAAAAGTCCCCAACTTTGAGGGGCTGCTTATGTACTCTTTTGTTGTACGCCCTTGTCATTCTCAGACGGTATATCTCATGACGCAAGGCGGCGTTGCCCCTGCATTCTGGGAGTGAATCCAATGCAAGACGCATTGCCTCCTAGTTAACCTCTTCATCATAGAGCATGACTCGGAGTGTTGGCTCATAACTTTCAATTGGCAAGACGGCTTCAGTGCCATATGTCATGAGAAATGGGGTTTCACCGGTTGCCCCCTTTTTAGTTGTTCTGATTGCCCAAAGGACATGAGGTAACTCGTCCGCCCAAAGACAACCGGCTCTTTCAATATTCTTTTTTATGCCGTCTGAGATGAGTTTGTTGAAGGCTTTAATTTGGCTGTTTGCTTGGGGCCGGCCAACAGATGCAAAGCAATGCGAGATCCCCTGATCTCCCAACCAATCCTTGCGGGCAGACGTTTCAAACTAAGGACCGTTGTCAAAAACTATAGACATAGGCACCCCAAACCGGGTGATGATGTTTCCTCCAAATGATGGAGATAACGTCCTTCGTCTTAATGCCTTTGACCGCCTCGGCCTCAACCCACTTAGTGAAGTAATCTACAGCCACCAGAATGTATCTTCTGCTGCCTGTGGCAAGCGTATAAGGACCCAAGATGTCCATGCCCCATTTTGCAAAGGGAACTTCGCTGTAGATAGCCGTCAGATCTGTTAGCGGATTGTATATGAGTCGGCCAAACTTCTGAAACTTGTCACACTTCTTCACTAAGTCCATGGCGTCTGCCTCAAGAGTAGGCCAAAAGTAGCCTTACCGACTGGCTCTCTTATCTAGAGTCCTGGCGCCTATTGTAGGGTTTCATAGTGACCCGACACTACGCGGAAGGAAACCCACCAAGACCTGCCCCTTAATTAAAGCAATTAAACAAGCATAAAAAACTTAATCTAACAAGATTAAGGATAAGAATTATACCTTTGACGCGTGCTTCGCTCCCAAGGAGCTCTTACTTCAAAATCTCGAAAAGACGAGACCTCCGACGGATCGTACCCTCGATCCGACCCGAGCGTCCTAAGTCTTGAAGGTTAGTCAAGACCCGGACAAAATAACTATGAGTTTTACGAATCAAAGGTTTACTCTTTTCTAGAGTTGCCTTTTTAATTCCACTCAAGGTTGTGTCAAATCCCAATACCAAGCTTGGTATTTATAGGGAAATGACCCCTTGATATTTCATCCTCCACTAATGTGGGAGAATGAATTTTGCTAATTAATTTATTTCTAAAATAAATCAATCAACAAATGCAATCACAATTCGACAAGTGTCAAAGAGGGAGAGAGTGTTAGGTGAGGACCATGGAGAGGTGGGGGGGACCAATCCCTTGCTCCCAAGGCTTTCCCAAAGCCTTGGTCCCCACTCTCCTCATAAACCGCCTCACCCTAGCATACTGCCCAGCTGCCAGCTGGCTGTGCCAGCTCGCCTAGCATGCTAGCACAAGCCCAGCAGCATCGCTGATGCTCGCAGGTGCGTGCTGGCGCTGGTGCTGGCTGGTGCGTGCTGGTGCTGGCGCTGGCGCGTGCTGGCGCTGCTGCCAGCATCCCTCGCATGCTGGCCTCTTGCCACGCACCGCACTCCTACACCATGCGCACCACACATCTCTCTCCCACACAATGCCTAGCATGCGTGCTGCTAGCGAGCCACGCATGCTTGGCTTGACGTTGCTTGCTAGCTTCCCAGCCCCTCGCACACACTCTCACACTCCCTCACGCATCAGCCTCGGCACTGCGCACTATGCACGCACATGCCTCGCCCAGGCACCACGCACCACGTATGCGCCAGTGCCTAGCACTAGCTATGCTTGGTGCGTGTGGTCCTGCCATGCGCCCAACACTATGCCAGGGCTGCTATGGCATTAGGCCATCCTAGGGCACGCATGGTGCGCCTAGTGATGCTGCCTGGGTTGCGATGGCGCCCAGCCATCCTAGGCCACGCATGGTGCGCCTAGTGATGCGTATAGGCCCTGCGATGGGCTGCTGGCTTGCGATGGTGCCTAGCATCATGCTAGGGCTGCGACAGCGCCTAGGCATGATGCTAGGGTTGTGCTGGCGCGCCTGGTGCTAGCGACAGCCAGCCATGGTTCCTAGCCATCATGCTAAGGCTGCCATGGCGCGCCTAGTGACTATGATGAGCTAGCCTAGCCTAGCTATGGCTACGCTCATGCTTGTCGATTGTGATTTTGCGACGCTCGGTCTCGACGCCCTAGGCTCGACTTCTGACGTCTGTATTCGTAAAACTCTGTCGACTCATTAAATCCTTTCGGATTAATTCGACGTCTCGGATCGAAGATTCGATTGGGTTCGACCCGAAGGGTTCAATTAAGATTAAGCTGTAATATCAATTGTACCTTGATATTACTGATCGGAAGCGGCCTCCACCTAGGCATTCCGATCACTTGACCTTACTGAAGAATTACCTCTGTAATATTTCTGAACCCTCTATCGGAATAATACACTTGTTGGAAGGACACCATTCCTTTCAATCTCCCACTTGTCCTTCCGGACAAGTGTGCATATTGTGTATAGCTTATTTCCTTTGTCACTTAATGTTTCTTCGTGAACTATAAGGTAAGATTCTTTGTCATCCTTATTACGTTCAAAAGTGTTTCTCGATCTCCGAGTTCGACTGTCAAATAAGCAGATGATTTCTAAAATCCATCTGAGCATGGCCATGCATTTTACAGTCTCACTCTTCGAGCGGCCTTTTAAACAACAAAACATTTTCCCTATTGTTAGTAGGGGGACAATCCTAGTCTTGTATTGTAAGTTCTTCTTACTAAGAGGACATAGACTCCCGAGTTTTCCCGTTATGATCCCCAGTTACGGCAGACGTTAGGAAACATCAAAGAGCCTAGTACTCAAACAAGAAAACTTCATAGTACTCATGGTCTGAGGAAATAAGTTCCGATAGCCATAATGAGAAATGTACTTATGACAAAATTTAATTTTCTTAAAGTACTCTCATAGGTCTTATCCAGTACAGTTCTAAACTGTACATGTGCAAATGATTTATGACTGTCACGTCCTCGCAGCACAAGAAACGGTGCTGTAAATCATACTACACACTAATCTATTGCGGTCATCAATCGTCCATCTGTTAGACGACCTTGATTAGGGATACTTTTCGATTTAATATTCAATGTTCACTTAACAGGTGTTTCTTTATCTAAGACATGGTCTTGATACCCTGTTTTGAATATTTCCGTAAATCGAATGGACTCATTATTTAATTCTAAACCACAATTAAATAGTAATGGAGTGAATGATAATTTTGCACAAAAATTAATTACTCCATTAATGAATGGTTTTAGTACAGTGTCTTACATTAAATCAACCCTGTTTAATTAAAACACTTGTACATGAAATATCAAAGCCAGTCTCCAACATGCTTGATTCCCATTGCCTCAACGTGTTTGTTGTGTTTCACTTGAGGCAAAGGTTTAGTCAAAGGATCGGCCACATTATTATCCGTGCCGATCTTACAAATTCTGATTTCACCTTCGAATTTCCATTCCCTTATCATGTGAAATCGTCTTTGCACGTGTTTGACCTTCTGGTGTTCTCTCGGCTCTCTGGCCTGAGCGATAGCTCCATTATTATCACAATAAAGGTCTATCGGTCCCTTGATTGAGGGTACAACACCAAGTTCACTGATGAACTTGCGAATCCAAACAGCTTCCTTGGCAGCTTCCAAAGTGGCCAAGTACTCGGCTTCAGTTGTAGAGTCTGCGGTGGTGCTCTGCTTGGCACTCTTCCAGCTGAACGCTCCTCCATTCAGACAGAATACATATCCCGACTGTGACTTGAAGTCGTCTCTGTCAGTCTGGAAGGTAGCGTCGCTGTAACCTTCAACAACCAGTTCTTTGTGGCCTCTATATACCAGGAATTTATCCTTGTTCCTTTTCAGGTACTTAAGGATGTTTTTTGGCCGCAGTCCAATGCGCCTCTCCTGGGTCCGATTGGTATCGACTCGTTGCACTCAGGGCATACGATACATCCGGCCTTGTACATATCATGGCATACATGATCGATCCGATTAGCGAAGTATATGGGATCTGATTCATTCTTTCTCGCTCAACAGGTGTATGCGGACACTGTTTCTTGCTGAGAGTTATGCCATGGGACATGGGTAAATGCCATCTTTTGGCATTTTCCATGTTGAATCGAGCCAGTGCCTTATCAATGTAAGTACTTTGGCTTAATCCAATCATCCTCTTAGATCTATCCTTGTAGATCTTGATGCCCAATATGTAATGTGCCTCTCCTAAGTCCTTCATTGAAAAGCACTTTCCCAACCAGCCCTTTACGGACTCCAATAATTTTATGTTGTTTCCAATGAGCAGTATGTCATCTACATACAAGACTAGGAATGCAATATCACTCCCACTGACCTTCTTGTATACACAAGACTCATTTGGATTCTTGATAAAACCAAACTTGCTAATGGCTTCATCAAATCGCAGATTCCAACTTCAGCTGGCTTGCTTTAGTGCATAAATGGACTTCTTCAACTTGCAAACCTTTCCAGCGTTGCCTGGATCGACAAAACCCTCTGGCTGTGTCATATACACAGTTTCTTCCAAAATCCCATTAAGGCAGGCGGTTTTGACATCCATCTGCCATATTTCGTAATCGTAATATGCAGCAATCGCTAGGATAATCCGGACGGACTTTAGCATTGCAACTGGTGAAAAAGTTTCATCATAGTCAATCCCGTGGACTTGTATATAGCCTTTTGCCACCAGTCTAGCTTTGTATACCGATACATTTCCATCTTTGTCTGTCTTCACTTTGAAGATCCATTTGCAACCAATGGGTGTATAACCCTCGGGCAAATTCACCAAGTCCTAGACTTGATTTTCAGACATGGAGTCCATCTCGGATTTTATGGCCTCTTGCCATTTTGCAGAGTCGAGGCTCGTCATAGCTTGCTTGTATGTCGCCGGCTCATCACCATCCATAACTAGGATGTCCTGATCATCAGTTAAGACAATACCGAGGTATTTGTCTGGTTGAGATCTTTGCCGTTGCAACCTACGTAGGGTAATTGGTTGAGCATTTACATTGTCTGTTTGACTCTGACCAATCTTCTCAGATGCTTCCAAAGTATCTAGATTGTCAGTTTTGTCAGGTTGACATTGTTGCTCGTCCTCTCGAACTTCGTCGAGTTCAATTTTCCTCCCACTTGTCATTTTGGAAAGGTGATCCTTCTCCAAAAAGACACCATCACGAGCAACAAATTCTTTGTTCTCGGATTTATTGTAGAAGTAATACCCTTTGGTTTCTTTTGGATATCCCACAAAGAAACACTTATCCAATTTGGGGTGAAGTTTGTCCGAAATTAATCGCTTGACATATGCTTCGCATCCCCAAATCTTGAGAAAAGACAACCTGGGAGGTTTCTTAGTCCATAATTCATATGGAGTCTTTTCAACAGCTTTTGACGGAGCTCTATTCAGTGTTAGTGCTTCTGTTTGTAGCGCATGTCCCCAAAACAAGATAGGGAGTTCACTAAGACCCATCATTGACCGAACCATGTCTAACAAGGTCCGATTCCTCCGTTCGGACACTCCGTTCCATTGAGGAGTTCCAGGAGGTGTCAACTCTGAAAGAATGCCACATTCTTTCAAGTGATCGTCGAATTCATGGCTCAAATATTCGCCACCTCGATCCAATCGAAGTGCTTTAATTTTCTTGCCAAGTTGATTTTCAACCTCTTTCTGAAATTCTTTGAACTTTTCAAAGGATTCAGATTTATTCGACATTAAGTAGATATATCCATATCTACTATAATCGTCGGTGAAGGTGATGAAATATCGGTAACCTTGCCTTGCGGGTGTGCTCATAGGTCCACATACATCCGTGTGTATTAGACCTAATAAGTCACTTGCCCTTTCTCTCAACTTGGAGAATGGCTGTTTGATCATCTTTCCTAATAAGCATCCTTCGCAATTTTCAAATGACTCTAAGTCAAATGAGTCAAGAACACCTTCTTGAAGAAGTTTCTTGATGCGTTTGATGTTAATGTGGCCAAGACGACAATGCCACAATTAGGTTTGATTCGACTCGATGTTCTTAGCTCTTTTGGCAGTATTCTCAATGTTATAGACCTGTTTGTCTAGTGACAGCACATAAAGACCATTTTCTGAATGTGCCTTTCCATATAAAACATTTTCAAAATATATAAAACAACTATTGTTTTTGATTCGAAATTCGAATCCTTTGGCGTCCAACGCCGATATTGAAATAATGTTTTTAGTCACTCTAGGAACATGATAAAAATTTTCAAGTTCCATGGGCAAAGACAAACTAAGAGTTCCAACGGAGACGGCAGACATCCTTGCTCCGTTGCCGACCCGAAGCTCGACCTCTCCTTTCTCTAGCCTCCTACTTATCCTTAGTCCCTGAGCATTTGAACAAAGGTGTGAGCCACATCCGGTATCTAACACCCATGATGTTTTGCTAGCGAAGTTTAAGTCTATAACGAAAATACCTGATGAAGAAGCAACGTTTCCGTTCTTCTTATCTTCCTTGAATTTGAGGCAGTCCTTTTTCCAATGTCCCTTCTTCTTGCAGTAGAAACATTCGGAATCTGACTTAGAAGAAGCTGCCTTCTTGTCCTTGTTGCCCTTGGCAAACTTTGACTTAGGCGGGAATTTCTTCTTTTTCCCTTTAAAGCTCTTCTTTTTGCCCGCACGTTTGAACGGCTTGCCCTTCCTCACCATGAGCATGTCATGCTTGCCCTCATCCTTGAGGGTTTGCTCGGCTTGCTTCAACATACCATGAAGCTCGGTGAGGGTTTTCTCCATACTATGCATGTTATAGTTCATCTTGAACTGATCATAGCCTTTATGAAGGGAGTGGAGAATGATGCCAATTGCCATTTCAGTTGAATACCCAGCATCTAGCCTTTCCATGTTTTCAAATAATCCAATCATTTTGAGAACATGTGGGCTGACTGGCTCTCCTTTCTTGAGCTTGCTCTCAAGGATCTGCCTGTGGGTTTCGAACCTTTCAGTTTGGGCCTGCTCTTGGAACATATTCTGAAGCTCAGAAATGATCTCAAAAGCTGTCTCCTTTTCAAAGAAAGTCTTTTGAAGGTCCGGAGACATTGTGGCCAACATGATGCATTTGACATCCCGATTGGCACTATGCCATCGGTTAAGGGCTGCCTGAGTGACCTCCTCATTGGGAGCGTCGGGCATTTCCTCATCAAGGACGTAATCCTTTTGCTCCTGCATTAGCACAATGCGGAGATTTCTTTGCCAATCAAGAAAGTTTGGCCCGCTCAACTTCTCCTTGTCGAGAATTGAGCGCAAAGAGAATTGGTTGTTGTTTGTGTTACTTGCAGACATGATTTCTACAATTGAAAGAATTTGAAATGAAAAACCATTCATACATCAATAAGTTGAAATTTAAAGCGTTCATGCACTTATTCACACTTATTGAACATTTTATCCACGCATTTTAAGATTATCCCTTATGGGCGAGAATAAAATGATTCCGAGATCCCAAAGATCAAGAAATGGATAAGCATGCTTTGGCTTGTCTTAACCATTAAATATCTTAAGGTAAGCAATCCAATTGCTAATAGCTCCAAGCTACTCTCAGTTTGATAAAATGTCGCATCTAATGCATACTTGACATTTTATCTCTTTTGCCACGACATCTAAGGACTCCTTACTGATATCGTTGAGCTTAACCAAGACAACTTGTATACCTAGTATACCTTACGTTCCTAGGGAAGTAGTGATGCCTCGCTTTGGCGTAATCCATCACGTACGCGCATTAGTTCGGTAAGTGTTGTCCTTGGAATGGAAAATTTTAGCTCAATATTATTAAGGGACCTAGGGTTTCTATGTTGGTTGATTTAAGTGAACTTAACTAATCATCGCAACATCATAGAAATCCTAGACATGCATCTAGAAATCATATATATAACAATATATAAGGCATAAAATAGATGCATTTGGCAACTAGCATGACCCCTTGAAATCTTCAATTTCCATGGGTCTTCATCTTGGCTCGTCTTCGTCGAAACGCCGTCTTGAGACTTCTTGGCCAAAATGAAATAAAAGAAGCTATCTAGAACAACTAAGATTAATCTAAATAGTACAAAAATACTTAACGGTTCGCAGGCCGTATTTAGATTTACAAAAATACATAACGGAACGCAGTCCGTATTTTCTATCCTAGTCGGGCCCCACTAGTTGCCATTTTCAAACAACCTGTTTTGAAAGCAATTTTTCATTCACCCGTTCACTATTTGTGAACGGCCCATGCAATTTTACGAAATACATAATTAAACACGCAAAACTAGTAACTAACTTAGGTCGTTAATCCAATTAACGCGCCTAATTAAAACTAGTCAAAGTGGTTTAATCCATTATTTCTAAACGCAAAATGCTAACGCATTTAATTAAGCTCCCACTAAATTCCGCATCCGTACTTAATTAATCCGATTAATTAAGTCGGCATAACCCGTAATTGTGTCAAAATTTTGCAAAATCAAAATCGAGGTTTTTAGCCTCGTTAAAATAAATAATTAAAATTATTAACATGAAAAATTGCAAAATCATAACTCAATGTTAAGCAAAATCACCCAACAAAGCCCTTGGTGGGTGCGCACCATGGCTGCTAGGCAGCCCATGGCATGGCGCCATGGTGCGTGGTTGAGGCCTGATGTGCCTAGCCAAGCAGCGCCTCAAGCCCCAGCTGCCAGGCAGCATGCTTCGCATTCTTGCTAGCACGCTGGTGCCTGCGAGCATCTGTCCTGCTGGGCAGGCGCATCATGATGCTCGTGGTGCACTGGCTGATGCTTGCTGCCCAGCAGCTTGCTTCGCAAGCCAGCCCAGCCACCCCACGCACCCCTGCCATGCATCCCAGCCACACACACACAGCGCATAGCAGCATCAAGCCTCGCCCTTGTGCGCACCATAGGCAGCCACATGTGGGCTGCTAAGCAGCCCGACTAGCCTTAGTGGCACTTTGGTGTGTGGCCTTGATTTGCGTGCTATGACTCGGGATTTTAATCCCGATTTACGTGTGAAATGAATTAATTCCAAATTATATTTTAGAATTAATTTTAGGGAAAATAAAATAAAACAACCATTAAGTCTAACTTAAACAAATTTTATTTTAATTGGTGCACAAGCCTAAATTAATCCAAAATTACAATTTTGAACAAAATTAGGTCAAACATTATGCTTAAAATAAAATGAGCTATGTCCAAAATTAATCTTGCCAATATGCAAATTAATCATGGATTTGACAAAAGGGAGTTGGAAAAATAAATTAATCATCCAATGATAAAATTTTCCAACTTGCATACTTGTGTAAAATACCAAGATTACATCTTCCAATATGAAGATTAATCAAATTTTACTCACAAGTAATTGAACATAATGGATTTTAATCAACCAAAATATGAAAAAATCCAAACTTTGTTCAACATGGAATTTAGGGTTAGAGTTCCAATCATTTAAACACTTAAAGATTAGAACTTTAACATTACTTGGGAACTCAAAATACAAAATCACAACAAGTTTCCACACCTTATTGCAATTTATTTGCAAAATTGTGAAAAACAAGTTTATGTGATTACTTGGTATATCAACTTAAGCACTAATAAACACTCCATTATTATGCTCAAGGATATTTTAAAACCAGTAGATTAGTGATGCAAATGTGCATTTAATCTAACCTTGTAATGCTTGCATTAATCAAGGCTTAAAAAGAATTAAAACTTTTGTTGAAAAACGAAAAACCCCAGAAAAAATGAGTTTCTGGTTCGAATTTGGCTTCTGGACAACCCAAAAAGGGCTGAAACAGTTCCAAAATGTCGATTCCACCCAAAAATCACTATTTTTGAGCCAAAATCTGGGTTCGACAGCCAAATCGATAATAAAATCGAGTTTTTAAATTTAATTAAAACGAGCATCTAATCTAATTAGATGAACATGAACCAGAAAAATAAATCCTTTAAAACACCTTAATTAAACAATAATTGCAAAAATTAAAAGGAGCGTGGCTCCGATACCGTTGTAGGGTTTCGTAGTGACCCGACACTACGCGGAAGGAAACCCACCAAGACCCGCCCCTTAATTAAAGCAATTAAACAAACATAATAAACTTAATCAAACAAGATTAAGGATAAGAATTATACCTTTGACGCGTGCTTCGCTCCCAAGGAGCTCTTACTTCAAAATCTCGAAAAGACGAGATCTCCGAGGGATTGTACCCTCGACCCGGCCCGAGCGTCCTAAGTCTTGAAGGTTAGTCAAGACCCGGACAAAATAACAATGAGTTTTACGAATCAAAGGTTTACTCTTTTCTAGGGTTGCCTTTTTAATTCCACTCAAGGTTGTGTCAAATCCCAATACCAAGCTTGGTATTTATAGGGAAATGACCCCTTGATATTTCATCCTCCACCAATGTGGGAGAATGAATTTTGCTAATTAATTTATTTCTAAAATAAATCAATAAACAAATGCAATCACAATTCAACAAGTGTCAAGGAGGGAGAGAGTGTTAGGTGAGGACCATGGAGAGGTGGGGGGGACCAATCCCTTGCTCCCCAAGGCTTTCCCAAAGCCTTGGTTCCCACTCTCCTCATAAACCGCCTCACCCTAGCATGCTTCCCAGCTGCCAGCTAGCGTGCCAGTTGGTTGTGCCAGCTATCCTAGCATGCTAGCACAAGCCCAGCAGCATCGCTAATGCTCACTAGTGCGTGCTGGCGCTGGTGCTGGCTGGTGCGTGCTGGTGCTGGCGCTGGTGCTGGCTGGTGCGTGCTGGCGCTGCTGCCAGCATCCCTCGCATCCTCGCTAGTCGCATGGCCCAGCATGCGTGCTGCTAGCGAGCCACGCATGCTAGCCTCTTGCCACGCACCGCATGGCCCAGGCACCACGCACCACGTATGCGCCAGTGCCTAGCACTAGCTATGCTTGGTGCGTGTGGTCCTGCCATGCGCCCAACACTATGCTAGGGATTCTATGGCATTAGGCCATCCTAGGGCACGCATGATGCGCCTAGTGATGCTGCCTGGGTTGCGATGGCGCCCAGCCATCCTAAGCCACGCATGGTGCGCCTAGTGATGCGTATAGGCCCTGCGATGGGCTGCTGGCTTGCGATGGTGCCTAGCATCATGCTAGGGCTGCGGCAGCGCCTAGGCATGATGCTAGGGCTGTGCTGGCGCGCCTGGTGCTAGCGACTGCAAGCCATGGTGCCTAGCCATCATGCTAAGGCTGCCATGGCGCGCCTAGTGACTATGATGAGCTAGCCTAGCCTAGCTATG
The DNA here is from genome assembly GCF_001683475.1 of Chenopodium quinoa. Lineage (NCBI taxonomy): Eukaryota > Viridiplantae > Streptophyta > Magnoliopsida > Caryophyllales > Amaranthaceae > Chenopodium > Chenopodium quinoa. The sequence goes on from NW_018744469.1 coordinate 727,834, forward strand.
GCTACGCTCATGCTTGTCGATTGTGATTTTGCGACGCTAGGTCTCGACGCCCTAGGCTCGACTTCCGACGTTTGTATTCGTAAAACTCTGTCGACTCATTAAATCCTTTCGGATTAATTCGACGTCTCGGATCGAAGATTCGATTGGGTTCGACCCGAAGGGTTTAGTTAAGATTAAGCTGCAATATCAATTGTACCTTGATATTACTGATCAGAAGCGGCCTCCACCTAGGCATTCCGATCACTTGACCTTACTGAAGAATTACCTCTGTATTAATTCTGAACCCTCTATCGGAATAATACACTTGTTGGAAGGACACCATTCCTTTCACCTATATGTGAAGCACAAAAGCCCGCATGCAGGTCCTCTAGCACCTCTTTTCCCCTTTCTGGGGTAACACACTTCAGGAACGGCTGGAGGTAACCCTTTTTGAAGAGTTCCCCCTTGTACATTTCAAAGCTTTGAGCTCGCTTTTTAAGTGCTGCCGCTTCTGATGGAGCATCCGGCAGAGTGCCGTCTACCAAATATTCTCGAATGGGGTCCATCCAGGTAGAGCTTCGGTCAAGGACTCCAATGGGATCATGTTCAATACTTCTTTTTTCCATGACTTCCCAGAAGACTGACCTAGGCGTATCACAAGTGGCGGATGAAGCCAGCTTGGACAAAGCATCTGCCCGATTGTTTTCTGACCAGGGCACTTGACTCAGATGGAACTCATCAAATGTCCCCGCCTCTTCTTTGATCGCCTGCAGGTATTTGACCATTGCCGGATGGGTAGCCTCATAATCACCGTTGAATTGGCTAACAATCATTTGAGAGTCTGAGCAGGCGTCTACTTTTCTTGCCCCTGCCGCCTTATACATGCGTATACCGGCTAGCAGGGCCTCGTATTCAGCTTCATTGTTTGAAGCTTTAAATTTGAACCGCAGTGCATATTCATATGTATCCCCTTCTAGAGATTTGCAAATTACGTCTGTACCACAGCCATTTATCTTAGAGCTTCCGTCTACGAATAACTTCCGAACCTGATCGGTTTTTTCCGGCTGATCCGGCCTAGTCATTTCGATAATGAAGTCGGAAAACGCCTGACCTTTCACTGCTCGCCTAGGTTCAAATGTTATCTCAAGGCTTTGGATTTCAACAGCCCACTTAATCATTCTGCTGGATGACTCTATTGTAGTCATTGGACGCTTGAGTGGCTGATCAGTGTAGACAGTCACCGGGTGAGCTAGGAAGTAAGGCTTCAACTGCTTGACTGCCTTGTAGAGATCTCAGCCCAAATTTTTCAATCATTAGGTACCGGAGCTCAGCATTTCTGAGTATATGGCTGATGAAATACACCGGAAGCTGTTTTCCGTCTCTCTCAGCAAGGAGAACAACACTAAGGGAGTGATCTGAGACGGCTAGGTACATGTAGAGAACCTTCTGTGGCAGGGGGCTTACTAGCCTTAGCAAAGAATGCAAGTGTTGCTTTAACCTCTGAAATGCCGCCTTAGCCTCTTCTCCCCATTCAAATCTGGACCTCTTCCTGATTGCATGGAAGAAGTAAAGGCACTTGTCACCTGAACGGCTGAGGAATCTTCCCAATGCCACCAGACAACCGGTTAGTTTCTGGGCCTCCTTGACGGTTCGAGGTGATTGCATGTCAATCACCGCCTGTACCTTTTCCGGATTGGCCTCTATGCCTCTTTGGTCAATCAGGAATCCGAGAAACTTCTAGACTCAATACCAAAGACACACTTCTTGGGATTAAGCATGACTTTGTGCCGCTTGAGTGTGGTGAAGGTTTCTCGGAGGTCGGCTAGATGATCCGCCTGAAGCTTGGATTTGACTATCATGTCATCAATATACGCCTCTACATTCCTTCCGATTTGATTAGTGAAAACCGTGTTGATTATTCGTTGGAAGGTAGCTGGGCGCATTTTTCAACCCAAACGGCATCACCGTGTAGCAGTACAACCCCTGATCAGTGACGAAGGTCGTCTTCTCCAGATCCTTCTTCCATAGGGGGATCTGATGGAAGCCTGAGTAGGCGTCCATGAAGCTTATCAGGGCATGGCCGGCTGTAGAGTCGACCAGGCTGTCAATCTTAGGAAGCGGGTAGCTATCCTTCGGACATGCCCTGTTCAGATCTGTGTAATCTACACACATCCACCAGGTACCATTCAGCTTCTTGACAAGAACAACATTTGCTACCAAATCCGGGTAGTAACATTGCCGAATGAACCCAGCATCAAGGAGCTTTTTGACCTCGGCGGCAGCCGCCTGAGACCTCTCCTCGCCATGATCCCTCTTCTTTTGCCTAACCGGCTTCATTTTAGGATCAACGGCTAGCTTATGGACGGCTAGATCCGGGCTGACGCCTTGCATCTCCTCCACTTCAAAGGCAAAGAGGCCTTTGAACTCTCTCAGAAGTTGGAGCAAGTCTGCTCCCATCTTTTCAAAAGCAACCGTCCCAACCTTGACTGTTCTGTCAGGACGGCTTTCGTGCAGGACGACATCAATGCTCTCACCAGCCGGCTGGGGTCGGGAGTCGTCCAACCTTTCCCGTGGTAGTGATTGCTATTTCATTTTTCTAGCGAGGTCCAGTTGGTTCGCCTTTCTCTTTGTACCGGCTGTCTTAGGGGCAGGCCCGACTTCTTTGTCCCCGAGGTCAGTAGGTTCCTCGTGGTGACCGGTTGCATGGGCAGTTGGCTTGACGTCCGAGAGATAGCACTCTCTTGCCGCCTTTTGGTCCCCGTTTAGGGAGCCTACTGACCCATCATCCTTCTCGAGTTTTATCAGCATGAGAGAAGGGACGATGACAGCCTTGGACTCGTTAAGGGTCGGACGGCCCAATATAAGGTTGTAGGCAGTCAATTCCTCGACCACCAAAAATTTGACGACCATGTGTCGTCCTTCCCCTTTGCCTCCCAGCCGGATGGGTAGGTCAATCCTACCCACCGAATGCACTACCCCGCCTCCAAAGCCGACTAGAGGGTGGGGAGTCTTGTGCATACTGCTGGGTTTGTACTTGAGCTTTGTCAAGCAATGGTAGCTGATCAGGTCAGACGAGCTCCCGGTATCGATTAAGATCCGGCCAACTCGTTGATTGACAACTTTACATTTGATGACGAAGGGGTCATCGTGGGGCCGCCTGACCATGCCCCTGTCCTTCTCAGAGATGAAGACCTCAAGGAAGGTGTCTTTCGACGCCTGGCCTTCATCCTCTGAGCTGGACAACTTTCTGATGTTATCCTTGGCACCCCGGATGGTAGGACCCCCACTAGCGAAGCCGCCTGCTATGGTGTAAATTTGCTCCTCATCGGTGTCAGAGCTCACAGCCGGCTTCTTTGACGGTTGTCCACCGTTTTTGGGGTTACCCTTGGACTTCGCCAGATAGGACTTCAGGGCCCCCTCATCAGCCAGACGGTTCAATAGCCGTTTGAGGCTGTAGCAACCATTGGTGTCATGGCCAATGTCCTCATGGAATTGACAATACTTTCTCTTGTCCCGATTTTTGACAGAGCTCTTCATAGCAGCCGGTTTCTCAATGGTCAACCGGTCTTTTATCTCCATGAAGATGGAGGAGAAGTCCTTGTTGAACTCGTACTTGGGGACGTACGATTCCAACTTCTTTTGCTTCTTCTAGGACGACTGATCAGGGCGGTTAGCTGCCCAGACCTCTTTTCTTTTCTTTTCTTCTTTTTCTGTCGGCTGTGGTGGCCGGCTCTCTTTTTTGTCAGACCGCCTGGGTTCTTACGAGTGTTTGATGGCGCAGTGTTTCGTCACTTGTATGTAGGCTTCAGCCTCCAGTAGTGCCTCCTAGAGGGTAGCAACCCTCTTGTGGACCAGATCAAATTTGAATGTTGACCCATCCTTCAGACCCTTGAAGAAGTCTGTGTACGCAACTTCGTCAGATAGTCCTTGAATCTGAATTCTCAACAGATTAAACCGCCTGACATAGGACTGAAGTCCCACCTTGTCTCCCTGCTGGATAGCCCCTAGATCGAGACTTATCTTCTTGGCAGGGATATTCATGGAGAAGTTGGACGCAAACAGGTATGCAAGCGTCTTGAAATTGTTGATGCACCCAGGCGGCAGGTTGCCAAACCACCGTTGGGCTATGCCCTTCAGTGTAGCTGGGAAGCATCGACACCAAGCGGCATCATCCAACCTCTGTAGGTACATGAGGTTGGTGTATGTCATCAGGTGGTCTTCCGGGTTGGTGGTACTGTCGTAGGTACCTACCAAGACATTCTTAACCTTGGCCGGCTATGCCGCCTCAGTTATTTCCCGGGAGAAAGCCGAAGGCTGTTCCCCTAGGTTTAGCAGCCGGAGCTGCCAGTCCATGGGCTGGACTATGTTTGCCACCAGTCCTCCAAAGAGGGACAGCTTCATATAGGGTGATCTGGACCCATATGGTTGTTAAGGCACATATGGAGCCCGATAGATCACATGAGGAGCAGTACGTACGGACGTGTCGTGTGACTGGCTCCCTAGTTTTGTTTCCGAATGCTTCATTGAAGTATTGCGGAAACTGTCTGGGTAGGTCGATGTAGAAGTCGACTGAGACATGCTCTGACTTCTCTTTTCCTGGATTAACATCTGGGTGTCTGAGAAGGTCTTCTTTGACCCATCCGACTGTGTATGCCGGATGGCCTACCGTTGCCCTGATTCAGGGAAACGGAATTTGGAGAGGTCGATCAGGGGCCCATCCGTCCCCTTGGGCTTGGGGTGAGGAGTAGGCACCCGGTCTTTAATTGGCTTCTTCCCGAAAGCTTTCTTGGCCGACTGACCCTTGTTGGGACCAGCGGACTTCTTGATTATGTCTTTTATTTCCCCTTTAAAACTCGTCATGAGTTTCATGAGTTTTTCTCTAGTGACGGGGGCAGTGCCCTCCGCCGCCAGGGGTTGCCCAGGGTGCTTGACGCCTGGGTTTCTTGGACTAGCTTTGTCCTGGCCCCGTTCCCTTGTTTCTTTGGAACGGAGGCGCCTAGTACGGAGTGACCCGTCTGGGGCCACATATGTGTCGACGTCGCAATCGTCACTGCTGTCATGGTCCGTGTGGACCTAAGGGTCAGCCGTAGGCCGGCTGCATTCGACAGTTGGTACATTATCAGATGTCATCTCAGTGGTACTCTCCCCACAGACGACGCCAAATGTTTCGGGGTTTTCTGAGGTGTCCTGCGGGAGAGTTACAACACCAAGTATGCACGCCTGACTTCTGTACCTGCAAAACCACCAAAACTCCGGTTGGGTGAAGTTCCGCCTCCAAAGATCAAGTTATTATGATTCCGGATGAGATCACGTGCGGAAAGTAAATGGGTATTTCTCTCTGATTCAGGGAGATTCCGCAATTAATATTGCTCGGGTTTTGTGTGTGTATTCATAAATGACAATAAATGAGGATGATTCCTCTATTTATAGCAGATGAAAATCTGCTCCTCCATAGGGGGTACAATGCCACGTGGCATCCATTGGTTGGATGCCCTTGGTGCTATAGGAGGGTGACACGTGTCAGGCCCTCATTGAGCCACGTTTCTAGGGTAATTTTTACCCTAAACACCCCTTATTATGATTAGATCTGATTTGATTGATGTAAAATCCGGATTGAGTTGGATTTGAAAATAAAAAATCGAACTTTGTTTCGGATCGTATAGAACTTGACTAAAATCCAAATCGAAAACCAAATAGATATCCCTACTTGTTATATTCAAATTATTATATTTACTTTTAAAGTAAAATAATTTATTTTAATAATATTTTGCTTTACTTTTAACCTCTTAATTTGATTCGCAGTTCTCATTTGAACACATACACACACACACACATTTAAACATATATATACTATCTCCGTTTCTGAAAATTCGACTCACTTACTATTCGTGGGGTCAATATTAAATAACTTTGACCATATTTAATGGCTTACACAATATAACTAAATTAGCATATGTGATCTTATTAGATTCCCCTTATTATGATTTTATCAAATATCAACTTTTTATAATTTTCAGTTATACATAGCCGAAGATATTCATAGTCAAAGATCTTCATTGGAGACCGCGCAAATGCAAAGTGAGTCAAAATTTCAATAAGTCGGTATTTTTATCCTCTTTTGGTATTTCGATCGCGGAATTTCGAAAGACCCCCACAAAAAAGAGAAATCCGCCGAGAGGTCCAAATGATTTGGACTTGAGTCGGCTGAAAAAAGAAGGCGCAGGCCAGCTTTAATCGAACTTAGGTTCAACACTGTATATATATGTGTGTGTGTGTGAGAGAGAGAGAGAACACTCTATGTTCTAAATTTTTACTCATATGTTCTAAATTTTAAATTCTAAAATTTTACTCAAGCTTTTAAAATTTTAAATGTGTTTAATCAGATGCTTTAAATGTGAAAGTAGTACTTCTAAATTTTAACTTATGTAAAGTTTAAATTGTGCGTTCGAAGATTTTTAAACATATGTTCTAGATTTTAAAGCATATGATTATATCATCATGTGTTATAATTTTTACTCGTATGTTTTAATTTTTTTACTCACATGTTCTATATATTATATTAGGTGATCTAAATTTTTATTCACATGTTCTAAATCTTAATTAAATGTTCTAAATTTTACTCATATATGTTGTAAATTTTATAATATCAGATTTTCTAATTCTTACTCACATGCTCTAATTCTTAAATCAAATGTTCTAAATATTAGTCACGCAGATGTTCTAAATTATTACTCATATGTTCCAAATTTTAATTTGAATCACATGTTCTAAATTTTAAATCAGTTCTCATATAAGTATGGAATTATCACACATGTGTGTGTGTGTGTAGGGGAGGGATCCGGTAAATCAGTTCTCATGTAAGAACCCTAGTGTATATAAGAATGAAGGATTAATTTATGATGGACGGTTAGGATTAAAACAAAACACAAACCAATTTAACCTCAAACACAAAGCAACTCAAGATTTTCTCTCTCTTCGAAATACGTCTAGACATGAGTTTCTTTCTCCTAAAACTCACGCAAATCGCCATAGAAGCTGCAATTTGAAGGATTTTTAAATTTTTTCCTTTACTTTTTTGCATAAATTTAACAATAAGGATCATAAACAAGTCAAATGCAAATTTTCAAATTTTACAATTTTAGCGATAAAACCTTAGATTTTACAATTTTCAAATTCAGGTACATATTCCTTTGATTTCGTTACATATTTATTGTTTATGTGCATTATATGTTCGAAATCATAGTTTTCGTCTATACATTGTTTGGATTTGTTATTTTTTTCTTCAATTTCAGTATACTTTTTTGCAAATATAAACTCTAGATTTGACTTCTTTTTTTTCGAATTTAGGTTCTAAAATTTAGCGAAATTAATTGCAATTTCTTTCGATTTTTGTTCTTACAATTTTTTCGATTTTAGGTATTTTATTTTTGTTTTTTCGGTTTTTTTTTCGATACTCTTTTGATTTTTAGGATTTTATCGATTTTAGGTGATTTATTTTTGTTCTTTCGTTTATTTCTACTGTCATCGATTTTTTTTTTTGAATTTAGGTTCAAGGTTTTAGCGATTTTGTACAACGAATTTTTTTATTATTATTAGACCTATGTTCTAAATTAGTTCTATGTTATAAATTATTTATATAGTTAATTGATTAGATGTAATTGGCATTAATAGTATACTTAGTTTAATTGATTAGTATTTCATGTACTTGATGATGGATAATGCTTGGACCAAATGTGCTGAAGCCGCACACATCTATTTGTTGTTGATGAATGTTCTATCATTTTTAAAGTTATTGATTTTGGTGCTTGTTTCATTCTTAATGTATCTTGCACATCAGTATTAAGTCATGGTTACTATCATACTATGTATAGTATAGCAATTGGGTGATTTTAATTGTTGCTTTACTAATCCTTTGAAATGTTGATATAGCAGCTTGTTAATGTATGCAGTTACAATGCCGCTAATTTATTACTCTATGGCTCTACGCAATGTTGTTGTCATGTTTATTTCTAGACATTCCACATTGCTCTTAAAGCTGGCATCAACAAGATTGTACTGATAACATGAAACATTTCAGAACTAGTCGGGTACAACTTGCCTTTTGGTTCAATTGTAAAATCTTGCTAATTCTTGTGTATTTGTTTTTACTTCTCATGTGGATAGGAAGGGCAATTGGGCAGCCCATCTAAATTGTAAGGCTCAAATTAGCAAAGAGTATGTTGAGATGATGGTATGGATTGAGTAAGTTCCCATAGGTGGTAGTACTGTTATGTATCTTGATTCTTCAAGTGATTAATGAATAAGTTTTCTGCTTCTTGTAAATTTTAGCTCAAGTAGTAGAGCACTATGCAAATGCATAGGGATGTAGGTTCGAATCCTACATGTCTCTGAGAAATGATCAATTAATCAATCTTACATAAGTGTGGGGGTTGTCTCTAAGAATAACTTAAAAAAAAAAAATACTATAATAAGTAATTTAATATATGCTAAATAAAAGTTTCGAACATGCTAAGATTGTTAAATAATGTTTTAGAACATAGCGAAATACTTTAGAACACAGTATATTACTTTAGAACATAAAAAGTAAACTTTAGAACATAGAGAGAAAAATTTTAAAATATAGAGGGAAAACTTTAGAACATATTGAATTACTTTATGTTCTAAATTTGTTTAGAACATGATGGATTACTTTAGAACATAGTGAATTACTTTATGTTCTAAATATGCTTAAAACATAGTGAAATACTTTAGAACATAATTATGTTTTAAATTTGCTTTTGCTTAGAACATAGTGAATTACTTTAGAACATAAAGGATAAAGTTTAGAACATAGTGAATCACTTTAGAACATAGAAGGATAAAAGTTTAGAACATAGTGAACTACTTTGGAGCATAAAGGATAAATAAAGTTTTGAACATGTTGAACTACTTTAGAACATAAAGGATAAAATTTAGAACATAAAGAGAAAACTTAAGAACATATAATTAAGGTTAAGTTTAGAACATAAAAAGAGAAGTTTAGAACATAGTGAACTACTTTATGTTTATAGTGAACTACTTTATGTTTATAGTGAACTACTAGAACATAGTTTAGAATATAGTGAACTACTTTAAGTTTAGAACATAGTGAACTACTACCTTCTTTTTTATTTATCTCAGAAACCAAGATGGATTTTTCGTCTGCAGCGGCAAAACTTAGTTTCTTAAGCCCGACTTCCAATTTTGGGTGGAATTCGAATGGAAGTAGTGGAGGGCTACTAGTTTTAGGATGGACTAATGATGTAGTTGAATGTCTGTTCTCTTCTAAAAACTTTATCTTATGTAAAATAACTACTATTAATGGAAGTTTGAAGTATGTGCTGTTCTTTTATGGTGAGCCTCAAGTAGATTGTAGAAGAATCGTTTGGGAACAACTGCAATGGTTTCTAGACGAATTCAAAAATGTTCTAGTCATAGGAGATTTCAATCAAATTGAAAGTGGAAGTGATAAACTAGGGGGTTCAAATAGAATCAGAGGATTAGATGCCTTCTTAGATTGGAGGTTTAATAGCAATGTCACAGAAGTTCCTTTCTCCGGCCCAATGATAAGTGTCATTTATGACACATATTAGGGCGTTTTTCTCCCTTAGTTTTAGGTTTATTTCGGTTTTTCTTTGTTATTTCTATTCCTTTTACTCTTGTTTTACTTATATTTGTCTTATTTTATGGTTTTAGGCCTTAGTTATGCTTTTTGCTCGGTTTCTAGCTTGATTAGCATGTTTTTGTTTATGTGTTCTTTCACTCTTTTCTCTCTTGGTCTATTTGTGTAGGTGCTTGACGCTTTCTTCAATGCTTATGACCTGAGAAAAGGCAAGAAAGTTCAAAAGAAGAAGCTTGAAGCTAAGGAAGAAGCTAAGAAGCTTGAGACAAGAAAGCTTGAAGCTCGTAGAAGGCCTTAAACCGAGTCTTGTTCACTCTTTCAGCCATAACTTTTGATCTACACACTGGATTGAGGCGATTAAAATTACTTTGGAAACTAGACTTGAAGAGCTTTCCAACGGTATGTCTCACACCCCAAGAGGCTTCCTAGAACTGAAGTTATGGTCGTTTGAATCTGCAAGATACTGCCAGGCTACGCAGCCTCCGCGGGCGCGGATAGTGGTGCCGCGGGCGTGGCACTCTATTTTCCCAGATTTGCAACTTTCTGGAGATGCCTTGCTGCGGGCGCGGCTCAAAGGATTAGGATTTCTTAATGGAGAGTTTTACATTTCCTCTCTCCTCTAATTAGGATTAGGGTTAGATTAGGATTTTCTCTCTCTAGTTTAGGAGTAGTTTTAGAGAGAGAAAGCTTGGATTTCAATGGAGATTTGGGAGGTTGAAGAAGAAACTTTGTGGATTCTCTTCTCATCTATTCAATGAGCTTTTCTAACTTTCTCTCACCTTTATTGCTTTGTTTAATTCTTGTTTTGGTTTAATTCATTGTTGATTAGAGTAGTTAATTAGTTTGGTTGTTTGATTCTTTCTTTAATTCTAGTTTTATCTTGTTTTCCATGTTCATCTTCATTATGTTTGCTTAGTTTTTGTTCTAGGGAAATGGATCTTTCCATATGCCTCATCATTGCAACTCCACAATGCAAATGATCATCATCTGAAGACTTCCAGGGTAAATCAATCACTACAGACATAAATTTGATCTCTTTCGACAAAACAACACTTTGTATAGTTCCTTCACCATCCATGAAATATGAAAATGCGCTTTTCTGAAAATTAACAAAAAATTTAAAATAAGAATAAAAACAGGCAGAACAAATATAGTCAGAACAAATATAGGCAGAACAAGACCAAGATAAACAACTAATTCTAATCATTTTTCTAAAATAATCTAACAAAATCTTGAGCCATACCAGATTTTTAAGAAATTTCTTATTTTCTCTAGAGCCTTCACTATAATCAATAACCTCCATTGTACCACGCTCTATGATGGTGTTAAAACATACCAAAAAATAATGATCTTTTTCAAATACTGGGAAAAAGAAAAGCTCAATATCTTTCTTTGGGATAATTGTTTTGCTGAATTCTGACTCCACAATATCACAAAACATTTTATTCCTTTGTAGAGCACGATTAGTTTGGTATTGAAAAAGACATTCCTAAAAAATACATAAAGAAAAATACATAAATAAGATGAATATAAATGAAAAGAGTCAATATGAAATGAGCAAAGTGAATATGAAATGAGAAAAGTCATATAAAATGAGTAAATTGAAATTTATTTGACAAATGAACACTAAAGGTTTTGCTCATTTGACAAATGAGCAAAAAATAAATATTTATTTTCAATGAATGAGCAAGAATAGTTTGACAAATGAGCATTGAATAGTTTACTCATTTGACAAATGAGCAAAGAACTAATATTAGTTTTTGGAAATACAAACTACATCTACATTCAAATATAAAAAATCATATGAAATGAGCAAAGTGAATATGAACAAAAAAAAAATGAAAGAGTTTAACTTACACTTGCAGTAAGACTGAAAAAGAAACGTCCACTAGAATTGATATTTCTATATTGCTCATTATATATAATTCAGAACAGTAGATCATGCATTAATGATTTCGCCATGAATTTTGCTCTGATTTTTTAGCATTTCAAGTTGAAATATCATTACTTCAATACCAGTATCACCCTCGCATAAAAACCCTGGATCACTACATATAAGATTTAGGGAAGTTAATATAATTTCAATCGAAGGTATGTAAAATGAGAATACAAAGCTGGACTCGTTTTAAGAAAGAAACATAAGGTCAATTGCAAATTTCCAGAGGGGTACTTCAAAATGCAAGAGACTATTGATATTTCCATCACCCTTTACTCTAAAATGTATCTTTTAAAATAGGTCTAACTCAGTATTTCTTATTTTACTATAAATACTTACTATATCAGTATAAACTATGCTTCGTTGATCAATTATATAAGAAACAATTATATGACGTTAATAAATACTTACAAACAATTTTTCTTCTCATGAAAAATTAAATCCATAACACCTTTTTGAACTGCTGTTAATGGTGTGTAAATGTTGATAATCTGAGACTTAAAAGGAGATCTAATCTGCAACGATGGTTGCACTTTACGCTTCTTCTTTGGAATAGAACTCTCCTTTTCAGTATCTCCTTTTCTCTTAAGCACAATTGGATCTTCTTGAGCATTCAGAGCATCAGCAACAGCAGCAACATCTAATATAGAAGCTATTGTAGAAGCATCAACTTGTGCACTGACAGCAGCAACTACAGGTTCATTGGTAGGTGCAATGCTAGGGGACTTCTCCTGAGAATCAGTTTCTTGAGAAGAGATTCCTAAACTGAATTTAGGAGTTCCAGATCCTTTGGCAACTGAACTTCTTAAACTATATCTAAACACATGTTCAGCAGCCCTAGGCTCTAAGACAACGGATGGAGATCCAACATCAGCGATACCACTTGCTATGTGAACACATTCAGCAACAATCTTAGTAACATCAATGGGTTTTGATTCATTTAGATGAATAACCCTTTCATTGATTGTAAATTCAGCATGCTTGTCGTTGCCTGAAATCTTTGAAAACCTATCCCAAGCTTCAGTTACTGTCGAATCTTGCCAATACTGTTTGACAGCAGCTTCATGTTTTTGACTAAAATCTATGTATGCTAAGACTAGATTTGTAGATGTAGTTGCAAGCTCCATAAGGCATTTCTGTAAATATAAAAAAAAAAAAAAAAAAAAAAAAAAACTAATTGCTCATTTAGGAGGTCCATTTAAGCTATTATAAGATCCATAAGGCGTTTCTAGAAAAAACATAAAATGAGCAAATTGGATATCAAATGATCAAATTCATATAAAATGAGCAAAATTGATTCAGATTCTGATTTAAAATCATAAGGCGTTACTCTGTACTTTGTACTAGTGAACAAAAGATATAAGGTTAGGGTTGTTGCTATTGGGTATCAAAAACTAGAAGGGTAGGATTTCAGTCAAACTTTCTCTGCTGTTGCAAAGCTAGATACTGTTGGTTTGGTTTCTTATGAGCAAAGTCATATGAAAATGAGCAAATTGAACTTTATATGAGCACTGAAGTTTTTGCTCATTTGATAAATTCTTGGTAACTAGACAAATAAAATTGAGAGACAGAATAAGGTCTCTATTAAATCTCATCAAGACAGGGCAGATTATCCAGGGATACAAGCACTTAACACAAGGGACACAAGTGCAGGAATATGGCAATATCATATTGTCATGAGCAGGAACACAACATGGCAGACAGCTTTACATGGATTATAAGGATGATTACAAATGACTGAATATATGATATCACTGGTGATAGAGCAGGAAATGATCAAACAGATCAGGGGGGGAGGGCTGATTTGTAATAAATCAGGAACAAATCAAGCAGGAACACAACATGGCAGGAACAACACCACATATAAACTAATCACAATCTACTTAATGATAGTGTACATTGAAGATATTTGAAATGGCAGTCAGACAGAACAAACTATTGCCAAATTTATCATGTTGATCTTGAAACTCACAGCAGAATAGTCAAACAAATTTCACAAGAGATAAAAACATATCTTTATTAGTTGTCAAAGAGGTCCATTGAAGCTTCTTGCAAGATCCATAAGAATTAATATTGGTTTCCAGAAAACTCATATAAATACCTTCTTTGGATCTTGTTCAGCTTCTTCATTTTTTGTACAAATTGGATCAGATTGTTCCTAAAATCAAGCAAAAACAAAACAAAAAAAAAAGTTAGAATAAGTTGAAAGCAAATATCCTAATAAATATAAACCAAGCTTACTTATAAGACATAACCAATTGCATAATTTGCTAATCTGTCAAATGAGCAAAAAATTATTTGCTCATTTCAAAAATTAGCAAGTAATTGCTTGCTCATTAGCAAATGAGCAAAAATTAGTTGGTTATTTCCAAAAAGAACAAAGAATATTACAGTACATATGATTACCTTATTGGCACCTACTTGAGTTTCCACTTCAGATGGAATGAATTTTTCCTAAATAAAAAACAAAAAGTTAAAAATGTTGAATAAAAAGGAAAAGAGTAAAATAAAAAATTATAGTAAAGCACCATTTTAGACTGTGTCATGCTAGAAGAACCAGCATCAAGCTTTTTAACACGAATATTTCCAACTTCCTTTAAAGATTTCCAATTTCTCACGTGTTGACAACATAGCTGTTGTCCACCCTTTCAAGATTGGAATTTGACGTGCAGCTCGAACTTCCTCAAGTACAAATTGATCAACATACAATAACTACAAACAAGTAAGAAAAAAAATATTAGTAAATTAAAAATCAACAAATAAGTAAGAAATACTACATTAAAAAAAATTATAGTAATACAATAAGAAACAATAGAGACCCAGGAAAAGAATGAATTAGACGTTCTTCCCAGAAAAGCTTGCCCTTCACGAGAGAATCAAGGATATACTTTGACCAATTCGAGTCCTTGATTTTATCAACGTTAGAAAGAAATGTAAGAATTTCAGAATTATTATTCATGTTTTATTTCCCCGACAATAAAATGAGCAAAACAGAAGAAAAATGAGCAACACAAATTTAAATGAGCAAAATAAAATAGAAATGAGCAAACTAAATTGAAAATGAGCAAATTTAAAGTAAAATGAGCAAAATAAAAATAAGAATTTTGCCATCTATCAGTGTAGACACACAAAGAACTACAAAGTTCCGTTTGAACATAGCACCAGCTGAATTATGCTCCTTCAAAAACTCTTTAAGCTCCCCTATTTTGATAGAGAGTGAGTTGCTTTGGAATTGCTTTTTCCATTGCTGAATGACTTTCTTATCTCTGGAAATTTTATTTTTATCAATCACTATGCCCCCTATTGGCAACCCAAGAACTTGATGCACATGGTCTTCAGTAATACGAAAAGGATCGAAATTAGGAATATTTAATGAGCACGTGTTAGCATCAAAGTGCTGCACCAACCATAAACCCAACTGTAAAGGCATTTGGGTCACCTTCAAAAACTCCATCGAGCCAAATCCTATAGCTCTAACTGCTTTCAGCTGATTTTCTAAAAGTGAAACTGATTCCATAACTTGAACAATGGATGAGGGTGACATCCGACTATGCAATGTCCCATGAACATGAGACTTCAAACCTTCCACTTCATTGCCTGACTTCAAACCTTGCAATTTGTTGTTAGATTTCATCTCCTCTAGCTTAATCATCTGTTTTTCTTTCACTCCATTTTCAAGCTTTTTTCCTTGACCCTTAGAGGTAACTAATTTGATTCTTTTCTGCTTCTTTTCACTGAGCTTCTCTTCTGCCACTACAGCTCCTGATGAACCAACATCAGCAGCAACCCTTGTTGAACCAACATCGGCAGTAGCACCTGATGAACCAACATCGGCAGCAACCTCCTTTTCAATAGAGTTCCTGCTCATAAAAAAAGAAGTAAAATATCACATAGATTTTTTATGGAGGTGTAGTGAAGAAGATACTTTAAGGGAGGGTCTAGAGTATGTTATGATAGAGAAGCATAGGTCGATAATTATCTAATGAACAATTGTCAAATGAGAATCAATATTTTGTTCATTTAGCAAATGAGCAAATAGTTAGTTTCTCATTTGTGAAATGAGAAAACTAATCAAATGAGCAATTAACTATTTCTTTAATAATTCATTAAATCAGCAAGCATTTAATAAGAAAACATAAAATAAGGAAATAAGAAAACACGTACATTATCCTTTCCAAATGTACCTCCGTATAATCTTTAGCATTGTTAGGATCAGTAGCAACTGAAGAATCCATAGCACTGTTACAAAAAACCCGAAAAAATGTAAGCTAACTAAAACAAAGGAAAAATTAAATTAAGAAGCAAATTTGTAAGAGAAATAAAGAGGGGGAAGGGGGGGCTGGAAGAAAAAGGGGTTGGAGTTAACTCATGCTAATGACGAGGTTTCCCATCTGAAGTGTTTAAAGCTAATCAGATTCATGTTGCATTAATATTTTTTTTATAGATAATGTCTTATTACACTGTAACATGACAATTGCAAAGCTAGTTGAAGAAGCACTAAGGATTCACATAATCATGCCCAAGTGGCCTTGTTAACCAAGTAAGGAATTTAAAGCTAAATAATATATATAATAATACTACCCGGTACCCACAAGATGCAGCATTACAACCACTGCAGCCCAGCATTATCTTACACCCCATCCCACCCCACCCCACCGGTCAGATGACTGATCACTGATCGGGGAACGGTCAGATGATCTCCGTCCCAGCCGGCTGGTGAATAATATCGACATTGTTCTTGACGACAGCCGTCCGGAACGAACTGTTAAGGTGGGGACGGATGCTTTTGCCAAGTTGTGTGCAGATTTGCACCAACTGCTAAAAGAATTCAAAGACATTTTTGCCTTTGAATGGAAGAGATGTCAGGCGTCAGCCCAGATCTTGTTGTCCACAAACTCGCCGTGGATCCAAAAAGAAGTCGATTAGGCAAAAGCAGAGAAATCACGGCTAGGAAAGATCTCAAGCGGTTGCCGTCGAGGTCAAGAAGTTGATGGATGCCGGGTTCATTCGGCAATGATACTACCCGGATTGGGTAGCAAAAGTTGTAGGGTTTCGTAGTGACCCACACTACGCGGAAAGGAAACCCCCCAAGACCCGCCCCGATAACTAAAGCAATTAAAACAAGCATAACATAATTATGCAATAATTAAAAGAAGAGAGAAAGAAATTATACCCTCGATGCGTGCTTCGCTCGCAAATCGAGCTCTTATTTCGAAAGCTCTAGCCTTGCAAGTGCAACGGCCTCCAACGGAGTCCACCCTCGAGACCCGACCCGAACGGCCCCTACCCCGAAGGTTAGTAAGGGCTAGGCCAAGAAAGACTAGAGTATTACGAACTTAGAGGTTTTCTCACCTTGAGGGAGATGCCTCATTGAGTTCAACTCAAGTGGTTTTTCCCAAAACCCAAACTTGGGTATTTATAGGGAAAGGAGACTTAAATCTCCCTTCTCCCATCCATGTGGGAGAATTGCATTTTCCTACTAATTTATTTTAATCAAAAATAAATTAATGAACAATGCAATCAATGAGTTATAAGTGGCAAATGGAGGAAGAGTGATTAGGTGAGGACCATTTCAAGAGGGGGGGACCATTGCCTTGATGCCCAAGGCAATGCCCACAAGCCTTGGTCCCCTCACCCAAATCGTATCCACCAAATGGCTGGGACAGCTGGCTGCCAGCCAGCCTTGGCAACCAAGGCAGCCTTGCTGGCGCCTGGTGCCTTGGCTGTGCTTGCTAGCCAGCACGCATGTTGCGGCCAGCATAGCGAGCACCCTTGCCAGCATGCGTGCTGCTAGTGAGCCACGCATGCTGGGCGCTGCGTTGCTACGCACACACACAAGCGCATTGCAGCTTGGTGTTGTGCTAGCTATGCATGCGCACACGCACGTCCAGCGAGTGTTGTGCTAGCAACGCATCTGCACGCACACGCACATAAGTTGCGATGGTGCTATGCTAGCAGCGCATATGCACGCATATGCATATGCGATGGTGCGAGAGCAGTGCTAGGCCATGCCTAGTGCCAGCACACATGCGATGGTGCAATGCTAGGCCTTGCCTAGCGCCAACGCCCAGCACATCCTCACGCATATGCGATGCTGTGATGGCTTGGGCGCATGGCCCTGCTAGCACACATGTCCTAGCATGCCTAGCATGCTAGGCTTGCGTTGGACCTCGCCTAGCCTAGCACTCTCATGGCTAGGCCAATGCGAGGCTACGGCTAGGTTCGTACTTGTAACTCGATTGATTTTGCGTCTCGTCGAATTCTAAATTCGACTCGACTTGCGACGCTCGTTCTCGACGCTCTAAGCTCGATATCCGACGTCTTTGTTCGTAATACTCTAACGACTCATCTAATCCTTCGGATTGATTCTTCACCTCGAATCGGTTACTCGATTGGGTGTGACCCGAAGGGTTCAGTCAAGATTAAGATGTAATATTAATTGTACATTAATATTACTGATCGGAAGCGGCCTCCACCTAGACATTCCGATCACTTGACCTTACTGAAGAATTAGCTTTCCGATAATTCTGAACCCTCTACGGAATAATACAATTTTTAGAAGGACAACCATTCTTTTTAAAAGTTGTCCTTGTTAAACAGCCGATTGGTACCTGGCGAATGTGTGTTGATTACACAGATCTAAACAAGGCATGTCCGAAGGATAGCTATCCACTTCCAAAGATTAACAGTCTAGTTGACTCTACAGCCGGTCATGCCTTGATGAGCTTCATGGACGGCTACTCAGGCTTTCATCAGATACCCTTGTGGAAAAAAGATCAAGAGAAGACGACTTTCGTCACTGATCAAGGGTTATTCTGTTATACGGTGATGCCGTTTAGGCTGAAGAATACACCGGCTACTTTCCAACGAATGATTAATACAGTCTTCATTAATCAGATTGGAAGGAATGTAGAGGCGTACATTGATGACATGATAGTCAAATCTAAGCTACAGACGGATCACCTTGCTGACCTCCGAGAAACATTCACCACCCTTAGGTAGCACAAGGTCATGCTTAATCCCAAGAAGTATGTCTTTGGTGTTGAGTCTGGGAAGTTTCTCGGATTTTTTATTGATCAAAGGGGGATAGAGGCCAACCTAGAAAAGGTGCAGGCGGTAATTGACATGAAGTCACCCCGCACTGTCAAAGAAGTTTAAAAATCAAATGGTTGCTAGCGTCGTTGGGGAGATTCCTCAGCCGGTCAGGTTACAAGTGCGTCTACTTGTTCCAAGCAATAAAAAAGAAGACTAAATTCGAATGGGGGGAAAATGCTGAGGCGGCATTCCAGAAATTGAAAGAGCACCTCCACTTATTGCCACGACTGATTAGCCCTCTAGCAGGAGAGGTTCTCTATATGTATTTGGTCGTCTCAGATCATGCCCTCATTGCCGTTCTCCTAGCTGAAAGAGACGACATTCAGCTCCCGGTATATTTTATTAGCCATGTACTTTGGAATGCTGAGGTAAGGTACCCCTTGGTTGAAAATTTTGGCCTTGCTCTTTTCATGGCAATCAAGATGTTGAAACCTTACTTCTTGGCACATCTGGTGGTGGTCTACTCAGACCAACCCCTTAAGCGGCCAGTGACAACCTTGGAGTCATCCGACAGAATGCTCAAATGGCCTATTGAAATGCAAAGTCTTGAAGTAACTTTCGAACCAAGGAAGGCAGTGAAAGGTTAGGCGTTCGCCAACTTCATTGTCGAAATGACAAAGCCGGCTCAGCCGGAAAATGTTGATCAGGTTTGGAAGGTATATGTAGACGGGAGCTCTACTATGAGCGGTGATAAGTCTATCTTATATATATTTTTATTCCTCGTCCCATGTTCATATTTGTGCTTATTGGAGCTCTACGGAGCTATTTTTATTACTAATATACGTTTTCTAGTGTTTTTGTAGAGTTGGTATTATTTTGTAGGAATTTGCAGAATTATGATAATTCCCGAGTTTATTGAGTCACTACAAAAATATTGGAGGTTGATCGTATTTTATGATCGTATATATATTTGCCCAAGATCAAGTTAAAGGAATTTGATTCGATAATTAAGGGCTCAGTCAAATAAAAGAGGTTCAAAGTTCCCGCAAGAATTACGAACCAAGCTAATTGAGGGACACGACTTAAGTCACAAGATCCAAGTCCGAAGCCCATTTCTTGCGAAAGGAGCCCAGTTCGCTGCCAGCTCGTCTGGCCCAATTGGCCGAGTATGCTGCTAGAGTGCTTCATGTTTGTGAAGTCGGTTGGAATAGTGGGCTGTTATAAAGGCCCAATTATTTTGGCAACCTTTAGATGGGATTTTTCCGCGGCTTTTTATTTAGCTTCTTTGGGTTTTGTTAAGAGTTTTAGTATGGGTTAGGATTAGTTTTTCCTAAGCTTATATTTAAGATAAGATTCTTAAATCCTTATAAAAGGATGTAGCAGTACGTAGGAGCAAGGGGGTAGTTTTAGTTTTCTTCCCTTGTAGTTTAGTTTAGTTTCCTTTTCATATCATATCAAAATTCATTAGTTTATTTTAATATTATTATTTCTCTTATTTTAATTACTGCTTTTGATCATGCTTAATTTAATTGTTTTGCTTAGCTTAAAGTTAATTATGAGTGAGTAGATTTATATCTAGGGTTGTGGGGATCCATGAATAATACGAAGAGGTAATTTATTATTGTTGATTATTGATGATTGATTAATTTCCTATTGATTGATTTAATACTATGCAATTAGATTTGGCCAGGTTTAATTGTATGAGTTTTACAATATTTGATTAGGGGATTTTTATCCACCAAGCGCCGTTTGACAAGTGGACCAACCAGGTTCCGCCACGCGTCCTCCACGGACCACTTAAGACACGCCACGTGTCCACCCATGCCAAATGGGACAACCGGCCATCAAGGCCCATTTCAGTCTAGAAGCCCGTTCGGCCCTAGGTTTACCTTAAACCTAGAGAGTTGCACGCTTCCCAAGGCTATAAATACTCGATTAATCCTCATTAATCAAGGGACCGGATAATTTACGGAACACACTAATAACCGGCTGATCTCGCTAGCAAAGCAGATTACCTACATTAAATACTCTCACCTAGAGAGACCTTATTACTTTAATTTCTGTATTAATTACTCCTTAATCAGGTACTAACTTGACCGTTGGAGGCGGAGCTCTCAGGAGTCTCCGTTATTTTGCAGGTACAGGCGTCCGGTTCCAGTCTCGGAATTGTAACTCTCCCGCAGGACATCAGAAAACCCCGAAACATTTGGCGCCGTCTGTGGGGAGAGTACTTCAGAGATGGCATCCAAGTCTGTACCGACCCCAGAAGAGAGGCGTCCCCTAGACGACCCTCAAGTTCAGTCGGACCATGATACCGAAAGTGAATTTGAAGTTGAAACTCATACAGCTCCAGACGGGACCCTACGGGCCCGCCGTACCCGTCATACTGAAATAAGGGAACGGGAGTATCTTCAAACAGGAAGCGAGCCAGCAGGCGCACCGCTTGCTCGGCAACAGCCGACTGATGGGTCTGCTCCGATCACAAGGAACGAACTCATGACCTTCATGAGGGGATTCAAGGGAGAGATCCAAGAGTTGATCAACAAAAAACCGCCTGCTTCAGTCAAAGAGCAGGCGGCCAAAAAACCTTCCACTTCACTGAAGAGGAAGCCAGTTCAAGGGCGAGAGGCGACTCCCCATCCTAAATCTAAGAAGCGGGAGCCGTCTGCTCTTGATTTCACAAAACTCCGTTATCCTACGGGAAATAGGAAACCGGTTCGTCATATTCAGGCGGACGGGTCAAGGCAAACGTTCACAGATGCTCGGCACCTGCTAGAGCAGAAGAAGAGTGACCGATTATCAGAGTCGGCTTCTACTTCAAATTTTCAGGACAGTTTGCGAAATGCCTCGATGAGGCCAACTCAGTCGTACCATGAGAGTCAGTCAGGCGGCACCTCCCGTCAGTCTGGCTTTCATAGTGCGCAGGCGGTACCAAATTTGCCATTTGTGCCGCAACAACAATATTTTATGCAGCCACCTCCATTTGGTGGACCTGCAGCAAAAAACGTCCAACCTATGGACTGGCAGCTACGGCTGCTTAGACTTGGTGAACAGTCGTCGGCCTTCTCCAAGGAAATTACTGAAGCCGCTCAGCCGGCCAAAGTAAAAAATGTTTTAGTAGGCGCCTATGATGGCACTACTAACCCGGAAGACCATCTGATGGCATTCACCAACCTGATGTACCTTCAAGGGTTGGATGATCCCACTTGGTGCAAGTGTTTCCCAGCAACTCTCAAGGGAATTGCACAGCAATGGTTCGGCAACCTGCCGACTGGTTGTGTAAACAGTTTCAGGACGCTTGCTTACTTATTTGCCTCCAACTTTGCAATGAACATCCCTGCGAAGAAAACGACCCTTGATTTGGGAACAATTCAGCAGGGTGAAAAGGAGGGGCTTCGTTCCTACATCAGGCGGTTCAACCTGATGAGAATTCAGATTCAAGGGTTACCGGATGAGGTAGCTTATACTGACTTTTTTAGAGGTCTCAAAGACGGGTCTACCTTCAAATTTGATTTAGTTCGAAAAAGGGTGGCGACTCTTCAAGAGGCCTTGATTGAAGCAGAAGCCTATATACAGGCGACTGATCTGTGTACAATGAAACAGTCGGACGGGAAGAGGTTCGACAATAGAGAAGGACGACAGAAACAGTCGTCCAACAAAGATGAAAAAAGAAAAGGGGTCTGGGCGGCTGATTCCTCTAAACAGCCGGCCAAGAAGAAAAAGGAATTCAAACCATACTCCCCAAAGTATGTGTTTAACAAGGATAACCAGTTTATCCTAAAAGAAATAAAGGGACGGCTCTCAATTGAGAAACCGCTCCCCATGAAGGGTTCTGCGAGCAACCGGAACCAAGACAAAATCTGTGCTTATCATGATGACATTGGTCATCACACCAACGACTGCATTAGTCTCATGCGGTACCTAGACCGCTTGGCTGATCAAGGTGATCTTGACACTTATGTCAAGAAATCTACGGGGAATACTTCCTCAAAAAAGCAGTCGGCCAAAAAGAATCAACAGGCCGACAGTTCCGATACAGATGATGCAGTCGTCTACACCATTGCAGGCGGCTTCTCAGGAGGCGGCCCCACTATTAGGGGCAACAAAGATAATATAAGGCGGTTAGATGTAAATTCCGTTCACCAAGAACGACCGTCCAAATATACATTTCCTGAGATTGTCATCACTGAAGAGGATCTAGGAGGAATAAGGGGGCCGCATGACGACCCTCTCGTTATTGAATGTAAAGTGGCCAACCAGAGAGTTGGTCGAATCCTCATAGATACTGGGAGCTCTTCAGATCTCATCAGCAGCAAATGTCTGTCAAAACTGAAATATCAGACGGACTGCATACATCCGGCCTCCCACCCTTTAATAGGGTTTGGAGGAGGAGTCGTCCACCCACTGGGACGAGTTGATCTACCCGTCCGCCTGGGCGAAAAAGGGGAAGGACGACACATGGTAGTCCGATTCCTAGTTGTAGAGGAACTCTCTGCCTACAACATGATTCTGGGTCGCCCAACCCTGAATAGTGCCAAGGCTGTTATAATCCCGTCACTTATGATGCTTAAGTTTGAAAGGGACAATGGAACAGTCGGCTCCCTAAGGGGAGATCAGAGGATGGCCCGAGAGTGCTATCTCTCGGATGTCAAACCCACTGCTAAGGCCACTGGGTCAAGTGGAGAAAAAACAGACCTTGACAATGTCAAGGAAAGTGCGCCTGTTCAAGAAACAGGCGACAGAAAAAGAAAGGCGTCCCAGACAGAGTCCGCCAGAAAGGCAAGAAAATAGCAATCATTGGCAGAGGACCGGCCGGATGAGTTCCGCCCTCAGCCGGCTGGTGAGCATACGGACCTGATATTAGACGACTCCCGCCCTGACCGAACAGTTAAAGTTGGGACGACTGCTCTGAGAAACCTTGGTGATGACTTTCACAACCTGTTGAAAGAATACAAGGACATCTTTGCATTTGAAGTCCATGAAATGCCAGGCATTAGTCCTGATCTGGCAGTACACAAACTCGCTGTGGATCCGAAAAAGAAGCCTGTACGGCAAAAGAAGCGGAACCATGGTGAAGAGAGAGGTCAGGCGGCCGCCGCCGAAGTCAAAAAATTACTTGATGCAGGGTTCATTCGGCAATGTTACTTCCCAGATTGGGTTGCAAATGTGGTACTTGTTAAAAAGCCGAATGGCACCTGGCGAATGTGTGTAGACTACACAGACTTGAACAAGGCGTGCCCCAAAGACAGTTACCCTCTGCCCAAAATTGATAACCTGGTCGACTCAACAGCCGGCCATGCCTTGATGAGTTTTATGGACGCCTATTCTGGTTTTCATCAAATTCCTTTGTGGAAGAAAGATCAGGAGAAGACGGCCTTCGTCACTGATCAGGGATTATACTGTTATACGGTCATGCCGTTTGGTCTTAAGAATGCCCCGGCTACATTCCAACGAATGATAAACACAGTGTTCTTTGATCAGATTGGGAGAAACGTCGAGGCATACATTGATGATATGATTGTTAAGACTAAACTTCAGAAAGATCATCTGACGGACCTCCGAGAAACTTTCGCCACACTCAGGCGGCACCATGTCATGCTCAATCCCAAGAAATGTGTATTTGGAGTAGAGTCTGGGAAATTTCTCGGATTCCTTATCAACCAGAGAGGAATAGAGGCGAACCCTGAGAAGGTACAGGCGGTCATTGACATGCAGTCGCCTCGTACCGTCCGAGAGGTTCAGAAGTTAACAGGTTGTCTGGCGGCCTTGGGAAGATTTCTAAGCCGATCAGGCGACAAATGCCTATACTTTTTCCAGGCAATTAAGAAAAAGGCAAGGTTTGAATGGGGGCCGGATGCTGAGGCCGCCTTCCAGAAATTAAAGGTTCACTTGCATTCCTTGCCAAGGCTGGTCAGCCCTTTGCCCAAAGAAAATCTCTACATGTACCTGGCCGTCTCTGATCATGCGTTAAGCGCGGTGCTCCTTGCTGAAAGGGACGGCTGTCAACTTCCGGTCTACTTTGTCAGTCACGTACTGAAAAATGCCGAGTTGAGGTATCCCCTAGTGGAGAAATTTGGTCTTGCACTCTTCATGGCTGTTAAAAAATTGAAGCCCTACTTTCTGGCACATGCAGTCGTCGTGTATACCGACCAACCGATCAAACGGCCCCTTACCACCATGGAGTCCTCCGGACGAATGATCAAATGGGCCATAGAAATGCAGAGTCTCGAAGTTACTTTCGAGCCTAGAAAAGCAGTGAAGGGGCAAGCCTTTGCTGACTTTATTGTAGAGATGACTCGTCCTCCTGACTCTCAAGTTCCAGACCAAGTCTGGAAGGTATATGTGGACGGAAGCTCTACTTCAAACGGTTGTGGAGCAGGCGTCGTATGTCAATCTCCAGAGGGCGACAGGTTCGAGTATGCTCTACGCTTCAGTTTCCAGGCTTCAAACAATGAGGCCGAATATGAAGCTTTACTAGCCGGGATCTGCATGTGTAAGGCGGCCGGGGCAAGGAAAATAGACGCCTGTTCTGATTCACAACTGATAGTGAGTCAGTACAATGGCGAATATGAAGCAACACATCCGGCCATGATCAAATATTTACAGGCGGTCCGACAAGCAGTCGGCTCCCTTGAGGATTTCCATCTGATCCAAGTACCGAGATCAGAAAACAACCAGGCAGATGCACTCTCGAAATTAGCATCATCCGCCTCCTCCGATACTCCTCGAACTGTGTTTTGGGAAGTAATGGAGAAGAGAAGCATCGAGGAAAATCCTATTGGAATTCTAGACAGAAGCTCAACCTGGATGGATTCAATCAGGGCATATCTGACAAACGGTACACTGCCGGATGATCCTCAACAGGCGGCATCACTGAAAAAACGAGCCTCCTGTTTTGAAATGATACAGGGGGAACTGCACAAGAGGGGGCACCTTCAACCTTTCTTAAAGTGTGTTACTCCTGAAAAGGGACGAGAGATACTAGATGATCTTCACTCTGGTTTCTGTGCTTCCCATATAGGTGGTAGGATGCTTGCTCAAAGGGCAAGGCGGCAGGGCTACTTTTGGCCTACTTTGGAAGCAGATGCAATGGAGATGGTGAAAAAATGTGACAAGTGCCAAAGGTTTGGCAAATTAATTCACCGTCCGGCTACTGACCTCACTACCATTCACAGCCCACTACCGTTTGCTAAGTGGGGCATGGACATTCTGGGTCCATATACGCCTGCTACAGGCGGCAGAAGGTATATACTTGTTGCCGTTGACTACTTCACTAAATGGGTAGAGGCGGAGGCTGTAAAGGGAATCAAGACGAAAGATGTAATTTCATTCATTTGGAAAAACGTCATCACTCGGTTCGGGGTTCCCATGTCTATGGTTTTTGATAATGGTCCCCAATTTGAGACGCCTGTTCTCAAAAGCTGGTTGGGAGACCAAGGAATTGGACATTACTTTGCATCTGTCGGCCGTCCACAAGCAAACGGCCAGGTAGAAGCCTTTAATAAAATCATCTCAGACGGTCTCAAGAAAAAAATTGAACGAGCAGGCGGCCTATGGGCAGATGAACTACCACATGTTCTTTGGGCCATTAGGACGACTGAAAAAGGGGCGACTGGAGAAACTCCATTCCTCCTAACTTATGGTGCAGAAGCTGTTCTTCCAATAGAACACTACGAGCCGACTCTTCGAGTAATGCTATATGACGAAGAGGCAAACTGGGAAGCTATGCGCCTGGCATTAGACTCACTTCCTGAAAAGAGGGGCAATGCTGTTTTGCGCCATGAAATCTACCGCCTGAGAATGACTAGATCATACAACAAAAAAGTGCACAGGCGTCCACTCAAAGTAGGGGACTTTGTACTTAGAAAAATGGAAGCAGTTGGTAGGGCTAACGAGTCTGGCAAACTAACTCCCAACTGGGAAGGACCCTACCGAATCTATGCGGAAGTCAGGGACGGTACCTACCGTCTGGAAACACCAGACGGACAACCGTTGCCTCGAACTTGGAATGTAGATAACCTTAAGAAATATTTCTTTTGAATGATGTAAAGTAAAGAGCTACTTAAAAAAGTTGGCACTTACTATTCAATTTTGTATTACGAGGGGCATGCCGTCTGTACCTTTACAGTCGGCTACTCTCCATTGAGTTTCACTCTTTATCTTTACAGGGGCATGCCGTCTGTTCCATTACAGTCGGCTACTCTCCCTCGAGTATTTTACTCAAAATACTTAGCTAAAAAGTTTAGGGCCTGGCCGATCCTGTAACTAACAGGCGGCTACCCTTCTTTTACTTAGCACATACGTTCACCAAGAACATACCAAGGCCACTGGCCGAATGATCAGACCAGGCGCCTAGTCAACTGATCTAACTTTTAAAAACTAATCCGACCTGTCCCAACATTATAGCAGGCGTCCGGCGGCATCCATTCGGATGAAATTCGTCGCAGAGAGCAGCTCCCTTTTGGGTGGAACATTGTTCTATAAACTAATTACACGGCACCTATACGACTGTCCCAAAGGGCAACCACGTAGCCGTTTTTGAGACAAGGATAACTCTATCACTAACCAAACCAGTGGTAGCAGTTGACATCTGAGTCAGATGACCGCCTGTATTACTTGGGATAAATGCAGGGGGTACCTATTGAGTTAATAGCCAACAAACATTGGCGAATCAAGGGGTCTAGCCGGTCTACGCCGCCTGGTACCTCTACTTCTCAAACAAAAGTGACGGCGACTGAGTAACTCCAAAGTTAACTCATAGTCACTCCTTCAAATTTGGTATGAAACCTAAAAAGTTTGAGTCGTCCGCCTGTTTTATACAAACAAGGGCACTCGAACCCCTATTCCTACTGGATAACCTATTGAGTAAATAGCCAACAAACATTGGTGAATCAAGGGGTCTAGCCGGCCTACGCCGCCTGATACCTTTACTACTCAATCAAGATTGTGACGAAGACTAAGTAACTCCTATGTTAACTTAATAGTCACTCAAACTTAGTACTGAGCCTAAAAGGTACGAGTCGTCCACTTGTTTTTAATAAACAAAGGCTCTCAACCAATACTCTTGCTAGGTTAACAAATAACAAATTAGAGGCCAACATTGGCAATAAAGGGAAACAACCGGTACCCGCCGCTTGTTTTCCTACTTAAATTCCTTGGCTACTTGGTAATTCTATTTACTTGGTCAAATTGAATAAAGAGTTCGAATACCGATTGATTAAATGGCCGACTGATCATCTATCCTGGAAACAGACAACCAGTCGTCCAGGGGCATAGGCGGCATACTTACTATTTGTACCTGTCTTAACGTTCGGCCATGCACAACAGTCTGTCTAGTGAGCAAATTTCAAATACTTAGACAAATTTGAACAAAAACAAAAAATTTGATTAAAATGAGCCGGCCATAAAAGACCAGCAGAATATTCAAAACCCCGGCCCCCTGGCCGGGTAATTACAAAGCAAACGGCACGCAGGCCGTGAAAAGAAAAAATATACTTAAAGCTTAAGAAGGGGGCAGTTCAGTATCAGCAGCAGCCGCCTGGTCAGCACTCTTCTTGCTGGACTCGGCCTTAGCTGCATCATCTTTTGATGCCTTACCCCCAAGTGGCACAAGCGCCACAACAGGCTCTTCCTCCTCCAACGCAACGTCCATCGCCTCTTCTTCAGCAGCCGCCAGGATCTGTTGATTATATATTTCCGAACACTGGCGGTACGTTCTTTCCCATGAGGCAAAGTCGGCACTGGGGAACAGTCGTTCCCAGGTCATGCGTTGGATTTGGGCGGAGTCTTCCACCATCTCCCGGACGAGCTCTTGTTTCTCTTGCTCGGCCTTGTCCGAGAGCTCTTGGGTAAGACTCTTCTCCTGGTTCACCAGGCGTTCTTTTACGTTAGCCAAAGATTTCTCCATGGCTTCGTAAGAGTGCATTTTCTGACGAAGGGGCTTCAGCTCGGCTTTAAGTTTGGTGACGGTCCCCTCCAGCTCGTCAACCTTCTTTTGGGCCGCCTCTAGCTGAGCCCGAACAGCAGCGGTCGCCTGCGCCTGATAATAAAGAAGATCAATGGTCAGTACTTCATTTTGGGCAATTTGAAACATTGCTTTATCACAGCTGGAGGCGGCCATAGCCTTTGCGGCCTTTACCTCTTTGTTTTTCCGATCAATCGGCTTGCGAAGGCTGTTGACTCGGAGCAGGGCCTAAGTACAAAGAAAAACAGGCGTCAGTTTCCAATCAAAAGGGTTAACAGGCGTCCTGGAACTTCAAAAGGGTATACCTCAGCTAGGATCCCCGAAATTCCATCGAGGTCAAGGGTGCCGGCACCCTTGACCGCCTCCCTGTCAGAGGGAGGAACTACTTTAACCATTGACTTGGCTACCTCAACCAAGTCAAGTCCCTGGGGGCCGGCTGCATTAAGCAAAAGGAAAAACAAGTTAGACCTAATCAAGAAGGAAGCAAGAGTGAGTTTTTACAAGCAAGTGTCCATACATCTAGGCGGCCCCGCCTGGGTTTTTGAAGAAGTGGCCGGCTGCTTCTCAGCCGCCACTGTTTTCCTGGAAGACCCAGGAGAGCTTGCAACAGTCGTTCTCCGGGCCTTGGGGTCCGGCTGTTGCGAGGAAGAAGCCCTTGGAGTGCCAGACTGAAAACAAAAAGAGTTAGTATATGCATAATACAACTTAAAGGGGAAGAGTTTTCAAAGCTTACCAAGGGTGCCTCCTTGCTGGGGGAGTCGGCGTACGACTGCTTCATTAGCGAAACCCGCAGCATGGCCGCCGCAGTCTTAGATGCTGTTATTTTACTCATGGCGTCGGCTGAAAGAAATAAACAGCAAAGTTAGTAAAAATCCCAAGTAAACAAGGCGAGAGAAAACAGAGTATTCGTCAGGCCGGCTACCTCTAGAGCACCGACTGCCGAGGCCACAGGCGGCCAAGAAGTACTCATCATAGAGCCACTTGAAGCTCGGGACGCAGTGTAGGGGTACTTGCTCTCGTACCCCTGAAGTAGAGTTCACCCTAGTCTCTACTTTGAAGAGTCCTTTGTCTAGGATCTCTCTTTTAGCCTTTGGGGGAACAGGCGGCATGCTGCGGCCGCCTGCAAGAAGAGGCGGATCCCTGTTCCACTTGTTAAATCGTTTGTTCAGCTCCGTGTCTGAACTCTCGATAATAAGGAAGGTGTTCCGCCAATCCTTCCATTTGTTTGCCTTACCTCTCGTCATGAGGTAACCCCTGTGGCTTGTTAGTTGATACCAGCCGGTACCTCCCGACTTAGGGGTCCGGCTGAGATAGTTCATGTGGGCGAAAGCCTCAAAACTTGGCTCCACCCCGTTCAGTTCGCACCCGGCCACATAGCCGAGTACGTTTACCCAAGAGTTGGGGGCTAACTGCCATAACCCCAGATCATACCCATCTAAAATCCGCTGAACAGCCGGATGTAATGGGAAGCGCAGACCAGCTTTGATGGCCGCCACATAGCAGCCAAAACAGCCGTCACCATAGCTGGTACCAGCCGGCCAAACGACAGTATCTTCTGGATCCGGCACAAACAGTAAATACTCCGGGCCCATTTTGTGGTTAGCAATAAAGCTCGCCACGTTGTCTCGCATGGTTGCGATCCGGCCCCGGGGCACCCTGCAGTAGTAGGGGGTGTTTTCCTCTCTGTAAGAGGCGGACGGCTCTGCCCAATTATCCCCCTTCTCCACTGCATGGGAACTTCTCGCCTCTTGTAGGCGGTTATGTTTTTCTTCTGAGTCAGAAGAACTATGGTCAGAAGAGCTGGAATCGGACTCGTCCCCTGACGAGTCCGAAGAGGACGACTCCTCCCCTCTCCTAGAGGGGCCCGCCTCCTCTCCCTTAGAAGGAGCAGAAGGTAAATTAGACATGTCCACGGTTAGATGAGAAGGGAACACCTTGGTCCCTCTCTCAGAACTGTCAGCTTGACAGTCGCCTCGTTCCACATCTGGCGCCTGGTCAGATGTTTCGCTAAGGAGTACCCTTTGGGAGGAGCCGTCTGAGTTTGATATTCTAGCAGTCTTTTTTGTTCTGGCCATCACGTTCTGCATAGACACAGATTCAGTCGGACTTTGTATAAAGGGCAAAGATGGGTCCAGAAAAGGGCAGGCGGCACTCCTAGTCCTAGATTCAGCCGTCCCCGGTGACCGGCTGATCACTAACTTAGGGCGTGTCGTGTGCTTCCATGGTGCCATTTCAAAAAATAAAAAGAAAATTAAGAGTAAGAGAACTGAGTTACCTGAATGGATGACAGTTGATGAAGTCCTGAAAGTTCGGGTCAGTCGGCTTGTCAGAACAGGCGGTAGGCAGAAAAAGTCCGAAAATGTCAGAGCAAGTTCAGGGGTCCGAATGTTCTCGCAAAAATTCTCAAATGTGAAAATGACCGAAGTCAGCACTTCCTTTTATAGGCAAAATGAGAAGGCGAAGGGTCGCTTCCGAATTCAAATTTGGGCGGGAGAATCTCCCGGCCGTCTGCAAGGTGACGCCTGTAACGGGCCGTCGCCTGTCACCGTGCGACACCTGTCACAGGCGACACGTGACCAGTCGCGTGCCACCTGTGAGGGGCAAATGATTAGGGGATTTTTATCCACCAAGCGCCGTTTGACAAGTGGACCAACCAGGTTCCGCCACGCGTCCTCCACGGACCACTTAAGACACGCCACGTGTCCACCCATGCCAAATGGGACAACCGGCCATCAAGGCCCATTTCAGTCTAGAAGCCCGTTCGGCCCTAGGTTTACCTTAAACCTAGAGAGTTGCACGCTTCCCAAGGCTATAAATACTCGATTAATCCTCATTAATCAAGGGACCGGATAATTTACGGAACACACTAATAACCGGCTGATCTCGCTAGCAAAGCAGATTACCTACATTAAATACTCTCACCTAGAGAGACCTTATTACTTTAATTTCTGTATTAATTACTCCTTAATCAGGTACTAACTTGACCGTTGGAGGCGGAGCTCTCAGGAGTCTCCGTTATTTTGCAGGTACAGGCGTCCGGTTCCAGTCTCGGAATTGTAACTCTCCCGCAGGACATCAGAAAACCCCGAAACAATATTGATTCGAGATTCGAGAGATGAGAATTGATATTTAGGCTTAGTTTCAATAGGCAGGTTAATCTATTAATGGTTAGGTCGAGATTCGAGAGATGAGATTTAATACCAGTAGATTAATTATGTGATTATAATACGTAGCGACAGCCCTTTATAGTCTGGTTAATTTATGCATTGATAATTGATCGTATGTTTTACCCTGGAGTATTATTAATTGGTGAACCTATACCCTAGAGCTTTTTATTATTGATTATTCCTTTGATTTATTTGCTTAGTTTAATTATTAGTTAAATTCGTACAAATACAAATTGGTTACTCTATAATTTAGATTATAATAATTAATTAGGAGTAAAAGAACATAGTTTCCCTGTGGATTCGACCCTACTTCCCTATCTACTTTAGTTGGAGGACTTAGGTAATTACTTTTGATTAGGTGATACGACTAGATCCTGTCAAAATTTGGCGCCGTTGCCGGGGAAACGGTTTTATTTTTATTTCTAATTATTATTATAGTCTATATTATTTTATTTTTTTTTTATTTTTTTAATGAGTTGAAGATGTACATGCCTTAGAGATGGTTGATTTATTCTCCCGTCTTGCATCTTGCCATTGTTCTTGTTGTTATCTTTATCATGAAAATCCTGATTGCCCTTATAGTGAGTATTTTATTCGAGCTCCGGATGATTTTAGAATCTTTCCGTCTACATATGATTATTTTAAAAAACGGTTGGTTACAAATGAAATTTATTGGAAGATTCATGATGAATATTATCATAATTTGTATAATTTGCAGGAGGAAGAATCATTGGTTGAAAAATCGATGGTTAAAGAGTCATTGGTTATAGAATCAGTGGTTGAGGTACAATTGGTTCCAATAGAAGAAGAATCATTAGTTGTAGAACCATTGGTTGAAAAGTCATTGGTTGTAGAACCAATGGTTGAAAATTCTTTTTCTTTTGCTAATGAACTTATTCGTGAGCGTAATATAATAGAGTCGTTATTGGGTGATGATAAAGAACAAGACTACCTCCATATTCGTTCTATTAATTCTAAATTTTTAGTGGAGGAAGTAGAAGGTTGTGGTGTATTTTCATCTATTTCTTTTGATTTTTCCTATTATCTTGAGTTTTCTTTATGTGCTCCTAATCTTTTCTATGTAAGGATTATTGTGCTTGCAATTAAGCCCTATATAGTGTTTAATGAAATGTTTGCAGGAGCGTTTGATAAGTTACTCAAGGCGTTAAATTCTTTCGATAGAAAAAGAGTACGGTCATGCGAGTACTTGATAAACTAGTTCTTTGCGGGAGGCAACCCGTACTTTATTACTTTGTAGTTTAGTTTTTTTTTTTTTCTTCTTTTTGTGTGTCTTCGTTTTTTTGGTTTTTAGAGAGGTAAGGGGAGCATATCTTATGCTTGTGGGAGTTTCTATTTGTGTAGGTTTTTATCTAGAAAGGTGTCGATTTAAAAGGAGAAGAAAGCTGGATTGTATTCGGGTTTGCTCGGGCAGAGCTCACCCGATCGGGCACGCGTACAGATCAGCAAAACTGCTCAACTTCGACATGCCGTAACTTTTGTTTTTCTTATCGGATTTTTGCGTGTGACCTATCGTTGGAAAGCTCTTAAAGTCTACCTTCCAACCTAATTGTAATCACTGAATTATAATTTATACATCAAAAGTTATGATCAGAATAGTGCACATGACTCAATTTTTCTCTTTTTCCCACTAACACTTTGTTTCATTCTTGCCCAAATTTGTTCCAAAGAGATGCATTGCAATCCTCGAGGCTTTGGTGACATTATTTTGGTGATGATGATGAGGAGTAGTCACCTTGACTACTAGTGTTTCGTGGTTTTCTGAGGTGTCTTGCGGGAGAGTTACGATTCCAAGACTGAGCTGCCGATGCCTGTACCTGCAAGATCACGAAGACTCTGGTTGATAGGAGCTTTGCCTCCGACGATCAAGTTAATATACGTACAGGAGGAAAGAATACGAAATAGGTAAAGTTCTTCTCGCTGATTGGGAGAAATCCGCAATTAATATTGCTCGGTAATAGTGTTTGTATTTATGAATGCCCCATAAATGAGGGTTGTCCCACTATTTATAGTGGGACAGATAAATTACTCATGGAAGACTCCAAGGACAGGTGTCAGCAGGGGATTGGAGCCCTGTTGACCAATGGCGATATTCCACGTGTCACCAGCTCATTGGGGCACGGGTCTTGGGTATTTTTACCCTAAACATTTGCCCCTCACGGGTGCTGACGTGGCTCTGCCACGTGGCACCTGTGAAGAGTTTTTTTTTTTTTTTTTTTTGGATTCTGGCTGCTTGGCTGAAAAAGCGGGAGAAGCAGAAGGTGAAGTTTCAGGACTCTTTGCCTTCTGAGGAGGAGCCTATAAATAGCCAAGTCCCCTCCCCGAGCCCCTATCTACAAACTTTGCAAATTTTCTGATTTTCTAGAGCAGCCGGTATTGAGAGTATTTCTGAGATAGTTTCTGCGTGAGCATCCGGTTTATAACCATCTGGGGGGTTTGATAACAAGCCAGATTTACATCTGCACTTCAAACAACACAGACGGCTCAAGAGACGCCTGTGTCTTCGCAAGCAAACCCAAGAAATTCTCAGCAACCAAGCAGTTTTCTCCTTCTTTCTTTTAGGTACCGCCTCTATTCTTTCAAGCTCTTCCATGTATTTACGCTTGAGTCTTTTGTTTATTTTCTCGTTTATTTGTCCCATAGTTAGATGGACCCCTTATACCCCCATCCAGAACATAATAATGAGACCAGCCGGTCTGTTAGTACGGATGAGTCTAGGACTGGAAATACCGACTATAGACTCTGGGATTTGCCTTGTTTGTCTCCCAATCTGATCGTCTCCGTGTTTGTGCAGGACACAATGGCCAGAACCAAGAAGACGGCTGTGGACCCCAATTACAGAGGCAGCGGCTCTAATGAGTTGCCGCCTAATGAGAGGGCCCCTAATGAGGCGGCCGTGGGATCTCCCGGAGGTACTCCTAGTACGCCTAGTGATGGCATTCTAGGCTCTGATCAGGGAGGCGGTGAGGAAGCCGCCTCCGTAGAGCGATAAAAATCATCCCAGGAGGCTTCCTCCTCCACTTCTGGCTCTGCACTCGGACCTGTGCAAAGAAGCTCTTGCTTTCGAACACCGTCCGTCGATAGTGAGGAGGAGGAGAGACCCTCCTGGCAAACTAAGGGTGATCCTTTGATGATCACCGTCTCTGCCAAAGATAGGGCCATGATGCGAAGTAACTTGGTAGATTTCGTCCTCAAACGGCCCCTTGGGGCGGGATATAAATTGGCAATCCCGCCTAAGAAAGGGACAATTGCTTGGGAGGATGACCAGCGCTACGCAGACGGCTGGTTTGGCTGCTACGAGGCGGCATTCTTGGCAGGGCTCCGCTTCCCTCTTTATGACACAATAAAGGCCATACTAAGGGGGTATGACCTAGGCATCTGGCAACTCACCCCCAACTCTTGGGTGAATATTCTTGGGTACATCGCCGCCTGCGAAATGCAGGATCTGAACCCCGGCTTGGAGGCGTTTGCCCATATGCATTACTTGAGTAGGAGCCCAGGCGGCTGGAGAGCCTGGTACACCTTGACCATTTACCCCCAGTACCTCATGTCGCTCGACAAACCGTCTAAGTGGTCGGACTGGAAGAGTCGTTTCTACCTGGTCAAAGCTCCAACCAACAAGGAAAATAGAGAGTTCCGGACATACAACCGGAAACTTGAACTCTTGGGGAAGAAATGTCGGATGCCCCCAGTACCGGAGAGGGATAGGGAGGCAATACTGGACTCCCACTTTTTCGAGCTCGTCCCTTCCACCCCCTCAACCGGAGAGGTAATAAGGGTGCCCCGAAACTGGGTGCCTAAACATGAGTTTCTAAGGGACGAGGCCTTTTTGTCCACCTGCGGGCTTAGCAGCATGTTCAAAAAACGTAGGTTAAAAGCCTCATTCGGCTTATTTACGCCGGATGACAATTTTCTGTTGATTACAATGCCTGTTTGCTATTATCCTGACCTTGACCGGACGTATTTAATTTGTGTTTTGCAGAAGAACATGTTGCCAACAGAGAAAACGCCTGCTAGGAGGGCTTTGGACATCCGTAAGGAGAATCTGGAGAAAATACTTGCTGCTCAGGCGGCTAAGAAGGTTAGAGCGTCTGACTTATCTTTGATTTGTTT
Organism: Chenopodium quinoa; assembly: GCF_001683475.1. Classification (NCBI taxonomy): domain Eukaryota; kingdom Viridiplantae; phylum Streptophyta; class Magnoliopsida; order Caryophyllales; family Amaranthaceae; genus Chenopodium; species Chenopodium quinoa. The sequence goes on from NW_018744469.1 coordinate 763,686, forward strand.
GCTTTACTCCCGTTTTGCTCGTTTTTTCCGCCTGATCGTTTGTTACTTCGTTTCAGGATGGGAGCAAAGCTCCTCGTTCCCTACATAAGCAGATTCGGCCAAGGCCGACTATAATGGAGCCATCATCTAAAGTGCAGAAGACCACATCCGCCGCCCGGCCCTCTATCGGCGGTAAATCAATAAAGACCCCAGGCGGGTCTACTGCCGAAGTTCTGGCCTCAAAAGAGGTCACCCCAATAAGGACCTCAACCGGTCCATCAGGTGACGGAGGCCAGAGAGTTCTCCAACAAGGTACAAATCCTTTCAACCTCACGCTGCTTGACCTGCCCATGCGGGTTAAGTCTTATTCTCAGTCTCAGCCGGGAGATTCTCCGATCAGCCGGCAATCCATAGGCGGAGCATATGCAGCTTTCTCACCGTTTGTTTCTGGTGCAGATAATTCCCCCCGCTGGCCGGATGCAACTCAGTATGCCCAAGCCATGCTGAAAGCCGTCCCCCGGGACGAGAAGGAGGCGATCCCGGGGATCAACACCTTCAATGCCGACCGTGTAATGGTCGAGCTAGCTGATGTAAGCTTGAAGTACCCACTCGACATTTTATTTGATGCATGCACATCCGGTTTTTTCCTGACACCGGTTGTAATGTTGCAGGCACTGCTGCGCGTGGAAGGGCTCAAAAAGGCTTACATACGCAAACAGGAAGAGGTAAGGAGAGCCAAACGGTCTGCTGATGACGCACATAATGTTGCTGAATATTCAATGATTGTGCATGACTTAGAAACTAAATCTATAATCATGCGACAGGCGGACCAGATCAAGACCCTTCAGAAGGCCCTCAATGAGTCTAAGGTCAAATTGGACAATCTTCAGACGGCGCTAAACAATGCCGAGAAGGAGCTTAAGGATCATGAGGGGCCCCTCAAGTGGTTGGAGAAGGCGGAGAAGGCCAGCGACAACCTGCGAAAAGAGAATGATTGTCTGAAGAAAGATGCAGTTGTTGCCAAGAGCAACTTCAAGGCCACCCTTGAAGCGGAACAGAGCTGGCTCATTGAGGAGAATGAGCAAGACTGCGAGAACAGAATGAAGAGGGCGTTCTCCATTATCCATTCGGGTACAGACTAAAACGTCTGGGAGCTCGCCTACAAATATGCAGACCTTGCCATTCTTGCTGAAGAGGAGGGCCAGCCGGGGCCCGAACCCTATGAGAAGTGGGTTAAGGCGAAATTCAAGAGGTTGAAGGAGGATGCGGCTGCTAACAAGGAGGCTATTGAAGATGAAATTGTCCCTGACTCCATCCCTAACATTGAACCGCCACATCCGGAAGGGACTCAGGCTCCAAGTGACCGGGTGACTGTGCAGATAGAATAGCAACGACCTCCCGGCCTGCGCGCCGTGCATTATCTTGTAATTACGCCGGATGAGTCGGGTTATTCTGCTATTGTGTTTTATTTCGAATATTAATATATATATATATTCTCACCGGCTGTGCCGGTTTTGTTGAATGATTTCTCCTTATTTGCACTTCTATAAATTTTGCTTAGAAATTTCTTCAAGTACTATTGCCGTGTGAAACAGAGACGGTGTGGGGTTAGGAATATTTCCCCTCGGATAGGTGACTGGTAGAGCTGCACTCAGCCACGCGGCTATCCGTATGCTCCCGGTTAGGGACCGTTATTAATTGAACGCGTACAACCCGGGTGAAAACACGGTTTTTAAGTGCCGTGTAGATTTTGTTTTGCTTGGTTGTCGGCTGTCTTTTTTCGTTAGGTGCCCAAAGCTTAGGGCCTTGCTAACATTGATAGCGAACCTGCGCCTACCTCTTTAGAAGGGGCAAATGGCGGTCTAGTTATACTGGGAGTGCCGGCTGCGTTTTTTGGGGCTAGCCTCTGTTGGTACTGCCTTTCAAAGAGTAAGCCGGCTGTACCTTTGGGAGTGCTAGTCAGCTATTCTTTGATGCAATGGATCATTCAGGCGGAAATAACCGACTTGATTTCTTTTTATTATATCCGCCTGAGTTTTGACCACTAGAACAATTTACCACCCGGAAGGGAGATGTTCTCTTCAGTGAATTCACCCATATAGGCGTCACCAGATGTTTTTTTTTGTGATAAATGTGCCGCTTGTGTGATGCACAAGACATGGCGTTATGGAAATTACATGATGAAAGCCGCTTGTGTTAAGCACAAGACTTGGCATAGGTATACAGAAATGTAATGAACCAAACTTTTTCCATTAATCATATGGTAATTACAAGAGATCTACAATTCTTAGAAGTAGTACTTTTTTAAGTTGTCTACATTCCAAGTTCTAGGCAACTTCCTACCGTCTGGGGTCTCCAAGCGGTATGTGCCATTTCTAACTTCTTCAAAAATACGGTAGAGGCCCTCCCAGTTTGGGGTTAGCTTGCCCTGCTCGTTTTTCCTACCGGTTGCCTCCATTTTGCGGAGTACAAAGTCCCCTACTTTCAAGGGCCGCTTGTATACTCGTTTGTCATAGGCTCTAATCATTCTCAGACGGTAGACCTCGTGTCGTAAGGCGGCGTTGCCCCTTCGCTCTGGAAGGGCATCCAGGGCAAGACGCTTGGCCTCCCAATTGGCCTCCTCATAATACAACATGATACGGAGAGTTGGTTCATAGAGCTCAATAGGAAGAACAGCCTCAGTGCCGTATGTCATAAGAAACGGGGTTTCACTGGTTGCCTCTTTCTCAGTTGTTTTGATAGCCCAAAGAACATAAGGCAACTCCTCTGCCCATAGACCACCAGCCCTTTCAACTTTCCTCTTGAAGGCCTCAACTTGTCCGTTTGCCTGGGGCCTGCCCACAGACCCAAAGAAATGGGAGATACCCTGATCCCCCAACCAGCCCTTGAGCACAGGCGTTTCAAATTGAGGACCATTGTCGAAGACCATAGACATAGGGACCCCAAACCGGGTGATGATGTTTCTCTAAATGAAGGAGTTAACATCCTTGGTCTTTATGCCCTTGACCGCCTCTGCTTCAACCCATTTGGTGAAGTAGTCTACGGATACTAAGATGTAGCGCCGACCGCCTGAAGCAGTCGTGTAAGGTCTTAAAATATCCATTCCCTATTTTGCAAACGGGACCGGACTGTGTATGGCTGTAAGGTCTGTTGCCGGACGATGTATCAACCGGCCAAACCGTTAGCACTTATCACACCTCTTCACCTGATCCATGGCGCCTGCCTCAAGAGTGGGCCAAAAATATCCTTGCCGCCTGACTTTTTTAGCCAGGGATCTGCCGCCTATATGCGAGGCATAAAAACCCGCGTGCAGATCTTCCAAGACTTCCTTTCCCTTTTCTGGGGTCACATACTTCAGAAACGGCTGTAAGTATCCCTTCCGAAGGAGTTCTCCTTGGTGCATAACAAAGCTCAGAGCTCATTTCTTGAGCCCAGCTGCCTCTGAAGGGACATCCGGCAAAGAGCCGTCTGTCAGGTAAGCTCGGATGGGGTCCATCCAGGTGGCGCTTTGATCCAAAATTCCAATGGGATCATGCTCTATGCTTCTTTTCTCCATGACTTCCCAAAAGACTGTCCCCGGCGCATCGCAGGAGGCGGACGATGCCAATTTGGAGAGCGCATCCGCCTGATTGTTTTCAGACCGCGGCCTCTTCCCTGACCTTCTGCAGATATTTGATCATAGCCGGATGGGTGGATTCATAGTCACCGTGGTATTGGCTAACGATCAATTGAGAATCTGAGCAGGCGTCAACTTTTCTTGCTCCAGCCGCCTTACACAAACGTATGCCGGCTAGTAGGGCTTCATATTCCGCCTCATTATTTGAGGCTTGAAACTTAAACCATAGTGCATATTCAAATTTATCCCCTTCCGGAGAATGGCAAATAACGCCCGCACCACAGTCGTTTGCTGTAGAACTACCGTCCACAAACAGCTTCCAAACTTGATCAGGATTATCCGGTTGCACCGGTCTAGTCATCTCAACAATGAAGTCAGCAAACGCCTGACCTTTCACTGCCCGCCTGGGTTCGAAAGTTATCTCCAGGCTCTGTATTTCAACAACCCATTTGATCATTCTTTCGGATGACTCTATGGTGGTCATTGTGCGCTTGAGTGGCTGATCAATGTATACAGTTACCGGATGGGCCAGGAAGTAAGGCTTCAACCGCTTAACTGCTTTGTATAGGGCCAACCCAAATTTTTCAATCATAGGGTACCGGAGCTCAGCATTTCTAAGGACATGACTGATGAAATACACCGGGAGTTGATTGCCGTCTCTTTTAGCAAGGAGAACAACACTAAGGGAGTGATCTGAGACGGCTAGGTACATGTAGAGAACCTCATGGGGCAGAGAACTCACTAGCCTTGGTACAGAATGCAGATGCTGCTTGAGCTTCTGAAATGCCGCCTCAGCCTCTTCTCCCCATTCAAACCTTGACCTCTTCCTAATTGCTTGGAAGAAATAGAGGCATTTGTCGCCAGACCGGCTGAGGAATCTCCCCAATGCCGCCAGGCAACCGGTGAGTTTCTGGACTTCTCTTACAGTACGGGGTGACTGCATGTCAATAACCGCCTGTGCCTTTTCCGAATTAGCCTCAATACCCCTTTGGTGAATCAGAAATCCGAGGAACTTCCCAGACTCAACACCAAAGACACACTTCTTAGGGTTAAGCATGACCTTGTGCCGCCTGAGTGTGGTGAACGTTTCTCGGAGGTCAGCTAGATGAACCGCCTGTAGCTTGGATTTGACTATCATGTCATCGATATACGCCTCTACATTCCTGCATATCTAATTACGGAAAACTGTGTTCATCATTCGCTGAAATGTAGTAGGCGCATTCTTCAACCCAAACGGCATCACTGTGTAATAGAATAACCCCTGATCAGTGACAAATGTCGTCTTTTCTTGATCTCTTTTCCAGAGGGGTATTTGATGGAAGCCTGAGTAGGCGTCCATGAAGCTCATCAAAGCATGACCGGCTGTAGAGTCGACCAGGCTGTCGATCTGTGGGAGCGGGTAACTGTCCTTTAGACATGCTCTGTTCAGATCTGTGTAGTCTACACACATCCGCCAGGTACCATTCGGCTTTTTAACCAGGACAACGTTTGCTACCCAATCGGGGTAGTAACATTGCCGCTTCTAACAGCTTCTTGACCTCGGCAGTTGCCGCCTGAGATCTCTCCTCGCCATGATTTCTCTTTTTCTACCTAACCGGCTTCTTTTTTGGATCCACGGCGAGTTTGTGAACAGCTAGAACCGGGCTTATGCCTGGCATCTCTTCCACTTCAAAGGCAAAAATATCTTTGAATTCCTTCAGCAGTTGAAGCAAGTCTGCCCCAACACTTTAAAAGCAACGTCCCAACCTTGACGGTTCTGTTGGGTCGGCTGTCGTCCAGAACGACATCAACGCTCTCACCAGCCAGTTGGGGTTGAAAGTCATCCGACCTTTCTCCAGCAAGTGTTTGCTATTGTTTTTCTTTTTTGACGGGTGCCAGCTGGTCCGCCTTTCTTTTCTTACCGGCTGCCCTTAAAGTCGAGACTGCGGGATCACAGTTATCAACGTCTATGGGCTCGCCACGACCGGCTGTACCCATAGTTGGTTTGACGTTAGAGAGGTAGCACTGCCTAGCCGTCTTCAAGTCCCCGTTTAGGGAACCGACTGTACCATCATCCTTCTCAAATTTGACCAGCATGAGAGATGGGATGATCACAGCCTTCGATTCGTTGAGGGTCAGCCGGCCAAATATCATGTTGTAGGCCGTCAATTCTTCCACAACCAAAAATTTTACGACCATATGGCAGCCTTTCTCCTTTTCACCCAACCGGATAGGAAGGTCAATGCTTCCTACCGGATGCACCACTACTCCCCCAAAACTGACTAAGGGGTGAGGTGCCTGTTGCATGCTGGTGGGTTTGTACTTGAGCTTTGCCAAGCACTGATAGCCGATTAGGTCAGACGAGCTCCCGGTATCTATTAAGATCCGGCCAACCTTCTGGTTAAAAAACTTGCATTCGATGACGATGGGGTCATCGTGAGGCCGTCTGACCTTGCCCCGGTCCCTTTCAAAAATAAGGACCTCAGGAAAGGTGTTTTCGACGCCTGACCCTCATCCACTGAATTAACCAGCTTCCTGATGTTGTCTTTTGTACCCCTGATGGTTTGGCCTCCACCGGCAAAGCTGCCTTCTATTGTGAAGACAATCTCTTCATCGTTTCGGAGTTAGCAGGGCCGGGTTTTGCCGCCTTCCCGTTGATTGTTTTGGGGTTGCCTTTGGGCTTTGGCAGGTAGGACTTTAGAGCTCCCTCGTCAGCTAGACGAGCTAACAGCTGCCTGAGGCTGTAGCAGCCATTAGTGTCATGGAAAACATCCTCATGGTATTGGGAGTACTTGCTCTTATCCCGGCTGCTGGCGGGACTTTTCATAGCGACCGGTTTCTAGAGGGACAACCGGTCCTTAATTTCCATGAGAATGAAGGAGCAGTCCTTCGTGAACTCGTACTTGGGGACGTACGGTTCAGATTTTCTTCTTACCTTCTGGCCGGCTGACCTGACCGTTCTACCGCCTAGATTCCCTTTCTCTTATCTTCCTTTTTTGCCGGCTGCTGTGGCCGGTTATCTTTTCTGTTGGATTTTTTGAAATATGACGGTTACTTTACATCACAAATCTCCGTCGCCTGTATATAGGCTTCTGCTTCCATTAATGTCTCTTGGAGGGTGGCTACCCTTTTCCGGAGGAGGTCGAACTTGAAGGTCGACCCATCTTTCAGACCCTTGAAGAAGTCTGTGTAAGCAACTTCGTCAGACATCCCTTGAATCTGAATTCTCATCAGATTGAACCGCCTGACATAGGACCGGAGTCCTTCCTTCTCACCCTGCTGTATTGCCCAAGATCAAGGCTGGTCTTTTTGGCAGGGATGTTCATTGAGAAGTTTGACGTAAACAGGTACGCCAGAGTTCTGAAGTTGTTTATACATCCGGCTGGTAGGTTACCATACCACCTTTGGGCAATTCCCTTCAGGGTCGCCGGGAAGCATCGACACCAGGAGGCGTCATCCAACCCCTGTAGATACATGAGGTTGGATTATGCCATCAGATGGTCTTCCGGGTTGGAGGTACCGTCATAGGCACCTACCAACACATTCTTGACCTTAGGCTATTGTGCCGCCTGAGTTATGTCTGGCGAGAACGCCGTAGACTGTTCTCCCAAATTAAGCAGACGCAGCTGCCAATCCGTGGGTTGGAACGGCTGCTGCCCATTACCCCCGAAGAGGCATGGTGTAGAAAAAGGGGATCCACTCGGTACATATGGTGGACCATATTGTCCCGGCTGGATCACTTTGGGACCAGATCGCGCGGAAGGTTCGCGAGACTGACCCCCTTGGTATGTTTCCGAGTGTCTGACGGAGACACTACGGAGGCTGTCAGGGAAGGTCGACGTTGAGGCCAACGCAGACAGCTGCTGATTTCTCTGTTCTTGGAGAAACGTCCGGGCATCAGAGAAGGTTTTCTTGGATCCATCCGGCTGTAGGTGCCAGATGGCTTTTCTTTGCTCCACATGAGGGAGGCGGAGCCTATTTAAGCCAATCTTGGGCCCCTCCCCCACCTTGGGCTTTGGATGAGGAGTGGGCACTCGATCTTTCAGAGCCTTCTTCCCAGAGGGAGAAGGCTTCTTGGTCGGCTGATCCTTCTGGGGGGTGACTGACCGGATGAGATTCTTTATCTCGCCCTTGAAACTATTCATGAAGGTCATGAGTTCGTTTCTCGTGACGAGGGTAAATCCCGCTGCTGCCTAGGCATCCCCAATCGGCTTGCCGGCTGGGTTGCTTGGAGCAGCTTGGTCCTCACCTCGTTCCTTCACTTCTTTGGAACGGGTGCGTTTTGTTCTGAAGGACCCGTCTGGGGCCACATAGGTGTCGATTTCATAGTTATCATCACTTTCATGGTCCGTCTAGACCTCAGGCTTGGCCAAGGGCCGTTTGTCCGGATTCGGTGGTACAGTATCAGAAATCGTCTTGGAAGTACTCTCCCCACAGACGGCGCCAATGTTTCGGGGTTTTCTGAGGTGTCCTGCGGGAGTGTTACAATTCCAAGACTGAGCTGCCGATGCCTGTACCTGCAAGATCACGAAGACTCAGGTTTATAGGAGCTTCGCCTCCGACGATCAAGTTAATATACGTACAGAAGGAAAGAATATGGAATAGGTAAAGTTCTTCTCGCTGATTGGGAGAATTCCGCAATTAATATTGCTTGGTAATAGTGTTTGTATTTATGAATGCCCCATAAATGAGGGTTGTCCCACTATTTATAGTGGGACAGATAAATTACTCATGGAAGACTCTAAGGACACATGTCAACAGGGGATTGGATCCCTGTTGACCAATGGCGATATGCCACGTGTCACCAGCCCATTGGGCCACGGGTCTTGGGTATTTTTACCCTAAACAACTAGCTTCCCTTTAAGACAATGAGGACATTGTCTGATTTAGCTTGGGGGGAAGTTCTTGTGTACACAAGGTATATCTTTCACTCTCTCTTTTTATTTTGGTGTGATTAGAATAGTTTGTTTTTTTTTTAGGTTAGTTTTTATTTCTTAAAAAAAATAAAAAAAAATTTAAAAATACGTTCCAGTGAACGAAAATCATGCTTCCCTGTGCCCCGTACATGAAAATTGTTTTGATTCTTGGTATATGATGATAAATACTGTGGATAGGTTAGCCATGATTTGATGTTTGATTGCTTGGATGCCTTAACATGAGTCAATTTTGTCCAACTATTTGTGGATTTGGTGCTTGACTAGTTGATTTTGTTGGGAATGTATGTTAGTTCCTGGTATGTCAATGAAGTTGAGTATTGGTTTATAACTTTGAGTAATGTTTATATGACTCATTATTATACACATTGAGGAGGACGAAGGCATTTGTTCTTTTAGGTGGCCTTCAGAATTATTAGATACATTTGTTCCCTTCTTGCTACCCATGTTGTTGCTTGTGCCCTTTTATTGTTTATTAGCCACATTACAAGCCTAATTTGACCCATTGGTTACTAGTCCCAAGCTTGGCTTGGGGGAGCTAATAGTGAGTGAGGTGAGGGAGTTGTAGTGCGCACTTAATTTGCACAATGTGGGTGGATTTGAGAAGTAATTTATTTGTTCTTATTTTTGTGGATTGAAAAAAAATTGAAAAATTATTGTTCAAAGTTGAAAATTTCCAATGTGAGATAAAAAGAAAAAAAAAGAGCAAATGAAAAAGAATTGTTTCAATGTTCAAGTGTTCTAATGAAGGTTGCTCAAAAGAAGGGAAAAAAAAATAATAAAAAAAAAGAGTTCAAAGTTTGTTTGTTCACTCAAGTTCTATACTGTTATATTTTGCATATATGAGTGAAGTTGTAAGTATTGGAAAATTTGTGAAATATTGGATTGGTTGTTTGGTGAATTTTTGTAGAGTTGAGTTTTTTTGGACATGATTCGGTCATTATTTAATTTTGACCTTTGTTTTATTTATTAGGATTTTGGCTCCCTTAAGCATGGCTTTACTCTCACATTTTCCCAAATTTATCCTACCTTTTACCCTAAGCCTTACATTACAAGCTTAAAGACCTTCCGACCTTTGTGCATAGAGTTGTATGGATGTGAAATTAGTTGATTATCAATGCAAAGAATGATTTGACATATTCCGAGTCGACTACTAGGTTGAGTGCTTGTTTTCTTAAACACACGAGTGTTGTGAGTTTGGGAGGGCATTGTTCACAATAAAGGGGTTGGATGGAGAGCGATCGGATACATTTTATATCCGCCACATAAAGAGTGCAGAGTGCGTGAGCGCTAGTCTTGAATTCCATATACACTTGTGGTTTGCTCTATTTGACGATTGTTAGGGAGGATAAGTAGTTAGATGAATTTGATTGGTTGATCTTGATGCTTATCTGTTGGATTTGCCTTGAATCGATTGTGCTTGATTTAAATTATATTTGGGGTGAAGTATTGATTTATTTATTCATTACTTTGCTTAGGGACAAGCAAAGGTTTGGCTTGGGGGAGTTTGATAAGTCTATCTTATATATATTTTTATTCCCTGTCCCATGTTCATATTTTTTCTTATTTGAGCTCTACGGAGCTATTTTTATTACTAATATACGTTTTCTAGTGTTTTTGTAGAGTTGGTATTATTTTGTAAGAATTTGCAGAATTATGATAATTCTAGAGCTTATTGAGTCACTACAAAAATATTGGAGGTTGATCGTATTTTATGATCGTATATATATTTGCCCAAGATCAAGTTAAAGGAATTTGATTCGATAATTAAGGGCTCAGTCAAATAAAAGAGGTTCAAAGTTCCCGCAAGAATTACGAACCAAGCTAATTGAGGGACAGGACTTAAGTCACAAGATCCAAGTTCGAAGCCCATTTCTTGCGAAAGGAGCCCAGTTCGCTGCCAGCTCGTCTGGCCCAATTGGCCGAGTATGCTGCTAGAGTGCTTCATGTTTGTGAAGTCGGTTTGAATAATGGGCTGTTATAAAGGCCCAATTATTTTGGCAACCTTTAGATGGGATTTTTCCGCGGCTTTTTATTTAGTTTCTTTGGGTTTTGTTAAGAGTTTTAGTATGGGTTAGGATTAGTTTTTCCTAAGCTTATATTTAAGACAAGATTCTTAAATCCTTATAAAAGGATGTAGCAGTACGTAGGAGCAAGGGGGTAGTTTTAGTTTTCTTCCCTTTTAGTTTAGTTTAGTTTCCTTTTCATATCATATCAAAATTCATTAGTTTATTTTAATATTATTATTTCTCTTATTTTAATTATTGCTTTTGATCATGCTTAATTTAATTGCTTTTCTTAGCTTAAAGTTAATTATGAGTGAGTAGATTTATATCTAGGGTTGTGGGGATCCATGAATAATACGAAGAGGTAATTTATTATTGTTGATTATTGATGATTGATTAATTTCCTATTGATTGATTTAATACTATGCAATTAGATTTGACCAGGTTTAATTGTATGAGTTTTACAATATTGATTCGAGATTCGAGAGATGAGAATTGATATTTAGGCTTAGTTTCAATAGGCAGGTTAATCTATTAATGGTTAGGTCGAGATGAGATTTAATACCAGTAGATTAATTATGCGATTATAATACGTAGCGACATCCCTTTATAGTCTGGTTAATTTATGCATTGATAATTGATCGTATGTTTTACCCTAGAGTATTATTTATTGGTGAACCTATACCCTAGAGCTTTTTATTATTGATTATTCCTTTGATTTATTTGCTTAGTTTAATTATTAGTTAAATTCATACAAATAAAAATTGGTTACTCTATAATTTAGATTATAATAATCAATTAGAAGTAAAAAAGAACATTGTTTCCCTGTGGATTCGACCCTACTTCCCTATCTACTTTATTTAGAGGATTTAGGTAATTACTTTTGATTAGGTGATACGACTAGATCCTGTCAAGCAGCTGTGGTGCAGGCGTAATTTGCAAGTCTCCGGAAGGGGACAAATATGAATATGCACTACGGTTCAAGTTCCAAGCCTCAAATAACGAGGCGGAATATGAGACCCTGCTAGCCGGTATCCGCATGTGTAAAGCGGCAAGGGCAAGAAAGGTTGATGCCTATTCTGACTCTTAGTTGATCGTTAGCCAATACCATGGTTACTACGAGGCCACCCATTCGGCTATGATCAAATACCTTCAGGCGGTAAAAGATGAGGCCGGGACACTTGACGAATTTCATCTAAGTCAGGTGCCCAGGTCAGAAAACAATCAGGTGGATGCACTCTCTAAGCTGGCATCCCATATAGGCGGCAAAACTCTAGGAAAAAGGGCTTAGAGGCAAGGCTACTTTTGGCCCACTCTCGAGGCAAACGCCATGGAAATGGTGAAGAAGTGTGATAAGTGTCAAAAATTTGGCAAACTCATACACCGTCTGACCACTGATCTGACAGCTATCTACAGCCCGGTCCCATTTGCAAAATGGGGAATGGACATCCTAGGTCCATATACGCCTGCTACAAGCGGACGGAGGTACATCCTGGTTGCTTTAGATTACTTCACCAAATGGGTTGAGGCAGAGGCGGTCAAGGGCATTAAGATAAAGGATGTCATCTTTCATTTGGAGGAACATCATTACTCGGTTTGGGGTACTTATGTCTATGGTCTTTGACAATGGCCCTCAATTTGAAACGCCTACCCTCAAGAGCTGGTTGGGAGATCGAGGGATCTCACATTGTTTTGCATCAGTTGGTCGTCCCCAAGCAAACAGCCAAGTTGAAGCCTTTAACAAGCTCATCTCAGACGGCATCAAAAAGAAAATTGAGAGGGCTGGCAGTCTATGGGCAGATGAGTTTCCTCATGTCCTATGGGCCATCAAAACAACTGAAAAGGGGGTAACCGGCGAAACCCCGTTTCTCATGAGATATGGCATTGAAGCTGTCCTGCCTATTGAACATTATGAGCCAACTCTTCGAATCATGCTCTATGATGAAGAGGCTAATTGGGAGGCCATGCGTCTAGCATTGGATTCACTCTTGGAGCGCAGGAGAAATGCCGCCTTGCGTCATGAGATATTCCGTTTGAGAATGACGAGAGTCTACAACAGAAGAGTGCACAAACGACCTTTAAAAGTGGGGTACTTTGTGTTACGGAAAATGGAGGCCACCGGTAAGGCCAATGAGCAAGGAAAGTTGACCCCTAATTGGGAAGGCCCCTACCGGATTTTTGAAGAAGTTAGAGGCGGCACCTACCACTTGGAAACTCCAAACGACAGGCAGCTAGCTAGAACTTGGAATGTAGATAACTTGAAAAGTACTACTTCTAAAGACTTGTAAATCTTTGTAAATAGAGTATGTTAATGAAAAGATGCTTTATTTATGTTTTCTTGTACAAAGTCTCATCTGTGCAATGCACAACCGAGCATACGTTTTCTCTAACTTGAGTAGATATAAGCTAAGTCCCAAACTTAGCAGCTATTTATAAGGCCAATGGCCGGATAGCCTTCAAACCGCCTACCCCAACATGAGCAGGCAACCGGCGACACTCATTTGGGTGAATTCATCGAAGAGAGCATCTCCCATTCGGGTGGTACATTGTTCTATAAATCACAACTCAAGCGGCTTTAACCAACTACCTTGGTTAAAGATAACTCACGACCGTTTGAGTAATTCGAAACCTAGATACAACCGGTTGTTGCTTCAAAGAAACACAAACGATAATTGATATCTTGGTCAAATATAACCGGTCTTTGCCCAAAGGCACTACAACCGGTTACAAATCCAAACTAAGCAAGGTCAAAACCTTAGCAGCTAATTCATAACCTGGTTATGATGCCTACGCTTGGCCAATGGTTGCCTGTGTCCTAACAAACGGCGATGACAGATTACCCAAAGGGTAACTCGCAGCCGGTTAAGCGAATAATCTAGGTTTGACCTAGCCGGCACCGTCTGCTAATCCAACTTAGAGGATAATTCAAATTCTTTAAATATAGTCAATGACCGTCTGTTACCTCTCCGGATGCTTGATTGGACGGCTGCCCGCTTAGGGTGGGGCAATTACCAAGAAAACAACCGTCCAAGGGCATACCGCATGTACTGAGTCACTTGGCAAAAACAAAAAGATTTGTACGAGCATACTAGAAAATTGCAAAAATTGAAGCAAATATGGGCAAAACCGACTCAGTCGGAAAATTCTATTAATACAATAATTATCAGCCGGAACTACGTCCGGGGAGAAAGAGTACAAGAGATACTCGGCACGCAAGCTGGAAATAAAAAATTAAAGCTCACTGCTGCTGCTGGGGAGGCAGAGACGTCTGGCCCTAGCCGAATGGGGGAGCGTCTTGAAATTGCTGGGGTTGAGCCTGATTGGCATCAACCGGCGCTTCATATTCCGCATGCTCCTCCTACTCGTCCTCGGAGCCCAAGAGACCAGCCTACTCCTCGAAGGGAGCTAGCTTTTCAGTACCGAGCACCTGAGCATCAAACACCTCCGTGGCGTACTTGTACCGCAAGTCAAAGAATGCCCAGTCGGTGTCCGGGTGGACAAGGGACCAGGCCATCTTCATGCATTCCTCACAGTCACGCTCGTTCTTTGTGATCAGCCGGTCTTTCTCGGCCGCCAGCTCGGCCTTGTGGTCTGCCTGCGCCTGGGCCAGCTCGTTCTTCAGCTGGGAGACGTCTTGCCTTAGTTGGTTGTTCTCCTTGTCGGAATCCCCCAATGCCTTGACATCGGCCTGATGGTCTTTCACTTGCAGCTCAAAGTCAACTGCCTTCTTGTTGGTCGTGTCTGCAGCCACAGTGAGCTCCTTGATAAGCTCCTCCTGTTTCATCTCACGGCTTTTAGTTTGTATTTCATACATTAAAGTGTTTTATTGAGTAACATCAATGAGGTCAGCCGCCTGCCTATTCGCGTCTCTTACCTCCTCTTGCTTCTTCCTCAAGGGAACCTTGAGGCTGTCTACCCTTAGCATCACCTGCAAAATCAGCCGGAAAAGGGTTAGTCTCTCAATAATGATACATCCGGTTAAAAGAGTAGATTATGCAAAAGTACTCCAACCGACAAATTACCTCAGCAAGTAGCGAGTTGATGCGGTCAATGTTGACCTGGTGCATGCCCGGCACCACCTCCTTCTCGGACTAGGTGAGGGTCCTCAGCATCCTCTTTGCATATTTTTGGAGGCCAGGCCAATAGGAAGAAGCATCTGCACCAACAGAGTCATTTGTTGAGTATTGAGCATAGGCGACATCTATATTTTGCCGGCTGCCTGAAGAATCCTCTGATTGGGTAGCTTGGGACTTGACTCGCATAGGCCCGAGCGGCCAGGGGGGATCACAGGTGAAGGCCATACCTTGATTTTTAAGCTGAGGGGTCACCTCATCCCCAGCCGCATTGGAGCCGATTGCTACAGCAAGATGCCGGCCTGAGGGTGTCTCAGGCTCCCTCCTCTCAACCTCAGCCGGCTTGGTGTTTAGGCCGAGGTCCTTTAGGCTCTTGCCTATTGAGGTTGGCCTGTCAGGCACAGGCGGCCTTCCAGAAGAAGTAAGGGCGGCCTGAACCTTCCTTGTCTTGGAAGGAGGTTGACAAGGCTCCTCAACCGGCCTCTTCAGCATTTTAGTAAGGGAGCGAGGAACATTCTTGCTCCCCGTCTGAAAAAGAAACAAAACAATCGGTAAATATCATAATTGACATCAAACTATACAGACGGTAAAAGAGCTCAGCCGGAGCTTACCCCATCGTCCTTGGCCGCCAGTTGGGCCCTCATTTTCTCTAACTGATCCTTTCGGATCTGAGCAGCAGATTTAGCAGGTGTCTTCTCTAGAGGCACCATCTCTAATCCTTTCTCTGCAAAGAAGAAAATCAAAGTCAAATGCCATTAAAGAACGATACAGACGACATAAAGTGCCGGTTATCAGTCAACATACGTCTGCTAAACATTATGCTAAGGCCATAGGCGGAAAGGAACGCCTCGTCCTTTAGCCAGTCCGGATGAGGGACCCAGTTCTTGAGGACAATGATTTCAGTCCCATCATTCAAAGGCATTGAGGTTCTCTTGAAGAGCCCCGTCTCCATTATTTGCATCCAGGCCTCTTCCGGTACTTTAGGAAGGGTGCATTTCTTTCCATGGTGAGCCGGGTGCTTATTGTAGTGACGCAGTCGGTGGTTCAGACGCAAAGATGGAGAAGAAACCAAGTAAAACTTGCTCTTCTAGCTGCTCCACTTTAATGGCTTGTCCAGCGTCATCATGTACTCCGGATGCATGGTCAATGTATACCACGCATTCCAGCCGCCTCGCGCACGGCTGAGGTAGTGCATATGTGCAAACGCCTCCCAGCTAGGCGTTATAACCTGCATCTTGCAGGCGGCTATGTATCCTAATATATTCACCAGGAATTGGGTGTTAACTGCCAAACGCCAAGGTTGTAGCCTCTTAGAATGGCTTTTATTGTATTATGGAGGGGGAACCGGAGGCCGGCCTTAAATGCCGCCTCATAGCAGCCGAAATAGTCGTCGACATGATCAAGGTCATCATCCCAGACGACGATTGCCTCCACAGGTGGCACTACAATTTCCCATCCTTCCCCAACTAGGCACTTCTTTATAAATCCGGGGAAGGTATCCTTCAGAGTGACCACATCCCTGGCGGACATGTGCGCCTCTATTGTATTATTAACTAAGGGCCATTTATACGCCTCCTCATCCCCTTGGGGGGCATCCGGTTCTAGAGAAGACTCTTCAGAGTCTGACTGTTGGACGGTCTCCTCACCACCTATATTTTCAAACTCCTCTAAAATGTCATCACTAGGTGTGCTAGGTACACCTGGATTGTCACAATGTACAAGGTCATCCGAAGCTTCGGCTGAGCCGTCTGATCGGTAGTCGGAGTCTACAGCCATCCGTCTCGTCCGAGCCATTTTGTCCTGCACATGAACAGAGACGGTCGTATTTGTGGAAGAGTAAGGGTGGTCCAAACACCCCCAGACGACATCCCCAGTCCTAGACTCAGCCGTATTTGGTGACCGGCTGACAACTATCCTAGGCTGTGCCGTGTGTGTGTTGGGTGAGTCCATTATTCTTTACAAGCTATACAACCGGAAAAACTCAAAAAAGTTACAAGGGGTAGAGACGGTACCTCGAGGATGTTTTGAGTATGGGGGAGGTTAACTATCTGGATCAATAGCCAGAAATCTCTTTGTTGCTTGCTAGATACCCAGACGGTTACCCAGATGTACCCACTTGAAGAGCAATTGAAAATTGTTGAAAAACCCAGACGTCCCTCTGAAGTTTTGCTTGAAGATACCCCAGAAAATTGACAGGTTATGGTTGTATTGAGAGCTAGGAGAATGTAAAAAGACCCTCAGGCGGTTTTAATATATTTTGACTGAAGAGCACTCAGACGGTAGCCGGTTGAGTGAAGAAAAGAGAAGATTATACAAGAAATAGCAGCCGGTTTTAGAGCTCTTTTCTCAGAAAAATTTTTCAAAATAAATAAGTGTTGAAATGAAGGGGGGGGGGGGGACCTCTACTTATAGAGAAGAACCCCCGAAGGCAAATCATCACCTTCAAAATTCAAATTCAAAAGAAAAAAAAAAGGAAAGTGAGAGAAGGAGACGAAACATCACATCCTCATTTATTGCATATTTAGAAATATACACAAAAAAATCCGAGCAATATTAATTGCAGAATCTCTCGGAATCCGAGAGAAAAACCTTTACATTCAGCACTTTTATACATCCTGACACGTTCTAACTTGATCGTCGGAGGTGAAACTCCACCCAACCGGAGTTTTCCGTGGTTTTCCAGGTACAGACGATCGTTGCACATTCTTGGAATTGTAACTTTCCCGAGGGACTCCAAAAACCCCGAAATAACTGCCATTAATCTCTTTCTTCAAGTACTATTTCTCTCCTCCACGAACCGGAAAACCTCTATTAATTACTGAATCGATGTCTAAACCAAGTATTTCGTTCACATCTTCCTTGTTTTTTTTTTATTTTAGCGATTTTTTTATAAATTTTATAGTTCGAATTTTGCGAATCTTCAACCATTTTGTGGACGATTAGTTGCGAATAGTTAGGATATTTTAATTTCAGGCTCAATTAAGCGTTCTCATACTATCTAGGGTTTATCGTTAATAATTTCAATCAAACTCTTTGACATGAATTCTGCTGTAAAATGAAGTACGACGGATGAATTGTTGAATGTGCCGAAATTTTTTGCATAAATAGAGACCAATGTTATGATTCAACTTTTAACGATTTAATAAGTTTAATGGTAGATGTTTCGCTGCTGTGTTGGTTGCTGTAGATTACAGGGGATTTTGTGGACTGTTTTGTGTTGTTGTGGTGGTGTGGTGTAGGTTAGCTTTAGTTTTGGGGTGTAGGATAAGCTGCTAGCAAGATTGATGAGAGGAGATTGTGACGTTTGTATTGGTTGAATCTTTATCCTAGACTAGAAGTGGCCTTGAATATAATTCCACTTAAAAGTAAACAAAATATCCTTTAAAGTAGACCAATCTACTCTCAAAGTAGATAATCAAATAGGTTATGGCTGAGAAATAAATAATCGTCAACCACAAATCTGAGAACAGAGTGTGTATTCTAACCATAAATGTATAGGCTACATCTTTTGCAGTTCGATTACAATGTGTTGTCAGCAGAATTGATAAGAAAGAACTGGGTTTGTTTTGTGTATTGGCCTGGGCTTGTTGGTTTGTAGGAATGAGAAAACACACCAAGGGAATGTAGTTGATCCTATGCATATTGCTTCAAGTTATGCAAAAATGTTGCACGATTACCAGCATTATGCAACGACAGTTTTCATTCTTGCAATGCCTGCGAGGATGTTGCTGAATGGGAGCTGGTGCTGCCATGCTATTGGTGCGATGAAGATAAATTCTTATGCTCACATTGGTGTAGACGGATTTGTGGGGCTGGGTGTGTCCATCAGGGATAAAAAAGGGTGAAAAATAACTGCTATAGTGCATAGGGTGGGTGCGAGGTGGGATGTGGAACTTGCTAAGGTTGTAGCAGCAAGAATAGGGGTTCTGATTGCACGCCAAATAGGGATGATGAAGATTGAATTGATAAGAAACAAATATATTGAGTTCAATATAAAGGTTTTCTTATTAAAAGTAAATAAAAAGTAAACCAAAAAAAAAAAGAAATTTAATGTAACTAAACTTAAATACAAAGTCTAATATACAAATTACCAAAATGAACCTATGTAGGATTTGAACCCACATCTTTTGTGCAATTGCACAATGTTGTACACAAAATAAACTGGGTTTATTTTGTCAATGACCAGTGGCATGTCTAGAGCCTAATATAATTTGCTTTCGCTTAAATAACCAATTTTTGAATTTGAAATTATGACGAATATTTTGTTTCTAGGTGTGTTAAAACCTATTAGCTCAAGTGCTAGAGCACTATGTGAAAGTATAGGGGCGTAGGTTCAATTCCTACATATGTTATCCCAAAAAGTAAATAGGAAAAACTTTAAAGTAAATACAAAAATCTCTAAAGTAAATCAAATTAGCTCTACTATGTTCAATAAATTTATGATGTAGCATGGAACATTTGTGACTTTAGAAAATAAATCAAAAGTAAATAATAATGTCTTACAAGTAAATTATAATAACTTAAAAGTAAATAAAAAAAATAAAAACTAAAAAAGTACATCAAATTAGCTCTAAACTCTAAAGTATACAAACAATATATTAGCTTGAAATAATAAATGACTATGAAAACTTTTTTATAGCACAAAAACCAAGTCATTGCCTTTCACATCTTAGAAAATACAACACACTCTGGAAAATATAAAACACTTTGATGCTATTCAAACTATATATTTCAAAAGTAAATCAAAATGATCAAAAAGTAAATCAAAATAGCTTTAAGGTATAAGAGCAATTAATTGGCTTTTAGTTATATAGTGACTAAGGAAACTTTGCTATATAACAAAAACTTGAGTCATTGACTTTCATGTCCTTACAAGTTAGATGAGTCAAGTTTTACGAAACAAGTTTGTGGAACTAAATGTAAAGGTTTTGAAATTTAAATTAATAAAACAATATCTAAAGTAAATAAAAAAAAAAATATTTAAAGTATTGTAATTAAATCATTGAAACTGATATATAAAAATCGGATTAATAAACCTACGTGGGATTCAAACCCACATCTTTGGTGCATTTATTTGCACAATGCTCTACCTATTGAGCTAGTAGGCTCGTGTACATTAAAACATTCGAAGTAAGGAAAAACTATTCAAAAGTAAATAAAATAAAAAAAATCTCAAAAGTAATTAATAAAATCTAAAATGTAAACAAAAGAATCTACACGGTATATGAACAAGTGCGATGATGATCAAAAACTTCATAAGGAAAATGACAACAAGATGTGTGTGTGTGTGTGTGTGTGTGTGTGTGGGATCATGTGAGAACCCTCCCCTTAGGTGAGAACTATTCTAAGGGTGAGAACTCATCTTACACCATCTGTTTTGATATTATAGATGGCTGAGATTGATTTTCGGATAGCTGAGTTGGTAAAGGTGGGGTTCTTTATTTTCTCTTGGAACACGCAATAAGTCATTATTGCCTGCATTGCACATGCTTTATTTTATTTATTTTTATTATTTTCTCTTGAAACACAGTATTTTGTATTGGAAAACCAAGAGACATAGCAAGAAGGTACAAATTTAATTTTAATTGCCTGCATTCAGCCATTGAAGAGAGAGAAAATGGAAAATTTGGTTTCATTTTAATTTAGCCATTGAAGAGAGAGAAAATGAAAAATAAAGAAAGCTTTCAAATGAAGGCATATTTCAAATGAAGATTTCTCTCTCATAAAAAAGGCTTTTGAAGCGATAATTTTTTTGAATATGCTTATTTTTGTGTGTAGAATAAGCATAAAAAATTTCAGAATTAGTTTGATATATTTTTGGTAGAATTTTCGAAGTACTGCTAAAAAAGAGCAAATCTGTATGTGGTACAGTAGTTCAAATTTCTGGAATGACATAATTAAAATTCGAGAACTATGGGGCATTAATATAATTGGAACACTAATTATTATATATGGAACAATCTATAATATTTATGGGACAGTAGTTCATATTTTTAGTACAATATAAATACTATTCGACAATAATGGGCATATCATCAAATTGGAACACTAGTTCATGTCTATGGAACAATAGATTATATGTGTGGTACAATAGTTCAAATTTCTAGAAAAACATAATTAAAATTCGAGAACTATGGGCTTATCATGTAATTGGAATACTAGTTCATATATATGGAACAATTGAACAATAGAACAATAGAACAACATAATAGTTTATATTTCTAGAACAATGTAAATAATATTTGAGAATAATAGGTATATCATGTCATTGGAACACTAGTTCATATATAAGGAACAATAGAGCATATGTGTGGTACAGTAGTTCAAATTTCTAGAACAACATAATTAAAATTCAAAAACTATGGGCATTTATTGTTGTGTATATATTCCTATTGGTTCTCAAACATGTATATTTATTGTTCTTAACTGCTATGCTTATTGTTTCTGACATATATTCCTACTGTACCTAAATTCAATAATAAAAAACAATAATAACATTATTATAAATGTGTAGTTCCAAATAATTGGTCTATTATTCCAACTGATTGTAATTATTACTGTATTGTTCCATATATTTGCACTATTGTTCTGCATATTTGACCAATTGTTCCACACAGTATACCCATTGTTCTATAACTACTATTCCACTAACTTGAACTATTGTTCCATCTATCATTTATATTGTTCCATATTACCATTACTATGATTTCCCTATAAACTGTATTGTACCACATTTGAACAATTGTTCCAAAATATTATGCCTACTATTACATAATACTATTTCTATTGTTTCACATATTTAAATTATTGTTCTAAATATTTACACTATACTTCCATTCATTTGAAATATTGTTCCACACACTTGCACTATTGTTCCATATTAATATGTCTACTGTCCAAGCATAATTATTACAATAATTTTCCTATGAACTGTATTGTTTCACATTCAAAAACTATCGTTCTAGACCATTATACCTACTGTTTTAGAATATTATGTCCATCGTTCATATATCTAATTTATTGTTCCAAATATTTGCATTAATGTTTTTGGATGATATGCCCATTATTGTCGAATAGTATCTATATTGTTCCAGAAATATGAACTATTGTCCCATAAATATTATATATTGTTCCATACATAAAAATTAGTTCCAATAACATGATATGCCCATAGTTCTTGAATTTTAATTATGTTGTTGCAGAAATTTGAACTACTGTACCACACGTATGGTCTATTGTTCCATAAACATGAACTAGTGTTTCAATTGGATGATATGCCCATTATAGTCGAATAAAATTTATATTGTTCCAGAAATATGAACTACTGTCCCATAAATATTATATATTGTTCAATATATAAGAACTAGTATTCCAATTACATGATATGCCCATAGTTCTCGAATTTTAATTATGTCGTTCCTGAAATTTGAACTACTATACCACATACAGATCTGCTCTTTTTGCACTACTTCGAAAATTCTACCAAAAAAATAACAAACTAGTTCCAAAATTTCTGAAATTTTGTATGCTTATTCTACACAAAAAAATAAGCAGATTCAAAAAAAGAATCGCTTCAAAAGAGTTTTTTATGAGAGAGAAATCTTCATTTGAAATCTGCATTTCCATATGTGTTCCTTTTTTGCACTGCTTCGAAAATTCTACCCAAAAAAATATCAATCGAATTCCGAAAATTCTGAAATTTTGTATGCTTATTCTACACAAATAAAAAAATCAAATTAAAAACAAAAAATAAATTCAAAATCATTATTTATGAGAGAGAAATCGTACCTTCAATGGCTAAATTAAAATGTACCTTCTTGCTATGATATTTTCCATTTTCTCTCTCTTCAATGGCTAAATTAAAATGAAATTAGCTTTTCCATTTTCCCTCTCTTCAATGGCTGAATCTCTTTGTTTTCTAATACATAATTCCGTGTTTCAATGCAGAAAAATAAAAAAAAAATTAAAAAGCATGTTCCAATGCATGCAATAATTACTGAAATGCGTGTTCCCAATAAAATGCATGGGAATGTGATAATCAATCTCAACCATTCATAATCTCAAAATTGATGGTGTTAGATAGGTTCTCATTTTAAGAGGGTTCTCACCTAAGGGTTGGTTCTCACATGAACCCACCCTTATATATATATATATATATATATATATATATATATATATATATATATATATATATATATATATATATATATATATATATAGGGTCAGGTTATAATGAGAACCAATCCTATAATAGGAACTAGGAACTAATAGAAACTGTTAGATTAGTTAAGGCGCGGATCAAGATAGACGGTCGAGATTTTATATGACAAATTAAATGCAAAACTCATAAAATTGAGCGCGATTTCTCTCTCCTCTTCACTACTACTCCAACACTTTCTATCTCCTCAAGATCGCCTGAAATTAGCGAAAAACCGCCATTGCTAACTGTTACAATTCAACTTCCTTGTCCATTTTCTTCAGTTTCGAAAGATTTTTCAAGAAATTGGCGAAAATCTGACAAAAATTTAGGTATTCTTTGAAATTTTTTCTAAATATATTTTTAATTTTTTTTTTTTTTTTTTTTTTTTGTAATTTCTAACTTAGTTTACCATATTTTGTTAAATTTGTTGAAATTGAAGTAAAGGAAGTACGATCTTTGATGAAATTGAAGTAAATTAAGCAGAAATCGAACTAATCAAAAGGTATAGTCGATTTTATGTTGTTTCAACCTAAATTTGTTGCAAATTTGTTTTAATTTTGTTCTTATTTTTTCTATCATGTAGTTTCGAACTAATTTTCTGTATTTCTGCAAATTTGTTTTTAATTTTGTGTAATTTCGTTTTAATTTACTTATGTTCGAGTTTTGTTGTAATTTAGTTGTTATTTTGTTTAATTTTTTAAAAGTTTTTCTAAATTTCTTTTTAATTTTCTTTTGTCCTAGTTTTTCTTTGATTTTTAGTAGTTCTTCCTTAAATATTGAGTAGTTCTGTTTAATTTAGTGTAGTTTTGCATAATTTTGTGTAATTTTGTGTAATTTTTTGTAATTTTGAGAAGTTGTTGACTAAAGTAGATGGATTAATACCGTTTTTTAATCCCAACTTTTACCAATTTAGTTTCATTAATCCCAACTTTGGATTATTCCTCAATAATCCCAACTTTAAGGTGACCTATCTTTCTTCAATCCCAAAAACCGATTACCGGTTGAATGGGTTAATTTTGTTTTTTTTTGTTAAAGTGACATGTGTCGCAAATTTATTGGTTAACAAATTAAAAAAAAACCAAAAAAAACCCACCTAGCCACCCTTCTTGTATTGCCACCCACTCCCTTCCCCATTCCCGTTCTGCTACCCCTTCCCCTTTCCCGTTCTGCCACCCCTCCCCCTCACCACCGCCTTTCATGTCATGTGCTGCCCACGCTTCACCCTCCAGCCGCCGCTCCCATAACCTAAATCCGCCCTAGAAAACCACCAAAATAATCCACCCTACCCCACCCAACCAATTGGAAACCCCAAAACTCCACCTGACCACCTCGAAATCCTACCCAACCAACCTGGTAACCTAGCCCACTTCATCGGAAACCCACCCTACCCCACCCCAAAACCAAAATCCCACTGATTTAGCTCAACCGTTTCCCATTTTCCTGCTGCAATTCCCCAACCTCCCTCATTATCTCCTTTCCCGTTTTCCAGCGACCACTCCTTCCCTTGAAACCTCTTCCTCCACTCAAAAACCCCTTAAGACCACCTCCCCACTCTCGAAAACCACCAAAAATCCCTTCCCCACCATCGAAAACCCAAGCCGCTAAGGTTTCGTGGTGGTGGGAGGAGCAATTTGGGATTTTTGGCTGAAACCTCCGTTTTCGTGGCTGGTGGCTGCAATTTTGGAGATTTGTGGCTGTGATTGTGGGTTTCGTGCTGCAATTTTGGGGTTTCGATGGCTGCGTGGGGGAATGGGAGGGGGTTTCGGGGAGGGAGGAAAACGACGACTCAAGGGGTGGGGGAGATGCGGCGTTCCGGCGAGGGGAGGGGCGGCGAACTGGGCAGTGGTAGTGGAGGTTAGGGTGGGACGGTGGGGGAGGGGAAGTTAGCTGGGTTATTCTGATTTTGTGGTTTTTTTTCTGTTTTTTTTTTGTTTTTTTTTTAATTTTTAGACTAATCAGGACTTGACACGTGTCAAGTGACCTGATATAACAGGTTTAGTTACCGGTTGGGTATGAAGAATGATAGGTAACCTTAAAGTTGGGATTATTGAGGAATAATCCAAAGTTGGGATTAATGAAAATAAAATGGTGAAAGTTGGGATTAAAAAACGGTATTAATCCAAAGTAGATAGATATTTCATAAAAGTAAATATTAACTTGTTAAAAGTAGAAAGTCTATGATTTATTTGAAAGTAGTAATTGATTTATTATGTCTTGTTATGATTCAGGCTACTCTGAAGAAGTCTCAAAAGAAAAATGAAAAAGGTAATCTAGCATTTTTTATCCACTTTATTCACTTTGGTTATTGAAGTTAATAGAATAGGATATAAAGTAAATAAAATACCTAATATAATTCATTTTTTTATGAAATTACAGGAAGCAAAAAAGGAAAACCAGAACCAGCTGCTTAAGATGATTATAAACCAGAACATGAACATTCAGATGACAAATAGAGCGATACAAAACCACCTCTAAAGAAAAGAACAAAAAAGGAGAAAGAAGATAAAGAGATACAAGAGATTGTAGTTGTTGATGATGAAGCTGTGGAAGACAATGGTGGTATTATAATCAAAAAGACACACAGCAGACCAAATGATGTAATAGATTTGATGAAGGATTTTAGTGAAGATAAGAAAAAGGAAGTGTTAGACATAGGCTTTGGAGGATTATTCTGACATATGTTCAAATAAGGATGCTTCCATGGCTTTGTCACCACTTCAATGAACAGAGCTGTATGTTTAAAGTAGACATAATGAAGGAGTTCTCTGTGAGCAACTACGATGTGCATGATATATTTCTCCTTCCACATGCTACTGGAAACAAGTTGACGGTGAAGTTAAGAAAGCAGAATTTAACTGATCTGAGGATTATAAATAATTGGAAGCAGAAGCTTGATGTTGGTTTAGAAGATGAAGTCACTATCAATATTCTGGAAAAGAAAATTCAGACCTTAAAACAAGGAAGTGATGTCAAGATGTACTTTGTGATGTACGTATGAGCACCTTCCTTACACCTGTTCCAAATAGGGTTATTGATTACAAGATTATCAAGTATAGTGATAATGTCAAGGAAATACCAAAATTGGATTGGTGTTCCTATGTTATTGAAAACCTTTGCAACGTAGTTTAGAGGTTGAAAAACAACAAAAACAAGGAAGCAAGATCTGGAATTAGTGGATGTATCCTTGTCCTTCAGATTGCTTACTTTCACCACATTGCATTAAGAGGACACCCTGAACCAACAGAGCTACCTTTCATCAAGCACTGGACGGATGAAAAAATAAAAACCAGAATATCAAAGGAAGCAAAAGCGTCGTTTGGCCAGGGAGAATTGCAAAAAGAAATTTATCCAGTTTGTGCTAAAGGAAGGTTTAAAGCATCTCAACATTTTGCAGCAAGAAGATATGTTACACATGACATTCCGAGCACTTTGTTTTCAGATATTGAAATCCATGAAAAAGCAAGAGATGTAAGTACTTTATGTCACTTTTACTGCTTCTATTTTATACTTCTAATTTTATTCTTAAAAGTTAATAGTTTAACTTTAAAAGTAAATAATAATAAGTAAAAAGTAAATAGATATTAATGAAAAGTGAGTACAAGTATATGTTGGAAATATTTGATTATGTTTACTGTAAACTTATTGTTGTCCATCCAATAAAAAGTAAATGATTTACTTTTAAAAGTAAACAATTTACCTTTGAAAGTAAATGCTAAATGGCATAAAAGGTCCTGGACATATGAAAAATAAACATTAATAAATAAAAAGTAAATGGATGTATATTAATTTTAATAACTGTAAAATGTTTATAACTTGCAGGAACTTGAAGAGGATTTGATGCTATTGCTTAGAGATACATCTCTATTTTCAATGTTACATGCTGACCGCATCAATGCAATCACATAGAGGCTTAGAGATGTTGTTGATAGAAATACAGTATTGGCAGAGGAAGTTGAAGTAGTTACTCAAACACATAGACTTTTGGATGACCCACGGGTGCAAAGAGCTTTTGATGAAGTGGTTAGGTTGTATGATGATTAGAAGGATGTTACAAATGTTTTCTACGATACTTATCAAGAGTAGGCAGCTAAACACAAAGAAGATTTGAATCAACATCAAATGAATGTTGAGAATATTGATCTAGATACTGAAGTCAATATAGCTGATGATGGTGATGATATTCATGAAGAACCAAATGAATATTGATCTAGTCACTGAGAGTATCCTAAAGGATATTGTTGCTGCTACAAAAGATGATGGTGATAATGGTGAGGAAGATGGTGAACAACCAAGGAACAAAACAAGTAAAGATAAGCCACCTGTCAAAAAAAAAAAAAAAAAAAAAACAAAGTAAAAAGGCACTCAAAGATGCTGAAGAGACTTTCACAAAGGAAGCAACCAAAGAGGCTAATGTGGTTGTTAAAAAAGTAATGGTGTACATTTCTTCAAATTAACTTTGGGTAGTTTTCTTTTAAATTTAATAGTTGTAGATAAAAGTAAATAGAAATAAGACAGAAGTAGATAAAAATTGGTAAAAAGTTAATAAATAACTGTTTGATTAGTTTTATTTAACATTTCAATTGTTATCTTTGATTTTGAGCAGTTGTTAACAAAAGAAAGTAAATATTGTATAAATGTAAATACAAATTGTTTAGGGTAAAAATTACCCTAGACACGTGGCCCAATGGCCTTGTGACACGTGGCAACCAGCCTAGGTCAAGAGGGCGCCAATCCCCTGTTGACACGTGTCCTTTGAACCCTAGATGGGGTACTGGTCTCCCCACTATAAATAGTGGGTCAGACCTCATCTATTGGGCATCCATAAATACAAACACAAATCCCGAGCAATATTAATTGCAGAATCCTCCTGTATTAGCGAGGAGTATTTACTATTTCCGCCCTTATTACCTCCTGTACGTTACTGACTTGATCATCGGAGGCGGAGCTCCCACCAACCGGAGTCTTTGTGGTTTTGCAGGTACAGGCGTCGGTTGCACATACTAGGAATTGTAACTCTCCCGCAGGACACATCAAAAACCCTCGAAACACAAATCAATTAAAAGTAGATAGTGTATGATTTCTTTAAAACTACATCTGCTGTTTTATTTTAGGTGATGCTGATAAACAACCTGTAGCAGAAGAAACCATTGTGCTTAAGAACATTCACCAAGAGATAGCTTCAAAGATAAACATCAATGTAGATTGTGGAGAAAAGGATGTTGAAATTAATTTCGTTTCAAAGTGGATGAAAAGCAACAAATCAAGTATGAATGAAATGCTAGAGCTGTATCAAGTAGTGGATGATTATTGCTTTGTGAAGTACAGTGCATTCAAACAGTAAGTTATGAAATTTTTTAGTTTTAAAAATATTATATCTACTACATTAGTTAATATTTAATTTACTTTATATAATATTTCATTTACTTTATAAACATTTACAAGTGCACAATGAAGAGCTTGTGAAATATGAAGCTCCTCTCATGATAAAGGGATGACACAGTATCCCTAGCTCCAACTGCCTCCCCCCCCCCCTCAAATGATAAAATCCAATATAGTTCAATGTTGGTAATTTTTTATGAATGATTCACGATTGAAAGAAGATCCATCATGCTTTTTCTTTGGCATTGACCACAATGTAAGCATTAAATTATATGTTTAGCTAAATACATAATTAAATGTATATGATCTAATTAACATGTTTTATGTCCTCATTAATACACATAGACCTCTAGAGCTGTCTCTCATGTTACAAGATCCTTCCCAGCCAACTCCAAAGACAGATGAAAAAGAAATACCATCTCCTTCAACACACGCGGCAGAATTGAATCAGGCATGGTATGATTGGATGTGCCTCTGTGATGCAAAGGAAAAAATTATGACATCTCAGTTGGTATGTTTTATAATTCATGTCAATTAAATTACATTGTAGGGCATTATGATTTTGAATTTGTAGACAAATAAGTGTAAATTTAGTGACAGATCTTTGTTCCAATCTGTCCGAGTAACCACTATAATTTGGTAGTGGTTAACTTGTTGAAAGACACCATTCAATACTTGGATAATAGGAAGTTTGATGACAGGAATAGGCCTTTCTACAAAATTCTTGCATCTCTTGTGGTAATATTTTTTAATTTCTCAAAAGTAAATTATTATTAATATAAAGTAAATGACATTACTATTAAAGTAAATAAGTTTGTATTAAAAGTATACATTATTATGCCTGTAAAAAGAATAAGATAAAATATAAAGTAAATTATGTTCTCATTAAAGTAATACATATGTTATTTAAAGTAAACTGTACTATAAATTTGTTTTACTTATATATTGCTTTACAAATTTTATAGGCAGAGGAAATGTCAAACTTCCTAAAGAGAATAAATCATGAAGAAGATGATGAAATACTACTTTATGAGTTTGATGAAGTTAAGTTCAATTGGAAAACACCAAAATATACTCTTGATTGTGGTGTTTTTACAATGATGCATATGCTGTGTTTTACTGGAGACCCTTTTGATTCTGACCTTGATTTAGCAAATAGGAGAAAGGTGTATCGTGTAGAAATCTGTGATGCACTTGCTTTGGTAGAGATAAACACTGAAAGAAAAAGTCTTGTGGAAAAAGTTTCAAGGTTCAGAGTAGTTAGAAAACTTGAGCAGGAGAAATAGGTGAAAGATATGATATATGTTTCCGATTTCTTGAAAACACACAAGGAAGTAATGGAAAACATGATCTTGAAATGTAAGCAAGTGATTGACTACTTATCAATCAATGATGATGAAAACTTTCCAAACAAGAGGTATGTGTTATACTTTCAAATAAACTAATACTCCTGTTGCATTATATATTAAATTGTTTTGTAAAAATTTAATTTAGCACTACAGCGAAGTAGTAGATTTGCTTCCTGTAATCAGGGAAGATAGTAACACTTTGCTTAATGAATGGAAAGCTTTAACTAATCTGATCACTGCTTGGTCAAACCACCTCAATAATAATGAAAGGCAGAAAGAGAGGTCTGAAAATGACATGGTCAAATTCTTCTTTGGACTTGACTTCATGGTAAGTTTTTTACGTTTACTTTTATAATATAAAACTATGCATTGTATAAGTATGTGAAATAAACTTGGGAATTTTATTGCATGATGCTTTAACTATGTGTTTGAATGCACATGGGAAAAAGGGAGTAACAAGTCTGCAAAAACTATGGATTGATTGGACAAAATCACGATCTATCATTGGACTTGGATGTAGCTGAATGTGTAAGATATAGAATAAATATTTAAAGTAGGAAAATATATGTTTAAAGTAAAAAAAAAAAAAAAACAGTTTTAAAGTAAATATGTGTCAATATTTTTTATGTGCAAGTATTTATACTTCTTAAGTAGGAAGATCATTATTTTCTTGCTGTCATAAACTTCAAAAATGAAACAATTGATCATTTGGACAACACTTTATATAAGAGCACCGATGAATATGAGCCTGTACAGTGTTTTATCTTAGAAACGGTAAATCATCAATAGATTATAAAATGTCATTAAATTTATTTTTCAATGTATCATATTACATTAATATTCATTCCATTGCAGATCATACAAATGCAGAAGTTGTTTAAAAAAAGAAAGCATTCAAAGGTAATTGAGATGTTGTCCTACAAGCTGAGAATAATTGAACTTCCATTCCAAAAAGAAAGACAAGAAAATTACTCGGGAAGCTATCTAATGCTGCACATGAAGGTGTATGATGGTGTTAATGGGATAGGATTGGGAACCATAAAAGAGGTAAGTTACCATACTTATTTCTGAAGTCCTTAGATTCCTTAAGTTATATGGATTACTTAGAGCATAATTTATTAAAACTAAAGTTAATCTTTTGTTTTTTACAAGAATTTCAAAGATTGACACACCATCATATAAAAACAGTACTTGACCTAGTTCTCAATGATAACAATCAATTGCAAGAGAAACTACTGAGAAATGTTAAGGATTGGGAAGAGAAAAAAGCACAAAAAGCATGTGAAGAATTGTAAATGTTTTTAATAGATTTGAATATATCATAGGCAATAGTACTTTAAGTTGTATAATATTAATCCAAAACATTAGTTTGAAGGTTTAAGTAGCATGTTTCTATGAAGAATACATATTATATCTCTGAGTTGAAGTAGTAGAATTATTCTGTGTGAAAAATGGTGCTAGATATAAAAGTAGAAGAAATCAATCAAAAGGTAAATGAAAATAATGTTAAAGTAACAGGAACTCAATTAAAAGTAAAAGAAAATATTACATAAAAAAATAAAAAAAAAAAAATAAAAAATAAAAAATAATAATAATAAATAAAAAACATTAATATTTTTTCAGTATATCTTGATCTTCCAAAACATCTTTAAATTTCCAAGTATCATAATAATTGCACAAAAATAAAAATCAGAAAATCAGTGACAGATTAAAATAAATAAATTACAATGTAAAGTAAATAAATTTCAACTTCGAGTAAATAAGAAAAGTACAAAGGTAAAATACATTAAAAAAAAGTACAAGTATAATAACACTTGCACAAAAATAAAAAGTAGATCAAGTTAAATGTTAAAGTAAATAAATAACATATTAAAGTAAATGGAACACGTGTAAAAGTAAAATATCTGAAAAACTACTTGTTTGGACAGTTTCTAATGTCATGTGAAACACCAAATTTCCCACAAGCTCTACAGGTTCTGCCCTTTTTGGATTTTTCTTCAGAAACTATTTCTTTTGCACTCTTCAACATACCCTTTATTAAGACACTGATTTAGAGGAAAGACGTTTACATCTACTTCATTTGACCCAACCAAAACCTGAATATTAGCATCTTTCATCTCTTTTGAACTAGTTGCATTTTCAGGATTATTCTTTGTCAGCATTTACTCCTTAAATGAAGATAATGTCCTAATAAGATCAGATAAATCATCCTCATATTGCTCAAATAAACTCAAACTGACACAACTGAAAATCTTGGACCACACATCGCTCACCAATTGCTTCTTCAACTAAAAAATCAGTGACAAATTAAAGTAAATAAATTACAATGTAAAGTAAATAAATTTCAACTTAAAGTAATTGAGAAAAGTATAAAGATAAAATACCTAAAAAATATGTACAAGAATAATAACACCTGCACAAAAAAAAAAAGTAAATCAAGTTAAATGTTAAATAAATAAATAACAGATTAAAGTAAATGGAACACATGTAAAAGTAAAATACTTGAAGAACTACTTGTTTAGACAGTTTCTACTGTCACGTGAAACACTAGATTACCCAGGAGCTCTACAGGTGCTGCCCTTTTTGGATTTTTCTTCAGAAGCTATTTATTTTGCACTCTTCAACCGCTTTGAACTTCTAGCAGAACCTTTATTAAGACACTGATTTGGAGGTAAGATGTTTACATCTACTTCATTTGACCTAACCAAAACCTGAATATTAGCATATTTCACCTCTTTTGAACTAGTTACATTTTCAAGATTATTCTTTGTCAGCATTTGATCCTCAAATGAAGATAATGTCCTTATAAGCTCAGATAAATCATCCTCAGATTGCTTAGATAAACTCACACGACTGAAAATCTTGGACCACATATCACTCACTAATTGCTTCTTATTATCATACTTAGAAACATCATCCACAACAACATTTATGGTAGAAGCTTTCTTCAGAATGTCTTTTCTCCAATGATTCATGATATAAAGATCAGGAATTTCATGTATAGACTTGCCTTTCATAATAAACAGAATGTGTTTACATAAGATGCCTTGACTCTCAAACATTTTACAAGTACAACTGCACTCATATATGGCCAAGTCAAAATTTACATCAAAGTTTTTCCTTTTCTCATGATCAATAATTACAGAAAACTCCACCCCATCTCCATATAGAGAATTACAACTTTCAACACCACATGAGAAACAGGCTGCCTGACATTCTTCTTGAAAATCATAAAACATGGCACGACTGTAAACAACATAACATGTGTTTAGTCTTGGTAAAAACCTTTTGTATGGCAATACCCATTGCATGGTCTTGATCAGTGATTATGCAAGAGGGTTCTTTTCCCATGCACTTCAAAAAAGTTTGAAATAGCCACACAAAAGATTCTACATCTTCTTTAGATAATAAAGCAGAACAAAATGTGTCACATCTCTTATGATTATCAACTCCAGTTAAAGGGCAGAAAACCAATGAGTATTTATTTGCATTATAGGTAGAATCAAAAGATAAAGAGTCCTCAAACAGTTGATAATCTCTTCTACCAATAGCATCAGCCCAAAAAACACGTGTCAAGTGCCTGCTTTCATCAACACAGTAATCAAAATAATAACCCCCTTTACTGCTTTTCACTTTTTGCTCTTGCAACATCAGCATTAGAGATATAAACTTTCAAGTCCCTAGAAAAATTTTTGAAGTCATTTTTACTGTCCCTGACATTTTTAAACCCACCACAAAGTTCTTTCATGATCCTCTAAGATATAACAGCCCCTATTTTTAACTTTGAGTTGTCATAAATAAACTTCTTATGAGAAAAATTTAAACCAACTTCATATTTAGTAGTGATTAGGGGATTTTTCCCTACCAATCACCATCTAACAAGTGGACCATTCAGGATCTGCCAAGTGTCTGCCACATGGACCAATTGGAGCCTTCCACGTGTCAAGTGTTGACTAGTCCACCTTGGACCTCTTATGCCACGACACGTGGCCTCCCCCATGCCAAATGGAAAAACCGGTCACCTAGGCCCAAAGTCTTGTGGAAGCCCAATCAGCCCTAGGTTGACCTAAACCTAGGATTGGCACACTGAAAGGAATGGTGTCCTTCTAACAAGTGTATTATTCTGATAGAGGGTACAGAATTACTACAGAGTTAATTCTTCAGTAAGGTCAAGTGATCGGAATGCTAGGTGGAGGCCGCTTCCGATCAGTAATATTAAGGTATAATTAATATTACAGCTTAATCTAAACTGAACCCTTTGGGTCGCACCTAATCGAAAAAACCGATACGAGACGATGAATCAATCCGAAGGATTTTGATGATTCGTCGGAGTTTTACGAACAAAGACGTCGGATATCGAGCTTAGAGCGTCGAGATCGAGCGTCGCAAGTCGAGTCGAATTTAGAATTCAACGAGACATGAAATCAATCGAGTTACAAGTACGAGCTTAGCCGTAGCCTCGCATAGGCCTAGCCACGTGAGTGATAGGCTAGGTAATACCCATCGCAAGCCTAGTATGCTAGGCGTGCTAGGCTCATGCAAGCTAGCTAGACATCGCAAGCATCGTAGCCTTGCGTGTGTGCTAGCAAGCCATGAGCCCAAAGCATCGCAAGGCTAGGCCTTGGTTGCTAGGCGCTGGCGCAAGGCATGGGCTGGCATTGCTCGCCTAGCCATTGCAGCCTCGCACCATCGCATAGCAGCATGCTATGTTATGCGTGGTGCTGGGCGCTAGCAGCCTAGCCAGCATGATAGGCAATAGCAGCGGCAAGCCATCGCAGCCTCGCACCGAGCATCGCATAGCAGCATGCTTAGGCTATGCGTGGTGCTAGGCGCTGGCAGCCTTGCATGGTGCTAGGCAATGGCGCTCGCCCAGCAGCCAGCCTCTCGCAAGCACGCAGCATCACAGGGCTGGGCCTTGCTAGCTATGCGTGATGTGCGTACGAGGGCTGGGGTGGGCATCCTGCGGGGATACCAATGGCGAGCACTTAGCAGTGTTGGTGGGCAGCACCCAGCACATGCCATGGCACAGCAGCAGCTCGCATGGTGTGCGTAGCTTGCTGGCTAGGCGCATGCGAGTGCTGGGTGGCCTGCTAGCACAGCCAAGGCACCAGGCGCCAGCAAGGCTGCCTTGGCAGCCAGCTGTCCCAACTACATGGAGGATCCGGTTTGAGTGTGGGGACCAAGAGTTGTGGGCATTGCCTTGAGCACCAAGGCTATGGTCCCCCCCTCTTGGAATGGTCCTCACCTAATCAATCTTCCTCCATTTGCCACTTGTAACTCATTGATTGCATTGCTTATTAATTTGTTTTGATTAAAATAAATTAGTAGGAAAATGCATTTGTCCCACATTGATCATGAATGGGATGACAAGTTGATTTTCCCTATAAATACCCAATGGTTGGGCATTTGGGAATTCACTTGAGTAGAACTCAATGAGGCATCTCCCATTAGGTGAGAAAACCTCTAAGTTCATAAAACTCCAAGTTTTTATTGGTCGGGTCCCGACTAACCTTCGGGACTTGGACCATTCAGGTCGGGTTCGTGGGTACGAGCCATTGGAGGAGTTCACACTTGTGACGCTCGAGCTTTTGAAGTAAGAGCTCGATTTGCGAGCGAAGCACACATCAAAGGTATAATCTTTTATCCTTTCTCATGCTTTAAATTATGTTTTGCTTGTTAATTGCATTTATTATGGGGGCGGGTCTTGGCGGGTTTCTTTCCGCGTAGTGTGGGTCACTACGAAACGCTACAGTGATATCAGAGCCACGCTCCTTTTAATTTTTGCAATTTTTATTAATTACGGTGTTTTAAAGTAAGATTTAATTTCTGGTTTTGCTTTTCTAATTAGATTAGAAGCTCGTTTTATTTAATTTTAAAACTCGTATTTTTATCGATTTGGCTGTCGAACCCAGATTTTGGCTCAAAAATAGTGATTTTTGGGTGGAATCGACATTATGAAACAGAATTATCCCTCTTTGAGAATTATCTAGAAGCCAAATTCGAACTAGAAACCCAAGTTTTTAGGGTTTTTTCGTTTTTCAACGAAAATTTCAAATCTTTTTAAGCCTTGATTAATGCAAGCATTACAAGGTTAGATTAAATGCATTATTGCATTCTAATGCTATTTTAAATATCCTTAAGCATAATTATGGAGTTTTAATTAGTGCTTGAGTTGATATGCCTTTTTCACATAAACTTGTTTTTCACAAATTTTGCAAATTAATTGCAAGAATGTGTGAATGTTTGATGTGAATGTGTAATTTTAAGTTCCTAATATGTTAAAGTTCTAATCTTTAAAGGTTTAAATGATTGGAACTCTAACCCTAAATTCCATATTGAACAAAGTTTGGATTTTTCATTTTGGTTGATTAAAATCCATGAAGTTCAAATACTTGTGAGTAAAATTTTGATTAATCTTCATATTGGAATATGTAATCTTGTTATTTTACACAAGTATGAAAGTTGGAAAATTTTATCATTAGATGGTTAATTTATTTTTCCAACTCCCATTTGTCAAATCCATTATTAATTTGTATTTTGGTTAAATTAATTAGGGATGTAGCCCTTCAATTTTGTTGCATCAAGTTAGACCTAAAATTGATTCAAATAATAGTTCTTGAATAATTTAGGCTTGTGCACTATTAAAATTGAATTTATTTAAGTTAGACTTGTTATATGTTCACTTTGCTCTAAATTGATTCTAAAATAAACTTAGAAATAATTTTATCTCACGCGAATATTGGGATTAAAATCCCGAGTCAAAAGCGCACAAATCGAGGCAAAAGGCACTCAAGCACTACCAAGGCTAGCCGGGCTGCTCTCGCAGCCCACATGTGGCTGCCTTGATGCGCATGGTGGTGCTCCCACCTCGCTGTGTTGCTGCTGTGTGGGGAGCAAGCGTAGTGCACTAAGCGTGTTGCTGTGTGTGGTGTGTGGCTGCTGGGCACTGCTCGCAAGTGCTGCTAGGCAGCGAGGTAGCAAGCCACAGCAGGCCAGCCACACCTGCCAGCACACATGCGCGCATGCTAGCATGCAAGCATGATGCGTGTTGGTGCTAGCAGGCGCAGCAATGCCTTGCTAGGCAGGCTGCCTGCGCCCAAGCACAGCACAGCCGCAACCATGATGCTAGGCACTTGGTTTTGTGTGGGCTGTTTTTCGATGCATGGGCTATGTATTTTGCGAAAATTTTGTCGTTTTAAAATTATTTATGTAATTATTTTAACGAGGTTGGACCTCGATTTTTCCGGATTTTGCAAAATTTTGATTTTGACAAATTGTGGGTTATGCCGACTTAATTAATCGGATTAATTAAGTATGGATGCGAAATTTAGTGGGAGCTTAGTAGATTACTTGAGCAATTTGCTTTTAGAAATAATGTATTAAACAACTTTGACTAGTTTTAATTAGGCGCGTTAATCGGATTAACCACCTAAGTTAATTACTAGTTTTGCGTGTTTAATTATGTATTTTGTAATATGCATGGGCCATTCACAAAAAGTGAATGGGTGAATGGAAGATTTTTTTCAAAACAGGTTATTGAAAATGGCAACTAGTGGGACCCGACTAGGATAGAAAATACGGACTGCGTTCCGTTATGTATTTTTGTAAATCTAAATACGGTCTGCGAACCGTTAAGTATTTTTGTACTTTAGATTAATCTTAGTAGTACTAGCTAGTTATTTTATTTTGGCCAAAATGTCTTAAGACGGCGTTTCGATGAAGACGAGCCAAGATGAAGACCCATGGAAATTAAAGATTTCAAGGGGTCATGCTAGTTGCCAAATGCATCAATTTATGCTTTATATATATTATTGTTATATATGAATGTTAGATGCATGTCTAGGATTTCATATGTTGCGACAATTAGTTAAGTTCACTTAAATCAACCAACATAGAAACCCTAGGTCCCTTAATAATATTGCGCTAAAATTTACCGTTTCAAGAACAACACTTACCGAACTAATGCGCGTATGTGATGGGCTACGCCAAAGCGAGGCATCACTACTTCCCTAGGAACGTAAAGTATACTAAGTATACAAGTTGTCTTGGTTAAGCTCAACGATATCAGTAAGGAGTCCTTAGATGTCGTGGCAATGGAGATAAAATGTCAAGGAAGCATTAGATGCGACGTTTTATCGAACCAAGAGTAGCTTGGAGCTATTAGAAATTGGATTGCTTACCCTAAAATATTAAGTGATAAGACAAGCCAAAGCATGCTTAATCACTTTCTGATTTTTGGGATCTTGGAATCGTCTTATTCTCGCCTAAAAGGGACAACTTTTCAATGCGTGGATAAGACGCATAATAAGATTGAAAATTTACATGTATGCTTTGAATTTCAAACTTATTATGATCTTGATAAATGGTTAAACTTTGCACTTATATATTAGTAGAAGTCTTAATCAAATTATATTATTTTCATTGATTGGTAAAAGGAATCTTTCGAGAATGGTCCTCAAAGAAAGAAAAGGGCACTTCTTAGATACAACTTCTCATAATCGACTAAAGTCCGAAAGGACGGTTGGATATCATGTTTTCAAAATATTGGTTAGTTTTGACAAACATGAAATATTGAGTGGAAAAACTCAAAATTGTCAATAGTTGACAAACCAACATATCTTTTCACTTCATACACTTATAAGTACGACTCATTGATGAAGTAATTCATGTACGAATTAGTTGAAAAGATAGAACTTTGTTTTGCGGCGCATTAAAATGCTTAATTATGCATAACAAAGTATAAAAGTCGAAGAACTTAAAGAGATGATTCTTAAAGTTATGAGATGATGTACTATAAGAAATATAGGAAACAAGGAACAAAGAAAAGAATGAGATTCCTTTTCTACGCTTGAGTTCATGTTATTATGGTCAACTTAGCATCTCGTTATCTTCACAAGTATTGGATACTACTTGAGTGTTCCACTTTAAAAGTGACCTCAAACCGTTGAAAACAAGCTAAGTTATTGACTTACAAGCTTAGAATGAAGCAAGTAGTGCTACATCAGTTGTAAGGTCATTTGCTTTGTTTAAAGTTCTTCCAACAAATGTATTATTTTGATAGAGGGTTCAGAATTATTACAGAGCTCATTCTTCAGTAAGGTCAAATGATCGGAATGCCTAGGTGGAGGCCGCTTCCGATCAATAATATTAAGGTATAATTAATATTACAGCTTAATCTTAACTGAACCCTTCGGGTCGCACCCAATCGAAAAACCGATCCGAGACGATGAATCAATCCGAAGGATTTTGATGATTCGTCGGAGTTTTACGAACAAAGACGTCGGACATCGAGCTTAGAGCGTCAAGATCAAGCGTCGCAAGTCGAGTCGAATTTAGAATTCAACGAGTCATGAAATCAGTCGAGTTACAAGTACGAGCTTGGCCGTAGTCTCGCATTTTCCTAGCCACGTGACTGCTAGGCTAGGTAATACCCATCGCAAGCCTATCATGCTAGGCGTACTAGGCTCATGCAAGCTAGCTAGACACCGCAAACATAGTAGCCTTGCGTGTGTGCTAGCAAGCCATGCGCCCAAAACATTGCAAGGCTAGGCCTTGGTTGCTAGGCGCTGGCGCAAGGCATGGGCTGGCACTGCTCGCCTAGCCACCGCAGCCTCGCACCATCGCATAGAAACATGCTATGTTATGCGTGGTGCTGGGCGCTAGCAGCCTTGCCAGCATGATAGGCAATAGCAGCGGCAAGCCATCGCAACCCCCGCACCGAGCATCGCATAGTAGCATGCTTAGGCTATGCGTGGTGCTAGGAGCTGGCAGCCTTGTATGGTGCTAGGCAATGACGCTCGCCCAGCAGCCAGCCTCTCGCAAGCACGCAACATCATAGGGCTGGGCCTTGCTAGCTATGCGTGATGTGCGTACGAGGGCTGGGGTGGGCATCTTGCGGGGATAGCAATGGCGAGCGCTTAGCAGCCTTGCTGGGCAGCACCCAGCACATGCCATGGCACAGCAACAGCTCGCATGGTGTGCGTAGCTTGCTGGCTGGGCGCATGCGAGTGCTGGGTGGCCTGCTAGCACAGCCAAGGCACCAGGCGCCAGCAAGGCTGCCTTGGCAGCCAGCTGTCCTAGCCACATGGAGGATCCGGTTTGAGTGTGGGGACCAAGAGTTGTGGGCATTTCCTTAGGCACCAAGGCTATGGTCCCTCCCTCTTGGAATGGTCCTCACCTAATCAATCTTCCTCCATTTGCCACTTGTAACTCATTGATTGCATTGCTTATTAATTTGTGTTGATTAAAATAAATTAGTAGGAAAATGCATTTGTCCCACATTGATCATGAATGGGATGACAAGTTGATTTTCACTGTAAATACCCAATGGTTGGGCATTTGGGAATTCACTTGAGTAGAACTCAATGAGGCATCTCCCATTAGGTGAGAAAACCTCTAAGTTCGTAAAACTCCAAGTTTTTATTGGTCGGGTCCCGACTAACTTTCGGGACTTGGACCGTTCGGGTCGAGTTCGTGGGTACGAGCCATTGGAGGCATTCACACTTGTGACGCTCGAGATTTCGAAGTAAGAGCTCGATTTGCGAGCAAAGCACGCATCAAAGGTATAATCTTTTATCCTTTCTCATGCTTTAAATTATGTTTTGCTTGTTAATTGCATTTATTATGGGGGCGAGTCTTGGCGGGTTTCTTTCCGCGTAGTGTGGGTCACTACGAAACCCTAGACACACATCCCTAGGCATATAAATACCTTGATTAATCCTCATTAAAGAGGGGATTCAGTAATTAATTACTCTCACCTAGAGAACCTAAATACACTGATCACTCCTCCCATAGAGGAACAAGATCTCCCAACCTTGATCACCTAGAGAACCTAAATACACTTATTACTCTTCAAACAAGTACTAACTTGACCGTCGGAGGCGGAACTCCCACCACAAGGAGTATCCATTTTTTTGCAGGTACAGGCGCAAGGAGACCCGGAATTGTAACTCTTCCGCAGGACATCAAAAACCCTGAAACATTTTGGCGCCGTTTGTGGGGAGAGTACTTTCGAGATAGAATCACAGTCTGTACCGAATCAAAGCGAGAAGCGTCCTATGGACGACCCTCGGGTCTATAGTGACCAGGATACTGACAATGAGATCGAGGTTGAGACTCATACGGCTCCAAACGGAACCTTACGAGCTCGACGAACTCGTTCCTCTGAAAAGAAGGAACGAAAGGATTGACAGGCTGGCTCTAGTAAACCTGCCGGCCAGCCGCTTGATCACCAACAGGCGGCCGAGGGATCTGCTCTCATTACTAGAAGTGAACTCATGACTTTCATGAATAGCTTCAAAGGGGAGATTCAGGTACTCATCAATAAGAAGACGCCTGCTCCGTCCAAGGAGCAGTCGGCTAGAAGACCCTTTCACTTTGGGAGGAAGAAACCTGTACTAGGTCGAGAGGCGACTCCTTATCCTAAGTCTAGGAAGTGGGAGACGCCTGTGATCGATCTAACGAAGTAACATTTTCCTTCACCAGGAAAGAGAAAGCCCAGCCGTCATGTTCAGGAGGATGGATCAAAGAAAACTTACTCAAATGTTCGATTGTTGCTAGAGCAGAAGAAGAACGACCGACTGTCGCAGTCGGCCTCTACTTCAGATTTTCAAGACAGTTTGCAAAATACCTCCATGAGGTATTCACAATCAAATTATGAGAGCCAGATAGGTGGCACCTCTCGTCGGTCCGGATCCCATAAAGACCAGTCGGCTTCGCATGAGCCACGCCAGCTATACGTGCCGCAACAACAATTTTTCTTGCAGACTCCTCTATTTGGAGGACAGGCAACAAGAAACGTTCAACCTTTGGACTGGCAACTACAGCTGCTAAGACTTGGAGAACAACCGTCTTCCTTCTCCAAGGAAATTATGGAGGCCGCCCAGCCGGCCAAAGTGAAGAATGTATTAGTAGGCGCCTATGATGGCACTACTAACTCAGAGGATCATCTGATAGCGTTCACCAACCTTATGTACCTCCAAGGGTTGGATGATCCCACATGGTGCAAGTGCTTCCCAGCTACTTTGAAAGGCATTGCACAACAATGGTTCGGCAACCTGCCGACTGGTTGTGTGAATAGTTTCAAGACCCTCGCCTACTTGTTCACCTCCAACTTCGCCATGAATATTCCTGATAAGAAGACGACCCTTGACCTAGGGACTATATAGCAGGGAGAAAAGAAGGGACTTCATTCCTACATCAGGCGGTTTAACCTGATGAGAATCCAGATACAAGGGTTGCCGGATGAGGTAGCCTACACTGACTTCTTTAGAGGTCTAAAGGATGGGTCGACCTTCAAGTTTGACCTGATTCGAAAGAGAGTCGCTACTCTCCAAGAAGCATTAATTGAGGCAAAAGCCTACATATAGGCGACTGACCTGTGTAATACTGGAAAGCAGTCGTATGGAAGAAAGTTCGACAAAAAAGAGAGCCGACCAAAGCAGTCAGCCAATAAAGATGAGAAGAAGAGAAAAGAAGTCTGGGCGGTCGACTCCTCTGATCAACCGTCCCATAAAAAGAAAAAAGAGTTTAAACCATACTCCCCGAAGTATGAGTTCAATAAGGATAGCAAAGCTATCCTCAACGAAACCCAAGGCCGGATGACCATTGAGAAACCGGCCCCCATGAAAGGTTCTGCGAGTAATCGGAACCAAAAGAAATTCTGTAATTTTCATGAGGACATTGGTCATGAAACCAATGAGTGTATTAGCCTCATGCGCTACCTGGACCGCCTGGCTAAAAAAGGTGATCTTGACTCCTATGTCAAGAAGTCCAAGGGGAAGGCTCCTCCAAAACAAAAGTAGTTGGCCAAGAAGAATCATCGACCGGCCAACAGTTCAGATACTGATGACGCTACTGTCTACACTATAGCAGGCGGCTTCTCAGGAGGCGGCCCCACTATTAGGGGCAACAAAGACAACATCAGGCGGTTAGATGTTATAGGGCCACATGACGATTTGGGAGTTCATTCCCAGAAATTGTCATCACAGAAGAGGATTTGGGAGTTGTTATGGGGCCACATGACGACCCCATTGTCATTGAATGTAAAGTGGCCAACCAAAGAGTTAGCCGGATCCTCATAGATACCGGCAGTTCCTCTGATCTCATCAGCAACAAGTGTTTGGAAAAGTTCAAGTAAAAATCTGATTGCATACACCCGGTATCTCACCCTTTAGTAAGGTTTGGAGGAAGTGTTGTACACCCAGTGGGACGGGTGGATCTGCCCATCCGTCTGGGTGAGAAGGGGGAGGGCCGCCACATGGTTGTTCGGTTCTTAGTTGTTGAAAAACTCTCGGTCTACAACATGATCCTGGGACAACCCACCCTGAACAATTTAAAAGTTGTCATCGTTTCTTCCCTTATGATGCTCAAGTTTGAGAAGGATAATGAAACAGTCGGCTCCCTAAGGGGAGACCAGAAAATGGCACGAGAGTGTTATCTCTCGGATATCAAACCCACTGTGGCGACTGCTGGCCCAAGTGGAGAGAAAATTGACCTTGAGCAAATCAAGGGAGATATGCCTGCCAAAGTACCAGGCGGCAAGAAAAGAAAGGCTGCCCAACCAGGGGCCGAGAGAAAAGAAAAAAGATAGCAATCACTGGCAGAGGAGCAGTCAGACGAATTCCGCCCTCGGCCGGCTGGTGAGCATACGGATGTCGTCCTGGACGACTCACGTCCTGACCGAGCAGTGAAAGTTGGGACGACTGCTCTTGCGGTACTAGGTAAAGATCTTCACCAACTCTTCAAGGAATTCAAGGATATCTTTGTATTTGAGGTACATGAGATGCTAGGTATCAGTCTAGACTTGGCAGTGCATAAACTAGTCGTGGATCCGAAAATGAAGCTGGTCCGGCAAAAGAAATGGAACCATGGTGAAGAAAGAAGCCAGGGGCCGCCGTCGAGGTTAAAAAGTTGCTTGATGCAGGGTTCATTCGGCAATGTTATTTCCCAGACTGGGTTGCAAACGTTGTGTTAGTAAAGAAGCCGAATGGTACCTGGTGAATGTGTGTGGACTACACTGATTAGAACAATGCGTGCCCCAAGGATAGCTATCCATTGCCTAAGATTGACAGCCTGGTCCACTCAACAGTCGGCCACGCTCTAATGAGCTTCATGGACGCCTAGTCTGGCTTCCATCAGATTCCTTTGTGGAAGAAAGATCAGGAGAAGACGACCTTCGTCACTGATCAAGGGTTGTATTGCTACACGGTCATGCCGTTTGGTTTGAAGAACGCCCCGGCAACATTCCAAAGAATGATAAACACGGTCTTCTTTGATCAAATTGGAAGAAATGTCGAGACATATATAGATGATATGATTGTGAAATCCAAGCTTCAGACGGACCATTTGGCCGACCTCCGAGAAACATTCACCACACTCAGGCGGCACCATGTCATGCTCAAT
The DNA here is from genome assembly GCF_001683475.1 of Chenopodium quinoa. NCBI lineage: Eukaryota > Viridiplantae > Streptophyta > Magnoliopsida > Caryophyllales > Amaranthaceae > Chenopodium > Chenopodium quinoa. The sequence goes on from NW_018744469.1 coordinate 807,604, forward strand.
TACAAGAAATGTGTTTTTGGGGTTGAGTTTGGGAAGTTTCTCGAATTCCTCATTAATCAGAGAGGTATAGAGACAAACCCTGAGAAAGTGCAGGCGGTCATCGACATGTAGTCGCCTCGCACGGTCCGAGAGGTTCAGAAGTTAACAGGTTGTCTGGCGGCCCTGGGAAGATTTTTCAGCCGGCCAGGCGACAAGTGCCTTTACTTTTTTCAGGCTATAAAGAAGAAAGCTAGGTTTGAATGGGGGCCGGATGCTGAGGCGGCCTTCCAAAGACTGAAAGATCATCTACACTCCTTACTAAGGCTGGTCAGTCCCTTGCCCAAAGAAGTGCTTTATATGTATCTCACAGTGTATGACCATGATCTAAGTGTCGTCCTCCTTGCTGAAAGAGACGGCTGTCAACTCCCGGTCTATTTTGTCAGCCATGTGTTGAAAAATGCCGAGTTGAGGTACCCCTAGTGGAAAAATTCGGTCTTGCCCTGTTCATGGCAGTTAGAAAATTGAAGCCTTATTTCTTGGCACATTCAGTCGTCGTATACACAGATCAGCCAATCAAGCGGCCACTGACAACCATGGAGTCGTCAGGCCGAATGATCAAATGGGCAATAGAGATTCAGAGCCTTGAAATCACTTTTGAGCCAAGAAAAGTAGTAAAGGGGCAAGCATTTGCTGATTTTATTGTGGAGATGACTCGACCCTCTGATTCTCAAATTCCAGACCAAGTCTGGAAGGTCTATGTGGACGGGAGCTCCACTTCGAATGGATGTGGGGCGGGCGTCATATGTCAGTTGCCAGAAAGCGACAGGTACGAGTATGCTCTACGCTTTAACTTCCAAGCCTCGAACAACGAGGCGGAATATGAAGATTTACTGGCTGATATCCGCATGTGTAAGGCGGCTGGGGTAAGAAGAATAGACGCTTGTTCTGACTCACAATTGATAGTGAGTCAGTACAATGGCGAATATGAAGCAACCCATCCGGCTATGGTTAAATACTTGCAGGCGGTACGACAGGCGGCTGGGTCACTTGAGGAGTTTCATTTTACTCAAGTACCCAGGTCCGGGAACAACCAGGCGGATGGTCTCTCAAAGTTGGCATCCTCGGCCTCCTGTGATAATCCAAGAACCGTCTTCTGGGAAGTTACGGAAAAGAGAAGTATTGAAGAGGAACCCATTGGAATTCTAGATCGAATTTCAACCTGGATGGACCCATTCAGGGCGTATTTAACAGACGACACCTTGCCGAACGATCAATCCCAGGCGGCCCTTCTAAGAAAACGGGCGTCCAGTTTTGAAATGTGCAAGGGCGAGCTCTTAAAGAAGGGTTATCTTCTGCCCCTCTTAAAGTGTGTGACCCCAGAAAGAGGAATAAAGGTCCTAAAAGACCTACATTCAGGGTATTGTGCTTCACACGTAGGCGGCAGGTCGCTTGCTCAACAAGCAAGGCGACAAAGTTACTTTTGGCCTACCCTAGAAGCAGACGTCATGGAAATGGTGAAAAAATGTGACAAGTGCCAGAGGTTTGGCAAGTTAATCCATCGTCCGACTACTGATCTCACGGCCATCCATAGCCCATTGCCGTTTTCTAAATGGGGCATGGATATCCTAGGTCTCTATACGCTTGCTACAGGCGGTAGGAAGTACGTATTGGTAGCAGTCGACTACTTCACCAATGTTAAGGGAATCAAGACGAAAGATGTGATCGCATTCATCTGGAAAAATGTCATCACTCGGTTTGGGGTGCCCATGTTTATGGTTTTTGATAATGGTCCCCAATTTGAGACGTCTGTTCTCAAAAATTAGCTGGGAGACCAAGGCATCTCACACTGCTTTGCATCAGTTGGCCGACCACAAGCAAACGGCCAAGTAGAAGCTTTTAATAAGATCATCTCAGACAGTATTAAGAAGAAGATTGAACGAGCAGGCGGCCTATGGGCAGACGAAATACCACATGTTCTCTGGGCCATTAGGACGACTGAAAAAGGGGCGAATGGAGAGACTCCATTCCTCCTAACTTATGGGGTAGAAGTTGTTCTTCCAATTGAACGCAATGAGCCGACTCTTTGAATAATGTTGTATGACGAAGAGGCGAATTGGGAATCCATGCGCCTGGCATTGGACTCACTCCCAGAAAGAAGGGGCAATGCAGCCCTGCGCCATGAAATCTACCGCTTGAGAATGACAAGGTCATATAACAAAAGATTACATAGGCGTCCACTCAAAGTGGAGGACTTTGTACTAAGAAAAATAGAAGCAATCGATAGGGCTAATGAGTCAGGCAAATTAACTCCCAACTGGGAAGGACCCTACCGAATCTATGAAGAGGTCAGGGACGGCACCTACCGCCTGGAAACACCAGACGACCAAGCCTTGCCTCGAACCTGGAATGTAGATAATTTAAAGAAGTATTATTTTTTAATAATGTAAATAGTCGAGAACTACTAATAAAAGTTTGTTATTTTGCTTCATCTATTTTGTATTATGAGGGGCATGCCGCCTGCTCCATTAGCAGCCGGCTACTCTCCATCTTCTCATCAATTGAGGGGCATGCCAACTGGTAAAACAGTCGGCTACTCTCCATTCCACTTAAATATACATACAAGAGAGGCACGACATGAACTATACAGTCGGCTACTCTCCCATACTTAGTTCACCATGAACTACCTAGGGCCTTTGGCCGAATGATAAGACCAGGTGCTCAGCCAACTGATCCATCTTTAAACTAATACGACCTGTCCCAACATAATAGCAGGCGTCCGGCGGCATCCCTCCGGATGAAATTCGTCGCAGAGAGCAGCTCCCTTTTGGGTGGAACATTGCTTTATAAACTAATTACACGACACCTAGACGGCTGACCCCAAGGGTAACCGCGTAGCCGTTTTTGAGACAAGGATAGCTCTAACATTAAACCAAACAAGTGTTAGCAGTAAACATCCGCGTCGGATGGCCGTCTGTATTACTTGGGATAAGTACAGGCGGTACCCCTTGACTAAATAGCCAACGGAAATTGACGAATCAAGGGGATCAGCCGGTCTCCACTGCCTGATACCTCTACTACTCAAGCATAAAAGCTGACGAATAGGTAACCTCAAAGATTACTCATAAGTCACTCTCTCATACTTAGTAAGGATTCAAAAGGTATGACGAGTCCACCTGTCTAAAGGCGAACCAGAGCTCTCGTACCACAACCCTACTAAGATGATTTCTTTTCAAACCAAACATGTTTGAAAATCTGGTTCGTAGGTCGACTGCTTTTTGGAAAACAAGGACTCAAGAACTATTCCTATTTTAACAAACAGGCGGGCTGGTTATAAGCGACCTGTTCTTTTCTAACTTGAAAAAGTTTAACAAACCTAACACATTTCCTAAAATACGTTAGGGGACCGACTGGGTAAATGGCCGATTGATCGCCTAACCTGTAACCAAGATAACCAGTCGTCCAGGGGCATAGGCAGTCGGTACCTAGTACCTGTTTGCAATCTTTGGCTTACGATAAGTTACAAATCTTAAAACATTTTTAGCCGAAATAGTCGGTATGACATACAAGCGGATAGTAGGATCCTCTATACTTTGCAAAAATAAAGCATAAAACAAGATTCCGTGATCAAATACGACCGAAAGATGGTCGCCGAATTCATATAAGCAGCCGGCCATAAAGACCAGCAAAATATTCAATAACCCGGCCCGGTAAAGTGATACAAGAACAAACGGCACGCAGGTCGGAGAAAAGTTTGACAAAATGAAAGCTTTAAACATTGGGAGGAGCTTGAGTTGGAATTAACCGCCTCGTCTTCCTCAGCCGCCTGCCTCATGATCTGTTGGTTGTACGTTTCAGTACAAGCGGTTGAACTTTTTCTCCCAAGCGGCATAGTGAGCTTTTGGGAAGAGGGCCGTCCAAGTCATCTTCATGATCTGAGCCGAGTCGTCCATCATGGATTGAGCTAAAGCCATTTTTTCAGACTCGGCCTTAGCCTTGAGCTCATCAGTGAGGGCCTTTTCCTGCTTTTGCAGGCGGTCTTTGACAGTCGCCAAAGATTTTTCCATGGCCTCAAAATAGGTCATCTTCTGCCTAAGCGGCTTCAGCTCATCTCGGAGACCCTTGACCGTCGCCTCCAGCTCGTTGTTCCTCTTCTTGGCCGCCTCCAACTCAGCGCGGATAGTGGAAGTGGCCTGCGCCTGATAATAAAGAATATCAATTGTCAAAATTTCATTTTGGGCAATTTGAAACATTGTGTTATCAACGTTAGAGGCGGCCATAACTTTAGCATCCTTTACCTTTTTATTCTTGGCGCTAATTGGCCTACGAAGGCCGTGTACTCGCTGCAGGGTCTGAAAAAGAGAAAACCAGGTGTCAGACTTGAAAATAACCAAACAGGGGCCAGGTTTGAAAATATTAGGCGGCAGGCAAGGTTGATATTATAAAATTCTAAGTCTACCTCAGATAGGAGACCCATGATGCCGTCTAAGTCAAGGGTGCCGACTCCCCTGACCGCATCCCTCTCCTCTAGAAGGATAGCCTTGATCATAAACTTGGCCATCTCGACCAAGTCGGGTTCTTGAGGGCGGCCTGCAACCAAAGAAGGGAAAGGTCAGAATAAAAAAAAAAACATTGAAGGAAAAGTTCAAGTCTAGCAAAGCTATATTATACCTCTCGGCGGCCGACTGTCCCTAAGGACTTGTGATGGTTAACCAACACTTTGTGGGGTGACTACTTCCTGGCCGATCCAGGCGTACTGCCAGCAGTCGTCTTCCGAACTTTTGAGTCCGGTTGTTGGGAGGAAGAGGGTTTGGAAGTGCCCGCCTGCGAAAAAGATGAATGGTTAATACTACTAATAGCAAACTTTCAAGGCACAGCTCGAAAAATCAGAAACTCACTATGGGCGTCTGCTTGGCAGGAGAATCGGAAGAGGTCCGCTTCTGCTGCATGATGGAGGTTCGCAGCAAGGCGACCGCCTTCTTTGACGCAGAAATGTGGTCCATAGCTTCAGCTGAAAATAAAACCGCAAAGAGTTCGAAAAAATTCGAAAGCAAGGCCAAAGATGTGTACATATGCTCAGGAGGTCGTCTACCTCTGGAGGACCGACTGCTAAGGCCGCAGGTGGCCAGTAAGTACTCATCATAGAGCCACTTGAATTTGGGGACGCAGTTTAGGGGCACTTGCTCTCGTACCCCAGTAGTAGAGTTAGCCCTAATTTCTACTTTGAAGAGTCCTTGATCAAGAATCTCTTCCCTAGCCTTGAGGGGGACAAGCGGCATGCTGCGACCGCCTGCTAGAAGAGGCGGATCCCTGTTCCACCTATTGTAGCGCTTGTTCAGCAGCTTGTCAAGGCTGGCAATGATGAGGAAGGTGTTTCTCCAATCCTTCCATTTATTTTCTTTGCCCCTCGTCATCAAATAGCCTTTGTGGCTCGTTATTTGATACCAACCGGTATCGCTTGCTTTGGGGGTTCGGCTGAGGTAATTTATATGGGTGAACGCCTCAAAATTCGGCTCCACCCCTTGCATTTCACACCCGGCTACATAGCCAAGGATGTTGAACCAGGAATTCGGGGCTAACTGCCATAGCCCCACCTTGTATCCATCGAGGATTTGTTGAACGGTCGGATGCAAGGGAAATCGCAGACCAGCCTTAATGGCCACCTCATAACAGCCAAAGCAGGCGTCCCCATAGCTGGCTTCAGCTGCCAGTGACGACATCTTCAGCATCCGGCACAAAAACTTAGAAATTAGGACCCATCACATGGTCCGATAGAAAAGAGTATTCGCTCTTTCATGGCCTTGATGCGGCCCTTTGGGACATGACAATAATAAGGAGTATTCAACTCCCTATGAGAGGCGGATGGTTCCGACCAGTCGTCCCCCTTCTCAGCCGCATGAGACAGTATCGCCTCATGCAAGCGAGAATGTCTTTCCTCTAAGTTTATAGAGAGGCGGCTTGAGAGCTAGAGTCAGGCTCGCTATCAGAAGAGTCCGACTCCTCCCCTCTCCCTGAGGGGGCCGACCCCTCTTCTTCTTCAGGGGTCGTCTGTTGACTAGCCAAGTCAATAAAGAAATGGGAAGGAGCTACCTTAGCTCCCTCCTCAGAGCTCTCGACAGAAGGGCCACCTTAGGTCCCTGCGGTATCAGGCGGGTGGTCCGACAGCTCACTAATCTGAACCCGGAAAGAGGAGCCATCAGAGTTTTCAATCCTCTTTGTCTTTTTTGTTCTTGCCATACTGTCCTGCATAAATACAAAGACAATTGGATTCCGGGACTTGCGCAAAGTTTGAAGTACCCGAGGCAATCGGCACCCCTAGTCCTAGATTCAGCCGTCCCCAGTGACTGGTGATTGCTAACCTAGGTCGTGCCGGATTCTTTTGAGGTCTCATTTTTCAAAAAAGAAAGAAAAAGTGCAAAAGCAAAACATAAAAAGGATAAAGGAACATACGGTTACCTGAAACTTAAGTTCTGAAAGAAAGCTTGATCGAACAGGCGTCCAACAAAAACAGGCGGTTGGTAAAAGCAATCGTCCATAAAGTCAAAGCTCAAGTTCAGGAGTCCGAGAGTTCTCTTGATAAAGTTCGCAAATGTGAACAAAAGACTCGGTCAACATGCCCTTATATAGGGTAAAATGAGAATGCGAAGGGTCACTTTTGAATTCAAAAAATGAGCAGAAAAAATGATCGGCCCGTCATAGGGCGATACCTGTAGCAGGTCGTCGCCTGTTACAGGCCGACACCTGTCACAGGTGACATGTGAACAGTCACATGCCACCTGTGAGGGGCAAATGATTAGGGGATTTTTCCCTACCAATCATCATTTGACAAGTGGACCATTCGGGCTCTGCCAAGTGTCCGCCACATGGACCAATTGGAGCCTGCCACGTGTCAAGTGTCGACTAGTCCACCTTGGACCTCTTATGCCACGACACGTGGCCTCCCCCATGCCAAATGGGAAAACCGGCCACCTAGGCCCAAAGTCTTGTGGAAGCCCAATCAGCCCTAGGTTGACCTAAACTTAGGACTGGCACACATCCCAAGGCATATGAATACCTTCATTAATCCTCATTAGAGAGGGGATTCAACAATTAATTACTCTCACCTAGAGAACCTAAACACACTGATCACTCCTCCCCTAGAGGAACCAGATATCCCAATCTTTACTTTTCCGCACTTATTACTCCTCAAACAAGTACTAACTTGACCGTCGGAGGCGAAACTCCCACCACAAGGAGTCTCCGTTGTTTTGCAAGTACAGGCGCAAGGAGACCAGTTCCGGAATTGTAACTCTCCCGCGGGACATCAAAAAACCCCGAAACAAGTAGCCTGCCTAATAATAGGTGTAGAAAAAGGGTGAGAATAAGACTCATAAAAAGAGTAAACCATATACTGCCCACCATTACAAAAACCTAAATTTTAATATTAGCAGGACATCCAACTCTCTTTACAGTCTTTTTCCTTAAACATGCACCTTCAACTTGTTTATCAACTTTCTTGTTATTTGTCACATACCCTTCTTTGCTACATAATAAATATTTAATTATAGTAACTCATTTACCATTACTAGAACCAACCTTATTCTTATCTACTTTAAAAATACTAGAACGGACTTTAAATTCACACTTATTAGCATATTTGTAATAAAAGGAAATATCATCTCCAAGACTATCAAATTTCATTCCAAGAATAGGTTTGTTTTCCAAAGAACAACCTGGGATACACTCTTTATCACCTCTAGAATTATAATATATCTTAGGAAGCATAGGCTGAGTGGGTGTTTTGAAAATTCTTACATTCTTATCTTCATCAGTGACAGCAGCACAATGCTCTACACTTTCAGTCTTCTTCCTAAAAAGTAAATGAATAAAAAAAAAAGTAAATAAACAATAACAAAAAATAAACCATTTAAAAAAAGTATACTAATAAAAACTATCAATAGATCTCTCAAATCCGGCCAGAAACAATCACTATCCAGTACAATAAGATCTAAACTAAAATGATAAAAAAAATGAACAGAAACTAGCAAAAAAAAAACCTTCTTCACTTAATTATTCTTCATTCCAAATTTCATCAACATTATTCTTTAATTAAAATCGTAAACCCAAATTGTAATATAAGACTCAAAACAACACAAAATCACACAATTAGACTCAAAATTAAAAAAAAAAAAAAAAAAAAAACTTAAATTGTAATATAAAACCCTAAAACGTAGTAAGTAATTCACAAAAAATCCCCAAATCGTAGTATATGAACCCTAAATCGTAGAAAGTACTTCAAAAAACACAAAATCATAACAAAAGAACACTAAATAAAACAGAAATAAATTGAAAAAATTGAACGAAAACAAAAACAACAATGCAAAAATAATAAATCGAACGAAAAAACAAAAATTCTCAAATCGAACAAAACAGATCGTAAACCGATAAAAAAAAATCGCAAAAAGTATTATAAATAAAAAATAATTACCTTAAACAATGACGAAAATCAAAGAATCACAGCAAAAAACTGATTAGTGAAGAAGAAAATCTCGATTTCGATACAAGAGAAACGAAAATATAGAGAGAGTTGAGGGGAAAGAGAGAAGTGCAAGAGAGGAGAGAGAAACAAAAGAACTGCGAAAAGAACAGGAGAAAGGTCATCCAACTGGCGAAATTACCAAAATGCCCTCAATGAAATTGAAAAAGGCGAGTGAAACACAAGCCGTCGGATTGAGAGCGATCAACGGTCACGATAAGTTCCTAGTTCCTATTATAGGACTTGGTTCTCACATGATCTCAATCCTATATATATATATAGCGATGTGGTCTGCATCCTGAAGTTGCAAAAAGGCAACTATTAAGGATAGTAATAGCGATGGAATGACAAGGCATAAGGGTGTTCTATAGGCCATAAGAGTACCCATTTTACACTAATAAAATCAAGGGCTATTGGATATTAACAATTACAAGAATGCAATATATACAACTAGAAAACGCAAGAAAAACAAGAAGATGTTCTTTGGATAGGAATTAGGCTGATCATGATGATGTAGAATCAGACAACAGCTTCAGAGATTAGCTTAGGGGAGGAGGCACAAATTGCTACTTTACAGGATCTGAGAAGAGCTCCAATAGTCCGAAACTGATATGGTACAAGGGGAGAGCAGCGAAGCTAGGTCAGGGCATTCCATGGTTAGAGGGTCATCAATTGCACAAGTTGAAGCTGTTGTGGCTTTAGAAACATTAACAAGATTCAAAAACTTTGTCCAGCATACTTCAGCTCTCCAAAGAGGCTTTGCTAGGGGGTGAGATTTATGAGAATGTAAATGATGGCATATTAATATTATATACTTGTACTTGCTAATATAAAGAAACCTTAAGGAGAATAGGCCTCCAACAACTCTAGAAATGCGCCAGCAATGCCAACATCATAAAAATGTTAACTTGTAGTTTCAAATTCAATCAATCAATAAAGCCCCAATTACCAAAACCTTAATTAATTGTAAAGAAATAGATATATGAATTGAGCTAGTAGGCTATTATAGAGTGAATATAGTTAATAAATGCAATTCCAATCGCCCTATAAATCTGTTAACCCTTCAAATTCACCATTCCAAACATACCCTTTAATCATGTCACTCTAAACAACTAAATCCATATCCAAACACTCTAAAAACACTTCTTAGCTGATTCAACAAACCCACATTTCCCATACTTATAAATTAGTCATCCCATATAACAAATATATTTGCACATGATGAAAAGATTCAAACCAGGTAGTATGAAAACCTTAAGCATAGGATAAGCAATAAAACATGAAATCAAACAAAAACAACAGCCAACAACACAACATCACACTCTCACCCCTGCTTTCTAATTACAGATAGCCCACCATACACACAACGCCCAAACAATAAATAAAACCTGCAATATCCTTTGCTGCTTCTACCAAATAGAAGCCCTACACAGCAACACTCCACACAACCATTAACATCAAAACCACACAACCAATAACTAAACTCAAGAAGTAAATAATATAAACTCAAAAGTAAATTAAATAAGCAAAAATATCTTGACTTAGTTCGGATGATAAAATAAAAAAGAAAAAAAAATATCAATAAAGATATCACAAAATAAAATCATATACGTTATGAAGTCTTATTTAAAGAAAATAAAAATTTGAAATTAAATTCTCTAATTTGGAAAACAAATCATGAGAAGGCTAGGCGACAAAAATAGCAATAAAAGTCGCAAAAACTTGAGCAAAATTGTACATTACTAAATAAAAAAATTAAAAAAATTAAATAAAAAAAAAAGTGAAAACCCTTATTTTAGACTCAAAATCATAAAATCTCAAAACATTATAGCATCATTAGAACCTTAATTCGATCAAATCAGGATATAAATTATAAATTCAACCAAAACCTAAAAATTGAAATAAAGAAATTCGCATACCTCAAACGACAAAATAGGATCGAATTTTTTGTATGAATTAGGAGCAAAGATGAGTACAAAGAAGAAATTGAAGGTGAATTTGGTTCGCTATACGTTGAGAAAAACAAAATCAAAGAGGGAATTAGAGAGAAAGTAGGAGAAGAGAGAGAGAAAGAGGAAAGAAATAGCCGAAAAAGATTTGAAAACATTCAAAACTTGAATTTACATGAATGCCACTAATGAGGCGGGTAAGATATCGTCGATCGGTTAAAACAAAATCAAAGGCTCATATCAGTTCTTAATTCCTATTATTCACCTAGGTTCTGACATGATCTCAATTCTGTATATACATATGTGTGTATATATATTATTACGAAATGATTTTTATTGTACTACATGTAAATTATTTGATTGATTAAAAATTTATAGTTTTGTTATTAATAATTAATTGATTGTATTGACAATATACGGAAAGAAAATAATTTAGTAATTAATCGTAAGCTTTTTTTTTCTTTAAATGTATTTGTATGCTAATTGATTGATCTTTCTAATTTTCTTTGCTGATTAATTAACTATTTTTAAAATTATCTCTATGGGATTGTTTTGTAAACAGATTTTCATGCTTTTCCTACAGCTTTTGCGTTTTGGCTTTTGGATGTGGTCAAACAACCAAAATATATGTTTGGTTTTTTGTTGGCTAAAAAAGTCAGCTGTTCTTCCAAAGCCAAAAGCTTGTAAGACCAGCTATTTTGTGTTAGCTGTGTATCTTTTAATGCTTCCATTACAATTCTATCCCTGATTTACACCGGTTATCTTCTTATTTTCATCAATTACCTTTCTCTCTCTTAAAACAATAAAAAAAAAGCCCATATACTACTACTCTGCTATAGAGAAGTGACGAATTAGGGTTTTATTGTTGTCATATTATATTATATATATATATATATCTAGTAAATAAAATTTGTATTAATAATCATTAAAAGAGTTCTAATAATAATGGCAAAAAATCTTGGGTGGACCAAAGGTCTTGAAAGGAATGGTGTCCTTCCAACAAGTGTATTATTCTGATAGAGGGTTCAGAATTATTACAGAGCTAATTCTTCAGTAAGATCAAGTGATCGGAATGTCTAGGTGGAGGCCGCTTCCGATCAGTAATATCAAGGTACAATTGATATTACAGGTTAATCTTAACTGAACCCTTCGGGTCGAACCCAATCGAACAACCGATCCGAGACGAAAAATTAATCCAAAGGATTTAATGAGTCGTCGGAGTTTTACGAACAGAGACGTCGGATATCGAGCCTAGGGCGTCGAGACTGAGGGTCGCAAAATCATAAGCAACAAGTTCGAGCGTAGCCGTAGTATCACAGTGACCTAGCCATGTGAACGCTAGGCTAACTCGAGCTAGCATGCACCTATCGCACCATCGCACCATCGTTGCACAAGCACAACACTATCGCATGGTTAGGCCTGTGCGTGTGCTTGTGCCTTATCCTGTCGCACCATCGCAGCAGCATGGCTGCGCATATGCGTGCCTTCGCATGACACTGCACCGCAGCATGCGTGCCTGGGTGCTAGGCACCATCGCAGGCCCCTCGCACAAGCACAACACTATCGCATGGCTAGGCCAATGCGTGTGTGCGTGTGCGTGGAGGGCATCGCAGCTGCAGCACGACCCTCGCTCAGTGCGTGTGCATACAAGCCATCGCAGCATCACAACACCAAGCTTCGCATGCTTGTGCGTGTGGCTGGCGAGGCGATGCCCAGCATGCGTGGCTCGCTAGCAGCACGCATGCTGGGAATGCGAGGGCCTGGGTGTGCGTGTGCATGCAAGAGCCAGGCAACCAGCAACACTTGCTAGCAGCGCCCAGCGCCTAGCAAGCAGCAGCGTAGGCATCACCCAGCAGCAGCACGCAGCGCGGATGAGGACTGGCTGGGTTGATGCTTGCTGCCTTGTGCTGGCTGGCTAGGCTAGCTGGTAGTGCTAGCTGGCTGCCAGCCCAGCAGCCCCTATGCCGGTTTTGTGAGGGTGGGGACCAAGGCCTAGGTAAAGCCTTGGGGAGCAAGGCAATGGTCCCCCCCCCACCTCTCTTGGTCCTCACTTAACTCTCTCTCTCTCCCCTTGACACTTGTTGCATTGTGATTGATTTGATTATTAATTTATTTTGGAATTAAATTAATCATCAAAATTATTTATTCTCCCACATTGGTTGGGAAATGAAGATCAAGGGTTCATTTCCCTATAAATACCAAAGTTTGGGTATTTGGGAAAGAACAACCTTGAGTGGAATTAAAAAGGCAACTCTTGATTTGAGTAAACCTTGATTCGTAAAACTCATAGTTTTATTTGTCCGAGTCTCGACTAACCTTCGAGACTTAGGACGCTCGGGTCGGGTTCGAGGGTACGATCCCGTCGGAGGCCTCGTGTTTTCGAGGTTCAAGTAAGAGCTCATAGTTGAGCGAAGCACGCGTCAAAGGTATAATCTTTTATCCTTAATTATCTTTTAATTATGTTTTTCTTGTTAATTGCATTTATTACGGGGGCGGGTCTTGGCGGGTTTCATTCCGCGTAGTGTGGGTCACTACGAAACCCTACAGCAGTATCGGAGCCACGCTCCTTTTAATTTTTGCAATCATTGATTAATTAAGGTGTTTAAAAGTAAGATTTAATTTCTGGTTTTGCTTTTCTAATTAGATTAGAAGCTCGTTTTAATTAATTTTAAAACTCGTATTTCTTATCGATTTGGCTGTCGAACCCAGATTTTGGCTCAAAAACAGTGATTTTTGGGTGGAATTGACATTCTAAAACAGATTCAACTCTCTTAGAGGGCTGTCCAGAAGCCAAATTCGAACCAAAAACCCAAGTTTTTGGGATTTTTTCGTTTTTCAATGAAAATTTCAAATCTTTTTAAGCCTTGATTAATGCAAGCATTAAAAGTTTAGATTAAATGCATTATGACATCCCTAATCTACTGCTATTTTAATTATCCTTGAGCATATTATGGAGTTTTAATTAGTGCTTGAGTTGATATGCTATTTTTCACACAAACTTGATTTTTCACAATTATGCAAATAAATTGCATTAATGTGTGAATGTTTGATGTGAATGTGTAATTTTAAGTTCCCAAGTATGTTAAAGTTCTAATCTTTAAAGGTTTAAATGATTGGAACTCTAACCCTAAATTTCATATTGAACAAAGTTTGGATTTTTCATTTTTGGTTGATTAAAATCCATGAATTATACTTGTGAGTAAAATTTTTATTAATCTTCATATTGGAAGATGTAATCTTGGTATTTTACACAAGTATGAAAGTTGGAAAATTTTTATCATTAGATGGTTAATTTATTTTTCCAACTCCCATTTGTCAAATCCATTATTAATTTGCATATTGGCTAAATTAATTATGGACATAGCTATTTCAATTTTAAGCTTAAAGGAAGACCTAAATTATTTCAAAATAATTTTTTGAATGATTTAGGCTTGTGCACCATTAAAATTGAATTTAATCAAGTTGGACTTATTTTATTTTCATTTTTGCCCTTAAATTAATTCTAAAAAAATTTAGATTAATTTTATGTCACACGTAAATCGGGATTAAAATCCCGAGAAATGGCACGCAAATAAAGGAAAAACACCCAAGCGCCACCAAGGCTAGCCGGGCTGCCTAGCAGCCCACATGTGGTTGCCTATGGTGCGCACAGGGGTGTGCCTTGAGGGGCTGCTATGTGTGACAAGCGTTAAATCGGTCGCTACAATCTAACTCTTAATCAAACAATACTTATACGAACACCCTATAACCAATATAATGGCAAATAAAGGTTCGGTCCACGAAGAACGGGAGTAACTGCTAATCAAACCTAAAACCTAAGCTAGTTCGAAATCAATGGAAGATGGTGTTCTAAAATACTACTAATAAGATGAAATAATCAATAAACTAAGACACTAGGGAGAACGGGAATCCGCCTAACCATTGGTAACTAAGCAACAAGGAATCACAGAGACAAACGGGATATGCAAAGACTATATGTCTAATCAATATCATGTGGTAGGAAGACAACGGGCGATACTAAGCTTGAATTTCTCATGCACTCAACATTACTCGATACATAATCAAACCACATTCAACAATGAAATACTCAATTCACAATCTCTTGTTCAAATCAAGAATATCATGCAATCAAATTCAAGATTCTAGGTTAGCTACTCCTATTATAATGAATTAACATGCAATCGCATATAATCAATTTAATCACAATCCGTTTATCAAAATCAACCCTCAATTACATAGACTACCTAGGCCGGGTTTCATCCCGAAACCCTAGCTAGGAGACTACTCACACATATTCATAATCAAAGAAATAATGAATTCCAAAAGCATAATAGATCTAAACATGAATTCCGATTAAGGAATAATAAAGCTTGATTAATAAACAAGAATGAATAATACCAATTGTATTGATGCGAATCAATGACAAAGTTTGGAACTTTGATATCTGATGTCAATCAAAAATAAAGAATCCCAACAAATCTTGCTTCGAATCAATCCGGAAAACTACGATTAACTAGATCAAATCTATGGAATCTCAACTACGGAAGTGCTCTCTATCTCTCTACAAAGTCTCTCTGAAAAATACGTCTCTAATCTCTCCCCAAATCTGTCTCTCTTAACCCTTACAATCAGGCTATATATATATATGTGTTTTAAATCGGAAAGTAAATCGCAGGCTGCCCTTCGTAAATTAGCACGGCCGTGCTAGAAGTGGCACGGCCGTGCAAACATGGCAGTAGATGATCCGCAATATCTTCAATTTTGGCACGACCGTGCTGAATTTGGCACGGTCGTGCTGAATCTTGCACTGGCAGGGGCATGGAAATTGGCTGATACGGGCACTAGCCTGACTTGGCACGGCCGTGCTTAATCTGGCACGGCCGTGCTGATGCATGGAAAATGGCACGGCCGTGCTTCATCTCTGCACGGCCGTGTTGCCTGGTCAGAATTGCTGGAGCTGCCTAGCACGGGCGTGCCAAATGTGGCACGGCCGTGCTACTTGTGCATCTTGTGTAAACTCTTGAAAAACCCCTTAGTTCCTCGTATACGACCAAGGTTGGCTCGATCACGTACCAATGGCTCGGGACCCGACTAAACTCGGTCGATTATACCTGAAAACACATCAAAAACAACCCGAAACCCGTGAAGCACGTAATACAAGGGATATAAGCATAACAAAGCAATAAACGACCAAAACGGTCCTAAATACGTCCAAAATCTTCCTATTATATGCTCTAAAGCGCGCCCTAAAGTGCGCCTATCAAAACCCCCCAAGCTACCCTTTTTCTAGTCCTCAAGCAAAACTAAGGGATAAACACACACACAAGATCAAATAAACTATTGCCATTACATATAAGTCAAGTTTAAGCGCAAAATAAAGTCAACGGATCCTACTTAGAACAACCATGCATGGAATAAAAACTCACTCAAACAAGCAACGAGACACACAATCCAAGGTATCATTGATTAAAATGTGAACAAGACCTAAGCCAAGCATAGAGAACAAAGGAATCATGCTTCCCTCTAAGCCCAACCAAAACAGCCATGTCCTCCCCTTTTGCTTCAAATCACCACCCTAATTGGCCCCTCGTAATTCCTCGAAGGAACTGGAAAAAGTGATATTTTGAGGAAATAACAAAGGTATCCCGACATCTCAATCACGCATAATCTTTCCATAGGGTTGAAAGGTATCTCCCTCCACCGTTTGAGAATCGAACACCTCTAAAGTCTAAGGGTCTTAAGAGGTTGTAATGTATTGGCAATGGGTAAGGTAGGTGAAAACAATTTAAAATGTGGAGTTAAATCCTAAATGAAGCGCAAGAATCACGATTCTCAAAAACAAAGCTCAAGAGATGCAATTCACATTCCACAATAAACATTGATCACACTCTTACACATCCCAAACTCTCTATGTTATACACACTCAAATCACCTTTTTCAAACTTCAAAGCTTTTATTTATATGTCCTTGCCTTTTTCACAATTCGGACGGCTTTTCTCTTTTTTATTTTGATTTTCTTTTCTTTTTTTTTTCTTCTTCTTTTTTTTTCAAAAACAAACTTTCATATTACATCTTTACAATTAAGCTCACTTTCAAACTTGCTCAAACCAATTTTCAATCATTATTCTTGATTTATACACAATAAGCTCAAACAAACCTTGCGAGGAGAACGCTTCACAACTAAGGGTTGGTAAAACATCGGCCATCGAGTTTGTAACATGGGTAACCAAGAATGAAATTAAAGGCTCAACATGGTTAGCAAGTAAGATGATGTAAAAAGAAAATTAATTTGTAACAAAGCAAAAGAAACAAAAATAAGAAAATGAAAAAGGTGCCCTCTTCCTCCCTTAAAAGTGTCAAGTCGGTCTCGGGAGCTACAAGTCAACACAAAGATCGAAACATGCGTAATCAAGGATCCAAATATGCCACTCAAAAAGAATGATGAAGGCTGGAACAAATAAAACCTCACGGGATTCAAAAACAAAGCAACTACCAATTAAGGGGATCAAATCCACAAATGGGAAGCGACTCCATCTTACCACAATTCAATGGCTTAGAGTTTCACACAACAACAACGTTCTATCCAACTACCCTTCGCTTAGACTCGTCTACATTGATCAACAATAGGCTCAAACTGTGTATTCGTCACTGGCTTAAGTAGAGATAGGCATTCCACTCACATTCATTCACGTTTCGAATCCAAATATGAGCATTATTCCAAAAGTTTATGCAATTAGACAAGTTTATCATGATCCAACAATATAGGAAAAGACTATGAGGCAACTCATATAAGCTAAACTACACATCCTCATAACAGAAGCTTTTCCTATCTATCACACACATATATACAACTAAGTAATCTAGACAAGTTAAATGACATATAAAGAGGCATGAAAATCACATAATAATCCCAATCGACAAACAAGTGATCAATTGATATCAACATCAACGATCTCAGGTTCCTTAGAACCGATCAAACATCCTCAAACCATTCAACTTCTTCCTAAACTAAACTATCCTAAGCACACAAAGAGAAAAAAGGGAAATATCTCACCAAATTTGCGTCCCGGGAGCTCCAATTAGCGGCCATAAATTGGTTCTTCGTACTTGTGCCGCTTCTCGAACGATCCCAAGCTGCAAAAAGAAGAGACATACTAGCAAACAAGTTAAGGTTAGTCCTAAGAAAGCAGTAAATCTTTTTGTATATTTTTGTTTTTTTTATTATTTAACAAGGAAAAGAAAGCAAATAAAGACTAAACTACCCCTTATCTACAAACATAAGTAAGACCCCCCCCCCCAAGCTAGAATCAAACATTGTCCTCAATGTTTACACATTAAGGACTTACAAAGGTGGGAAAGGGGCAACTAAGGGAAAAGGGAAGGGGATCACGAGCTAGGGCCGCCCGGGCCAGGAGGAAAGCGGGAGGCCATGTCGTCAACACTCCTCTTCAAATCTCTAAAGGCAGAGGCCATATTC
This sequence comes from Chenopodium quinoa, assembly GCF_001683475.1. Classification (NCBI taxonomy): domain Eukaryota; kingdom Viridiplantae; phylum Streptophyta; class Magnoliopsida; order Caryophyllales; family Amaranthaceae; genus Chenopodium; species Chenopodium quinoa. Next base: position 825,521 of record NW_018744469.1, read on the forward strand.
GAGTTTGTCAAACGTAAACCTGCTACCTCGCTCCTCAAATCATCAAGTCCCTGGCGGAGCGAGGCGTAGTCCTGCGCCAGGATCTGCTGGGCCTCATCTGGGTCGCCTTCCTCATCATCATCATCATCGTCAGTTTCATCACCACCTTGGCCCCCATGGGCTTGCTCATCTCCAGGGTGAGCCTGTGGATTGCGGTCGACATACTCCGTGTTCCCGTCCTCGTGCCAAATGAAGTCAGGGTCGAAGATCCAGTTTTCTATGTTATATACGACCGTCCTTTCTGGATCGGGGAGGTAGGCATAAGGCTTCCCTGTGACGAGCCATAAGTATCAATCTGGCATGGTAGTCCCATCGAGCCATTGCATGGCTTTTAGGGTGCGCATATCTAGCCTCGTCGTCCCTGGAACAGCCTGCAAGTCAGATAAATCAATGCCATTAAATTGGGCAAGGATGGTGATCATGCCACCAATAGTAATGTTGCCCCTCCCCCAGGCTACACCGTCTAGGTGGTATACTAACCACACCCCCATGTCTAGCCGCCCGTCCCCCCGGGTGAGATGCCACAAGAACTGTAGCTCCCTAATGGAGACTACCCCCGAGCTATCTCCCCTAGTGAAGATAGTAGAGGAAAAGGTCCTTTGGGATAGTCTAAAGGCGGGGTTGACAATGGAGGTCGCCTTATCCCTACGGGGATCCCTATCCACGTTCCCCGTTATCTGACGCCAAAATAGTCCGGAGTTATAATGTTTGGAGTGGCCATCCTTAGGACCATATTTCAGGTCGGATTGCCATCCAAAAGCAGCATTTACCTGAGCCACTGACATTTGGATAGTGCCCGAGTTCATAAGCTGGAAGGAAAAGTACCGGGGTGAGTTATTCTCATCCCGGTGTACATACAAAGAAGCTAGAAACTCGAGGGTAAGCTTCTTATAGGTATGAGCATGCATGGTCAAAAAGGAATCAAAATTAGAGTACGAAAAAAGTTGAACCATGTCATTCTCAATCCCTAAAGCCCTAGCGGCCAAAGGGTCATAGAACTTTGTAGGCCGGATCGGTCGAAGGGACAAGCTTAAAAATTTGTCCATGAAGGACGGATTTCCGAAAACAATACCCATGGTGTCCACCGGTGGTGGAGCCACGGTTGAGGGTCCTTCGTCCCGACCCAACCTTCTACTAGATGTTTTGGTTCTTGGCATGGTGTGTGGATTAGATTAAGCACAAATTACTATATAGCAAAGAAACTACACCTAAACCAAACAATGCAAGAACACACAATGATTCAATCAAGGAGTACTCTAAACAATCAAATCTAACATGCAATGTACTTAAACACACAATCACTAATTCACACAAGTAAGTAACAAAGAAGCACAAATCAATCGCAAAATATCAACAATAGCAAGTGGAATTTGACAAAAATGGCAAAAGAAGAGAGTAAAGAACGAAATCACCCAATACAGCACGAAATTGTGGTGTGCCGAATTGTAGAGGGACCGAAAATCACTTCCACTAGCCTGAGATATGCTTCAATGTACGTTGGATGTCGAATTCGTGAAGAGAATTTGGTGAATTAGGGTTTGTTGTGAGGATTTGGGGGAGAATTTTGGGGTTAGGTTTTGCTTAGAGGGAGAAAGGGGTATGAAAGTGTGAAGGATGATATAAGGAGATTGGGGAAATAAGGGGAAGATTGGGAAAAATTGATTTAAAGATGCGTGAATCCGGAATAAAACCCGTGCTGCACGGCCGTGCTATATTTGGCACGGCCGTGCTGAAAGTTAGGCACGGCCGTGCCAAATCTGGCACAACCGTGTTGGACTGGCAGATTGCTTTTTACAAATTGCTCGACAAATGGCACGGCCGTGCTGTTTTGCAGTTTGGCACGGCCGTGCTGTTGGGCTTGGGACTTAACTCTTTTTTTTTTTTTTTTTACGCAACTTTTTGGCACGGCCGTGTTGGCATGTCAGTAGGCTTTTTGAGTTTCGGCACGGCCGTGTCAAATTTGGCACAGCTGTGTTGAATTTCTGCTGAGGAAACCTTCTGATGGCACTGCCGTGCTGAAAATGGCACGGCCGTGCTGCCTGCTGGCACGGCCGTGCTCACTGATGGCACGGCCGTGCTGCCTGCTACAGCCTGCAGTCCTTTTTCTTCCTCTAAAACATGCATCACTCCCGTTTTCCCACTTCCAACTAGTCCTTTACCTACACAAAGACACACACATAACACATGAAAGGGAAACAAATTAGGAGCTAAACAAACAAAAAGGAAAACAAATGAAACTACTCTAAGAAAAAGCAAGAAAGTCGGGTTGCCTCCCGGAAGCGCTAAGTTTAACGTCGATAGCTTGACATGGTCACATTCAACACTTGTGACTGCATTTGAATACATCAATCACACCAACATGGGCTCCTTCATAGTATATCTTCAATCGTTGCCCATTTACCACAAAAGACTAGAATCCACTCGAATCATAGAGTTCGACCGCCCCGGAAGGTAGAACCGCCTTGACGGTGAATGGTCCCCTCCATCTTGACATCAACTTACCGGGGAAGAGTTTCATCCTAGAATTGTACAAGAGGACCTTGTCCCCGACATTGAACACCTTTCGCTCTATTTTCCGGTCATGCCACTCCTTGGATCGCGATTTGTAGAGGCTTGCACTATAATATGCATCCATTCGAAGCTCCTCTAACTCATGAAGCTCCAACGTCCGTTGCTCCCCCGCGCTTGCTAGATTAAAGTTTATCTTCTTGATTGCCCATTGAGCGCGGTGCTCTAATTCGACCGGGAGGTGACATGCTTTCCCGTAGACCAAACGGTATGGGGTAGTGCCAATAGGGGTCTTGAAAGCTGTCCGGTATGCCCAAAGTGCATCATCAAGCTTGTCGGACCAATCTTTCCTATTCTTCGCAACCGTCTTCTCAAGAATAGACTTAATCTGTCGGTTGGAGACTTCCGCCTGCCCACTAGTTTGAGGGTGATAGGTTGTCCCGAACCTTTGATGGAATCCATTCTTGCGAAGCATTCTTTGAAAGGCCCCATGCACAAAGTGTGACCCGTTGTCACTTATAACCGCTCTAGGAACCCCGAACCTTGGAAATATTATCTTCTTGAAGAGCTTCACCACCACCTTGTGGTCATTTGTTGGGGAGGCGATTGCTTCCACCCACTTAGACACATAATCCACTGCCACAAGTATGTATTGGTTCCCACGGGAGGAAGGGAAAGGTCCCATGAAGTCTATGCCCCAAACATCAAAGATTTCAAGTTCAAGTATGGGTTGTTAGGGCATTTCATTCTTCTTGGACACGTTTCCACTTCTTTGGCACGCATCACATGTCTTCACAAACGCCCACAAGTCTCTAAAGATGTGAAGCCACCATAGTCCACATTGCAAAACCTTTTAAGCCGTCTTGTTAGCTCCCATGTGACCTCCGCAAGGGTCGGAATGGCACATTTTCAGCACACTTTGAGTTTCATCATCTGGAACACACCTTCTTAGTAGACCGTCCACACCTCTTTTGAACAAGATCGGATCATCCCAAATGTAGTGTCTAGAATCTCTCCTAAGCTTCTTCCTTTAGTTCTTAGTGTACTTGGGAGGAAACTCCCCACAAGCTAAGTAGTTTACCAAATCCGCGAACCAAGGTAGTCCCTTCTCCTTAATGAGGTACAAGACATCATCCTTCAATTCATCACAAATGGGCACCCCATCATCATCTTGTTGTTCCCTTTCCATGCGTGAAAGGTGATCCGAAACCACATTCTCGGCCCCCTTCTTGTCCCGTATCTCCACATGAAACTGTTGCAAAGAAAGGACCCATCGGAGGAGACGTGTTTTGGACTCCTTTTTCGAAATTAGGTACTTGATAGCGGCATGGTCGGTGTAAACAATTGTCTTCGAACCAATGAGGTAGTCCCAAAACTTTTCAAAAGCATGAACGATGGCTAGGAACTCTTTCTCCGTGGTGGTGTAATTCCTTTGTGCTTCATTCAAGGTCTTTGACATATAGTAGATTACGTGAAGCCTCTTCTCAACTCGTTGCCCAAGAACACCCCCGATAGCCGTATCACTTGCATCGCACATCAACTCAAATGGTAGGTCCCATCTTGGTCCTTGCACTATCGGAGCCGAGATCAAAGCTTTCTTGAGTGTGTTAAAAGCATGTAAGCACTCTTCATCAAACTTGAAATCAACTTCCTTTTGCAGTAGGGCATTTAAAGGCTTTGCTATGAGAGAGAATTCCTTTATAAACCGCCCGTAGAAGCCTGCATGCCATAGAAATTGTCTTACCCCTTTTTCATTGACCGGTGGTGGTAGTTTCGCGATGACTTCGACCTTTGCCTTATCCACCTCTATCCCGGCATTTGAGATCTTGTGGCCAAGGACAATCCCTTCCTCTACCATGAAGTGACATTTCTCCCAGTTGAGGACCAAGTTCACCTTCTCACATCGTTGCAAGCACTTTCCCAAGTTCACCAAGCAATCATCAAAAGACGTGCCTCCAACTGAAAAATCATCCATGAAAACCTCCATCTCGGCTTCCAACATGTCCCCAAAAATGCTCATCATACACCGTTGAAAGGTGCCCGGTGCATTGCATAGTCCAAAAGGCATTCTCCTGTAGGCAAATGTACCATATGGACAAGTAAAAGTTGTTTTCTCTTGGTCATCGGGGTTGATAGGTATTTGGAAAAACCCCGAATAACCGTCAAGAAAGCAATAGTACTTTTGCCTAGTTAGTCTTTCGAGCATTTGATCAATAAATGGGAGGGGAAAATGGTCCTTTTTTGTAGATGCGTTTAGACGTCTATAGTCTATGCACATCCGCCAACAGGTTACCGTTCTAGTTGAGATGAGCTCACCATTCTCATTCTCAACCACAGCCATTCCCCCCTTCTTAGTGCTCGAAATGGGGAAGATGATACCTGCATCAAGGAGTTTGGTGATTTCTTTCTTCACCACCTCCCCCATTTGAGGATTGAGTTTCCTCTGCCTCTCTATGGAAGGCCTCGCACCATCCTCGAGAGTTATGTGATGCATACATATAGCAGGGCTAATACCTTTGAGGTTATCAATGGTATAGCCTATGACACTTTGATGCTCTCTCAATACATCACATAACTTCCGAGTTTGATCCGTATCTAAAGAAGAATTCACGATGACAGGGTAAGTTGAATTAGGACCAAGAAATTCATACCTTAGATGTGTTGGTAGAGGTTTTAATTCTACCTTAGGGGCCTCATTTACCTCTTTTGCAGCGTCTATAGCAAGAGCATACTTGGTTGTGATCTCCATGTGCTTGTGTTCTCCTTCATCTCCGTCAAGAAATTGCTCTTCCATGTCCCTGTCCTCCTCGGTATCACTTGGCTCAAGATCATGGTTATTAGAGAGCAATTGTGTATGCATACTAGAAACAATCAAATCAATAGTGTGAATCATCATGCAGTTTTCGGAACTAGAACATGGATATTGCATGCTTTTATTCAAATCAAAATCAAGGACCTCCTCTCCTACCTTTAAAGAAATCTTAGCACTCTTCACATCAATGAGAGCACCTGAGGTATCTAGGAAAGGTCGTCCAAGAATAATGGATATATGATTATCCTCATCCATTTCCAAAACCACAAAATCAACAGGTATCACAAGTTTCCCAACCCGTAGGGGAACATCCTCCACCTTACCTTTAGGAAATTTGATCGAACGATCAGCTAACTGTAGGGTAATGTTGGTAGGAAGAAGTTCTCCTACCCCTAAACGTTGATATACAGAATATGGCATAAGACTAACGCTAGCCCCAAGATCACATAATGCATTATCAATTTTCATTTTATTAATAGCACAAGGGATTGAGAAATTACCTGGTCTCCTAATTTAGGAGGCATTTTGTTCATAATGATTGCACTACAATTCGCAGTGAGGTTAACAGTTTCCACCCCATCACAATTCCTCCTACCACCCAAATTATCTTTCAAAAACCTAGCATAGTTAGGCATTTGCTTTATAGCATCGGTGAATGGTATGGAAAGGTGAATTTGTTTCAAAGTCTCCAAAAACTTACCAAATTGGACATCTAGCTTGTGTATCACGAACTTATGGGGGTAAGGAAGTTTTTGCAATAGATTAGGTTCTTTAACTTGTGTACCTTCCTTTTCTTTTGGGACCTCAATAGTTTTATCATTCTCTCTGGTCCTCTCATCCTCACTTTCTACAACATTATCAGTGATAGGTGGAGTCACAGGTTGACTCTTTGGTGGTATTACATTATCGCTCCCTATCAAAGTCTTTCCACTCCTAGTGGTGATAGCATTCACAGAATTTTTAGGGTCAATACCTTGAGGCGGGAGTTTTGAAACCCCAACCCCATCTTTTATAGCACTAGCCAACTGAGAAATCTGGGTTTCAAGCATCTTATTATGTGTCATCACTTCACTAAACTTTTTATCACTAGTGGCCATGAAAGTGTTGAACATTTTAGACTGTGCTTCCATCATCTCCTCCAAACTAGCCCTCTGCGGTGGTCCTTGAGCATAGTAATTGTCATTAGGAGCTCGGGAACCACGCACATTAGATTGTTGGGGATTTTAATTTTGAAAGTTCTTGTTACCATTGTTATTCCAGTTTCCCCTGTTATTAGCATTCATGTTTTGATTGTATTGCCCTTGATTACCCTGATTACCTGCATTTTGTTGGTATTGATTTTGATTACCAAAGTTACCATGTTGATTATAGGATCCTTGGGGATTTTGGTCCCTTTGGTTCCTGTTTCCCCACTAGTTTTGCTGTTGGTTATCAAAACTATTACCTTGTTGATTATAATTGTTCCCTCTTTGATTTGGTGGTAAATATCTATTATTGTCATTCCTAGGTCTATTATCATAAGACAAGGCATTGACCCCATTGACTTTGATAGTGTTGCAGTACTTCTCAAATTCATTTAGATGAGCCAAAGGGCTCTCATGCTTGGCACCACTAAACTGCCTTTGCTCGATGAGGGTGATCATGGCCGGCCGGATCTCGAAGTCATTAGCCTCAGTAATGGGTGGAGCAATCCCACTTGAAGCTCTATACGCCCCAGGAGTTCCGAACTCCTTAAAGGGTCGTGCTGCTGGCCGATTAGGTTGGCGCGGTATGTCTGTCATTGGAACCTGTTGTGTGTTGTGTTCCTTTCCTTGAGAGTTTGATGACTTCGATCGAGATTTACGATTGCTCTTCAAAGTCCTTTTGATTTTGGGATCGAAGGGTATTAACTCTCCCTGTTTAGACCTGCGCGTACACACTAAACAAACTAGTCAAATAGCAGGGCTACAAGTGTAGCCAAAAGAGAAATCTTTTTGTATTATTTTTTATTATGAACTAAACTCAAGAAATCAAAAAGAAATTAACAAACATCGTTCCCCGGCAACGGCGCCATTTTGACAAGCGTTAAATCGGTCGCTACAATCTAACTCTTAATCAAACAATACTTATACGAACACCCTATAACCAGTATAATGGCAAATAAAGGTTCGGTCCACGAAGAACGGGAGTAACTGCTAATCAAACCTAAAACCTAAGCTAGTTCGAAATCAATGGAAGATGGTGTTCTAAAATACTACTAATAAGATGAAATAATCAATAAACTAAGACACTAGGGAGAACGGGAATCCGCCTAACAATTGGTAACTAAGCAACAAGGAATCACAGAGACAAACGGGATATGCAAAGACTATATGTCTAATCAATATCATGTGGTAGGAAGACAACGGGCGATACTAAGCTTGAATTTCTCATGCACTCAACATTACTCGATACATAATCAAACCACATTCAACAATGAAATACTCAATTCACAATCTCTTGTTCAAATCAAGAATATCATGCAATCAAATTCAAGATTCTAGGTTAGCTACTCCTATTATAATGAATTAACATGCAATCGCATATAATCAATTTAATCACAATCCGTTTATCAAAATCAACCCTCAATTACATAGACTACCTAGGCCGGGTTTCATCCCGAAACCCTAGCTAGGAGACTACTCACACATATTCATAATCAAAGAAATAATGAATTCCAAAAGCATAATAGATCTAAACATGAATTCTGATTAAGGAATAATAAAGCTTGATTAATAAACAAGAATGAATAATACCAATTGTATTGATGCGAATCAATGACAAAGTTTGGAACTTTGATATCCGATGTCAATCAAAAATAAAGAATCCCAACGAATCTTGCTTCGAATCAATCCGGAAAACTACGATTAACTAGATCAAATCTATGGAATCTCAACTACGGAAGTGCTCTCTATCTCTCTACAAAGTCTCTCTGAAAAATACGTCTCTAATCTCTCCCCAAATCTGTCTCTCTTAACCCTTACAATCAGGCTATATATATATATGTGTTTTAAATCGGAAAGTAAATCGCAGGCTGCCCTTCATAAATCAGCACGACCGTGCTAGAAGTGGCACGGCCGTGCAAACATGGCAGTAGCTGATCCCCAATATCTTCAATTTTGGCACGGCCGTGCTGAATTTGGCACGGCCGTGCTGAATCTTGCACTGGCAAGGCAGCATGCTACGCTGGGCGTGGATGCTGGCACACAGAACAACAAGCGCAGCACATGGGCTGCATAGCAGCCATGGTGCGCACCCACCAAGTGCTTATGTGGGCTATTTTGCTTAATTTTTGAGCTATGTAATTTTTGCGAAAATTTTGTCGTTTTTAATTATTTATGTAATTATTTTAACAAGGTTAGACCTCGATTTTTCCGTCTTTTGCAAAAAAATTTATTTTGACAAATTATGGGTTATGCCGACTTAATTAATCGGATTAATTAAGTATGGATGCGGAATTTAGTGGGAGCTTAATTGATTACGTGAGCAATTTGCTTTTTAAATAATGGATTAAACAACTTTGACTAGTTTTCATTAGGCGCGTTAATCGGATTAACCACGTAAGTTAGTTACTAGTTTTGCGTGTTTAATTATGTATTTCGTAAAATGCACGGGCCATTCACAAATAGTGAATGGGTTAATGAAAGATTGTTTTCAAAACAGATTATTGAAAATGGCAACTAGTGGGGCCCGACTAGGATAGAAAATACGGATTGCGTTCCGTTATGTATTTTTAAAAAATCTAAATACGGTCTGCGTAGGGTTTCGTAGTGACCCGATACTACGCGGAAGGAAACCCCCCAAGACCCGCCCCTTAATTAAAGCAATTAACAAGCATAATAAACATAATTAACAAGACTAAGAACAAGAATTATACCTTTGTTGCGTGCTTCGCTCCCGAATAGCTCTTACTTCAAAATCCCGAAACTACGAGATCTCCAATGGATGGTACCCTCGATCCGACCCGAGCGTCCCAAGTCTTGAAGGTTAGTCAAGACCCGGACAAACAAAACTATGAGTTTTACGAATAAAATGTTTACTCTAATTACAAGAGTTGCCTTTTTAATTCCACTCAAGGTTGTGTTTTCCAAATACCTAAGCCTTTGGTATTTATAGGGAAATGCACCCTTGATTTTCATTTCCCAACCAATGTGGGAGAATGAATAATTTTGACAATTAATTTAATTCCAAATTAAATTAATAATTAAATCAATCACAATGCAACAAGTGTCAAGGGGAGAGAGAGAGTTAGGTTAGGACCATGAATAGGTGGAGGGGGGGGACCATTGCCTTGCTCCCCAAGGCTTTGCCCAAGCCTTGGTCCCCACCCTCACAAACCGCCTTAAGCAAAGGGCTGCTGGGCTGCTGCCAGCTAGCAGTGCCAGCTAGCCCAGCAAGCTAGCACCAGCCCTTGCCTCTTTCGCCATCGCACACGCACACACCCTCTCGCATAGCTAGCACAGCCAGGCTAGCATACGCATAGCCCAGCCAGCGCACTCACCCACACAAGGCCTAGCATGCGTGCTGCTAGCGAGCCACGCATGCTGGGCTTGGTGCTGCTTGCTAGCTCTTCCTCGCATACACTCGCATGTTGCTGCTGCTGCGATGCCTTCCACGCACACACACACGCTCACAAGGCTTATCATGGTGATGTGCTTGTGCGAGGGGCCTGCGATGGTGCCTAGCACCTAGGCACGCATGCTGCGATGCAGTGCCATGCGAAGGCACGCATGTGCGCAGACATGCTACTATGATGGTGCGATAGGCTAGGGCACAAGCACACGCAAGCACGCACTGGCCTAGCCATGCGATGGTGCTGTGCTTGTGCTGCGATAGTGCGATGGGCTGCGATGGTGTGGTGGGCTGCGATGGTGCGATTAGCCATGCTAGGTGCATGCTAGCTCGAACTATCCTAGCATCCACATGGTTAGACCATTGTGGTGCTACGGCTACGCTCGTACTTGTCGCTTGTGATTTTGCGACGCTCGGCCTCGACGCCCTAGGCTCGATATCCGACGTCTGTATTCGTAAAACTTTGTCGACTTATTAAATCCTTTTGGATTAATTCGTTGTCTCGAATCGGTGATTCGATTGGGTTCGACCCGAAGGGTTCAGTTGAGATTAAGCTGTAATATCAATTGTACCTTGATATTACTGATCGGAAGAGGCCTCCACCTAGGCATTCCGATCACTTGATCTTACTGAAAAAATTAACTCTGTAATAATTCTGAACCCTCTACCGGAAGAATACACTTGTTGGAAGGACATCATTCCTTTTAATCTCCCACTTGTCCTTCCGGACAAGTGTGCATACAGTGTATAGCCCATTTTCTATGTCTCTTAATGTTTCTTCGTGAACTATAAGGTAAGATTCATCGTCATCCTTATTACGTTCAGAAGTGTTTCTCGATCTCCGAGTTCGACTGTGAATAACCAGATGATTTCTAAAATCCAACTGAGCACGGCCATGCATTTTCACAGTCTCGCTCTTCGAGCGGCCTTGTAAACAACAAAACATTTTTCCTATTGTTAATAGGGGGACAATCCCAGTCTTGCATTGTAAGTTCCTCTTACTAAGAGGACTTAGTCTCCCGAGTGTTCCCGTTATGATCCCTAGTTACGGCAGACGTTAGGAAACATCAAAGAGTCTAGTAACCAAACAAGAAAACTTCACAATACTCATGGTCGGAGGAAACAGGTTCCAATAGTCATAATGAGAAATGTACTTATGACAATTTTGAAATTTCTTAAAGTACTCTCATAGGTCTTATCCAGTATAGTTCCATATTGTACTTGTGCAAATGATTTATGGCTGTCACGTCCTTGCAGCACAAGAAACGGTGCTGTAAATCATACTACACACTAATCTATGGCGGTCATCAATCGTCCATCAGTTAGATGACCTCGATTAGGGACGAACTTCGATTTAAATATTCAATGTTCACTTAACAGGTGTTTCTTTATCCAAGACATGGTCTTGATACCCTGTTTTGAATATTTCCGTAAATCGAATGGACTCATTATTTAATTCTAAACCACAATTAAATAGTAATGGAGTGAATGATAATTTTGCACAAAATTAATTACTCCATAAATTAATGGTTTCATTACAGTGTCTTACATTAACCATAGTATTTAATTAAAACACATGTACAGGGATTTTCAAATCCAGTCTCTAACATGCTTGATTCCCATCGCCACAATGTGCTTGTTGTGTTTCACCTGAGGCAGCGGTTTATTCAAAGGATCGGCCACATTATCATCTATGCCAATCTTACAAATTCTGATTTCGCCTTCGGATTTCCATTCCCTTATCATGTGAAATCGCCTTTGCACGTGTTTGACCTTCTGGTGTTCTCTCGGCTCCCTAGCCTAAGCGATAGCTCCATTGTGATCACAATAGAGGTCTATCAGCCCCTTGATTGAGGGTACAACACCAAGTTCGCTGATGAACTTTTGCGAATCCAAACAGCTTCCTTGGCAGCTTCTAAAGCGGCCAAGTACTCGGCTTCAGTTGTAGAGTCTGTAGTGGTGCTCTACTTGGCACTCTTCCAGCTAAACGCCTTTCCATTCAGACAAAATACGTATCCTAACTATGACTTCGAGTCGTCTCTGTCAGTCTAGAAGCTAGCGTCGGTGTAACCTTCAACAACTAGTTCTTTATAGCCTCCATACACCTGGAATTTATCCTTGTTCCTTTTCAGGTACTTTAGGATATTCTTGGCCGCAGTCCAATGCGCCTCTCAGGGTTCGATTGGTATCGGCTCGTTGCACTCAAGGCATACGATACATCTGGCCTTCTACATATCATGGCATACATGATCGACCCGATCAGCGAAGCATATGTGATCTGATTCATTCTTTCTCGCACAACAGGTGTCTGTGGACACTGTTTCTTGCTGAGAGTTATGCCATGGGACATGGGTAAATGCCCTCTCTTGGCATTCTCCATGTTGAATCGAGCCAGTACCTTATCAATGTAAGTACTCTGGCTTAATCCAATCATCCTTTTAGATCTATCTGTGTAGATCTTGATGCCCAATATGTACTGTGCCTCTCCTAAGTCCTTCATTGAAAAACACTTTCCCAACCAGCCCTTTACGGACTACAGTAATTTTGTGCTATTTCCAATGAGAAGTATGTCATCGACATACAGGACTAGGAATGCAATATCATTCCCACTGACCTTCTTGTATACACAAGATTCATCTGGATTCTTGATAAAACCAAACTTGCTAATGGCTTCATCAAATCGCAGATTCCAACTTCTGTTGGCTTGCTTCAGTCCATAAATGGATTTCTTCAGCTTGCAAACCTTTCCAGCGTTGTCTGGATCGACAAAACCTTATGGTTGTGTCATATACACAGTTTCTTCCAAAATTCCATTTAGGAGGGCGGTTTTGACATCCATCTGCCATATTTCATAATCGTAATATGAAGCAATCGCTAGGATGATCTGGACGGATTTTAGCATTGTAACTGGTGAAAAAGTTTCATCATAGTCAATCCCGTGGATTTGTCTATAACCTTTTTCCACCAGTCTAGCTTTGTATATCGATACATTTCCATCCTTGTCTGTCTTCACTTTGAAGATCCATTTGCAACCAATGGGTGTATAACCCTCGGGCAAATTCACCAAGTCCCAGACTTGATTTTCAGACATGGAGTCCATCTCGGATCTCACGGCCTCTTGCCATTTTGCAGAGTAGGGGCTCGTCATAGCTTGCTTGTATGTCGCTTGCTCATTACCATCCATGACTAGGATGTCTTGATCATCGGTTAAGACGATACCGAGGTATCTGTCTGGTTCAGATCTTTGCCGTTGCGACCTACGAAGGGTGATCGGTTGAGCCTTTTCATTGTCAGTTTGATTCTGACCAATCTTCATTGTCAGTTCCAAAGCATCTAGATTGTCAGTTTTATCAGGTTAACATTGTTGCTCGTCCTCTCGAACTTCGTCGAGTTCGATTTTCCTCCCACTTGTTATTTTGGAAAGGTGATCCTTCTCCAAAAAGACACCATCACGAGCAACAAATATTTTGTTCTCTGATTTATTGTAGAAGTAATACCCTTTGGTTTCTTTTGGGTATCCCACAAAGAAACATTTATCCGATTTGGGGTGAAGTTTGTCCGAAATTAATCGCTTGACATATGCTTTGCATCCCCAAATCTTGAGAAAAGACAACCTAGGAGGTTTCTTAGTCCATAATTCATATGGAGTCTTTTCAACAGCTTTTGACGGATCGCGGTTCAGTGTTAGTGCCGCGGTTTGTAGCGCATGTCCCTAGAAAGAGATAGGGAGTTCACTAAGACCCATCATTGATCGAACCATGTCTAACAAGGTTCGATTCCTCCGTTCGGATACTCCGTTCCATTGAGGAGTTCCGGGAGGTGTCAACTCCGAAAGAATACCATTTTCTTTCAAGTGATCGTCGAATTCATGGCTCAAATATTCGCCACCTCGATCCGATCGAAGTGCTTTAATTTTCTTGCCAAGTTGATTCTCAACTTCTTTCTGAAATTCTTTGAATTTCTCAAAGGATTCAGATTTATTTGACATTATTGTAGATATAGCCATATCTTTTATTGTCAATAAAAGTGAATTCTAAGATGTCTTAGTTCATTTCTTATCAATCCATTGTCTTTGTGTAAAGCATGCAATTTAATTTGAACATATGTTGAAAGACAATCTTTGAAACAACTACGTTAGAACTCTTTCATTTCAAACATCTTGGTGTCCAACACCATCGATCAAAATATTGTTCAGAAGGCATGACAAAACTAGGATTAGTTTTAATTACATCTCAAAGACAAAATAATACATGCAAGCACGACCGAAAAACCATCTTCGTCGTCCAATTGTCCATGCACCAACACTTGATAAGATTCTCACTTGGTCCCTGAAAAGGCAACATAAAGTGAGTCATACTTGGTATCTATTACCTATGATAAGCTTAATTGACAAGTGTTTAGGAAGATACCTGAGGTAGTCGGAATGTTCCCCTCTTCCTTGAAGAGCATGCATTCTCTCTTGTAGTGGCCTTGCATGCCACAATGGAAGCATCTCATCTTTGCCTTGACCTTCTTGAACTCCTTCTTCTTAGCTCTCAAGGGCCTTTTGGTCACTGCATAGGCGGTGGCTCGGCTATGAAGTTGCACCACCTCCTTGAGGGAGTGTGTCTCCTTTCCCGCAACTATATGCACTCTAAGTGCATCATAGCCCGAGTGGAGTGAAGCAAGCAAGATATGCCCCGCCATCTCATCTTCCAATGGGATTCCGAGAAGCTGATGTGTTTGAAGAGTCTAGTCATTCCAAGCACATGAGGTCAGAGGGGCATGTCGGGTCTCAATTTGGCATTGTAGACCTTTGTCCAAAGTCGGCGCCTTTCCTTAGCAAGACATCCCACGTTTGGTGGCTTTATCCTCATGTTTGAGAGTGACCTAGTTAAGTCAAACACGAGTCCATCAAAGTTGCCATTGTCACTCTTGGTGACTCTTATATTGACAACGTCCTCAAGTGCTTTGAGGAACATGTCCAGGAGATAGGAGGTAAGACTTTCCTTCCAATCTTGCGGGATGGAATTTGCCATAAGTCGTGAGACTTTCTTGCAGCTGGAGGACCATTCTTCATGAGCCTCATCGGTCATGATTCCTTTAGAGTAGAAGCTTGGAATGGGAGTGTCTAGAGTGTACTCCAAGGAACAATTCCGGAGAGTTTTCCTGAATTCCTCCTCCCATTCCTTGAAGTTAACCAACTTTATTGAAAAGGCCAACTTCTCGGGGAGTTCCGGGCACATATGGTTATTGTTTGAGTTACTTGAAGACATTGTTTTACAATTGAAAGAATTTGAAATGAATAACCATTCATAAAACAATAAGTTGAAATTTAAAAGCGCTTATGCATATATTCAATCTTATTGAACATTTTATCCACGCATTTATAAAAATGTCCCTTTTAGGCGAGAATAAAATGATTCTGAGATCCCAAAGATCAAGAAATGGTTAAGCATGCTTTAGCTTGTCTTAATCATTAAATATCTTAAGGTAAGCAATCAAATTGCTAATAGCTCTAAGCTACTCTCGGTTTGATAAAATGTTGCATCTAATGCATCCTTGACATTTTATCTCTTTTGCCACGACATCTAAGGACTCCTTACTGATATCGTTGAGCTTAACCAAGGCAACTCGTATACCTAGTATGCCTTACGTTCCTAGGGAAGTAGTGATGTCTCGCTTTGGCGTAGTCCATCACGTACGCGCATTAGTTCGGTAAGTGTTGTTCTTGAAACGACAAATTTTAGCTCAATATTATTAAGGGACTTAGGGTTTCTATGTTGGTTGATTTAAGTGAACTTAACTAATCGTCGCAATATAATAGAAATCCTAGACATGCATCTAGCAATCATATATAACAACAATATATAAGGCATAAAATAGATGCATTTGGCAACTAGCATGACCCCTTGAAATCTTTAATTTCCATGGGTCTTCATCTTTGCTCGTCTTCGTCGAAACGCCGTCTTGAGACATCTTGGCCAAAATGAAATAAAAGAAGCTAGCTAGAACGACTAAGATTAATCTAATAGTACAAAAATACTTAACGGTTCGCAGACCGTATTTAGATTTACAAAAAAACATAACCGAACGCAGTCCGTATTTTCTATCCTAGTCGGGCCCCACTAGTTGCCATTTTCAATAACCTGTGTTGAAAACAATCTTCCATTCACCCATTCACTATTTGTGAATGGCCCATGCAAATTACGAAATACATAATTAAACACGCAAAACTAGTAACTAACTTAGGTGGTTAATCCAATTAACGCGCCTAATTAAAACTAGTCAAAGTTGTATAATCGATTATTTCTAAACGCAAATTGCTCACGTAATCAAATAAGCTCCCACTAAATTCTGCATCCATAATTAATTAATCCGATTAATTAAGTCAGCATAACCCATAATTTGTCAAAATCAAAAAAATTTCAAAAGCCCGAAAAACCGAGGTCTAACCTCGTTAAAATAATTACATAAATAATTAAAAACGGCAAAATTTTCGTAAAATTGCGTAGCTCAAAATCAAGCAAAAATCCCACACAAGTGCTTGATGGGTGCGCACCATGGCTGCTAGGCAGCCTATGCCTTGCGCTGTGGTGCGTGGTGCTAGCATGTTGCGCCCAGCACAGCAAGCCACGCTGCTAGCACCAGCAGCTTGCTAGCAAGTGGTGCGCTGGGCTGGTGCTTGCTGCCATGCTGCCCAGCAGCATCCCCTCGCAAGCAAGGCCCCTGCCATTGCTCCACACACATTAGCCCCAAGCCTCCCCGCCACACAGCAGCCACTCAAGGCACACCCTTGTGCGCACCATAGGCAGCCACATGTGGGCTGCTTGGCAGCCCGGCTAGCCTTGGTGGCGCTTGGGTTTTTTTTGCCTTGATTTACGTGCCATTTCTCGGGATTTTAATCCCGATTTACGTGTGACATAAAATTAATCTAAATTTATTTTAGAATTAATTTTAAGGGCAAAAATGAAAATAATAAAAAAAAAGTCCAACTTAATTAAATTTTTAATGGTGCACAAGCCTAAATTATCCAAAATTCATTTTGAAATAATTTAGGTCTTCTTTTATGCTTAAAATTGAAATAGCTATGTCCATAATTAATTTTGCCAATATGCAAATTAATAATGGATTTGACAAAAGGGAGTTGGAAAAATAAATTAATAATCTAATGATAAAAATTTTCAACTTTCATACTTGTGTAAAATACCAAGATTACATCTTCTAATATGAAGATTAATCAAATTTTACTCACAAGTATTTGAACTTGATGGATTTTAATTAACCAAACATGAAAAATCCAAACTTTGTTCAATATGGAATTTAGGGTTAGGGTTCCAATCATTTAAAACTTTAAAGATTAGAACTTTAACATATTAGGAACTTAAAATTACAAGTTCACAACAAGATCTCACATTTTATTGCAATTTATTTGCAAAATTTGTGAAAAACAAGTTTGTGTGAAAAATGGTATATCAACTTAAGTACTAATAAAAACTCCATTATTATGCTTAAGGATATTTTTAAAACCAGTAGATTAGTGATGCAAATGTGCATTTAATCTAACCTAGTAATGCTTGCATTAATCAAGGCTTAAAAAGAATTAAAATTTTCGTTGAAAAACGAAAAACCCCAGAAAAAATGGGTTTCTGGTTCGAATTTGGCTTCTGGACAGTTCTTAAAAGGGTTGAAACTGTTTCAGAAGGCCGATTCCACCCAAAATTCACTATTGTTGAGCCAAAATCTGGGTTCGACAGCCAAATCAAGAATAAAACCGAGTTTTTAAAATTAATTAAAACGAGCTTCTAATCTAATTAGAAGAACATAAACCAGAAAAATAAACTCTTTTAAAACACCTTAATTAATAAGTAATTGCAAAAATTAAAAGGAGCATGGCTCCGATACCGCTGTAGGGTTTCCCGACACTACGCGGAAGGACACCCCCCAAGACCAGCCCCTTAATTAAAGCAATTAACAAGCATAATAAACATATATAAGCAAGACTAAGAACAAGAATTATACCTTTGTTGCGTTCTTCGCTCCCAAAGAGCTCTTACTTCAAAATCCCGAAACTACGAGATCTCCGACGGATCGTACCCTCGACCCGACCCGAGCGTCCCAAGTCTTGAAGGTTAGTCAAGACCCGGACAAACAAAACTATGAGTTTTACGAATCAAAGGTTTACTCTAATTACAAGAGTTGCCTTTTCAATTCCACTCAAGGTTGTGTTTTCCAAATACCCAAGCCTTTGGTATTTATAGGGAAATGCACCCTTGACTTTCATTTCCCAACCAATGTGGGAGAATGAATAATTTTGACAATTAATTTAATTCCAAATTAAATTAATAATTAATTCAATTACAATGCAACAAGTGTCAAGGGGAGAGAGAGAGTTAGGTGAGGACCATGAAGAGGTGGGAGGGGGGGAGACCATTGCCTTGCTCCCCAAGGCTTTGCCCAAGCCTTGGTCCCCACCCTCACAAACCGCCTTAAGCAGCGAGATGTTGGGCTGCTACCAGCTAGCACTGCCAGCTAGCCCAGCCAGCAGCCTCGCATCCACAACCAGGCAATGCGTGCTGGCGCTGGGCGATGCCTGTGCTGCTGCTACTGGCCCTTGCCTCTGTCGCCATCGCACATGCACACACCCTCTCGCATAGCTAGCACACCAGGCCAGCATACGCATAGCCCAGCGAGCGCACTCACGCACGCACGGCATAGCATGTGTGCTGCTAGCGAGGCACGCATGCAGGGCTTGGTGCTGCTTGCTAGCTCTTCCTCGCATACACTCGCATGCTGCTGCTGCTGCTGCTGCGATGCCTTCCACGCACACGCACACAAGGCCTAGCATGGTGTTGTGCTTGTGCGAGGGGCCTGCGATGGTGCCTAGCAGTCAGGCACGCATGCTGTGATGTAGTGCCATGCGAAGGCACGCATGTGTGCAGACATGCTACTGTGATGGTGCGATAGGCTAAGGAACAAGCACACGCACACACGCACTGGCCTAGCCATGCGATGGTGCTATGCTTGTGCTGCGATGGTGCGATGGCCTGCAATGGTGCGCCTAGCACAGCTAGTGTGCTTAGGATTGCGCCTAGCCATGCTAGGTGCATGCTAGCTCGAACTAGCCTAGCATCCACATGGTTAGACCATTGTGGTGCTATGGCTACGCTCGTACTTGTCGCTTGTGATTTTGCGACGCTCGGCCTCGACGCCCTAGGCTCGATATCCGACGTCTGTATTCGTAAAACTCTGTCGACTCATTAAATACTTTCGGATTAATTCGTCGTCTCGGATCGGTGATTCGATTAGGTTCGACCCGAAGGGTTCAGTTGAGATTAAGCTGTAATATCAATTGTACCTTGATAGTACTGATCGGAAGCGGCCTCCACCTAGGCATTCCGATCACTTGATCTTACTGAATAATTAACTCTGTAATAATTCTGAACCCTCAACTGGAAGAATACACTTGTTGGAAGGACACCATTCCTTTCAGTCTGCGAACCGTTAAGTATTTTTGTACTTTAGATTAATCTTAGTCGTACTAGCTAGTTATTTTATTTTGGCCAGGATGTCTCAAGACAACGTTTCGATGAAGACAAGCCAAGATGAAGATCCATGGAAATTGAAGATTTCAAGGGGTCATGCTAGTTGCCAAATGCATCAATTTATGCTTTATATATATATATATATATATATATATATATATATATATATATATATATATATATGTTTATATATATATATATATATATATGTGTATATATATATGTATATATATATATATATATATATATATATATTATTGTTATATATGAATGTTAGATGCATGTCTAGGATTTCTACATGTTGCGACGATTAATTAAGTTCACTAAAATCAAACCAACATAGAAACCCTAGGTCCCTTAAAATATTGAGCTAAAATTTGTCGTTCCAAGAATAACACTTACCGAACTAATGCACGTATGTGATGGGCTACGCCAAAGCGAGGCATCACTACTTCCCTAGGAACGTAAGGTATACTAGGTATACGAGTTGTCTTGGTTAAGCTCAACGATATCAGTAAGGAGTCCTTAGATATCGTGGCAAAAAGATAAAATGTCAAGGATGCATTAGATGCGACATTTTATCAAACCGAGAGTAGCTTGGAGCTATTAGCAATTGGATTGCTTAACTTAAGATATTTAATGGTTAAGACAAGCCAAAGAATGCTTAACCATTTCTTGATCTTTGGGATCTCATAATCATTTTATTCTCGCCTAAAAGGGACAATTTATTAATGCGTGGATAAAATGCTCAATAAGATTGAAAATATGCATGAACGCTTTTAAATTTCAACTTATTGGTTTATGAATGGTTTTTCATTTCAAATTCTTTCAATTGTTGAACAATGTCTGCAAGTAACTTAAACAACAACCAATTCTCTTTACGCTCAATTCTTGACAAGGAGAAGTTGAGGGGGCCAAACTTTCTTGATTGCCAAAGAAATTTGCGCATTGTACTAATGCAAGAGCAAAAGGAATACGTCCTTGATGAGGAAATGCCCGACGTTCCAAATGAGGAGGTCACTCAGGCTGCCCTTAACCGATGGCAAAGTGCCAATCGGGATGTCAAATGCATCATGTTGGCCACTATGTCTCCGGACCTTCAAAAGACTTTCTTTGAAAAGGAGACAACTTTTGAGATCATTTCAAAGCTCAAGAAAGGAGAGCCAGTCAGCCTGCATGTCCTCAAAATGATTGGATTATTTGAGAACATGGAAAGGCTTGATGTTGGGTACTCAACCGAGATGGCAATTGACATCATTCTCCACTCGCTTCGTAAAGGCTATGATCAGTTCAAGATGAACTATAATATGCATAGCATGGAGAAAAACCTCACCGAGCTTCATGGTATGTTGAAGCAAGCCGAGCAAATCCTCAATGATGAAGGCAAGCATGACATGCTCATGGTGAGGAAGGGCAAGCCTTTCAAACGTCCGGGCAAGAAGAAGAGCTTTAAAGGGAAAAAGAGAAATTTTCTGCCTAAGTCAAACACTGCCAAGGGCAGCAAGGACAAGAAGGTAGCCTCTTCCAAATCCGATTCTGAATGTTTCTATTGCAAGAAGAAGGGACATTAGAAACGGGATTGCCTCAAATTCAAGGAAGATAAGAAGAACGGCACCGTTGCTTCTTCATCAGGTATTTTTGTTATAGACTTAAACTTCGCTAGAAAAACATCATGGGTATTAGATACCGGATGTGACTCACACCTTTGTTCCAATGCTCAGGGACTAAAGATAAATAGGAGGCTAGAGAAGGGAGAGGTCGAGCTTCAGGTCGGCAATGGAGCTAGAATGTCTGTCGTCTCCGTTGGAACTCTGAGTTTGTCATTGCCCTCTGGGCTTATTTTAGAACTTGACAATTGTTATCATGTTCCTAGAGTTACCAAAAACATTATTTCAATATCAGCGTTGGACGCCAAAGGTTTTGAATTTCGAATTAAGAACAATAGGTGTTCATTTTATTTTGATAATGTTTTATATGGTAAGGCATATTCAGAAAATGGTCTTTATGTTCTTTCTCTTGACAAACAAGTCTATAACATTGATGATACAGCTAAAAAGGCTAAGACCATCGATTCGAATCAAACCTACTTGTGGCATTATCGTCTTGGCCATATTAACATCAAACGCATCAAGAAACTTCTACAAGAAGGTGTTCTTGACTCATTCGACTTGGAGTCGTTTGAAATTTGCGAAGGATGTTTATTATGCAAGATGATAAAACAGCCATTCTCCAAGTTGGGAGAAAGGGCAAGTGACTTATTAGGTCTAATACACACGGATGTATATGGATCAATGAGTGGATATGGCTATATCTACTTAATGTCGAATAAATCTGAATCCTTTGAGAAATTCAAAGAATTTCAGAAAGAAGTTGAAAATTAACTTGGCAAGAAAATTAAAGCACTTTGATCGGATCGAGGTGGCGAATATTTGATCCATGAATTCGACGATCACTTGAAAGAAAATGGTATTCTTTCAGAGTTGACACCTCCCGGAACTCCTCAATGGAACGGAGTGTCCAAACAGAGGAATCGAACCTTGTTAGACATGGTTCGATCAATGATGGGTCTTAGTGAACTTCCTATCTATTTCTGGGGACACACGCTACAAACCGCGGCACTAACACTAAACCGCGCTCCGTCAAAAGCTGTTGAAAAGACTCCATATGAATTATGGACTAAGAAACCTCCTAGGTTGTCTTTTCTCAAGATTTGGGGATGCGAAGCATATGTCAAGCAA
Organism: Chenopodium quinoa; assembly: GCF_001683475.1. Classification (NCBI taxonomy): domain Eukaryota; kingdom Viridiplantae; phylum Streptophyta; class Magnoliopsida; order Caryophyllales; family Amaranthaceae; genus Chenopodium; species Chenopodium quinoa. Next base: position 847,732 of record NW_018744469.1, read on the forward strand.
TTAATTTCGGACAAACTTCACCCCAAATCGGATAAGTGTTTCTTTGTGGGATATCCAAAAGAAACCAAATAAATCCGAGAACAAAGTGTTTGTTGCTCGTGATGGTGTCTTTTTGGAGAAGGAACACCTTTCCAAAATGACAAGTGAGAGGAAAATCGAACTCGACGAAGTTCGAGAGGACGTGCAATAATGTTAACCTGATAAAACTGACAATCTAGAAGCTTTGGAAGCATCTAAGAAGATTGGTTAGAATCAAACAAACAATGAAAATGCTCAACCGATTACCCTTCGTAGGTCGCAACGGCAAAGATCTCAACCAGACAGATACCTCGGTATCGTCTTAACCGATGATCAGGACATCCTAGTCATGGATGATGATGAGCCGGCGACATACAAGCAAGCTATGACGAGCCCCGACTATGCTAAATGGCAAGAAGCCATGAAATCCGAGATGGACTCCATGTCTGAAAATCAAGTTTGGGACTTGGTGAATTTGCCAGAGGGTTACACACCCATTGGTTACAAATGGATCTTCAAATTGAAGATAGACAAGGATGAAAATGTATCTATATACAAGGATAGACTGGTGGAAAAAGGTTATAGACAAATCCACGGGATTGACTATGATGAAACCTTTTCACCGGCTGCAATGCTAAAGTCTGTCCAGATTATTCTAGCGATTGCTACATATTACGATTATGAAATATGGCAGATGGATGTCAAAACCGCCTTCCTAAATGGGATTTTGGAAGAAACTGTGTACATGACACATCCAGAAGTTTTTGTCGATCCGAGCAACTCTGGAAAGGTTTGCAAGCTTAAGAAGTCCATTTATGGACTAAAGTAAGCCAACAGGAGTTAGAATCTGCGATTTGATGAAGCCATCAGTAAGTTTGGTTTTATCAAGAATCCAGATGAATCTTGTGTGTACAAGAAGGTCAGTGGGAGTGACATCGCATTCCTAGTCCTATATGTCGATGACATACTGCTCATTGGAAACAACACAAAATTACTAGAGTCCATAAAGGGCTGGTTCGGAAAGTGCTTTTCAATGAAGGACTTAGGAGAGGCACAGTACATATTGGGCATCAAGATCTACAGGGATAGATCTAAGAGGATGATTGGATTAAGCCAGAGTACTTACATTGATAAAGTACTGGCACGATTCAACATGGAAAATGCCAAGAGAGGGCATCTACCCATGTCCCATGGCGTAACTCTCAGGAAGAAACTGTGTCCACAGACACCTGTTGAGCGAGAGAGAATGGAATAGATTCCATATGCTTCGCTAATTGGGTCGATCATGTATGCCATGATATGTACCAGGCCAGATGTCTCGTATGCCTTGAGTGCTACGAGCCGATACCAATCAAACCCAGGAGAGGCGCATTGGACTGCGGCCAAGAATATCCTGAAGTACCTAAAAAGGAACAAGGATAAATTCCTGGTTTATGGTGGCCATAAAGACCTGGTTGTTGAAGGTTACACCGCCGCTAGCTTCCAGACTGACAGAGACGGTCAGGGTACATATTTTGCCTAAATGGAGGAGCATTTAGCTGGAAGAGTGCCAAGCAGAGCACAACCGCAGACTCTACAACTAAAGTTGAATACTTGGCTGCTTCAAAAGCTGCTAAGGATGCTGTTTGGATTCGTAAGTTCATCAGTGAACTTGGTGTTGTACCCTCCATCAAGGGTTCGATAGATCTCTACTGTGACAACAATGGAGCTATCGCTCAGGCCAGAGAGCCAAGAGAGCACCAGAAGGTCAAACATGTCCAAAGGCGATTTCACATGATAAGGGAATGGAAATCCGAAGGTGAAATCAGAATTTGCAAGATCGGCACGAATGATAATGTGGCCGATCCTTTGACTAAACCTTTGCCTCAAGTGAAACACAACAAGCACGTTGAGGCAATGGGAATCAAGCACATCGAAGATTGGCTTTGAAATTCCCTGTACATGTGTTTTAATTAAACTGGTTGTTTTAATGTAAGACACTGTATTGAAACCATTCATTAATGAAGTAATTAATTTTGTGCAAAAATTATCATTCGCTTCATTACTATTTAATTGTGGTTTATAATTAAATAATGAGTCCATTCGATTTATGGAAGTGAACATTGAATATTTAAATAAAAAATTATCCCTAATCGAGGTCATCTAAATAAAGGACGATTGATGACCACCAGAGATTAGTGTGTAATATGATTTACAGCACCGTTTCTTGTGCTGCAAGGACATGATGGTAATAAATCATTTGCACAGGTGCTAGTTTGGAACTGCACTGGATCGACCTATGAGAGTACTTTAAGAGATTCAAAATTGTCATAAGTACATTTCTCATTATAGCTATTGGAACTCGTTTCCTCGACCATGAGTATTGTGAAGTTTTCTTGTTTGAGAACTAGTCTCTTTGATGTTGCCTAACGTCTGCCGTAACTGGGGATCATAACGGGAACACTCGGGAGATTAGTTCCTCTTAGTAAGAGAAACTTACAATGCAAGACTGGGAATGTCCCCCTATTAACAATAGGGAATATGTCTTTGTTGTTTACAAGGCCGCTCGATGAGCGAGACTGTGAAAATGCAAGGCCATGCTCAGATGGATTTTAGAAATCATCTGCTTATTGACAGTCGAACTCGGAGATCTAGAAACACTTCTGAACGTAATAAGGATGACGATGAATCTTACCTTATAGTTCACGAAGAGACATTAAGCGACATAGGAAATGGTCTATACACTATATACACACTTGTCCGGAAGGACAAGTGGGAGATTGAAAGGAATGGTGTCCTTCCAACAAGTGTATTATTCTGATAGAGGGTTCAGAATTATTACAGAGCTAATTCTTCAGTAAGATCAAGTGATCGGAATGTCTAGGTGGAGGCCGCTTCCGATCAGTAATATCAAGGTACAATTGATAATACAGCTTAATCTTAACTGAACCCTTCGGGTCGAACCAAATCAAACAACCGAGCCGAGATGATGAATTAATCCGAAAGATTTAATGAGTCGTCGGAGTTTTACGAACAAAGACGTCGGATATCGAGCCTAGGGCGTCGAGACCGAGCGTCGCAAAATCACAAGCAACAAGTTCGAGCGTAGCCGTAGTATCACAGTGGCCTAGCCATGTGAACGCTAGGCTAACTCAAGCTAGCATGCACCTAGCATGGCTAGGCGCAAGCCTAGGCACTATCGCAACCCATCGCATCATCGCAACACAAGCACAACATTATTGCATGGCTAGGCCTGTGCGTGTGTGTGTAAGCATGCAATGACTGAAATTAAAGGGCAAGAGATTGAGGCCATGCAAGAATTTGGACTAAGACCTATGGAATCCTTTAACTACATGTCAAATAAAGCTGGAAGAGAAGATGCTATTGGTCATACAGTGAAAGACCACATGTATTATTGTTATAAACTGAAAATAAAGGCCGTTGAAGGAGGAGATTCTCAAGTAGTTTGTGACAAATTACATGAAGCTTATTCTGAGGACCCTAACTTGTTTTTCAGAGTAAGGTTGGACGCGGATGGAATGGTTTGTAACTTGTTTTGGAGGGATTCTATGGTGCTTAAAAATTACAAAATATATGGAGATGTCACTGTATTTGACACCACATATAGGACGAATCGTTACAACCTCAAGAAATAAACAAACACTGGAAGAACACTATGTTTGCTTGTTCTTTTATTGGTGATGAGACCATAGAGTCATTTGTGTGGCTATTTGAGACCTTTAAAAAGGCAATGGGTGGATAAATGTCCTATCTCACTGTTTACAGACCAAGATGCAGCCATGGCAGCAGAAATACCCAAGGTAATTTCTAATTTTGAAGGAACTTTTTGAATACTACTACATCTAAATATGTTTGTACTGAATTTATATTTAGTTACCTCTATTTTAAATGCAGTAACCATTTGTGAAACTATAATAAATGTATAAAAATGTACGGGTACTTCCAAACACTAGACAAAGACTATGTCTATGGCATTTGATTCAAAATGTTGTAACAAGATTTGGAGTTTTGAAGAGTGATGACACATTCAACTCTGCTTTCACGAAATGCTTGAGTGGTTGTATTAACGAAGCTGAGTTTGAAGTATGTTGGGATTCAATGACGACAAAGTACAAACTGAAAAACGACAGTTGGTTCAAGAGGTTATACTCACTAAAGCATAAGTGGTCAACATCTCTAAGTAAGGACTTTTTCTTCGCGGGAATCTTGTCGTCACAGAGAAGTGAGAGCACAAATCACGCAGTGAGATACAAAGCAAACAAGAAGACAAGTTTGACAGAATTCTACAACATATTTCAAAAGACAGTGAAGACTTGGAGAAGGAATGAGGATTTTTATGAGTTCAATAGCACAAAATCAATTCCTACTTCAAGTTATCCGATGTCTGCCTTACTTAAACATGCTGCTGATGTTTATACACATACATTATTCAGGGACTTTGAAGAAGAATTCAACCGTGCCATTGGATCTCAAACTAAACTGCTATTGATTAATGGAGGCAAAATGGTTTACCAAGTGTACCTTGAAGGCAGAGATTGCACAACTCAAGTAGTAACTTACGATCAAGCAAACAAAACAATTCAATGTCCATGCAAGAATTTTGAAGAGTCGGGTTGGTTATGCTTCCATAGCCTTAGAATCTTGCACATGCATTCTGTTGAAAAAATCCCACAGAAATACATATCTTTCATATGGACTAAAATGGCTAAGGTTGAAGTTTGTAAAAGTAAGGAGACAGAGCAAAAGAAGAAGGGGACATTAAACAACTTCACACCCTGGCGGCTACACAAGGTGAGGAAGTATTATAGTCTAATCCTTAAGAGCCACAAGTTTGAACAAGTAAGGAAAGCCTTAGAAGAAAGCTTCACAAAAGATTCAAGTGCAATAGATGAGATTATTTCTGCTATGAACTCAACTAACAACCATTTTGAGAACACTACAGGTGTAAAAGAGAATTCAGAAGCAACTTCATCTAGTGTTGTTCAAGTACTGGACCCAACTCATGCAAAAACTAAAGGAAGACAATAAAATAAAAGGATTCCAGGAAGCTATGACTACATGAAAAAGGGGAAGAGGAGGAAGCATAGAGAATTTAGTGCCAAAACACCAAATATTAATAATAAGTATATGCTCTAATAGTCTAAAGACATCAAATTTTGTTTTAAGAACACCAAATTTTGTCATAGTAACCTGTATTGTTACATGGTTACCTTTAATTTGTAATTTCATTTTTGGAAACTTTATATCTTTTAAATACTGATTATTATGATATAGTGTCTTTTATGATTGACATAGTGATAGGCGTGTCGTGTACCTAACAAAAATAACCTAACTAGACCACTACTATGTAGATGGGCAAGTAAGGATCGAATCCCAAGAGACTAAGGTTCACCTAAATTATCTAGACTCAAATAATCACTAAGCAAGAATCAAATCAATGGTGGAATATGTAGGGTTTCGTAGTGACCCGACACTACGCGGAAGGAAACCCACCAAGACCCGCCCCTTAATTAAAACAATTAACAAGCATATTAAACTTAATCAAACAAGATTAAGAACAAGAATTATACCTTTGACGCGTGCTTCGCTCCCAAAGAGCTCTTACTTTAAAATCCCAAAAACACGAGATCTCCGACAGATCGTACCCTCGACCCGACCCGAGCGTCCTAAGTCTTGAAGGTTAGTCAAGACCCGGACAAAATAACTATGAGTTTTACGAATCAAAGGTTTACTCTTACTTAGAGTTGCCTTTTTAATTCCACTCAAGGTTATTCATTCCCAAATACCCAAGCTTGGTATTTATAGGGAAATGATCCCTTGATTTCCAATCTCCCATCAATGTGGGAGAGTTGGTAAAATGATAATTATTTAATTCCAAAATTAAATGATTAATCAATTCAATCACAAATCGACACATGGCACAATAATAGAGAAAGCCAAGTGAGGAACAAGGCTTGGGGGGGACCATTGCCTTAATCCCCAAGGCCATGATTTGGTCCCCACACTCTATGCACAAAACCGGATCAAGGAAAGCTAGCTGGCTGCCAGCTAGCGTGCCAGCTAGGGCTGCCAGCTAGCACCGCCTTGCTGCCTAGCACCCAGCCAGCCAGCTAGTGCGTGCTGCTGCTGGGCTGCTGCTGCTGCTTGTGTGCTGGCGCTGGGCGCTGCTAGCACATAGTGCTGGCACTAGCCCCAGCAGCCCACGCACACTTCCTTTGCGCGCCATTCCTAGCACACCTAGCATGCGTGCTGCTAGTGAGCCACGCATGCTTGTCCTTCCCTCGCATCATCCTACGCACCACGCACGCAGCACCCCACGCATCCAGTCCCTCTCTCACGCAATGCCTAGCATGCGTGCTGCTAGCAAGCCACGCATGCTTGGCTCAACGCTGCTTGCTTGCTAGCTCGCTGTGATTGGTGCTGCCATGCGAAGGCACGCACACAAGCACACAGCTCCGTGCTGCTAGGCTACGGTGCACACGCACACGCATGTGCCTAGCACTGCGATGGTGTTGTACGTGGTGCTATGGTGCTGCGATAGCTTACCATGCGCACCCAGGCTAGCACGCTGCTAGCTGCGATGGGCTGTCTGGTGCTTGTGGTGCTTTGCGATAGGCTGCCATGTGCATGCATAGGCTGTGATGGTGCGCCTAGGATGCGATGGTGCGCCTTGAGCTTGCGATGGTGCGCCTTGAGCTTGCGATGGTGCGCCTAGCACACCTAGTGTGCTTAGGCTTGCGCCTAGCCATGCTAGGAGCATGCTAGCTCGAACTAGCCTAGCATCCACATGGTTAGACCATTGTGGTGCTACGGCTACACTCGTACTTGTCGCTTGTGATTTTGCGACGCTCGGTCTCGACGCCCTAGGCTCGATTTCCGACGTCTGTATTCGTAAAACTCTGCTTGGATCGGTGGTTCGATAGGGTTCGACCCAAATGGTTCAATTAAGATTAAGTTGTAACATCAATTGTACATTGATATTACTGATCGGAAGCGGCCTCCACCTAAGCATTCCGATCACTTGACCTTACTGAAGAATTAGCTCTGTAATAATTCTAAACCCTCTATCGGAAGAATACACTTGTTGGAAGGACACCATTCCTTTCAATCTCCCACTTGTCCTTCCAAACAAGTGTGCATACAATGTATAGCCCATTTCCTATGTCATTTAATGTTTCTTCGTGAACTATAAGGTAAGATTCTTTGCCATCCTTATTACGTTCAGAAGTGTTTCTCGATCTCCGAGTTCGACTGTCAATAAGCAGCACGGCCATGCATTTTCACAGTCTCGCTCTTCGAGCGGCCTTGTAAACAACAAAAAATTTTCCCTATTGTTAGTAGGGGGACAATCCCAGTCTTGTATTGTAAGTTCCTCTTACTAAGAGGACATAGTCTCCTGAGTGTTCCCGTTATGATCCCCAGTTACGGCAGACGTTTGGAAACATCAAAGAGTCTATTACTCTAACAAGAAAACTTCACAGTACTCATGGTCGGAGGAAACAAGTTCCGATAGTCATAATGAGAAATGTACTTATGACAAAATTTAAATTTTCTTAAAGTACTCTCATAGGTCTTATCCAATACAGTTCCAAACTGTGACTGTGCAAATGATTTATGACCGTCACGTCCTCGCAGCACAACAAACGGTTCTGTAAATCATACTACACACTAATCTATGGCGGTCATCAATCGTCCATCTGTTAGATGACCTCGATTAGGGATAATTTTCGATTTAAATATTCAATGTTCACTTATCAGGTGTTTCTTTATCCAAGACATGGTCTTGATACCCTGTTTTGAATATTTCCGTAAATCGAATGGACTTATTATTTAATTCTAAACCACAATTAAATAGTAATGGAGTGAATGATAATTTTGCACAAAAATTAATTACTCCATTAATGAATGGTTTTAATAAAGTGTCTTACATTAAATATCCTATTTAATTAAAACACATGTACAGGGAATTTCAAAGCCAGTCTCCAACATGTTTGATTCCCATCGCCTCAATGTGCTTGTTGTGTTTCACCTGAGGCAGCGGTTTAGTCAAAGGATCGGCTACATTATCATTCGTGCCAATCTTACAAATTCTGATTTCACCATCGGATTTCCATTCCCTTATCATGTGAAATCGCCTTTGCACGTATTTGACCTTCTGGTGCTCTCTCGGCTCCCTGGCCTGAGCGATAGCTCCATTGTTATCACAATAGAGGTCTATCGGCCCCTTGATTGAGGGTACAACACCAAGTTTGCTAATGAACTTGCGAATCCAAACAGCTTCCTTGGCAGCTTCTAAAGCGGCCAAGTACTCGGCTTCAGTTGTAGAGTCTACAGTGGTGCTCTGCTTGGAACTCTTCCAGCTAAACGCTCCTCCATTCAGACAGAATATGTACCCCGACTGTGCCTTGAAGTCGTCTCTGTCAGTTTAGAAGCTAGCGTCGGTGTAACCTTCAACAACCAGTTCTTTGTGTCCTCCATAGACCAGGAATTTATCCTTGTTCCTTTTCAGGTACTTAAGGATGTTCTTGGCCGCAGTCTAATGCACCTTTCCTGGGTTCGATTGGTATCGACTCGTTGCACTCAGGGCATACGATACATCTGGCCTTGTACATATCATGGAATACATGATCGATCCGATTAGTGAAGCATATGGGATCTGATTCATTCTTTCTCGCTCAAAAGTTGTCTGTGGACACTGTTTCTTGCTGAGAGTTACGCCATGGGACATGGGTAAATGCCCTCTTTTGGCATTCTCCTTGTGGAATCGAGCCAGTACCTTATCAATGTAAGTACTTTGGCTTAATCCAATCATCCTCTTAGATCTATCCCTATAGATCTTGATGCCCAATATGTACTGTGCCTCTCCTAAGTCCTTCATTGAAAAGCACTTTCCCAACCAGCCCTTTACGGACTCCAACAATTTTGTGTTGTTTCCAATGAGAAGTATGTCATCGACATACAGGACTAGGAATGCAATATTACTCCCACTGATCTTCTTGTATACACAAGATTCATCTGGATTCTTGATGAAACCAAACTTGCTAATGGCTTCATCAAATCGTAGATTCCAACTTCTGCTGGTTTGCTTTAGTCCATAAATGGACTTCTTCAGCTTGCAAACCTTTCCAGCGTTGCCTGGATCGACAAAACCTTCTGGCTGTGTCATATACGCAGTTTCTTCCAAAATTCCATTAAGGAAGGCGGTTTTGACATCCATTTTCCATATTTCATAATCGTAATATGCAGCAATCGCTAGGATGATCCGGACGGATTTTAGCATTGCAACTGGTGAAAAAGTTTCTGCATAGTCAATCCCGTGGACTTGTCTATAACCTTTTGCCACCCGTCTAGCTTTGTATATTGATACATTTCCATCCTTGTCTGTCTTCACTTTGAAGATCCATTTGCAACCAATGGGTGTATAACCTTCGGGCAAATTCACCAACTCCCAGACTTGATTTTCAGACATGGAGTCCATCTCGGATTTCATGGCCTCTTGCCATTTTGTAGAGTCGGGGCTCGTCACAGCTTGCTTGTATGTCGCCGGCTCATCATCATCCATGACAGGATGTCCTGATCATCGGTTAAGACGATACCGAGGTATCACTAGTAGAAAAAATCAAATAGACACCCGCCCTTTAGCACCGGTTCTTAAAAACCGATGCCAATAAAAACGGGCGGGATTGGAAAATAGGGAGTTGGCACCGGTTCCAACCAAAACCGGTGCCAACTCATTTAATTAGCACCAGTTCAAACCGGTGCCAACCTTTAAAAAAAAAAAAAAAAAAAGCAATAGAGTTGGCACCGGTTCGCCTTAAACCGGTGCCATTTATAGTAATATAAAAAAACCGGGCTGCTTAATTTTCTTCTTCTTTCTTTCCTTGTTCTGTACTTTTGATTTCCTCTCATTTTCGCCTTCGTTCTCTATCCAGAATCCCAAATTTTCACCTTCTCCATTGAAGTGGTTGCCCTAGCTTTCTTACTCCATTGAAGCAACACCTCCGCCTTCTCACTCCATTGAAGCAGTACCTCCGCCTCCATTGAATCGTGCTATATTCTCCATTGAAGCCGAATCTGAGCTTTCTCACCTCCATTGAAGCTGCTCCTGGTTTGTTTCAATTTCGCTTCCTTTTGGTTTTGATTTTGTTTTTTTTAGCTGTTCTTGATTTTGATCTTCTTTGCGATTGATGAATTGTTGGTTGATTTTGTTGTTGTTGTTTTAAGGTTGTCGAATCTGGTTGTGTTATTCATGTGTTATTGGATTGATTTTTAATGGATTTACTCGTGAATTTGTTCTATGTTATCAAAACCACAAAATCTCACGCATTTGCCTTCTCTCTCCTCGAGGTCTGTTCTTACCCTTGATTATTCTTGCAACTTTGAGGCTCTTGATTATGGAGATTACAATCTTGATTTCTGCAAATTTGGCCCTAATAATTGTTTAATTGCTTCGAATAATCTTGATTTCAGCAAAGGACCTAATAATGAACCTTTCAATTGGTTGGTTGGTTCTTGTAACGGTTTAGCTTTGTCGGTTTATGATCCTGTTCTTCGTACTGATGCCGATTTTCATTTTGTGGTTTATAATCCTGTTCTTCGTATTGATGCTGATGCTTTTATTGAGATTCAAAATCCTCAAGGATTTAATATTGGTCATCCTTTCTGATATGTATAGTAGCTGGAAAGTCTATTATTATTATTTTAATTTTAAAAATGGAATATTTATAAAGCCTTTTTTAGACAATTGTCAATTAATCCAAAACTTTTATTTCTTAGTCTTCATTTCATATTTTTTTTTTTTTGGTAAAGTTTGGTAAGGGTCAGGCCTCTCAGCTCTTTTCCATCAGATTAACTAGTTTTAAAAGAGTTGCTTATATGACAACACAATTTCTGATTCTGGGGATACTAATTCCTCATATGCTATCGCCCCTTGTGAGGATATGGCTTGTTGTGGTTAGGATATCGAGGTAACATTCTGCTAAGGATACCCAACTTCTGTTGTTGGAGTCTCTGAGGCATTTCTGCTGCTGACTAGGTGAATAATGCTCAAATGAGTGGTGGTAACCTTGATGAGGATCTAAGCTGTGCAAGTTAGGGATTATATATTTCTGAATATTAAAGATGGGGACCTATTGTTAGATGAATTAAGGATGAGTGAAAGCAGGGGGAGCTGGAGTTTCCCCTTAAGATTATAAAATCGTCTGAGAAAATTAGGATGTGTCCATTTCATGGCAGATTCAAGGACCTTCAAAAGGCACCCTTAGACTGAGAATCCAGCACATTATATAATAAAGGGCTTGCAGGGAGATGAATTCTTGCATGTTCCTATGGTTGAGTAGTATTCTCAACAGCTAGATTTGGCATTTTTTAGCAATAAGGAGGCTGATTGCCATCTTCAGAACCATTGAAACACGAGTCTTCAATTATTCTGTCATACAAGGAAAGATACAAAATCAATATCCAAAGATTTTCCTAGAAAAGGTTGTGGAATAAATTAAAATTGAACTCTATTTATCTGGAGCGTCTTATGAAAGGGTTTCACATTGAAGTTTGTCCTAGCATTTTTTTAGGTTCTCATATTTTTAGCACTTCATGTCCTTTAATGTATTCTCCTTTTTATTTTTCTGGTATAGATTTTCTTGTCGTTTAATGTAACCTTGATAACAGCTTGATATATATGCCACTTGCAAACATTCTATGCTGAATTGGAGTGTTGCTTCTGCTGTCTGGTAAGGATGGGAGTGCTTCTCCTTTTAAACAAATTAATCAACTTGATCTAAGTCCCGGGGGATATTTCCTTCATCGAATTGGGCATTTTTATCTCGTGCTATTTATATTCTACCTTATTTATATCGAAATTTTAAGGTCAATTAACTTAATGGTTCTTTGTCTTTGTTTCCCTTTGTGATCTAGATGTGGTTTAGACAACTGTTAAATTATATCTTGAACTATTTGAGCCCTAACCTGAAAATAAATTATAGCTGAACTATTTGAGCCCAAAGCGTTGAAAATAAATTTCATTGAAGAAGTTACTTGTATGATATAATTTGACATGCACATTGACTGGCAGATCTGCTTTGCCAGCTACTGCTGTTTCTGGCTCTGTTTACTCTGGCTTATATCCACGGTATATATTATATGGATCAGCTTGCAAATCGTGTTCTGCTTCAGTTGTAAAAAGATATTACGTATCAATTTTGCTTCTAAACTACAAAGAGAATAGATACCTCAAATTATATGAGTAGTGATAAACTTGGCTTGGTAAATTTGGACTCACCATCTCTAAATTACCCAGAGTTTAAGGGAATCAGGGGACAATACAACATAAAGTATACTATTGTTAGAATAATTTTGCTTGTTATCCTGTGAAATACCAAAAGACATAAAAGGAAATGGCATGCATCTTCTAATTAGTGTGCTATGATTTCAACTCCAGAACTATTTCATTCAAGTTTAATCTTTAATGCTTATAACGCCACAACTTACATTAAGATTTTCATGTAATATGGTTGTGGATGTAGGATTAATTTAAAAATAAAAAACTTTCTGATATAAGAGTAGATACAAATATTCTTTCAAATCTGATGTAATCTGGTACTATGGTAAGTTGCTAACCCATCAAAATTTAGCTGCTATGGTTGAAAAGACTCGTCTCTTTTGTTTTCGAAGAAGTATGCATGCTGCAGCTGTTAGGGACTTGTCAACTATGATTTTCATTATCTCACTTGTGCAGTATGTTTGACATGCTTTAAGCTGTTCTTGTTATCTCGCTTGTTTTTAACTTTTCTGAACCGTCTGCGATAAGATAATGCTATAAGGGGATGGCTGTTATGTTAGGGAAAGTTGGAAATGTGTGTACACTGCATTTATGCCTTGTGATTGGTTACTACGTTGAGGAAAGTTGAGAATGTGTGTATATATAGTGCATGTTTACATTGTGATTGGTTGTTTAACATAGCAATTTATGAGCACATACACCACTTCATGCAATCTGATTTCCCCTAATAGAAAAATAATATGTATTTGATTGCTTCTTCTCTCCTAAAATTACCATTTTCTTTACTTCTTTCCCCCATATAAAAGATAGGAAACGAACGAAAGGGGAGTAATAATTTCAAAAGTAATAGAGGGGAGGTATTGAGATTTATGTTTATACAATTTTCAAATTATAATTTTAATTTTTATTTTTAAAAGTGGTTATCCAAGAAAGAAACAAGTTTGCCTTTTCAATTTCTTTCAAATTCTGACGTTCTGTGCATAGGTTCAAAATGAAATTATCAGTTGCATATATAATTATATCAATATGGCTTCTACAAGTCTCGTTAGAGTTAATTAGCTTGGACCTGCAAACTCCAAGAGAAGCTTCAGATGCTACTGTCCTCTGTTCAGCTGCTAGTATTAGGAACACGATTTACACTTATCTTTTGGTTGCTGCTGTCCTCTGTTCAGCTGCTAGTGTGGAGCCGGTCTTTGATATTTTCGTTCCTTGCTTTGATTTTTTGTGGTTGAAAATTGTAATATTATAGCCTTTTTTAATGAAAATATGTAACTTTATATATATGTTAATGTTTCTATATCAATTTAAGTGAAAAATGCCAAAAAAAAAAAAAAAATTTTAATTTTTTTGGGGTATTTTTGGCACCGGTTTTGACCAGAACCGGTGCCAAAAGTTTTAAATTTTTTTTACACGGTTTTTTGCACTGGTTCTTGCTTTGAACCGGTGCCAAAAGTATTGAAAAAAAAAAATGGCGCCATGGTAGTTGGCATCGGTTAACCGGTGCCAAAACATGTAGTAAGCACCGGTTAACCGGTGCCAAATGCTTTAGTTGGCACCGGTTTTGAACCGGTGCCAAATTTTCATGGATTTGGCATCCCTCAAATACCCAACGGTTCAAAACCGGTGCCAAAGGGGGGGTTTGAACCGGTGCCTTTTTATATTTTTCGTCTAGTGTATCTGTCTGGTTGAGATCTTTGCCGTTGCGACCTACGAAGGGTAATCGGTTGAGCATTTTCATTGTCTATTTGATTCTGACCAATCTTCTTAGATGCTTCCAAAGCTTCTAGATTGTCAGTTTTTTCAGGTTGACATTGTTGCTCGTCCTCTTGAACTTCGTCGAGTTCGATTTTCCTCCCACTTGTCATTTTAGAAAGGTAATCCTTCTCCAAAAAGACACCATCACGAGCAACAAAAACTTTGTTCTCGGATTTATTGTAGAAGTAATACCATTTGGTTTCTTTTGGATGTCCTACAAAGATACACTTATCCGATTTGGGGTGAAGTTTGTCCGAAATTAATCGCTTGACATATATGCTTCGCATCCCCAAATCTTGAGAAGTTTGTCCATGCACCAACACTTGATAAGCTTCTCACTTGGTTCCTTAAAAGGCAACATCAAGTGAGTCATACTTGGTATCTAATACCTATGATAAGCTTAATTCACAAGTGTTAAGGAAGATACCTGAGGTAGTCAGAGTGATCCCTTCTTCCTTGATGAGCATGCATTCTCTCTTGTAGTGGCCTTGCATGCCACAATGGAAGCATCTCATCTTTGCCTTGACCTTCTTGAACTCCTTCTTCTTAGCTCTCAAGGGCCTTTTGGTCATTCCATAGGCGGTGGCTCGGCTAAGAAGTTGCACCACCTCCTTGAGGGAGCGTATCTCCTTTCCCGCAGCTATATGCACTCTAAGTGCATCATAGCCCGAGTGGAGTGAAGCAAGCAAGATATGCCCCGCCATCTCATCTTCCAATGGGATTCCGAGAAGCTGATGTGTTTGAAGAGTCTAGTCATTCCAAGCACATGAGGTCAGAGGAGCATGCCGGGTCTCAATTTGGCATTGTAGACCTTTCTCCAAAGTCGGCGCCTTTCCATAGCAAGACATCCCACGTTTGGTGGCTTTATCTACATGTTTGAGAGTGACCTAGTCAAGTCAAACACGAGTCCATCAAAGTTGCCATTGTTACTCTTGGTGACTCTTACATTGACAACGTCCTCAAGTGCTTTGAGGAACATGTCCGGAAGGTAGGAGGAAATAGTTTCCTTCCAATCTTCCGGGATGGAATTTGCCATGAGTCGTGAGACCCTTTTGCAATTGGAAGACCATTCTTCATGAGCTTCGTCGGTCAGATCCCTTTGGCAAAGAAGATTGGAATGGGAGTATCAAGAGTATACTCCAAGGAACAATTCCGGAGAGTTCTCCTGAGTTCCTCCTCCCATTCCTTAAAGTTGACCAAGTTTAAGGGAAAGGTCAACTTTTCGAGGAGTTCCGGGCACATTTGGTTGTTGTTTGAGTTACTTGCAGACATGATTCTACAATTGAAAGAATTTGAAGTGAAAAACCATTCATACATCAATAAGTTGAAATTTAAAACGTTCATGTATATATTCAATCTTATTGAGCATTTTATCCACGCATTTAAAATTGTCCCTTATGGGCGAGAATAAAATGATTCCGAGATCCCAAAGATTAAGAAATGGTTAAGCATGCTTTGGCTTGTCTTAATCATTAAATATCTTAAGGTAAGCAATCTAATTGCTAATAGCTCCAAGCTACTCTCGGTTTGATAAAATGTCGCATCTAATGCATCCTTGACATTTTATCTCTTTTTCCACAACATCTAAGAACTCCTTACTGATATCGTTGAGCTTAACCAAGAAAACTTGTATACCTAGTATACCTTACGTTCCTTGGGAAGTAGTGATGCCTCGCTTTGGCGTAATCCATCACGTACGCGCATTAGTTCGGTAAGTGTTGTTCTTGGAACGGCAAATTTTAGCTCAATATTATTAAGGGACCTAGGGTTTCTATGTTGGTTGATTTAAGTGAACTTAACTAATCGTCGCAATATAATAGAAATCCTAGACATGCATCTAGCAATCATATATAACAACAATATATAAGGCATAAAATAGATGCATTTGGCAACTAGCATGACCCCTTGAAATCTTCAATTTCCATGGGTCTTCATCTTTGCTCGTCTTCGTCGAAACGCCGTCTTGAGACATCTTGGCCAAAATGAAATAAAAGAAGCTAGCTAGAACGACTAAGATTAATCTAATAGTACAAAAATACTTAACGGTTCGCAGACCGTATTTAGATTTACAAAAATACATAACGGAACGCAGTCCGTATTTTCTATCCTAGTCGGGCCCCACTAGTTGCCATTTCCAAAGACCTGTTTTGAAAACAATCTTCCATTCACCCATTCACTATTTGTGAATGGCCCATGCAATTTTAAGAAATACATAATTAAACACGCAAAACTAGTAACTAACTTAGGTGGTTAATCCAATTAACGCGTCTAATTAAAACTAGTCAAAGTGGTTTAATCCATTATTTCTAAACGCAAAATGCTAACGCACTTAATTAAGCTCCCACTAAATTCCGCATCCGTACTTAATTAATCCGATTAATTAAGTCGGCATAACCCATAATTTGTCAAAATTTTGCAAAATCGAAAATCGAAGTTTTTAGCCTCGTTAAAATAATTAATTAAAATAATTAACACGGAAAAAATTCGCAAAATCATAGCTCAAGCTTAAGCAAAACCACCCAACAAAACCCTTGGTGGGTGCGCACCATGGCTGCTAGGCAGCCCATGGCATGGCGCCATGGTGCGTGGGTGAGGCCTGCTGTGCCTAGCAAGCAGTGCTGCTAGCCCAGCTGCCTGCTAGCATGATATGCATGCTTGCTAGCAAGCTGGTGCCTGCGAGCATCTGGCCTGCTGGGCAGGCGCCTCTTGATGCTCGTGGTGCGCTGGGCTGGTACTTGCTGCCCTGCTACCAAGCAGCATCCCTCGCAAGCCAGTCCCAACCACTGCCCACGCACATCAGCCATGCCTCCCCGCCACACAACAACGCATAGCAGAATCATGGCTCACCCTTGTGCGCACCACAGGCAGCCACATGTGGGCTGCTAGGCAGCCCGGCTAACCTTGGTGGCACTTGTGTGTTTTGCCTCGATTTGCGTGCTATGACTCGGGATTTTAATCCCGATTTACGTGTGACATGAATTAATTCCAAATTATATTTTAGAATTAATTTGAGGGAAAATAAAATAAAATAAAATTAAGTCTAACTTAAATAAATTTATTTTATTGGTGCACAAGCCTAAATTTATCCAAAAATTCAATTTTGAACAAAAATAGGTCAAACTTTATGCTTAAAATAAAATGAGCTATGTCCAAAATTAATCTTGCCTATATGCAAATTAATAATGGATTTGACAAAAGGGATTTGGAAAAATAAATTCACCATCCAATGATAAAATTTTCCAACTTGCATACTTGTGTAAAATACCAAGATTACATCTTCCAATATGAAGATTAATCAAATTTTACTCACAAGTAATTGAACTTAATGGATTTTAATCAACCAAACATGAAAAATCCAAACTTTGTTCAATATGGAATTTAGGGTTAGGGTTCCAATCATTTAAACATTTAAAGATTAGAACTTTAACATTACTTGGGAACTTAAAATACAAAATCATAACAAGTTTTCACACCTCATTGAAATTTATTTGCAAAATTTGTGAAAAAACAAGTTTATGTGATAAATTGGTATATCAACTTAAGCACTAGTAAACACTCCATTATTATGCTCAAGGATATTTTAAAACCAGTAGATTAGTGATGCAAATGTGCATTTAATCGAACCTTGTAATGCTTGCATTAATCAAGGCTTAAAAAGAATTAAAATTTTCGTTAAAAAACGAAAACACCCAGAAAAAATTGGGTTTCTTGTTCGAATTTGGCTTCTAGACAACCCTCAAAGGATTGAAACAGTTCCAAAATGTCGATTCCACCCAAAAGTCATTATTTTTGAGCCAAAATATGGGTTTTATAGCCCAATTGAAAATAAAATCGAGTTTTAAAAATTAATTAAAACGAGCATCTAATCTAATTAGATGAACATGAACCAGAAAAGAAATTCTTTTAAAACACCTTAATTAAACAATAATTGCAAAAATTAAAAGGAGCGTGGCTCCGATACCGCTGTAGGGTTTCGTAGTGACCCGACACTACGCGGAAGGAAACCCACCAAGACCCGCCCCTTAATTAAAGCAATTAAACAAGCATAATAAACTTAATCAAACAAGATTAAGGACAATAATTATACCTTTGACGCGTGCTTCGCTCCCAAAGAGCTCTTACTTCAAAATCCCGAAAAGACGACATCTCCGACGGATCGTACCCTCGACTCGACCCGAGCGTCCTAAGTCTTAAAGGTTAGTCAAGACCCGGACAAAATAACTATGAGTTTTACGAATCAAAGGTTTACTCTTTTTTTAGAGTTGCCTTTTTAATTCCACTCAAGGTTGTTCATTTCCCAATACCCAAGCTTGGTATTTATAGGAAAATGAACCCTTGCATTTCATTCCCCAACCAATGTGGGAGAATGTTTTATTTGCTAATTAATTTATTTCTAAAATAAATCAATAAATAAATGCAAACTCAATTCGACAAGTGTCAAAAGGAGAGAGAGTATTAGGTGAGGACCATGAAGAAGTGGGGGGGACCAATGCCTTGCTCCCCAAGGCTATTACAAAGCCTTGGTCTCCACTCTCCTCACAAACCGCCTCAACCAAGGCTGCTGGCCAGCTGCCAGTTAGCACACCAGTTGGTTGTGCCAGCTAGCCCAGCATGCTAGCACAAGCCTGGTGCTGGCTGGTGCGTGCTGGCGCTGGTGCCAGCATCCCACGCATCATCGCTGCACCATATGCTCGCATGGCCCAGCATGCGTGCTGCTAGCGAGCCACGCATGCTGGCCTCTCGCTTCACACCAAACTCGCATATCATGCGCGCCACGCATCAGCCTCTCTCGCACGCAATGCCTAGCATGCGTGCTGCTAGCAAGCCGCGCATGCTTGGCCTGACGTTGCTAGCTTACTAGCCCCTCACACATACTTGCATAGCCACAAGCATTAGCCTCGGCCATGCACCGTGCACCATGCACGTACATGCCTTGCCCAAGCACCACGCACCACGCATGCGCTAGTGCCTAGCATTAGCTGTGCTTGGTGCGTGTGGTTCGTCCATGCGCCCAGCATTATGCTAGGGCTGCTACGGCATCAGGCCATCCTAGGGCACGCATGGTGCGCCTAGTGATGTTGCCTGGGCTGCGATGGTGCCCATCCATCCTAGGGCACGCATGGTGCGCCTAGTGATGCTGCTGGCTTGCGATGGGCTGCGATGGCGCCCAGCATCATGCTGGGGCTGCGATAGCGCCTAGGCATGATGCCAGGGCTGTGTTGGCGCGCCTGGTGCTAGTGATAGCCAGCCATGGTGCCTAGCCATCACGCTAAGGCTGCGATAGCGCCTAGGCATGATGCTAGGGCTGCTATGGCGCGCCTAGTGCCTATGATGAGCTAGCCTAGCCTAGTTATGGATACGCTCATACTTGTTGATTGTGATTTTGTGACGCTTGGTCTCGATGCCTTAGGCTCAATGTTCGACGTCTGTATTCGTAAAACTCTGTCGACTCATTAAATCCTTTCGGATTAATTCGTCGTCTCGGATCGGTGATTCGATTGGGTTCGAACCGAAGAGTTTAGTTCAGATCAAGCTGTAATATCAATTGTACGTCGATATTACTGATCGGAAGCGTCTCCACCTAGGCATTCCGATCACTTGACCTTACTGAAGAATTTGCTCTGTAATAATTCTGAACCCTCTATCGGAAGAATACACTTATTGGAAGGACACCATTCCTTTCACTAAATACTTATACTAAGCTTCAAACATTAATACTAAACTAGGTGATCACCACCCATCGTCCCTAATGCAGCATTTAGTTCAAGTCGTCCGGTCATCATCACCTTACTACACATCATTAATGTTGACTAGGGCCAAGCCAAAATAAAAAAGAAATAAGTAATAGCCAAAAACCTAAGTACATACAAATTTCAGACACGTAAAGTCAATTTAGTTAATTAAACATGCTTTCGAATTGTTCGACTTTAATAAATCATAATTTATCCAAACCAATCAAGAATAGAAATTCACATATTAAAATGTTATAAAGAACCAAATTCTGAAATCAATAACATTCTAAAGATAAGTCCGAATAGGATGGATCAATCCACATTTTCATAATCATTTTCCCACCTAAGTGTGCACACTTCCCAAGCTAATAACTCCTTTACATAATGCTATCAAGGGGAAACACTAGGTCATACACAGTCCATTGTCTTCAACTTACTCTGCGTAGTGGGAGTTAAAAATCCAAAGATCTAAGGAATAAATCCTGATAGATAAACTTGCCAATATCTCTTACACAGGAAGATTTAAAATCCGATAAATATATTTTCCAATGTCCCATATACGGGATGATTTGATATCCGATAAATAAAGTTTCCAATATCTCATACAAGGGATGATTTAAAATCCGATAAATAAATTTTAGAATATCCCATGCCTAGGATGATTTAAAATCTGATAAATAAATTTTCCAATAACCCATACATTAGATGATTTAAAATCCGATAAATAAAATTTCCATTATTCTATACACGGGATGAACAAATAATAAAATTTCCTTTTTAAAATACTTGAAGATCAACTTAAGATTTTAAACAGTTGTATACAACATTTTGAACATTTCAATTAATAAATAAAACATGCTTTATAATCGTTCAAACATTGTTCGTAAACATTCAACGTTTAAATCAACTTGCATAAAATCACTTTATAAAAGATCTAGTCATGTGTACGTACCTTGATCCTACCAAACAAGTACGAAGTTCCTAATTACGAACTTGAAATCCCTACTACAATAAACACAAGGTCCTAATAAAAAACTCTTTAACCCATATACACACGTACTTAAAATATGGACCCTTCACTTAGTTGTGCATGGACATTTGTCTTAACTCTTTATAAAATCGACACTTATTTTTAAATTCAAGAAACCTTTATAATACATAGAGAGTTAGTGATAATAATAATAATAATAATAATAATAATAATAATAATAATAATAATAATAATAATAAAGTATGTAAGTACGTATAGGTAGGAATAGTAGTAGCAGGATTATATATATATGGTAGTAGTATATAGCTTAAATGAATGGTAGGCGTGTCGCGTACCTATCAAAAATAACCTAACAGACCAATACTAATGTAGACTGGCAAGTAAGGGTCGGATCCCAAGAGACTAAGGTTCAGAAATAATTAAATAGACTCGAATTTCTACTAAGCAAGAATCAAATATAATCAATTATCTAAGGAACTAAGTATGAGAAGAATTCTAAAATAAACTAAATGAGATGATTAAATCAAGTACTTAAAATATCCAAGATCTAGTTTCACCACAATTATTATCGATGCAATTGTAATTCTACCCTTAACATACAATTTCAATCGAACGGGGAAAAGTAAACCCTAATAAATACCAAGGATCTCTCTCGAGTATCAATGGCTTCCCTAACATACAATCAAGCCTATTCTCATGGTATCATGCATATTAGAGATATTAAACACATTACTCTCACTTCCCAATTATCAAACCCAACTACTCTCGTGTTGAGAATCAAACCTTAAATTGATTTACTCAAATCCGTTTATACCCAACTCTCGCTGTGATAAAAACAATGGAATAATCGCAATACTATAGTTACGTCTAACCTAGCATTGGCATAATCACAATCAATTTAGCAATTCAATTTTTAAAGTTATTAAAGAATTTAAAGATTTAACTCATGCATCAATAATAATAGGGCTATACTAGATCTTGAATTAAAGAATCTACTCACACATGATTAAAGAAAAAAAAAACAATAATAAATAATGAAAACATAATTAAATAACAAAGGATGAAAAAGAAATACCGAATCTTGAATAAAATTGAAAGTAGAAAGTTTGAATCTTGAATCTTGAATTACAAAAACTTGGAAAATAATAATGGAGAACTAGTTCTTAAGGAGAGAGGAAAAAAAAATAAAAACAAGACTTAATTAATGAATAATTCACCAAGAAGAACAAAACTAAAGAATATATACAAGCCTAAAAAGATAAGAAAAATCGGCTAAGCTTGGCGCACAAGATTCCCAGGAGGCACGGACGTGCCTCTCCATAAGCATGAACGTGCCTCTATACGTAGCATAATTGTTGCAGCTTCTGTCTTCCAGGCACGGACGTGCCTGATGCTGGGCACAGACGTGCTTGGCTGCTCTAATGGGCACGGACGTGCCTAGGGTCGAAACAAAGGGTGCTGCATATGGCTTTGAGGCACGGACGTGCCTCAGAGTTGGCACGGTCGTGCCTAGCTCTAAAATTCCATATTTTGCCTTTTCTTCAATCATCAAGCTTCATGGGTCTTGGCTTACTTCATAGATCCATAACTCATCCAAATTAGTTCTATTATTCCTGAAATTCATCAAAAACAAAACAACTAACCATAAAAGCTTCGAATTATCCAAACTAAAGTAAAATACGCCAAAAGGACTCAAATACTCAACTAAACTAACAAAACTAACTAAAAATAAGCCAAATAATATACACAAAACACGACATATCAAACTCCCCCAAGCGAAACTAATGCTTGTCCTCAAGCATTTAACCATGAATCACAAGGGAAGAGAATGATAACTCCTCAAACAATCACAATGTGCCATTAAGTTCAAAACCACGATAAAAACGAAATCAAGAGTCAACATGCACAAAAACCACCATTCATCTCATATACTTGGCCTTGACAACCAATATTACCACACATCTCCCCATACCTACTCACACAAACATGAATAGTTCTCACTTTAGTTGTGAAAAAAAAAAACAATAACGCTCATGTGTTTTCGGGGTGAAATATGAAGCCACTCAACATAAGCATAGCATGCATATCAACTTCACATGACCGGCCTCTTTAGGCTTGCAATGTGGCTTTCTCCACTTTTAGTGATTGATGCAAACACAAAAATCATGAAATCCATATTAGGTAAGCTCGGTAAATAAGGGTTAGACGACGTATTTTGGGAATGTGGTGCTCAAAATAAAACAAATCCTAATCCCACTACACATTCAAATGTCGGCTTCAATCCAACCTTATTTCCTCCAACTCCATACAATTATAAACATAGCCCTTTATTCTTTCCTTCCTCTTTTTTTTTTCTTTTTTTTCACACAAAGAGGAAGGGATTAAATAAAAATAAAATGGAAGACTTCTCTATTTTTTCAAGGGCCTTTAAGACCATATTTCTTTTCTTCCTTTTTTTTCTTTTTCTTTTCTCATAATCTCCCTTCTTTTCTCTTTGTTGTTTTTATTACTTTTCTCTTCTTTCTTTTTTCTCTTTTTTTTTCATTTCTTTTTTTTTCATCATTCACACTCATAGGGCTTAACAAATGTAAAACACCTTCAAAATAAACCTAGAAAAATAGCTCTAAAGCTTTAAATGTAGGGTATCAAGAAGGGGTTAATATGGCTCAAATTGGTTCAACCTACGGGTGAATGTAAAATAAAAATAAATAAAAACAAAAAGAAAAAAAACATGAAGGCCTAAAATGTGGAGGCTCTAATTTCTACAAGGAAATTTCAATCATCTTTTCGCGACATGCATCATAAAGTCTCAAATTGTCAAAAAGCAAGACCAAGAATTCAATTATATGAAGGACAATCTAATCACACAAGAAGAAACATGACTGAGGTAGAGTGAAATCAGTCAAATAAGGCTCAAGACTCTCACTGGGTACACAAACTATTCACATAAGTAGAGCGGGGAGACCATCCTGGCCACAACCTAGCTCAATTCCAAGCACATCAATGAATGGGTTTTCAAAAACTCTTTTTTTTTTTTTTAAAAAAAAGCACACATATGTGATTATAAACATAGAAGCATAGTCATGCAATGACATATTATTCGACACTAGAAAGAAATAAACTACCCAAAAACTGAAATAAATCTAATATATACAAAGTGAAAAGCATATCCTCCCCCAAGCTAAATCATACATTGTCCTCAATGTATGCAATAACAGTGTTAAATAGACAAGGGGAAGGGGAAACAATTTACTGATCAGGAGGGGTGGGGGGAAAGCCATACCTTGGGTCGGTGCTAGGACCGCTCTGAAAGTGCTGTCGCATCATGCCCCCAATGTCATAGAACTCGGCCTGGAAGGTGGCGAGCTGATCCCGCAGGTCGCCGAAGGTGGTCGCCATGCTATCATGGGACATCGACAGGTTTGTGACCGCTCTCTGCGTGTCACTGACATCCCTCCTCAAGTCTCCCATGCCAAGAATGACATGGTTCATATCGGTCCTCATGGAGGTAAGTTGTTCCTCCAAGCTAGGTGGGCCTAGTGGCCCTGGAACTGGGATATCCTCCTCCATGTGCTCATGGCCCTCTCCTGCGTGCGGCTGGGCTCCATCTCCCATAGGCAATGGGACACCCTGAATATGCTGTGGTGGCCAAACGAAATCAGGAGGGATAATCCAAGTATCCCTCCCAGCCACTGGAGGAGTCCCGAGCTTCAGGAGGAAAGCATAGGGAACCGGTCGTGGTAGAGTAGGACGACCGACTAGCCACTCGTAGCCTTGGTTCCGAGGGCGTCTCTTCACCCAGCTCATCTGCTGGAAGCTCTGAAAACTCAGTGTGGTGGGGCCTCCGACCCTGTACTGGTCCAAACCTGCCCAATCCTGCACATAGCCAACAACCAACAAAGAAAGCATACCACCTATAGCAATGTCCCCGGACCCCATGGCTACGTTATATAGGTGATCTAAAAACCATGCCCCTGGGTTAATCATGTCATCATACTCAGTGGGGTCGAGGTGAGCTAACAAATGCCATAGAAAATAGAGCTCCTTGGCCGAGCAAACTTTCCCTGTGTTACATCTAGCAAATAGGGTCCAGGAAAAGAGTCGGCAGATAAGTCTCATGGCTGGGTGGATGATGCATGAGGTCTTAGAGTGGCTAGGGTCGTAGTCATCTAGCCCAGTCAAATCCCGCCATGTGTTAAGGTCGTTGTAGCCAGACAACCTACTGTAGTTTGGTCTACCTATTTGGCCAAAGGTGGGGAAGCCTAGCAAGACATTAACTTCCCTCACCGTAAGGGTGTGACGTTCACCAAGACAATTGAATGAAACGTCTCTAGGGGTGTGGCCGTTGGGTCTACGACGGACTTCTAAGGTAGAAAGAAACTCGTATGTAATGTTGGAGTAGGTGTTGGCATGTTTGGCTAAGAAACCACTCCATCCTAGCCGGCTAAGTATGCGTTGGCCTCACCTCCCATATCCAATGTTTCCATAGCCTCTTGGTCAAAGAACCGTGTAGGCACTAAAGGTCGGGATCTAAGGCGAAGAAATTTCTTCATGTATTCCTCATTTCCCTCGAAATCAATCCTGAATGTCTCAATGGGTGGAATATGGGTAAGTGGTACGGGAGGAGGTTGTGGAACGGGAGGAGTTCTGAGGTTTTTGGAAGAGGTGTTTATAGGGCAGTTTCTTCTTGGGTTTGAGGAGGAGGCCATAATTGCAAGTTCACAACAATGTATGTAGTTCAAGCACAAAGAACAATCAATTAATCAACCACCTTTATCATAAACTCACAATTATCAACAATAATCAACTAAGTGCAAAATAAATCTCACAACTGCACTACACCAACTTTTAATCATGATTATCAAAACAAATTAAACAAACCAGACACAACTAACTAACTCAAACAATTTCTATGAGCAATTCGTAGCAAATTACGCATAAAAATCTAGAGAGAGAAAGTGCAAGAAAAGAGGGTACCCAAGGTGTGGTGGGTGTTTAATACCCGCAATTGATCCACAATAGTTGCAAATAGCACCTTAGAATCCTTTCCTTGCTTCCCAATTGCTCCAAAAAGCCTTCAATCAGAAACCTCAAAATTGATTTCAACCTAGGGTTCTTAGAAAATTTGCAAGAAATTGGGGTTTGGATTGATTTTTGATTGTAGTGGAGTGTATGATTGGAGTAGAAAGATTGAAAACTTTAAGATTATTGTAGAAATTTGTGAAACAAAGTGAGAATTGATGGGGGTTGGCCGAAATTTGAGTGAAAGGAGAGGAGAGAGAGACTCTTGAGTTTGAAGGTTGAAAAATGGTGAATGAAAGAATGAGGGAGCCCGTGACTCTTTATTCGGGGGGGGGGGGGGAGGGGGAGGGGCACGGACGTGCCTCTTCAGAAATCAAATTTTCAAAACATTCTGCCTCAGAGGCACGGACGTGTCTCGGAGTAGGCACAGACGTGCCTAATTATGCAGTGTATTTTTTTTTTTTGAAAAAATAAAAGTAATAAAAAAAAACTGGAATACGGAAAACCTGAGGCACGGACGTGCCTAATGTAGGGGCACAGACATGCCTCTCTAGAAATTCAACCCCACAAACATTCTGCTTCAGAGGCACAGACGTGCCTCCTCAGGGGCACGGACGTGCCTCTGCAGATTTGATTTTTTTCTCTCCCCTTTTCCTTCTTCTTAGCGCTTTTCCTCCTTGTTTCTTCTTCTTTTTGCTTTCTTTTCACCTAAATTATCACCACAAACAAGACAAAAACTAGACATAAGAATCAAATAAAATAAAAAAAACAAATAAATTAATGAAAATAATAAAGAAAGATTAACGAAATAAGAGTAAAAACTCAAGAATGGGTTGCCTCCCATTTAGCGGTTGTTTATAAGGTCTTTAGCTTGACCGTATGGCTTCTCAGGAACTTAGTGATGGGAACGAGAGTGTGATATCCACCCCCTCATCGATGGGATCACCGACTCGGTAGTGCTTCACTCGCTGTCCGTTGACTTTGAAAGGTTCCCCTCTTGTGTTTTCCAACTCAATAGTGCCATAGGGGAAGACTTTCCTAATCTTGAACGGTCCCGACCACCTAGACCGAAGCTTACCAGGGAATAATTTCAACCTAGAGTTGAAAAGAAGGACTTGATCCCCTTCTTTGAACTCCCTTCTCACAAGACTCTTATCATGCCACCTTTTAGTCTTTTCTTTGTACAACTTTGAACTTTCATAGGCATCGAGGCGAAGCTCATCTAATTCGTTGAGTTGTAACAATCTATTCTCTCCCGCCGCTTTGGCATCAGAGCTCTTACTCGGTGTTCTAGCTCGACTGGTAAGTGGCACGCCTTTCCATACACAAGTTTATATGAGGTTGTACTAATAGGCGTTTTAAAGGTCGTTCGGTATGCCCATAGCGCATCATCAATCTTAACTGACCAATCCTTCCTTGTCCTTGCAACCGTTTTCTCCAAGATAGATTGGATTTCTCGGTTGGACACTTCAACTTGGCCACTAGTTTGTGGGTGATAGCCAATGCCAAGTCTGTGCTGTACTCCATATTTCTTCAACATTGCTTCAAACCGATGCTCCGTGAAATGTGTTCCCCTGTCACTAATCAAAACACGTGGTAAACCAAAACGAGGAAAAATAACTCTCTTGAAAAACCTACTTACCGCCTGAGCATCATTGGTTGGAGTGGCTATTGCTTCCACCCACTTTGAAACATAATCAACAGCTAGCGATATGTAACGGTTGCCATGAGAAGAGGGGAACGACTCGACCTCGAGTATGTTTTTAAGTGGCATCTCGTTCTTCTTAGAAATTGTGCCAGTCCGTTGACATCTATCACATGCTTTGACATAGGCATAGGTATCCTTGAACATCGTAGGCCAATAAAATCCACATTGCAAAATATTTGCAATTGTCTTCGAGGGGCATGCATGTCCACCACAGGGTAAGTCATGGCAATGTGAAATAATGTTGCTTACCTCAATTTCTGGAACACATCTTCGGATCATGGCATCCGCGCATTGCTTGTATAGGAATGGATCGTCCCAAAAATATCTCTTTACCTCAGAAAGAAATTTCTTCCTTTGTTGAGAAGAGTAGCCATGAGGCATTGTACCTGTTGAGAGAAAATTAGCTAGGTCAGCAAACCAAGGGGATTTAGTCTGTAATAAAGCTAGTAAATGTTCAGCAGGAAAAGAATCATCAAAAGGAGTATCATCTCCATCCTCGGGGTCAAGGAGAAGATGGGAAAGATGGTCTGCAACAACGTTCTCTGTCCATTTGGTATCCCTGATTCAATGTCATAATCCTGTAGCTGTAGAATCCATCAGATCAACCTAGGCTTGGCATGTGTTTTGGTCATCAAGAACCTCAATGCTGCATGATTTGTATGTATGATGACTTTAGAACCTACCAAATAAGAATGAAACTTGTCAATAGCATAAATAACTGCTAGCATTTCTTTTTCAGTTGTGGCATAATTCATTTAAGCAGAGCTCAAAGTCTTGCTAGCATAGTATATGGCATGGAGCTTCTTCTCCTTCCTTTGCCCCAACACGGATCCTACCGCATAATCACTAGCATCGCACATGATTTCAAACGGCAGACTCCAATCTGGGGGTTGCATGACTGGAGCAGTGATTAAAGCTTCCTTCAACCTGTTAAAAGCTTCAAGACAAGCATCAGAAAAGACAAAAGGGACATCCTTGGCCAATAGCTCAGTTAAAGGTCTAGCAATTTTCGAAAAATCCTTAATAAAACGCCGATAAAAACCTGCGTGACCAAGGAAACTTTGAACTCCTTTTAAAGAGTTAGGAGGTGGTAAGCGCTCTATGACCTCTATTTTAGCTCCATCAACCTCAATACCCTTATTAGACACGACGTGACCTAAGACAATTCCCTGCTGTACCATAAAATGGCATTTCTCCCAGTTTAAGATTAGATTAACTTCTTTACATCTTTAGAGCACCTTTTTCAAGTTTTCAAGACATACATCTAAAGATGTTCCATAGACAGAGAAATCATCCATAAATACTTCCATAGAGTTTTCTATGAGTCTTGAGAAAATTGTCATCATACAACGCTGAAAGGTGGCAAGAGCATTACATGATCCAAATTGTAGAGTTTCGTAGTGACCCGACACTACGCGGAAGGAAACCCACCAAGACCCGCCCCTTAATTAAAGCAATTAAACAAGCATAATAAACTTAATCAAACAAGATTAAGGACAA
This sequence comes from Chenopodium quinoa, assembly GCF_001683475.1. Taxonomy (NCBI): domain Eukaryota; kingdom Viridiplantae; phylum Streptophyta; class Magnoliopsida; order Caryophyllales; family Amaranthaceae; genus Chenopodium; species Chenopodium quinoa. The sequence continues at coordinate 876,735 of NW_018744469.1, forward strand.
GAATTATACCTTTGACGCGTGCTTCGCTCCCAAAGAGCTCTTACTTCAAAATCCCGAAAAGACGAGATCTCCGACGGATCGTACCCTCGACCCGACCCGAGCGTCCTAAGTCTTGAAGGTTAGTCAAGACCCGGACAAAATAACTATGAGTTTTACGAATGAAAGGTTTACTCTTTTCTTAGAGTTGCCTTTTTAATTCCACTCAAGGTTGTTCATTTCCCAATACCCAAGCTTGGTATTTATAGGGAAATGAACCCTTGCAATTCATTCCCCAACCAATGTGGGAGAATGTTTTATTTGCTAATTAATTTATTTCTAAAATAAATCAATAAATAAATGCAATCACAATTCGACAAGTGTTAAAAGGAGAGAGAGTATTAGGTGAGGACCATGAAGAAGTGGGGGGACCAATGCCTTGCTCCCCAAGGCTTTCACAAAGCCTTGATCCCCACTCTCCTCACAAACCGCCTCAACCAAGGCTGCTGGCCAGCTTCCAGTTAGCCAAGCATGCTAGCACAAGCCCAGCAGTAGCGCTGGTGCGTGCTGAAGCTGGTGCTGGCTGGTGCGTGCTGGCGCTGGTGTTGGCTGGTGTGTGCTGGCGCTGGTGCCAGCATCCCACGCATCATCGCTGCACCATAAGCTCGCATGGCCTAGCATGCGTGCTGCTAGCGAGCCACACATGTTGGCCTCTCGCTTCACACCACACTCGCACATCATGCGCGCCACGGATCAGCCTCTCTCGCACGCAATGCCTAGCATGCGTGCTGCTAGAAAGCCACACATGCTTGTCCTGACGTTGCTAGCTTGCTTGCCCCTCGCACATACTCGCACAGCCACACGCATCAGCCTTGCTTACATGCCTCGCCCAAGCACCACGCACCACGCATGCTAGGGCTGTGCTTGGTGCGTGTGGTCGTGTCATGCGCCCAGCATTATGCTAGGGCTGCTACGGCATCAGGCCATCCTAGGGCACGCATGGTGCGCCTAGTGATGCTGCCAGGGCTGCGATTGTGCCCAGCCATCCTAGGGCACGCATGGTGCGCCTAGTGATGCTGCTGGCTTGCGATGGGCTGCGATGGCGCCCAGCATCATGCTAGGGCTGCGATAGCGCCTAAGCATGATGTCAGGGATGTGTTGGCGCGCCTGGTGCTAGCGATAGCCAGCCATGGTGCCTAGCCATCACGCTAAGGCTGCGATAGCGCCTAAGCATGATGCTAAGGCTGCTATGGCGCGCCTAGTGCCTATGATGAGTTAGCCTTGCCTAGCTATGGCTACGCTCATACTTGTCGATTGTGATTTTGTGACGCTCGGTCTCGACGCCCTAGGCTCGATGTCCGACGTCAGTATTCGTAAAACTCTGTCGACTCATTAAATCCTTTCGAATTAATTTGTCGTCTCGGATCGGTGATTCGATTGGGTTCGACCTGAAGGGGTCACTTAAGATCAAGCTGTAATATCAATTGTACCTCGATATTACTGATCGGAAGCGGCCTCCACCTAGGCATTCCGATCACTTGACCTTATTGAAGAATTATCTCTGTAATAATTCTTAACCCTCTATCGGAAGAATACACTTGTTGGAAGGACACCATTCCTTTCAATCTCCCACATGTCCTTCCGGACAAGTGTGCATACAGTGTATAGCTCATTTCCTATGTCACTTAATGTTTCTTCGTGAACTATAAGGTAAGATTCTTTTTCATCCTTATTACGTTCAAAAGTGTTTCTCGATCTCCGAGTTCGACTGTCAATAAGCAGATGATTTCTAAAATCCATCTGAGCACGGCCATGCATTTTCACAGTCTCGCTATTCGAGCGGCCTTGTAAACAACAAAACAGTTTCCCTATTGTTAGTAGGGGGACAATCCCAGTCTTGTATTGTAAGTTCTTCTTACTAAGAGGACACAGTCTCCCAAGTGTTCCCGTTATGATCCCCAGTTACGGCAGACGTTTGAAAACATCAAAGAGTCTAGTACTCAAACAAGAAAACTTCACAGTACTCATGGTCGGAGGAAATAAGTTCCGATAGTCATAATGAGAAATGTACTTATGAAAAAATTTAAATTTTCTTAAAGTACTCTCATAGGTCTTATCCAGTACAATTCCAAACTGTACCTGTGCAAATGATTTATGACCGTCACGTCCTCGCAGCACAAGAAACGGTGCTGTAAATCATACTACACACTAATCTATGGTGGTCATCAATCGTCCATCTGTTAGATGACCTCGATTAGGGACACTTTTCGATTTAATATTCAATGTTCACTTAACAGGTGTTTCTTTATCCAAGACATGGTCTTGATACCCTGTTTTGAATATTTCCGTAAATCGAATGGACTCATTATTTAATTCTAAACCACAATGAAAATAGTAATGGAGTGAATGATAATTTTGCACAAAAATTAATTACTCCATTGATGAATAGTTTTAATACAGTGTCTTACATTAAATATCCTATTTAATTAAAACACATGTACAGGGAATTTCAAAGCCAGTCTCCAACATGCTTGATTCCCATTGCCTCAATGTGCTTGTTGTGTTTCACTTGAGGCAAAGGTTTAGTCAAAGGATCGGCTACATTATCATCCGTGCCGATCTTACAAATTCTGATTTCACCTTCGGATTTCCATTCCCTTATCATGTGAAATCGCCTTTGCACGTGTTTGACCTTTTGGTGTTCTCTCGGCTCCCTAGCCTTAGCGATAGCTCCATTATTATCACAATAGAGGTCTATCGGCCCCTTGATTGAGGGTACAACACCAAGTTCGCTAATGAACTTGCAAATCCAAACAGCTTCCTTGGCAGCTTCTGAAGCGGCCAAGTACTCGGCTTCAGTTGTAGAGTCTGCAGTGGTGCTATGCTTGGCACTCTTCCAGCTAAACTCTCCTCCATTCAGATAGAATATGTACCCCGACTGTGACTTGAAGTCGTCTCTGTCAGTCTAGAAGCTAGCGTCGGTGTAACCTTCAACAACCAGTTCTTTGTGGCCTCCATACACCAGGAATTTATCTTTGTTCCTTTTCAGGTACTTAAGGATTTTCTTGGCCGCAGTCCAATGCGTCTCTCCTGGGTTCGATTGGTATCGACTCGTTGCACTCAGGGCATACAATACACCTGGCCTTGTACATATCATGGCATACATGATCGATCCAATTAGCGAAGCATATGGGATCTGATTCATTCTTTCTCGCTCAACAGGTGTCTGCGGACACTGTTTTTTGCTGAGAGTTACGCCATGGAACATGGGTAAATGCCCTCTTTTGGCATTTTCCATATTGAATCGAGCTAGTACTTTATTAATGTAAGTACTCTGGCTTAATCCAGTCATCCTCTTAGATCTATCCCTGTAGATCTTGATGCCCAATATGTACTGTGCCTCTCCTAAGTCCTTCATTGAAAAACACTTTCCCAACCAGCCCTTTACGGACTCCAGTAATTTTGTGCTGTTTCCAATGAGCAGTATGTCATCGACATACAGGACTAGGAATGCAATATCACTCCCACTGACCTTCTTGTATACACAAGACTCATCTGGATTCTTGATAAAACCAAACTTGCTAATGGCTTCATCAAATCGCAGATTCCAACTTCTACTGGCTTGCTTTAGTCCATAAATGGACCTCTTCAGCTTGCAAACCTTTCCAGCGTTGCATGGATCGACAAAACCTTCTGGCTGTGTCATATACACAGTTTCTTCAAAAATTCCATTAAGGAAGGCGGTTTTGACATCCATTTTCCATATTTCGTAATCGTAATATGCAGCAATCGCTACGATGATCCGGACGGATTTTAGCATTGCAACTGATGAAAAAGTTTCATCATAGTCAATCCCGTGGACTTGTCTATAACCTTTTGCCACCAGCCTAGATTTGTATATTGATACATTTCCATCCTTGTCTGTCTTCACTTTGAAGATCCATTTGCAACCAATGGGTGTATAACCCTCGGGCAAATTCACCAAGTCCCAGACTTGATTTTCAGACATGGAGTCCATCTCGGATGTCATGGCCTCTTGCCATTTTGCAGAGTCGGGGCTCGCATAGCTTGCTTGTATGTCGTCGGCTCATCACCATCCATGACTAGGATGTCCTGATCATCGGTTAAGATGATACCGAGGAATCTGTCTGGTTGAGATCTTTGTCGTTGCGACCTACGTAGGGTAATCGGTTGAGCATTTACATTGTCTGTTTGATTCTGACCAATCTTCTTAGATGCTTCCAAAGTATCTAGATCGTCAGTTTTGTCAGGTTGACATTGTTGCTCGTCCTCTCGAACTTCGTCGAGTTCGATTATCCTCCCACTTGTCATTTTGGAAAGGTGATCCTTCTCCAAAAAGACACCATCACGAGCAACAAATACTTTGTTCTCGGATTTATTGTAGAAGTAATACCCTTTGGTTTCTTTTGGATATCCCACAAAGAAACACTTATCCGATTTGGGGTGAAGTTTGTCCGAAATTAATCGCTTGACATATGCTTCGCATCCCCAAATCTTGAGAAAAGACAATCTAGGAGGTTTCTTAGTCCATAATTCATATGGAGTCTTTTCAACAGCTTTTGACGGAGCTTTATTCAGTGTTAGTGCTGCTGTTTGTAGAGCATGTCCCAAGAAAGAGATAGGGAGTTCCCTAAGACTCATCATTGATCGAACCATGTCTAACAAGGTCCGATTCCTCCGTTCGGACACTCCGTTCCATTGAGGAGTTCCGGGAGGTGTCAACTCTGAAAGAATGCTATTTTCTTTCAAGTGATCGTCGAATTCATGGCTCAAATATTCGCCACCTCGATCCGATCGAAGTGCTTTAATTTTCTTGCCAAGTTGATTTTCAACTTCTTTCTGAAATTCTTTGAACTTCTTAAAGGATTCAGATTTACTCGACATTAAGTAGACATAGCCATATCTACTATAATCGTCGGTGAAAGTGATGAAATATCGGTAACCTTATCTTGCGGGTGTGCTCATTGGTCCACATACATCCGTGTGTATTAGACCTAATAAGTCACTTGCCCTTTCTCCTAACTTGGAGAATGGCTGGTTTATCATCTTGCCTAATAAGCATCCTTCGCAATTTTCAAACGACTCTAAGTCGAATGAGTCAAGAACACCTTCTTGAAGAAGTTTCTTGATGCGTTTGATGTTAATATGGCCAAGACAACAATGCCAGAAGTAGGTTTGATTCGACTCGATGGTCTTAGCTAGTAGTATCAACTTTTGTCTAATCTTATGTAAAAGCATGCAATTTAATTGAACATAAATTTGTAAGACAAACTTGAAACAACTATTGTCAAAGTCTTACACTTGAAATTCCTAGGTGTCCAACACCGTGGATCATAATATGTTCAAAGCATGATGAAAAACTAGAAATAGTTTAATTAAATGTCATAGACAAAATAGTGCATGCAAGCACGACCAAAAAACCATCTTCGTCGTCTTCTTGTCCATGCACCAACACTTGATAAGCTTCTCACTTGGTTCCTGAAAAGGCAACATTAAGTGAGTCATACTTGGTATCTAATACCTATGATAAGCTTGATCCACAAGTGTTTAAGGAAGATACCTGATGTAGTCGGAGTGATCCCCTTTTCCTTGACGGGCATGCATTCCCTCTTGTAGTGGCCTTGCATGCCACAATAGAAGCATCTCATCTTTGCCTTGACCTTCTTGAACTCCTTCTTCTTAGCTCTCAAAGCCCTTTTGGTCATTCCATAGGCAGTGGCTTGGCTTAGTAGTTGCACCACCTCCTTGAAGGAGTGTGTCTCCTTTCCCGCAGCAATATGCACTCTAAGTGCATCATAGCCCGAGTAGAGTGAAGGAAGCAAGATATGCCCCGCCATCTCATCTTCCAATGGAATTCCGAGAAGCTGCATGTGTTTGAAGAGTCTAGTCATTCCAAGCACATGAGGTCGGAGGGGCATGATTGGTCTCAATTTAGCATTGTAGACCTTGGTCCAAAGCTATCGCCTTTCCTTAGCAAGACATCTCACGTTTGGTGGCTTTATCCTCATGTTTGAAAGTGACCTAGTCAAGTCAAACACGAGTCCATCAAAGTTGCCATTATCACTCTTGGTGACTCTTACATTGACAACGTCCTCAAGTGCTTTGAGGAACATGTCCGGAGGGTAGGAGGAAAGAGTTTCCTTCCAATCTTCCGGGATGGAATTTGTCATGAGTCGGGCCTCCTTCCAATAATAATAATAATAATAATAATAATAATCGGCACAACGTTGTTCGTGATACCCTTGTTGATATTTGTTTCCGCTCTGGGATTTCTGCAAGGAAGGAGGTCAACGTTGGGTTGACTGGAGGGAACGACGGGGCTCTTCGGCCAGCAGATGTGTTGCTTTACTCCTGGGATAGAGGCCTAGATGTATGGGTTGACTTGACGGGGTCTTCTCCATTGACTCAATCTAGGTTGTCTAGCTTCGTTCCTGGTCGTGTTGTATCGGCTGCGGCTCAGCGGAAGCGAGACAAGTATGGGGCGGCTATGGTTTTCTTCCTTTCTCCTTTTCTTCATTGGGGGAATTAGAGAAAGATGTTGTTGCATTGCTGAAGCGGGTTCAGGCGTTCGCTAGGACTCAGGATTTTGGTGCTCGTGCGGCTACTCACTTCTTTAATAGGATTGGGTTCGCTATAGTAAGAGGGGAGGGGGCCCAAATTGTATCTCGGCTCCCCACTAATTTCTTGTAAATTGTTTGACTTTGTAGGTGTTTTTTATTATTATAATAATAATAATAATAATAATAATAATAATAATTACTATAATAATAATAATAATAATAATAACAACAATAATAATAATCACTTGTGGAAATAGAAAAGGAGGCGGTTGCATTCCAAAAGTGGATCCAGAAGTCATGAATACTCACGACATTAGGCACGTGCTGCTGCTCTTATCTTCACTAGGATAGGGTTTGCTATAGCTGGAGGAGTGGGGGCCCAGATTATATTTCGGCTTCCCACTAATTTTTTGTAGATTTTATGACATTGTCTGTTTTTATATATATATATATAACAATAATAATAATAATAATAATAATAATAATAATAATAATAATAATAATAATAATAATAATAACATGAATAGTAGTAGTATTCGAAGTAGTACGTGAAGTAGGAATAAAGTAGTGGTGGGAGTTGTAATAAATGTATAATAGTGTAGTGATAACAAAACATCAACAACAATAGTGATAATAATAGTAACATAAAATTAGCGTAGTAGTAACAACGAATATGTAGTAGTTTGGTAATAATGTAATCAAATTAGTTAAAATAATAATTAGGATATAATTATATTTTACAATAACAAAAGAACAATAGTGTATAGTAGTAGTATCCATTAATTAGTATTAAAATTAGAGGAAATCAAAATCAATAATTAAGGGAGAAATAAGGGTAGGTGGTGTCACCTTTGGTGGTCGGCGGCTGGATGGCGGCAGGTGCTCGGGGTGAAGCTCACTACCACAAAACAAAAGCTAGAAGAAAGTAAGTATGGAGAAGGAAGGAGAAGAGAGCTTGGAGGAAGAAGATGGGGTAACAACAACGGACTCCATCCATGGCTATATATAGCCCCAACTCAGGCACTATTCCAACCACACTCATTAATGTTGCCAACAACATTCGAGAAATTTTGAAATTAAAACAAGTCCAACTTAATTAAATTCAATTAAGGTGCATAAACCAAAATTAATTCAAGAACCATTCTTTTAAAAATTTGGCTCAACTCACTACTAGAAAAAATGAAATAGACACCCCCCCTTTAGAACCGGTTCGTGAAAACCGGTGCCAAAAGAAATGGGCGGGGTTGAAAAATTCAGAGTTGGCACCGGTTCCAACCAAAACTGGTGCCAATCATTTAATTAGCACTGGTTCAAACCGGTGCCAACTTATAAAAAAAAATAAAAAAAATAAGTATGGCATAGAGTTGGCACCGGTTCGCCTTAAACCGGTGCCATTTATGAAAAAAAACCGGGTCTTCTTCGTTTTCATTTCATTTCCCATACTCTTTCTTTCTCTTGCTTTCATTTCCTCGATCTTTCCTCTTCTCATCTCATCTGCCTCTCTCTCTCCTCCATTGAAGCGTACTCGAATTTCTCCATTGAAGGGGCTTCTGAGTTTTCTCCTTTCATTCGATATTTCCTCTTCTCATACTCTTTCTTCTCTCTTTCATTCGATCTCCTTCTCCTTCTCTCTTTATACAATATTGGAGGTTAGGATTTCTGGGTGCGTCTATTTTGAATCAATTCGATGTGCGTGCATCTTCAACAACAACAAATTCGAATCAATTTCGAACCAAAAATCAGAAATTCGAGGTTAGAGTTTCTGGGTTATTTAGCTTTTTGAATAATTTTCGACTTTTATTAATTGCTTATTTTTTTTAAGGTTGGGTTGAATTTCTATGTTTTCTAAATATTTCGACTTTAATTGATTGTTTTATTTTTTGTTGAAGTGATATACCCTATTATCCATGAATCATTAAAGATTGATTCAATGCGCAGACGGTACTTTTCTAAAATTGTAGCTTTAGAAGTGTCATTGAATCTTGTTCATGCATCCACACAACAAGACACAAGTCTGCACTTGCTTGTTTCCGCATCCATGCTCAGTCATGCTTCTATATCAGTATTGAACACACTTGCATGGCACATGCATCTATTTGGACATTGAGCATATTCTCTGATGAGATTTTAGAATCAAGTGGGGATCAGTTATTCTTTGGTGAGCTTTTTTGTGTTTTCCCTATTTATGTACTGTAAAAATTGTCTTTTATTTTGGCACTTGACATGTTAATACAACAGCAACCACCTTTTAGTGTAGATCATGGCATACATAATCGTAGGAAGGTAGAGTCGTAGTGACCTGTGCAACATCACTTGAACTGGTTTTGGCACTACTATTGTTTATGAAACATGCTCTCTGAGTCAGTTTTCATGATATGATTTAGAATTATAGGATATGTGCATTTATGGAATGTGGATGAGGCCGGTTACCTATTGACGCTGTACATTTATGAAAAAAGCATGATGCTTTTAGAGACGTAAATGGTGATGGTTTACTAGAAATAAGAACCTGTTTTCCCCATTATATAAATTGATGTTAAGTTACTTAGGTATGAACAGATGATGAAGTCGAATGTGGAAATGTAATGACGTTTTTTTCTTGGTGTTTGTGTTTAATTTCAAAATAAAGGTTGTTCGATATTAATCCTTTCCATGCGACGTGTTACCATTGAATAAAATGTAGCTGTGCTCCCGTTACATGATACCTTGCTTCTCCTGTTGTTTGTGAATGCTATATTCCTTGCCTTATCCTTGATGGTTTCTCTATGAAACTGCCAATCTTTGTTTGCAATCATGAAACTTGATGTTGTTTGTTTTCAGGATATTAGAAAGGAGCAAAAGAGAGAAGGGAGGTTAAATATAGGGATGGTGTTTTTTGTGTGATCCTCTTGATTGAGTGACCGGAAATTATTGGTGTTGGTGAACTTTAGAAGAGGGATTTGGAAAGGAGAGAAGGGAAAGTGTAAGAGATCTTGTCTGATAGGTTAGGGAAATCTGGGACTTGAATTGTGATGACTGGATTGTATCAAGTTGGAATCATTCGAAATGGAGCTTGTCCTTGTATATTAACCTTTGTGGCTGTGTTTTGTGCACATGCTTGTTTGCTCATGATCATGTGAGTCTTATAATGGAATCCTAGACAAATTTTCATTGCTCGTACCAGCGAAAAAGCAATCTTAACCAACTTTGTCTGCCATTTCCTTTGTACTTTCAGCAAAGTATCTTGTATCTATCTTTGTTTGTTTTGGGTGCTATGATTATTGCTGTCACATTGCCTATCGAGATGCATAGAGTCTTGATGCATAATTGCGTATTGCATTCATAGTATCTTTGTAAATTGTGTTAGCTTATATTTTTAATGCGTTCCAGGCAAAACAGAGGAAAAGACTTTCAATTAGTGAACTATCTGACAGAGCAGCCAAAGTTCTTGGTGATCATCAGACAGAATCTGTCTTTGGTAGTTTTAGAAGACCAGCTTCCAGAAATGAGTTGTAAGTATGTGCCTCCTTTGCTTTGAGTTATGCTGGATTTTTTTTTCTTCATTCGTAATATGACGATTTGCTCTTCCATAGAACTATTGAAATATTTTCTTTAAACGTTTTACCTTCTGCTGAATGTATGCAATGATGTCTTCATTAAATTCTTATCGTCATATTAGTTTCTGCTACTATCTACCTTGTATATTGTGTGCGTGTTTGAGGGTATAGAACTACCAATAATTTTGCAAATATGAATCTTAATTGATTTTCTTACCCCCTTGCGTATGTGGCAGTGCCGTGTAGATACTTATTTGATATTTGTGTTCTTCATAGTTTATACTGCTTATTTAATAGTTTCCTCCAATAAAACCAAGGTTGAAATTTGTGAACAAAGAATAATCGATGTGGATCATGATGAACTGATTATAAAGAAAGATTAAACACTCTTTCTTCTTTGCTGACATCATAGGTTGAAAGCTAATAGGGCTATAAAGCTGCTTAAAAAGAGGGCAATGTCAAAAGAAAAGAAGATATCTGCTGCAATGGCTGCTGGACTTGATTGGGGAAGTGATGATTCAAAAGATGAAGTTCCAGTAATAATTGTTCACCTTAAAACATCAATTTCTCCTGGTGAAAAATTCTGCTTTTTTTGTATTGAATTATTCATTACACTTTTCTTTGGGATGGGTTCAGCAACAACCACTGAAGGAGCCTCCATTGCCCGATCTCTTCAAGGACGAGGAGCATTATAACCTCATTTCAGATGTCAGTCATTATTTCGCGACTATTTTGCTAATGTTGCTTGCTTGAATAATAAAACTACGTTGATTCATTTTATTTTGATACCAGTGCTACTATCCTTCTACTGGCCAAACTTTAATTCTTACGTACTTTCTAGGATGTTGTATGCTTCACTTGAATTTCTCGTTCAACTTCTTTGATTTTACTTATCTCGCAATATCTGATTACACTTATTAGGAAATAGTGAAATTTTTCTAAGTGTATTTATTGAGAGTTAGTGACAGATAGATCATTGACTTTGGTTTTAATTGACACACACCAGCTTGTTTTGTAGGGTAGAATTTATGATGCAGGCTTCTGTCCAAACTCTACTTACTAATTTACTACCTCTATCCCATTTGTATATAAGGAAAACATATTCGTGTTGGATGTTGTTGGATTCATTTCAATGTGTATTTTCAAAATACAAATTTTATAATTCTTAATATTACACAAATAAAGATATTAATGGTCTACAATGTTGCTGTTTTTGCATTCTTTTCTAGTCTGTTTTGTCTATTGTGCGCTGCTGTAAGCTGTGTTCTACTGTGATCCTGAGCTAGTCAGTGTGCTGGGGTTGTTTGACTGTTCCTGTGCCTGCTCAGAGCTTCTGTTTTTTCTGTCCCTGCTGGTTTGCTATGGTCTATCTATCTGTTGGCCTGTTGTGTAGCTGTTCTGCATTCCTGAGCTTGGTTCTGATGTGGTGGCTACAATGCCGGTGTCTTTGCTCTGGTGGAGTTTGTGTTTCTGTGACCCTGGGACTGTTCTGATATGGTTCAGATTGCTATGATGCTGTTTGCGTTTGGTCTGGTCAGTTTTTCAGTTGCGGTTTTGCTGATTTGCTTTGCTCTGATTCTGTGTTGCTGAGTGCTAGGTTTTATGGGCTGATCCTTGAAGCATTCTTCTCAGCAGGTGCTGTTCTTCAGGGACCTACTGGTGCCTGCTCTGCACTGGTTGTGCTGCTGGTTTGGGTGCTGTACAGTAGTGGTGTGGTTTGGTGTTGCTGTTTTGGTGGGCTGCGAGGTTGTAATATTGTTTAATTTTTTTTGGACAAAAATTGTAATATTACAGCCTTTTTTAATGAAAATATGTAACTTTATATATATGTTAATGTTTCTATATTAATTTAAGTGAAAAAATGCAAAAAAATTTATTTTTTATTTTTTTGGGGTATTTCTGGCACCGGTTTGGACCAGAACCGGTGCCTAAAGTGGGGTTTTTTACACCGGTTCTTGCTTAAAACCGGTGCCAATAGTGTTGATAATAAAAAAAAAAGATTTCGCGCCTTTGAAGTTGGCAAATTACCTTTTTCGTCTAGTGACTTGATGTAATAATATGAAGGGCTAGTTTCATAATTAATTTAACCAACATAAATTAATAATGAGATTTTGACAAATATTAGTTGAATAAATAACCAATCATCCAATGAAATAATTTATCCAACACTTACTTATGCACATTTGAATATTATAACCTTCCAATATGAAGAATAATATTTGAAGCACAAGTATGAACATTTAAGATTTTAATTAACTTCCAAAATGATTAAAACTCAAAATTTTTTCATATGGATTTTAGCAAGTTAAGATTTAATCATTTAAACCAGTAAAGATTGAATCTTTAACTCTTTTAAGGGCTTCAAAAATCATATTCAACATAAACTTTCACACTACAAGCAATTTATTTGAAAGAATGAGAAATTCCAAGTTTATGTGAAATTAAGAGCTATCCAACTAAGCAACCAATTTACATCATAAACATGCTTAATATGGAATGAAATTGCTAAAGATTAATGGTATAATCAAACACATAATCCAACAATTCCATGCCATAATTAACCAAGGTTTAAAGATTTAAAAATTTTCGTTTGAAAAGAAAAATTCTTCGACAAACCACTTTCTAGGTGGATTTTGATTTCTAGAAGGCCATTTTTAATTACGTTGTGGGTACAGTATGATTTACAATATTGATTCCACCCAAAAAACACTATTCTTTGGTCAAAATCTGGGTTCGTAGTCAAAAATTCGCAATAATACGATTTTAATCAAATGAAAACGAGGTCCTAATCTAATTAGGTTGCTAATCCAAAAACTTAAATCCATTTTTAATCACCTTAATTAATTTTTAGTTGTAAAAATTAAATGCAAGAGGCTTTTATACCCCTGTTGGGTTTTGCGGTGTTCGACACCGCGCAGAAACAAAACCCGCAAAAAGGATCGCATGCATAATAATTACAACTAAACAACATAACATGAAATTAATGAAAACATAAACACATAAAGGGAAGAGAGAGAAAGTAAGGATAAGACTAGCACACCCTTGACGCAAGTGCAAGCCCTCCTTTGTCTTCCACCCTCGCACCTAAACTGGCCCCTACCTCGTAGCTTACACGAGACTAGACCAAATAAATCTAGAGTATTACGAACTTAAGGTTTTCTCACTCTTTTGGGAGATACCGTTTGAGTTTAACTTAATTGAGAAATCTCATTACCCATGGTGAGTATTTATAGGGAAATGCTCCCAAAAGATTTCATCAACTTTTCATGCGGGCGAGTTGTTGAAATGTTAAACTGAATGATTAATTTAATTCTAAATTAAATTAGTAATTACAAATCAATTAGAAATTAACAAGTGGCAAGAGGAGAAGGGGAGGGTAGGTGAGGACCACAAGGGAGGACCTCATCTCCCTTGCTCCCCAAGCCAAACTCCCTCCACTAATCGCCTCCACTCATAAGCGGCAAGTTGGCAGCCTGCCTTGGGCACCAAGGCAACCACACTGGCACTCGGTCCCTCGGCTGGGCCTGCCTAGATGGGCGCTGCCGCACTAGCCCGCAAAAGCAAGCCGCACGCATATGCGGGATGCTTGTTGCTGGGCGCTGCTAGATACGCACCATTGCTTGGTGCTATCAACAGCTTGCGGATGCTAGGCGTGCGAGCGGCTGGGCGCACCAGCCCGCAAGCATGCTAGGCCAGCAAGCCTAGCACACACTTGCATGCTGGGCTTGCGGCACAGCCATGACTTGCGGCTAGTGGCCATGGCTAACATAACACTCTCATGATCCGGCTAATGCGAGGCTACATCTTAGCGTTGACTTGTTGTTTGACTAATTTCTTTTCTCGTCGATTCCTAAAAATGAACTAGACGCTGGACGCTCGGCTTCGATGCTCTAAGCTCGGAATCCGACGTCTTAGTTTGTAAAATCTTTATCGACGTATTTAATCCTACGGATTTATTCGTCGCCTTTGTTCAGTTACACGATTGGTTGTGACTCGATGGGGACAGTTAAGAGCAAGCTATAATATTATTTTTTCATTAATATTACTAATCAGAAGTGGCCTCCAGCAAGGCATTCCGATCACTTGACCTCACTGAATATTTAGTTTTCCTAATTAATTTCGGACCTTCTATCGGAATAATACACTTCTTCGATTGACACTATTCCTTTCATGGGTGACATCTTGTCGAATCAAATTTGTTTTTTTTGACAACCTCCACATTCTCAGGGAGCCCCGTCGAAGACCGTTACGTCTTGAACCCTCATATCAAATCAATGGACAACCTCTGCATTCTTAGAGAGCGCTATTGAAGACTACTTCGCTTCGAGCCGTCTTCAAAATCTTATCGTCTATGAAAGGAATGGTGTCCTTTAAACAACTGTATTACTTCGGTAGAGGATTCGGAATTAATTACAAAACTAATTATTCAGTGAAGTCAAGTGATCGGAATGCCTAGCTGGAGGCCACTTTCGATTAGTAATATTAATGAATAATTAATATTACAACTTATTCTTAACTGAACCCTTCGGGTCACACCCAATTGTGTAACCGAACCGAAGCGACGAATTAATCCGAAATATAAAATATGTTGATAGAGGTTTTACGAACAAAGACGTCGGATTCCGAGCTAATAGTGTCGAAGCCGAGCGTCGAAAGTCGAGTCGAATTTATGAGTCGACGAGAAGGAAAAATCAGCAAAACAACTAGCCAACGCGCGTGAAAATCCTAGCCTCGATATGGCCTAACTAATCGAGGGCTAGGTATGCTAGCATGGCTAGCAGGGCTCCTTGCCGCAAGCCCAGCATGCATCGCAAGCACTGGCTAGGCGAGCTGGCCGAGCAGCCATGAAGGCAAGGCTCACCAGCATGGCTAGCATGCATGCGGGGAGGTGCACCAGCAAGGTCAGCAACAGCAATAGCAGCACATGGTGAAGGATAATTAGGTCGTTGGACTAACTACCCTCAACCAAACAATATTTATAAACCTACACCTACACTAAACAAGTTTAGTGGTAAGTAGAGGGTCGAACCACGGAGACGACATAAACACTATCAACACCACCACCAATTAAGCTAGGTCAAAAAGATAGGATGGATAGAACAATAAACAAAAATGAGATTTATATTAAGTTAAACTAACACCAAGGGAGAGGGTCAAACATGACAATGATCTTCAATAAAGTTAGGCAATGGAAATGAGTTTACATGCAAACCAAATATCTCATATAAGGCAATACCAACAATACCATCTAACCACCTATCGGGGTCAAAGGCTTTCCCAACTTAACACATGCTCATACTATCGTCATAAGCTGTGAAAGTTAAGGTTTTTGCATAGAATCGATCACCTAATGGATATCCCTAAGTTACACTATCGTCATAACTTAGTTCAATCCACCCAATTACAACACATGATTGGCCATTCACATGGAGTAATTAGTAAAACATGGTTACAAGGTATATTTAATCACATATAACCAACATTTGTCTAGCCTAATACATTCAAGATTCACCACATGCTATCACCAATCCCTTAGTAAAGGGAATTACTCACTAATCATGAACAACTAACACAAAACCCAACAAGAAGAACAAAGAGAAGCAATTAAACTAAACAACTACTCTAATCAAGCAAGAAATTAAGAAAGAACAATAAATGAGATAGAGTTTAGAATGCTCATTGAAGTATTGAAAAGGAATCCAAAACAATGTCACTTTGCATCTTCATCTTCTTCAATCCACCATTGAAGCTCTTCACTTTCTCTCTCTAAAATACCCTAAATTACTCTTAATCTACATTGCAAAGTATAAAAACAAAGATTAAAACTAAATCTAAGCCTAATTTATGTGAAGATTGATGGAGAGATGTTAGGGTTTAACCCCTCAAAGAGGAGAGAGAAAACCCCAAAGAAACCCACCATCCAAACTTATAAAAAGAGGAGAGGAAGAAGCGTTTAAAAGACCCGTAGCTGCTCGTGCGCGCCCGCGATATTTGCCTGCGCGCCCGCG
The DNA here is from genome assembly GCF_001683475.1 of Chenopodium quinoa. Taxonomy (NCBI): domain Eukaryota; kingdom Viridiplantae; phylum Streptophyta; class Magnoliopsida; order Caryophyllales; family Amaranthaceae; genus Chenopodium; species Chenopodium quinoa. The sequence continues at coordinate 892,836 of NW_018744469.1, forward strand.
CACTGGGATTGGCCTGACAGCGACATTCATTTTCAAACGGCCATAACTTCTGTTCTAGGAGTCTTCTATGGGCGTGAAACCTACCGTTGGAAAGCTCTTTAAGTCTAGTTTCCAATGCAACTTGAATCACCTCAATCCAATTTGTAGATCAAAAGTTATGGCTAAAAGAGTGAACAAAGGTTAGTTTCGGAGTTCAGGCCCTTGAGCGCCCGCGCCTATCTTAGGAGCGCCCGCGCCTATCTTAGGCGCGCCCGCGCCTAAGCCGCGCCCAAATCGCGCCTACATTCTGCCTCCTTCAATATTTTCAACCCCAATGTTAGGCACGCCCGCGCTTGGCTTGGCGCGCCCGCGCCATTCTGAAAGCGCGACCTGCGTTGTCCGCATGGCCTTGCTTGCTTGCTCCTTAACTTCCTTTGTAGCTCTTCAAATGAACTCCAATTCTCCAAGCTCTTCATTCTCTCAAAATCAACTCCAAAATCCTACAAAACACGAGGAAAAGCACAAAAACATAATAAAGAGAGAAACATAGCAAAAGGGGTACAAACAAGGGACAAACGTAGAAAAATACGGCGATTAGAGGATCTAAATAGTGGCATAAATGCCACTTATCAGCACACAGCACAGCAGCCCGCATTGCATGCGAGGCTTGCTGGCTGGGCTGTGCATGTGTGTGGGCTAGTTGGCAGGCCCAGCTGAGCACCGGCTGTCAGTAAGGCGTGCCTTGGTGCTCAAGGCTAGGCGCCAGCTGGCGCCACATGGTTGTTGCCGGATATTTCCTTGCGGAGCAAGGGAAGGTGGTCCATCCCTTTATGGTCTTCACCTATTCCCTTGCTCTCCTTGCGCCACTTGTCGTTTTATGATTGTTTTGGCTAATTAATTTAATTTGGAATTAAATTAAATCTTATTTTACGTTTTTACCAACTATCCGACATTGAAAGATGATGGAAATAATTGGGGACATTTCCCTATAGATACCCATCATTGGGTATTGGGAATGTCACTTGAGTTGGTGAACTTTAAGGGATCTCAAAAAGCGAGAAAGTCTTTGTTTGTAAACTCTAAGTTATTTTTGGTCTAGCCCTGACTAAGCTTCGGGGTAGGGATCGGTTACGGTTCGGTAGCGAGGAAGTGAGCCGTCGGAGGTACTCGTACTTGCGGAACTTGAAGCTTTCAAGTCCGAGCTCATCAGTTGAGCGAAGCACGCTTCTAGGGTGAGTATTCTTTCCCTCTCTTCTCTCTCTTCTCTTATGTTTGTGTTTATTTGCATGCTTTTATTTCTGTTGTAATTATTATGTATGTGATCTGGTTATCGGATTTTGTTTCCGCATAATGTCGGACATTGCAAAACCTAACAACGGTATAAGAGCCTCTTGCATTTAATTTTTACAACTAAAAATTAATTTGGATGATTTAAAATGGATTTAAATTTCTTGTTTTGCATCCTAATTAGATTAGGAGCTCGTTTTTTATTGGATTAAAATCAATTTTATGCTAATTTTGGATTACGAACTCCGATTTAGACTAAAAAAAATAGTGAATTTAGGAAGGAATCAACATTGTAAATCAGACTTTACCCACTTTGTACCTAAAAATGGCCTTCCAAAGCCAAAATCCACTTAGAAAGTCGTTTTTCGAGGGTTTTTCGTTTTTGACATAAATTTTTAAATCTTTAAACCTTGATTAATTATGGCATGCAATTGTTGGATTATGTGATTAATTATATCATTAATCTTCTGCAATGTTAACCCTCATTAAGCATGTTTATGAAGTCATAATTAGTGTTTAATTTGGTTAGCTCTTATTTTCACATAAACTTGCAATTTCACATTTTTTGCAAATTAATTGCTTGGAGTGTGAATGTTTACGGTGAAAATGTATTTTGAAGCCCTTAAAATGTTAAAGATTCAATCTTTAATTGTTTTTTTTGGTTGGATCTTAACTTTTTAAAATCGATAATGAACAAATTTTTAGTTTTAATCATTTTTGTGTTGATTAAATTCTTAAAATGTTCATACTTATGCTTTAAAAATTATTGTTCTTCATATTGGAAGATTACAATATTCAAATGTGCTTAAGTTAGTGTTGGATAAATTTTTTTCATTAGATGAATAATTATTTATTCAACTACTTTGTCAAATATCAATATTAATTTATGTTGGTTAAATTAATTGTGAGAATAACCCTCAATTTTGTAGCATCAAGTTCAGTGAAAAATAATTTGAAGAATGGTTCTTGAATTAATTTTGGTTTGTGCACTAACATTGAATTTAATTAAGTTAGACTTGTTTTAATTTCAATATTGCTCAAACATTAGTTCTAAAATAAATTTAGAATTAATTTAAAGACACACACAAAATTGGAATTTAATTTCGAATCATGAGCATAAAAATCAAAGCGTCGAGCTTTGAAGAACCAACTCGGCTAGCTGGGCTGCTTGCACAACCCACATGTGGCTGCCGAGGTAATGCGTGTGAGTGTGTGCGATTGTAGGTGTGTGAGGACTGCCATGTGCATGCCGTAAGGGCACGAGCTGCTAGGCAGCATTCAGCCCGCAAGGCAAGGCTACCCAGTAGCACTTGCCAGCCAGCTAGCGCGCAAGCACCAGCCAACCAGTAGCACACAAGCATGCTAAGCATGCTGTGCAGCTGCTAAGGCCAGCTAGTGTTGTGCTGCCGTGCTATGTACGGCTAGAACATGCTAGTAGTGCGCTAGGGCTACTAGGTAGCACCCAGCCCTCGGCTTGGGAGGCTAGGCTTAGGTCTAGGCTTGCAGTTTTGTGATGTTAGTAAAATGAGGCTAAGCCTCAATTTTTCATGTACTTGAAATTATTTTTACAAAACTTTGGTTAATTAGCTTAATTAATTTTAATTGGATTAATTTTAATTAAGTTGGATGTGGAATTTAGTGAGAGCTGCATAAATCGTTGGAGCTGTTATTATTGCGTTATTTCACATAATCGGATAACAACTTTGACTAGTTTTAATTAGGCGAGTTAATTGGATTAACCACCTAAGTTAGTTACTAGTTTGCGTGTGTTTTGCATTGTTGCTTGATTTATTTGTAATGCATGGGCCATTCACTTTAGAAGTGAATGGATGAATGGAATAGATATTCTAATGCAGGTTTTACAAAATGGCAACTAGTGGAGCCCGACTAAGATAGTAAATACGGACTACGTTCCGTTTTGTAATTTTGTAAATCTAAATACGGACTGCGTGCTGTTGAGTATTTTTGTATCTTAATATTTAGATTAGTCCTAGTATTATTAGTGTCCCAGGTTTTGACTGGGGCAGGCTTGGTCCAGCTGGTAACCTACGCAAGGAAACACACGTGATTGCCCTTAGGGGTGGCTTGAGGAACCCCCTTCCGATGCTTAACTTAGAATGTGTTTAGAGAGAGAAAGTGTACTTAGAGAGATAGAGAGAGTGTAATAACTTGTGTATCTAACCTATTTTCCGTTGTACTTGGTTACTTATTTATTAATTTATGATCTGAAAGGAATGGTGTCCTTCCAACTAGTGTATTATTCTAATAAAGGGTTCAAAATTATCAGGAAGCTAATTCTTCAGTGAGATCAAGTGATCGGAATGCCTGGGTGGAAGCCGCTTTTGATCTGTAATATTAGTGAATAATTAATATAATAACTTTGTATTGACTAAACCCTTCGGGTAAAACCAAAACCAACTGCCGATCCGAACCGACGAATCAATCCGAAGGATTTGATGAGTCACTAGAGTATTACGAACACAGACGTCGAATATCGAGCCTAGGGCGTCGAGACCGTGCATCGCAAAATCAGCAAGCAACAAGTTCGAGCAAAGCCGTAGCATCACAATGGCCTAGCCATGTGGACGCTAGGCTAGCTCGAGCTAGCATAAGCCTAGATGCACCATGTGTGCTAGGCGCACCGTGCATGCAAGGCGCACCTTGCGTGCTAGGCGCACAACACACCATCGCAAAGCTAGGAGCTTGCGTGTGTGTGTGCATCGCTAGCTCCAGGCGCATGGCAGCACCATCGCAGCACCATGCGTGCTTGCGTGCGTACCTATGCATAGCACAACACCATCGCATTGCTAGGCATGTGCGTGTGTGCGTGTGCGTGCATGCCATCATAGCAAGCAGCAAGCTAGGACCTTGGCACTGCAGCAGCAAGCAGCGAGGCCTCGCCCAGCGCCCTGCAGCACGCATGCATGTGCTAGGCGTGCTGGCTGGTGCATGCTGGTTGTGCTAGCTGTGCTGGGCTGGCAGTGCATGCTGGCCTGCAAGGCTGGCAGCCAGCTCACCCCTATGCTTGATGCTGGTTTGTGAGAGGTGGGGTCCAATGCTTAGAGCCATGCCTTGGGGAGCAAGGCAATGGTCCCCCCATGGTCATGGTCCTCACCTAACCTCTCCTCTCCTCATGCCACTTGTTGATTTGTGATTGCATTGTTTTATAATTTATTTTGGAATTAAATAAATTAGTGAAAAATGCAACTATCCTACATTGATCATGAATGGGAAGAGCAAGTTGCATTTCCCTATAAATACCCATGATTGGGCATTTGGGAAACAACTTGAGTGGAACTCAAAAAGGCATCTCTTATTATTGAGAAAACCTTTGTGTTCGTAAAATTCTGGTTTTCTACTTGGTCAAATCTCGACTAACCCTCAAGGCGAAGATCGTTCGGGTCGGGTTGTGGGTACGAGCCGTTGGAGGCCGTCACGCTTGTGAGGCTTCAAGCTTCGAAGTAAGAGATCGATTTACGAGCGAAGCACGCTTCAAGGGTATTAGTTCTTTGTCCTTTTTCTTAATTATTGTTTAATTATGTTTATGCATGCTTTATTGCTTTAATTATTGGGGCGGGTCTTGGGCGGGTTTCACTTCCGCGTAGCGTTGGACGTTACGAAACCCAACAGTGGTATCGGAGTCGTGCACTTTTTAATTATTACAATTTATGAAGTTGATTTAAAATGGATTTAAATTTCTGGTTGTGCTTTCTAGTTGGATTAGAAGCTTGTTTTAATTAATTTTAAAACTCGAATTTTTCTTATTTTAGCTGTCAAACCCAGATTTCGACTCAAAAATAGTGATTTTTGGGTGGAATCGATGTTCTTAATCGTTTCTGATCCTTTTAGGGTTGTCCAGAAGCCAAAATGTACCCTGAAATTAGTTTATCGAGGGGTTTTTCGTTTTTGACAAAAATTTTTAAATTTTTATGCCTTGATTAATTTATGCATGTTAAGGGTAGATTAAATGTATGGTTGCATCCCTAATCTACTGCAATTATAAACCCTTTTAAGCATGGTTATGAAGTCATAATGTGTGCTTAAGTTGGTATGTTCAATTTCTCACATAAAATTGTTATTTTACAATCATGCAAATAAATTGCATTAAAGTGTGAATGTGAAATTTCAAAGTTCCTTGTATATTAAAGATCCAATCTTTAAGTGTTTAAATGGTTGGAACTTTGATTTTAAATTCCATGGTTGAACTAATTTTAGATTTAATCATTATTATGTGGATTAAAGTCCTTAAAGTTCAAGTGCTTGTGATTAAATCTTGATTAATCTTCATATTGGAAAATGTAATTTTGTTATTTTACACAAGTTAAAAGTTGGAAAAATTTTCATTGGATGATTGGTTTTCTTTTCCAACTCCCTATTTTGTCAAAACTCATCATTAATTTACATTTGGGTTAAATTAATTATGGGTGTAGCCCTTCAATTTTAAAGAATCAAGAAAGACCTAAATTATTTCAAAGGTAATTTTGGATGATTTAGGCTTGTGCACCATTAAAATTGAATTTAATTAAGTTTGACTTATTTTATTTTCATTTTTCCCTAAATTGATTCTAAAATAAATTTAGGATTAATTTTATGTCACACGTAAATAGGGAACAAAATCCCGAGAAACGGCACGCAAATCGAGACAAAAATACCCAAGCATCACCAAGGCTAGCCGAGCTGCCTAGCAGCCCACATGTGGCTGCCTTAGGTGTGCACAAGGGTGCTTAAGCCTCAAGGTTCTACTGTGCAGTGTGGCGAGGGATGGTGTTGCGTGCTGCCGTAGTGTTAGATGCGTGGCTGGGCTGCTGGAGTTGCTTGTGCGTGTTGCTAGGCAGCGAGGCAGCAAGGCCCAGCCAGCTTGTCATACGCTGCCACGCACCAGCTAGCAAGCTAGCATACGCAGCATGCATAGCGAGCTGCTAGTGCTGGCTAGCGTAGCACGCTACGCTGGGCGTGGATGCTGGCACCCAGTACAGCAGACGCAACACATAGGCTTCCTAGCAGCCATGGTGCGCAGCCCTTGTATTTTGAGGGTGGGCTGATTTGCTTATGTCTTGGGCTATCGTCTTTTTGCGAAATTTGGCCGTTTTAAGTTTAATTAATTATTTTAACGAGGTTAGACCTCGATTTTTCAGGCTCTTGCAAAATTTGGGTTTTCCGGCTTAATTAATTAGATTAATTAAGTTGGATGCGGAATTTAGTGGGAGGTTATGAATTTTTCGTGAACAAATTGCGCCTTAATAAACATAAAATGTTAAACAACTTTGACTAGTTTTAATTAGGCGTGTTAATTGGATTAACAACCTAAGTTAGTTACTAGTTTTCGCGTATTATGCATTATTACTTGTTTTTCATCGTAAAATGCATGGGCCATTCACATATAGTGAATGGATGAATGGAATTATATTGTTTCACAGGGTTTCGTGATAATGGCAACTAGTGGGCCCGACTAGGATATAAAATATGGACTGCATTCTGTTACGTATTTTTTGTAAATCTAAATACGGGCCTGCGTACCGTTGAGTATTTTTGTACCTTAATATTTAGATTAATCCTAGTCGTAGTAGCTAGTAATTTTATTTTGGCAAAGATGTCTCAAGACGGCGTTTCGATGAATAAGAGCCAAAAGATGAAGACCCTTGAAGATTTCATGGGGTCATGCTAGTAGCCAAATGCATCTATTTTTATGCTTCATATATATATATATATATATATATATATATATATATATATATATTATTTTGCTTATATATATTTGAATGTTAGATGCATGTCTAGGATTTCAAATGTTGCGATGATTAGTTAAGTTCACTTAAATCAACCAACATAGAAACCCTAGGTCCCTTAAAATATTGATCTAAAATTTGTCGTTCCAAGAACAACACTTATCAAATTAATGCGCGTACGTGATGGGCTACGCCAAAGCGAGGCATCACTACCTCCCTAGGAACGTAAGGTATACTAGGTATACGAGTTGATCTTGGTTAAGCACAACGATATCAGTAAGGAGTCCTTAGATGTCGTGGCAAAAGAGATAAAATGTCAATAATGCATTCGATGCGACGTTTTATCAAACCGAGAGTAGCTTAGAGCTATTAGAAATTGGAATGTTTACCCTAAAATATTAAGTGTTAAGACAAGCCAAAGCATGCTTAATCACTTTTTAATTTTTGGGATCTCGGAATCATTTTATTCTCACCTAAAAGGGACAAATTATTAATACGTGGATAAAATGCTCAATAAGATTGAAAATTTGCATGAACGCTTTTAAATTTCAAACTTATTGGTTTATAAATGGTTTTTCAGTTCAAATTCTTTCAATTGTAGAACCATGTCTGCAAGTAACTCAAACAACAATTCTATGTGCCCGGAACTCCCCGACAAGTTAGCCTTTTTCCTTAACTTGGTCAACTTCAAGGAGTGGGAGGAGGAACTCAGGAAAACTCTTCGGAGTTGTTCCTTGGAGAACACTCTTGACACTCCCATTCCAAGCTTCTTCTCTAAGGGGATCATGACCGATGTGGCTCATGAAAAATGGTCCTCTGATTGCAACAAAGTCTCACGACATATGGCTAATTCCATCCCGGAAGAATGGAAGGAAAAGCTCTCCTTCTATCTACCGGATATTTTCCTAAAATCATTGGAGGATGTTGTCAATGTAAGAGTCACCAAGAGTGACAATGACAACTATGATGGACTCATGTTTGATTTGACTAGACCACTCTTAAACATAAAGATAAAGCCACTGAATGTGGGTTGTCTTGCTAAGGAAAGGCGTTGGCTTTGGACAAAGGTCTACAATACCAAATGGAGACCCAACATGCCCCTCCGACCTCATGTGCTTGGAATGACTAGGCTTTTCAAACACATACAGCTTCTCAGAATCTCATTGGATGATGAGATGGCGGGGCATATCTTTCTTGCTTCGCTCCACTCGGGCTATGATGCACTTAGAGTGCATATAGCTGCGGGAAAGGAGACACGCTCTTTAATGGAGGTGGTGCAACTACTTAGCCGAGCCACCGCCTATGGAGTGACCGAGAGGCCCTTGAGAGTAAGGAGAAGGGAGTTAAAGAACAAAGCAAAGATGCGGTGCTTCTATTGTGGTGGGCAAGGCCACTACAAGAGAGAATGCAAGCTCTTCCGAAAAGAGGAGGAGGAGAGAAATGTGGCATCTGCCTCAGGTATCTTCCTTAACACTTGTATAAAATCTATTCATAGGTATTGGATACCAAATATGACTCACTTTACGTTGCCTTATTCAGGAACCAAATGAGAAGGCTTCACAAGTGGATGTGCAACTACGAGCGGATGACGAAGATGGTCTTTTGGTCGTGCTTGTAGGCACATTTATTTTGTCTATGATTTGTAATTAAACTAATCTTAGTTTCATCATGCTTTTGAACATACTATGATCTATGGTGTTGGACACCAAGTTGTTTTAATCGTAAGACTTTGAGAATAATTGTTTCAAATGTCTTGTTAATATATGTTCAATGGAAATTGCATGTTTTTACATATGATTAGACATATGTTAATACTGCTGACAAAACTAAGACAATTCATAGTAGACATGGTTATGTCTACCTTATGTCAAATAAATCTGAATCCTTTAAGAAATTCAAAGAATTTCAGAGTGAAGTTGAGAATCAACTTGGCAAGAAGATAAAAACGCTGCGATCGGATCGAGGTGGCAAATATTTGAGCCATGAATTCGACGATCACTTGAAAGAAAATGGTATTCTTTCAGAGCTGACACCTCTTGGAACTCCTCAATGGAACGGAGTATCCGAAAGGAGGAATCGAACCTTGTTAGACATGGTTCGATCAATGATGGGTATTAGTGAACTTCCTATCTCTTTCTGGGGACATGCGCTACTAACTGTGGCACTAACACTGAACTGTGCTCCGTCAAAAGCTGTCGAAAAGACTTCATATGAATTATGGACTAAGAAACCTCCAGGGTTGTCTTTTCTTAAGATTTGGGGTTGCGAAGCATATGTCAAGCGATTAATTTCTAACAAGCTTCACCCGAAATCAGACAAGTGTTTCTTTGTGGGCTACCCAAAAGAAGCCAAGGGGTATTACTTCTACAATAAATCCGAGAACAAAGTGTTTGTTGCTCGTGATGGTGTCCTTTTGGAGAAGGAACACCTTTCCAAAATGACAAGTGGGAGGAAAATCGAACTAGACGAAGTTCGAGAGGACGAGCAACAATGTCAACCTGATAAAACAGACAATCAAAATTCTTTAGAAGCAGTTGATAAGATTGGTTAGAATCAAACAAACAATGTAAATGCTTGGCCTATTACCCTTCGTAGGACGCAACGGCCAAGATCTCAACCAGACAGATACCTTGGTATTGTCTTAATCGAAGATCAGGACATCCTAGTCATGGATGGAGATGAGCCAGCGACGTACAAACCAGCTATGACGAGCCCCGACTCTGCTAAATGGCAAGAAGCCATGAAATCTGAGATAGACTTCATGTCTGAAAATCAAGTCTGGGACTTGGTAAATTTGCCCGAAGGATATACACCTATCGGTTGCAAATGGATTTTCAAATTGAAAACAGACAAAGATGGAAATGTATCAGTATACAAAGCTAGACTAGTGGAAAAAGGTTACAGGCAAATCCACGGGATTGATTATGATGAAACCTTTTTGCCACTTGTAATGCTTAAGTCCGTCCGGATCATCCTAGCGATTGCTGCATATTACGATTACGAAATATGGCAAATGGACGTCAAAACCGCCTCCCTTAATGGAATTTTGGAAGAAACTGTGTATATGACACAGCCGGAAGGTTTTGTTGACCCGAACAACGCTGTAAAGGTATGGAAGCTTAAGAAGTCCATTCATGGACTAAAGCTGGCAAGCAGAAGTTAGATTCTGCGATTTAATGAAGCCATCAGTAAGTTGTGTTTTATCAAGAATCCAGATGAGTCTTGTGTCTAAAAGAAGGTCAGTGGGAGTGACATCGCATTCCTAGTCCTATATGTCGATGACTTATTGCTCATTGGAAACATCACAAAATTATTAGAGTCCGTAAAGGGCTGGTTGGGAAAGTGCATTTCAATGAAGGACTTAGGAGAGGCACAATACATATTGGGCATCAAGATCTATCGGGATAGATCTAAGAGGATGATTGGATTGGGCCAAAGTACTTACATTGATAAAGTACTGGCATGATTCAGCATGAAGAGTACCAAGAGAGAGCACCTACCCATGTCCCATGGCGTAACTCTCAACAAGAAACAAAAAAGTGTCCACAGACACTTGTTGAGCGGGAGAGAATGGATCGATCATGTATGCCATGATATATACTAGGCCCGATGTATCGTACGCCTTAAGTGCTACAAGCCGATACCAATCAGACCAAGGAGAGGCGTATTAGACTACGACCAAGAATATCCTAAAGTGCCTGAAAAGGAACAAGTATAAATTCTTGGTATATGGTGGCCACAAAGATTTGGTTGTTGAAGGTTACACCGATGATAGCATCCAAACTGACAAAGATAACTTCAAGTCACAGTCAGGGTATATATTTTGCCTAAATGGAGGAGCGTTTAGTTGGAAGAGTGCCAAGCAAAGCACAACTGCAGATTCTACAACTGAAGCCGAATACTTGGCAGCTTCGGAAGAAGCTAAGGAGGCAGTTTGGATTCGTAAGTTCGTTAGTGAATTTGGTGTTGTACCCTTCATCAAGGGTCTGATGGATTTCTATTGTGACAACAATGGAGCTATTGCTCAAGCCAAAGAGCCAAGAGAGCACTAAAAGGTCAAACATGTCCAAAGGCGATTTCACATGATAAGGGAATGGAAATCCGAAGGTGAAATCAGAATTTGTAAGACCAGAACGGAGGACAATGTGGTCGATCCTTTGACTAAACCTCTGCGTCAAGAGAAGCACAACAAGCACGTCGAGGCAATGGGAATCAAGCACGTTGGAGATTGGTTTTGAATTCCCTGTACATGTGTTTTAATTAAACTAGATATCTTAATGTAAAACACTATGTAGAAACCATTCATTTATGCAGTAATTAATTTTTCATTCACTCCATTGCTATTTAATTGTGGTTTAGAATTAAATAATGAGTCTATTCGATTTATGAGAATATTCAAAACAGGGTATCAAGACCATGTCTTGGATAAAGAAACACATGTTAAGTGAACATTGAATATTTAAATAAAAAATTATCCCTAATGGAGGTCATTTAACTGATGGACGATTAATGACCACTGGAGATTAGTGTGTATTATGATTTAAAGCACCATTTCTTGTGCTGCAAGGACATAGGAGTCATAAATCATTTGCACAGGTGCTGGTTTGGAACTACACCGAATCGACATATGAGAGTACTTTAATAGATTTAAAAACGTCATAAGTACACTTCTCATTATAGCTATCAGAAACTGTTTCCACAACCATGATTATTGTGAAGTTCTCTTGTTTGAGTACTAGTCTCTTTGATGTTGTCAAACGTTCGCCGTAACTGGGGACTATAGCGGGAACACTCGGGAGCTTAGGTCCTCTTAGTAAGAGAGGCTTACAGTACAAGACTGGGAATGTCCCCTATTAACAATAGGGAATATGCCTTTGTTGTTTACAAGGCCGCTCGAGGAGTGAGACTATGAAAATGCATGGCCGTGCTCAGATGGATTTTAGAAAACATCTGCTTATTGACAGTCGAACTTAGAGATTGAGAAACACTTCTGGACGTAATGAGGATGACGAAGATTCTTACCTTATAGCTCATGAAGAGACATTAAGCGACATAGGAAATGGGCTATACACTATATGCACACTTGTCCGGAAGGACAAGTGGGAGATTGAAAGGAACGGTGACCTTCCAACAAGTGTATTATTCTGATAGATGGTTCATAATTATCAAGAAGCTAATTCTTCAGTGAGATCAAGTGATCAGAATGCCTGGTTGGAGGCCGCTTCTGATATGTAATATTAGTGAATAATTAATATTAAAGCTTTGTCTTAACTAAACCCTTTGGGTTAAACCCAAAAGAACTGTTAATCCGAACTGACAAATCAATCCAAAGGATTTGATAAGTTACTAGAGTATTACGAACACATACGTCGGATATCGAGCCTAGGGCGTCGAGACCGAGCGTCGCAAAATCAACAAGCAACAAGTTCGAGCGTAGCCGTAACATCACAATGGCCTAGCCATGTGGACGCTAGGCTAGCTCGAGCTAGCATGCACTTTGCATGGCTAAGCGCAAGCCTAGACGCACCATGTGTGCTAGGCGCACCGTGCATGCAAGGCGCACCTTGTGTGCTAGGCGCGCAACACACCATCGCAAAGCTAAGAGCTTGCGTGTGTGTGTGCATCGCTAGTTCTAGGCGCATGGCAGCACCATCGCAGCACCATGCGTGCATGCGTGCGTGCCTACGCATAGAATAGCACCATCGCATTGCTAGGCATGTGCGTGAACGTGCATGCCATCGCAGCAGCAGCACGCTGTGCTTGCTTGCTTATGTGCGTGCCTTCGCATGGCACCACCAAGCAGCAAGCAGCGAGCAGCATGCAAGGAGCCTGTCACAGCAGCAGCAAGCAGTGAGGCCTCGCCCAACGTCTAGGAGCCAACAACGTTCGTGGCTCACTAGCAACATGCATGTGCTTGGCGTGCTGGCTGGTGCGTGTTGGATGTGCTAGCTGTGCTGGACTAGCAGTGTATGCTTGCCAGCAAGGCTGGCAGCCAGCTCACCCCTATGCTTGATTCCGGTTTGTGAGAGGTGGGGACAAAGGCTTAGAGTCATGCCTTGGGGAGCAAGGCAATGGTCCCCTCATGGTCATGGTCCTCACCTAACCTCTCCTCTCCTCATGCCAATTGTTGATTTGTGATTGCATTGTTTTATAATTTATTTTGGAATTAAATAAATTAGTGAAAAATGCAATTATCCTACATTGATCATGATTGGGAAGAGCAAGTTGCATTTCCCTATAAATACCGCATGATTGGGTCTTTGGGAAACAACTTGAGTGGAACTCAAAAAGGCATCTCTTATTATTGAGAAAACCTTTAAGTTCGTAAAACTCTAGTTTTATACTTGGTCAAGTCTCGACTAACCCTCGACGCGTAGATCATTCGGGTCGGGTCGTGGGTACGAGCCGTTGGAGGTCGTCACGCTTGTGAGGCTTTAAGCTTCGAAGTAAGAGCTCGGTTTACGAGCGAAGCACACTTCATGGGTATTACTTCTTTGTCCCTTTTCTTAATTATTGTTTAATTATGTTTATGCATGCTTTATTGCTTTAATTATTGGGGCGGGTCTTGGGCGGGTTTCTCTTCCGCGTAGCGTTGGACGTTACGAAACCCAACATGATCTTCTTTGAGCGGAGTCATACTTGGTCATCTTGCGGGATGACTTTATCGGGCTAGTGAGCCCCTCTGCGTGTTCTTCCAGCGGTGAGTGCACACCCCGTGAGTGAGACTAGGAGCCTTTTGATAGCTCAGCAGGAGCTATCCCATACAACTAGCCCCTCAAGAAGTGATATAAGGTCACTCATGCCGGCTCTTGTGTTGAACTGTGTGCTCCCTCTGGGTGAACTTAGCTAAGCGGGATTAGCTAAGCGGGAGCTATCCCGTGCAACTATCCCCTCAAGAGGTGGTTTGAGGTTTCTTATGCTTGTTATTCTAAGTGCGTAACCTTACCAGTAATTGCTCAACGGGTCGTCCGGTTGAGTCATCCTGCATACCTCTAGCCCCCCCAAGTCTCAAGATTGTTTATGTGATTATGAGACTTGGGAGGTCATGTTGCGAAGTGTTGAAGACAGTGTTTGTTGTTACTTGCTGATGAAGATCGTTTCTTATTCGTGAGGGAATTATCATTTATGTGTTTGTGGATGTTGATTATTATTCCTGCTAACATTGGAAGAATATGATCTTGTGGGGAGGAATTTTGATTACTCCTGCTGAAGTTTAAGTAATATAACGAGCTTGTAGGGAGGAATTTTGATTACTGTCGTTAAAGTCTGAGAAATAACGAGCTTGTAGGGAGGAATTTCAATTACTCTCGTTGAAGTCTGAGAAATGGGAAGCTTTTTTTTTTTCTTTTTTTTAAAGAGGGAACAATGTTTGCGTGTGTGGGACGCGTGTCAGTCATCTGAGGGTCAGTTTATTTTTACTGAAGTGACATGGCGGTTTGGCTTTATTAGTTGCATAAACCGCCTATTAACTCTTGCATTAATTTCACTGTCCCTTTTATTACTTCCCTCTTTTCATTCCTCACCTTTCATCTTCCTTTTTCAAATTCATCATTCTCTCCATTATCGTTTCTACAGACGATCGTCGCTCCCCTATTGTTGTAAGTTTTTCCTTTTTTCTTCTTTTTCTTTCGTTTTTGTTCTATTTTCCTCTTTTGTTTAATTATATTTCCCAATTTTTGTCCTACATTGGGACTATTTTCTTCTTTGGTTGTAGTTTGAAGTTTCCGCCTCTATTTTCGACTTTTTGGTGTCGCCATTGTTGATGTGCGCTGTTTCCCCCTGTGGTTTTTCTTCAAAAAGGTACTTTCTTTGGGCCTTTCTCCTCACTTTTGTTTACTCAATTGCATTTCTTTTTGTTTTTTATTCGTAAGATTGACTCTTTTCTTGAGTGTGACTGTTCTTGTTCATTTTTCCCTCTGTTGTTGTATGTCAGTGAGTTTCGCTTCTATTTTTGCAATTTTTCCTCAATTCTAGCATTGCTCTTTCTGAATTTTCTCAAAGAGCGGAACTGATTTTGCTTTTTTGCATCCAATTTTCTTTGTCTTTTGGAGGCTCTTTTGTTGTTTGTAGATTTAAAGATGTCTGACGCTAGTGACAGTCAAAACCCGAGTTCCCCTTCTGTGCGTACTGAGTCCGATTCTTCCCCTGACTCGTCTCGCTCAGGTGAGGGTTTTGAGCGAACTTCTTTTGCTTCTCCAACTTCTCCCCCCATTCCCTTGCGAGTAGTTATGCCAGGTGACACCTTACATGGGGGAAGCGAGAAGGGTACTGCTGGGACCCCTCTAGTTGCATCCGAGTCGGGCGTTGGCCGCCCTACTGCCGACAGCGCTTTTCGCCCTTTTCGTTCTAAAATCTCCCTGATTTCTTTGATCCCTACTGTGAGAAAGAAGTTACTAATAATGGGGTTTCCATCTCACATTTTATGCGTTTGAGAATGTGCGCAATGCGCTATAAACAATTAGCTGATGAGATTAAGGCTAATCCTTCTGATGTGTCTGTAGTTTGTCCCATTCCCAATGTTCAGCCTTTAAACAGTTTTGCTTGGCTTGATAATATGGCTGACGTGAATCGGTTTGATCACTATGTAGTGCGGGGTGGTCGTTCTCCAACTCCTTCACCGTCTCCTTCCCTGGCGAAGAGTATGAGCAAAATTGCTAAATGACCCATTGAGTTAGCTTTT
Source organism: Chenopodium quinoa (assembly GCF_001683475.1). Taxonomy (NCBI): domain Eukaryota; kingdom Viridiplantae; phylum Streptophyta; class Magnoliopsida; order Caryophyllales; family Amaranthaceae; genus Chenopodium; species Chenopodium quinoa. Next base: position 908,508 of record NW_018744469.1, read on the forward strand.
CAAGATTGCCAGCCCATCTACGTGGTTGAGCCTATGGAGGAAGAGAAGTATGACATTTATCTTAATCAAAGGTGTCAAGGGCCCAAGAACTGTACGCTGGATTCCAACTGGCGTAAGGACGCTGAGAGGTTGGATCTAGCCTTAGTAGAACAGGAATTCTATGGTTTGGGACCAGGCTACAGGCTGGTTCTTCCTGCTGAGGGCTCAAAGCTATCTGCTCCTCTTGGACCCAACTTTTGGTAAGGTCTTTCGCGCTTTCAATCTTTATATCGCTCTACTGCACCCTGCTTTCTTGCACACTTTAATCTGCTTGCTGTGGTTCCTGCATTTACGACGTTACCTAAAATCGCTAAACTTGTTCAAGTCCTTGATGAGCTTGAAGAGATCGTCTTCTGGCTCCTCTGAGTCTGGTTGGTTTTATGTGGCCCCTAAGGAAGGGAAAGTATTATCTTACCCCAAGCTTGGTCATTTTAGGGATTAGATTGGAAAATTCTTTTGGGTTTCTGTCCCTTCTTCTTTTGCAGTGCCTCGTAACTTCAGGTTCGCTCACAAGAACATGGCTTGGGTTACTATTTCTCATGCAGAGGCTTCCTAGGAGACGCATGCTTTTAATGCACTGCAGGGAGCGGGTACAGTCGATTCTAAGTATCATAACATCTGGCTGCCCAATTCTCTTTATATTGTAGGCAACGCGCAGCTTTCTGCCATGCGTTAATGCTCCACTAATGAGCCTAGTATGTACTTCTTTTCTTGCTTCGTAGTGTATGTTTTTCATCTTCCTTCTGTATACCCTTGTCTTATTTTCCTTTGTTGTTGCTTAGTTGCTATTTCAGGTTATGACAAGTTGAATAGGTAGATCCTCGGCCTGTAGGATAATTAGAAGGATCCTATCACTGCCACCCTTGACAACCCTCCTGAGCTTTTGGACACTATGGAGGTTCATACTGATGCTTTAAAGGGTGAAGTTTGTTTCGCTCCTGCTAAATTGAGGTCTATTTTTGGTACTATGATCCTTATAGTCCTTGTTAGGCTCAGTAGAGCTGAAGCTGAACCTTCCTCTTCTACTACGGGGAGTCGGCGAGAACCTCGTACCATGCCAAAGGAAGTTACTTCAGTATCTGAGGCGTTAGTGGCGCAGAGAACTTCATCTCTTGTGAAGGACCCTGCTGCAGCTTCCGGTTAAGTGGCACCTTAGTCCTCTCAAGTACGTAAATTAGGAAAACAAGCTTCTGGTGATCCTACAATTTCTGCTGATAGTATTCTCAACTTTCCCCCTGAGATGGGGGTTGAGGCTAAAGTTGTAGTGGGTGAGAAACCCACAATTTCTACTAAGCATGTTCAGCTCTCTACTAAAAGCATTGGTACTTCCATTGCTGCTAAGGAATTTGTTGTTCCTAATGTTGAAACTTCTAACTTCGAGCTGCCTGATTATGTTATCAAGGAGCTCTCCGAAATTAATCCTCGGTCTTTTGGGCTTCTAGGCCGATTACGGAGTGCCAGCAGAGGTGGTCATTCTCAGCCTGCAGGGACTCACCAGCGGGCTCCCCAATTTATTAACTTAAAGTATGATCCTCTGGTTTTTCCCTCGGCTGACGAAGAGCAGCCTGCTGCTTAGAGGGCTCGCACCTCTTTAGTGCTAATCCCTTTCTTCTCACTCTGCCAACACTAGGCATCTTGGTGAGAATGTTGTGAAGGATACTAACACCCATAACTCTAGCGAGCTCAATCATTGTGTTCACCAATTCTTGAGTGATGCGTTTGAGAATCCACTCTCAACGACTTCTATATCTGTTGGTGGTACTTTTCTCCCTATTGGGTCCATAATGTTTGAGGAGGTGCCCATTGATGCTTCTTTCCGTCTAATATTATGCCCAGCTGGGACTAAGAATGCTCTCTTTTGACCTCTAATGAATGTTCAAGCTAACGAGTCTCTCTTTGTGTTGGGTTTCGTGATGTCTAACATCACGCGGAAGGAAACCCGCTCAAAATCCGCACACAAATTAAAGTAACTAAGCATGTGTTAAAAGCATAATCATATAATTAACGAGAAGAGAAAGAAAGAATCATTACCTTTGACGTGTGCTTCGCTCTCACTAGAGCTTAGACTTAAAAGCGTAGAGTCCCACAAATGCGCGAACCTCCGATGGCTAACACCCTCGCTCCCCGAAACGACCCGGCCCTTACCGCGAAGCTTAGTCGGGGCTAGGCCAAAAATAACTTAGAGTATTAGAATGAAGGTTTTCTCTTCTTAGAGATCCCTTCAAGTTTACAACTCAAGTGCCCTTTCCCAATACCAAATGATTGGTAATTATAGGGAAAGGTTCTCTTGAAATCCCATCTCCCATCAATGTGGGAAAGTTGGAAAAATGCAAAATGGAATTTAATTTAATTCTAAATTAAATCAAATATCCAAATAATTCACCAAACGACAAGTGACAAAGGGAGAGCAAGTGGTTAGGTGAGGACCACATGGGGGGACCATCCACCCCTTGCTCCCCAAGAAAACTTTCAACAAACCAAGACAACAAGCATGTGCTAGCTGGCGGCCAGCCTTGGCAGCCAAGGCAGCCTCGCTAGCGCTTGGCGCCATGGCTGGGCATACCAGCCAGCTCGGATATACGCACGGACGGCCAGCAGGCCACGCACGCAATGCTGGTTGCTACTCCTACTATGTTGCTTATGCTAGGTAGCGGCTAACTAGCTACTGCAATGCTTATGCTAGGCTGCGCCCAGCTAGCTGTTGCGACAATGCGTGACGCTCAGCGAGCATAAGCTTGCTGCTGGCCTTGCGATGGTGCGGGGCTGGCTATTGGCTTGCCTAGCAAGCGCAACCAGCCATGCCGGCCTTGCGATGCGCGCAAGGCATGCTTGGCCAGTATGCTCGGCCATGCTAGGCATGCTAACTTGTGGCTGAGCATTGCCTTGCGGCAGTGGCTCTTGGCTAGCCATGCTAGCCATCTTGCCCTAGCAACGATTTGTCGTTTGGTCGATTCTTCCGTCTCGTCGATTCCTAAATTCGACTCGATTTACGACGCTCGGTTTTGCGCTCCAAGCTCGAAATCTGGCGTCTTTGTTCGTTTTTTAATACTTTATTGACTCATTTTCCTTCAGATTAATTCGTCTTTTTAGTTCGGTTACACGATTGGGTGTGACCCAAAGGGATCAGTTAAGATTAAGCTGTAATATTAATTATGCATTAATATTACTGATCGGAAGAGGCCTCTAGCTAGGCATTTCTATCACTTGACCTCACTGAATAATTAGCATTCTAAATAATTCCGAATCCTCTATCGAAATAATACACTTGTTTGAAGGACACCGTTCCATACACTTTGTGGATAACCTGAAACAGTGTGGTACTTTGGGATACCACCCGTTCAGATCCAGGCGCCCCCTTCCCAAAGAAACAAGGGAACGAGAAAATCACAAAGGTCTCAGTCACCCAGCCAGCAAGCCGGCTGAGCAAGCCTAGACGGCTGAGGGTTTTGCCCTTGTTACCAAAGACGAACTTATGAAATTCATGAGTAGTTTCATAGGGGAAATCAAGGACCTGATAAGCAAGAAGGTAGGCTCCCATAAAGGCCAGTCGGTCAAAAAGCCATCTCCCTCTAAGAAGAAGCCTTCTCCGTCCTCGAAGAAGCCGATTAATGACCAGATTCCAACTCTTCATCCTAAACCAAAGGGGCCGGATTGGCCCATGGTGGATCTTTCAAAATTCAGCTTCCTAGAAGTAGGGAAGAGGAAGGTCATCCGGCAAGTTTAGCTGGGTAAAAAAAGACGTTCTTTGATGCTCGGATGTTCCTACAACAAAAGAGAAGTCAATAAATGTCTGAGTCGGCTTCAACGTTGACATACTCAGACAATCTCCATAATACCTCAATGACGTATTTGGAGACAAACCGAGAGAGTCAGTCAGGCGGCATGTCCGCCCGAACTGGCCCTCAGATTATCCAACCGGCTCCGTATGTGCCCTAACATCCATACCTGCCTTATGGATCTCCTTACATGCAGCCGGCCCTCTTTGGGGGTTAGGCGGCACATAATGTCCAGCCCATGGACTGGCAGCTCCGACTACTGAATCTTGGGGAACAGCCTTCGGCTTTCTCCCGGGAGATAACCGAGGCGGCTCAGCCGGCCAAGGTTAAGAACGTGTTGGTTAGTGCTTATGATGGTACCACCAACCCGGAAGAAAACCTAATGGCGTAAACCAACTTCATGTATTTGCAGGGGTTGGATGATGCCGCTTGGTGTAGATTCTTCCCAGCAACCCTGAAAGGCTTAGCCCAACGGTGGTTTAGCAACCTGCCAGCCGATTGCGTCAACAACTTCTTCACACTGGCATATCTGTTCTTGTCTAACTTCTCTATGAACATCCTGGAAAAGAAGACAAGCCTCGACCTAGGGGCTATACAGAAAGGGGATAGAGAAGGGTTAAGTTTCTATGTCAGGCAGTTTAATCTGATGAGAATTTAGATCCAAGGGATGTCTGACAAAGTTGCTTACACAGACTTTTTAAGGATCTTAAGGACGGGTCGACCTTCAAGTTCGACCTAGTCAGGAAGAGGGTAGGAACCCTCCAAAAAGCGCTAATGGAAGCTGAAGCCTACATACAGGCGACGAAGCTCTGTGCCACCAAACAGCCGTTAGACCCTAAAACGACCGACAAAAGTGACAGCCGGCCAGCTTAGCCAGTTAAAAAAGAAGAGAGCAAGAAAAGAAAAGAAGTCTGGGTGGCTGACCACTTTGGTCAGTCATCCCAGAAGAAAAAGAAAGAGTTGAAGCCGTATGTTCCCAAATACGAGTTCAACAAGGATCTCTCCTTCATCCTCATGGAGGTAAAGGACCAGTTGTCCCTAGAGAAACCGGCTGCAATGAAGAGTCCCATCAAAAGCCAGGACAAGTCTAAGTTTTGCCATTTTCACGAGGATATAGTCCATGACACCAATGGTTGCTATTACCTCAGGCGGCTACTGGACCGCCTGGTTAATGAAGGGGCCTTAAAGTCCTACCTTGTGAAGCCCAAGGGCAACCCCCGGGCAAACAATGGACAACCGTCCAAGAAGCAAGACAATCTTGCTATAAGCTCTGACACTGATGAGGAGCAAATCATGACTATAGCAGGCGGCTTCGCCGGAGGTGGTCCAACCATCCGGGGCACAAAAGATAACATCCGAAAGCTGGAGGTCAATTCAGTGGATGAGGGCCAAGCGTCAAAAGACACCTTCCCTGAGGTCATCATCTCTGAGAATGATCGGGGCAAGGTCAGGTGGCCCCATGATGATCCCATAGTCATCGAGTACAAAGTCGCCAATCAGCGAGTAGGCCGGATCCTCATTGATACCGGGAGCTCGTCTAACCTTATCAGTTGTAGGTACTTGGCAAAGCTCAAGTACAAGCATAGCAGCATGAACAAGGCCTCTCACCCCTTGGTCGGTTTTGGGGGTGGAGTGGTGCATCCGGTGGGAAGGATTGACCTACCCATCCGGCTAGGTGAGAAGGGGAAGGGCGACACATGGTCATCAAATTTTTGGTGGTCGAAGAATTGACCTCCTATAACCTGATTTTGGGCCGTCCTACCCTCAACGAGTCCAAGGCAGTCATCATTTCGTCTCTCATGTTGCTGAAATTCGAGAGGGGTGATGGGTCAGTAGGTTCCCTGAGCGGGGATCAGAAGGCGGAGAGAGAGTGCTACCTCTTAGACGTCAAACTTACTGTGGCTGCAGCCGGCCAAAGTGGGAAGTCTATTGACCTAAACGGCTGTCAAGAAGTCGCGCTTGCTCCCAAGGCAACCGGTAAAAAGAGAAAGGTGGACCATTTAGTGGCCGTAAAAAAAGAAAAGAAATAGAAATCACTGATCGGGGAACGGTCGATGATCTCTGTCCCTAGTCGGCTGGTGATAACATTTATATCGTTCTAGATGACAGTAGGCCAAAGCGAACCGTGAAGGTGGGGACGGTTAATTTTGCAACGTTGGGTGCAGACTTGCACCAATTATTGAACGAATTCAAAGGCATCTTTGCCTTTGAAATGGAAGAGATGCCAGGCGTAAGCCTAGACCTTGCTGTCCACGAACTCGCCGTGGACCCTAAAAAGAAGCCAGTTAGGCAGAAGAAGAGAAATTACGGCGAGGAAAGGTCTCAGGCGGCTGCCGCCGAGGTCAAGAAGCTGATGGATGCCGGGTTCATTCGACAATGCTACTACCCGAATTGGGTAGCCAACGTTGTTCTGGTAAAGAAGCTGAATGATACCTGGCGGATGTGTGTTGATTACACAGATCTGAACAAGGCATGTCCGAAGGATAGTTTTTCCACTTCCAAAGAATTGGGTAGCCAACGTTGTTCTGGTCAACTCTACAGCCGGTCATGCCTTGATGAGCTTCATGGACGCCTACTCAAGCTTCCATCAGATACCCTTGTGGAAAAAAGATCAAGATAAGATGACATTCGTCACTGATCAAGGGCTATTTTATTATACAGTGATGCCGTTTGGGTTGAAGAATGCGCCTGCTACCTTCCAACGTATGATTAATACTGTCGTCATTAATCAAATTGGGAGGAATGTTAAGGCGTACATTGATGACATGATAGTCAAATCCAAGCTGCAGACGGATCACCTTGCTGACCTCCGAGAAACCTTCACCACCCTCACGTGGCATAAAGTCATGCTTAATCCCAAAAAGTGTGTCTTTGGTGTTGAGTCTGGGAAGTTTCTCGGATTTTTGATTGATCAAAGGGGAATAGAGGCTAACGCGATAAAGGTACGGGCGGTAATTGACATGAAGTCACCCCGCACTGTCAAGGAAGTCCAAAAATTAACCAGTTGTCTGGCGGCATTGGGGAGATTCCTTAGTCGGTCAGGCGACAAATGCCTTTACTTCTTCCAAGCGATCAAAAAGAAAACAAGATTTGAATGGGGGGAGAATGCTGAGGCGGCATTCCAAAAGCAAAAAGAGCACCTCCACTCGTTAACCCGGTTGGTCAATCCATTAGCCGGGGAGGTTCTCTACATGTACTTGGCCGTCTAAGATCATGCCCTCAATGCTGTTCTCCTAGCTGAAAGAGACGACAATCAGCTCTCAGTGTACTTTATTAGCCATGTGCTTAGAAATGCTGAACTACGCTACCCCTTGGTTGAAAAAATTGGCTTTGCTCTTTTCATGGCCATAAAGAAGTTGAAACCATATTTCTTGGCACATCCGGTGGTGGTCTACACAGACCAACCCCTCAAGCGGCTAATGACAACCTTGGAGTCATCCGGTAGGATGCTAAAATGGGCTATTGAGATGCAAAGCTTAGAAACAACCTTCGAACCGAGAAAAGCAGTGAAGGATCAAGCGTTTGCTGACTTCATTGTTGAAATGACAAGGCTAGATTGGCCGAAAAACATTGATTAGGTTTGGATGGTGTATGTAGACGGGAGCTCTACTATAAACGACTGTGGTGCAGGCGTAATTTGCAAGTGTCCAGAAGGGGACAAATATGAATACGCACTACGGTTCAAGTTTCAAGCCTCGAATAATGAGGCGGAGTATGAGGCCTTGCTAGCTGGAATTTGTATGTGTCAGGCGACAGGGGCAAGGAAAGATGACGCATGTTTAGATTCTCAATTGATCGTCAGCTAATACCATGGTGACTATGAGGCCACCCACCCGGCAATGATCAAATACCTTTAGGCGGTCAAAGATGAGGCCGAGACACTTGACGAATTTAACCTGAGTCAAGTGCCCAAGTCAGAAAACAACCATGCGGATGCTCTATCAAAATTAGCATCATCTGCCTCGTGTGATTCGCCTCGGTATATCTTTTGGGAAGTCATGGAAGGGAGAAGTATTGAGAATGATCCCATTGGAGTTCTTGACTGAAGCTCAACTTAGATGGATGCCATCCGGGCTTATTTGGCAGACGACACTCTGCCTGATGCCCCTTCAGAAGCAGCTGTACTGAAAATACGAGCCTCAAGTTTTGATATTTATCAAGGAGAAATCCTCAAGAAGGGTTACCTCCAGCCATGGTTGAAGTGTGTAACCCTGGAGAAGGGGAAAGAGGTGCTAGAGGATCTGCACAGGGGGCTTTTGTGCTTCACACATAGGTGACAGAACTCTAGTAAAGAAGGCCAGGCGGCAGGGATACTTTTGGCCTACCCTTGAGGCAGATGCCATAGAAATGGTGAAAAGGTGTGATAAAAGTAAAAAATTTGGTAAACTCATATACCGTCCGGCCAGTGACTTGACGGCGATCTACAACACGATTCCATTTGCAAAGTGGGGAATGGACATCCTAGGTTCCTATACGCCTACAACAGGAGGACGAAGATACATTCTGATGGCTGTAGATTACTTCACCAAATGGGTAGAGGTAGAGGCGGTCAAAGGCATTAAGACAAAGGACGTCATCTCCTTCATTTGGAGAAACATCATCACCCGGTTTGGGGTTCCTATGTCTATGGTTTTTGACATTGTTTCGCATCAGTCGATCGTCCCCAAGCAAACGGTCAATTTGAAGCTTTCAACAAACTGATCTCAAACGATATCAAGAAGAAAATTAAAAGGGTTGGCGGTCTATGGGAAGATGAGTTGCCTCATGTCCTATGGGACATCAGAACAACTGAAAAAGGGGCAACCGGTGAAACCCCGTTCCTCATAACATACAACACTGAAGCCATCCTGCCTATTGAACTTCCTTAGTCAACACTCCGCATCATGCTCTATGATGAAGAGGCATATTGGGAGGCCATGCGTCTAGCATTGGATTCACTCCCGGAGCGCAGGGGCAATGCCGCCTTGCGTCATGAGATATACCGCCTGAGAATGACTAGAGCCTACAATAAAAGAGTGCACAAACGGCCCTTGAAAGTGGGAGATTTTGTGCTACAAAAAATGGAGACAATCTGCAGGGGAAGCTAACTCCTAATTGGGAAGGTCCCTACCGGATTTTTGATGAAGTTAGAGGCGGCACCTACCGCCTGGAAACTCCACACGGCAGGTAGCTAGCCAGAACTTAGAATGTAGATAACTTGAAAAAGTACTACTTCTAAGATTTGTAATTTTTTTTAAATAGAGTATTAATGAAAGAATGCTTTATTAAATTCTGTTTTGTACAAAGTCTCGACTGTGTACTACATAACCGGGCAAATTTTTAGGCCGAAGGCTGGTTTCTCTTAATTATTGTTTATTGTAGCCTCGTTTGTGCAATGCACGACCGGAAAAACCTTGAGGCCAAAGGCCAAATTTTATCTTAAAACAACCGCTTGCTCCAACATAAGCAGGCATCCAGCAACGCCCCTTTGGGTGAAATCATAGAAGAGAACATCTCCTATTTGGGTGGTACATTGTTCTACCAATAATGTACAAACGGCTAAAGACCGACTTTCCAAGTCAAAAAAGCTGTTTGGGTATGCAATTGAAATCGAGCTACCTCATGTGTTCCCAAGTGACACATACGGTTCCCGAAATCTCGATCAGAGATACACGGCTCTTGCTCAAAAGCATCACAACCGGTCTCTCGCCAACCACTCTTCAATTGAGAAGAATGTAAAGGTTGAGATCCAACCGCATGTTGCCCCAAAGTGGCACAGTCGATATTTAGGGTCTGGATCAGGTAAAACCGGTCCTCACTCAAAGGTACTACAGCCGGTCAAAGGTCGCTTGTTTCCTATCAAACGCCTAAGAATGATTTGTAGGATTTCGTAGTGACCCGACACTACGTGGAAGGAAACCCCCCCAAGACCCGCCCCTTAATTAAAGCAATTAACAAGCATAATAAACATAATTAAGCAAGACTAAGGACAAGAATTATACCTCGCATAGCACGCACCAGCCTCGCACCACGCACCAACCTCGCACCACGCACAAGCCTCGCACGCATTGCTAGTGATTACGCACGCAAGGGCCTAGCATGCGTGCTGGGCGATGCTACAAGGCACCCTCGCACTAGCACACACACGCCAGTGCCTAGCACTGCTATGCTTGGTGCGAGGCACGCACACACACATGCACATGCGCTAGTGCCTAGCATTGCGATGGATGTGCTTGGCGCGTGTGTGGCCCTGCCATGCGCACCCAGGCATCCAGGCAAGCACGCTGCTGTGCTGCGATGGGCTGCCCGGTGCCCCTGGTGCGCCTAGTGTTGCGATGGTGCGCCTAGCACACCTAGTGTTCTTAGGCTTGCACCTAGCCATGCTAGGTGCATGCTAGCTCGAACTAGCCTAGCATCCACATGGTTAAACCATTGTGGTGCTACGGCCACGCTCGTACTTATCGCTTGTGATTTTTGCGACGCTCGGCCTCGACGCCCTAGGTTCGATATCCGACGTCTGTATTCGTAAAACTCTGTCGACTCATTAAATCCTTTCGAATTAATTTGTCGTCTCGGAACGGTGATTCGATTGGGTTCGACCCGAAGGGTTCAGTTAAGATTAAGCTGTAATATCGATTGTACCTTGATATTACTGATCGGAAGCGGCCTCCACCTAGGCATTCCGATCACTTGATCTTACTGATGAATTAACTCTGTAATAATTCTGAACCCTCTATCGGAAGAATACACTTTTTGGTAGGACACCATTTCTTTTAATTTACCACTTGTCCTTCCGAACAAGTGTGCATACAGTGTATAGCCCATTTCCTATGTCACTTAATGTTTCTTCGTGAACTATAAGGTAAGATTCATCGTCATCCTTATTACGTTCAGAAGTGTTTCTCGATCTCCGAGTTCGACTGTCAATAAGTAGATGATTTCTAAAATCCATCTGGGCACGACCATGCATTTTCACAGCAAAACATTTTCCCTATTGTTAATAGGGGGACAATCCCAGTCTTGCTTTGTAAGTTCCTCTTACTAAGACGACTTAGTCTCCCGAGTGTTCCCGTTATGATCCCCAGTTACGGCAGACGTTAGGAAACATCAAAGAGTCTAGTACTCAAACAAGAAAACTTCACAATACTCATGGTCGGAGGAAACAAGTTCCGATAGTCATACTGAGAAATGTACTTATGACAATTTTGAAATTTCTTAAAGTACTCTCATAGGTCTTATCCAGTATAGTTTCAAACTGTACCTGTGCAAATGATTTATGACTTACACGTCCTCGCAGCATAAGAAACGGTGCTGTAAATAATACTACACACTAATCTAAGGCGGTCATCAATCGTCCATCTGTTAGATGACCTCGATTAGGGACAATTTTCAATTTAAATATTCAATGTTCACTTAACAGGTGTTTCTTTATCTAAGACATGGTCTTAACACCCTGTTTTGAATATTTCCGTAAATCGAATGGACTCATTATTTAATTGTAAACCACAATTAAATAGTAATGGAGTGAATGATAAATTTGCACAAATATTAATCAACCAATTTAATTAAAACACATGTACAGGGAATTTCAAAGCCAATCTCCAATGTGCTTGATTCCCATTGCCTCAACGTGCTTGTTGTGTTTCACTTGAGGCAAAGGTTTAGTCAAAGGATCGGCTACATTATCATCCGTGTCGATCTTACAAATTCTTATTTCACCTTTGGATTTCCATTCCCTTATCATGTGAAATCGCCTTTGGACATGTTTGACCTTCTGGTGTTCTCTTGGCTCCCTAGCCTGAGCGATAGCTCCATTGTTGTCACAGTAGAGATCTATCAATCCCTTGATGGAGAATACAACACCAAGTTCACTGACGAACTTCCAAATCCAAACAGCCTCCTTAGCAGCTTCTGAAGCAGCCAAGTATTCGACTTCCGTTGTAGAGTTTGTAGTTGTGACTGTGACTTGAAGTCTTCTTTGTCAGTGTGGAAGCTAGCGTCGGTGTAACCTTCAACAACCAGTTCTTTGTGGCCTCCATACACCAGGAATTTATCCTTGTTCCTTTTCAGGTACTTTAGGATATTATTGGCCGCAGTCCAATGCGCCTCTCCTGGGTTCGATTGGTATCGGCTCGTTGCACTCAAGGCATATGATACATCTGGCCTTATACATATCATGGCATACATGATCGATTCGATCAGCGAAGCATATGGGATCTGATTCATTCTTTCTCGCTCAACAGGTGTGTGTGGACACTGTTTCTTGCTAAGAGTTATGCCATGGGACATGGGTAAATGCCCACTCTTGGCATTCTCCATGTTGAATCAAGCCAATACCTTATCAATGTAAGTACTCTGGCTTAATCCAATCATCCTTTTAGATCTATCTTTGTAGATCTTGATGCCCAATATGCCTCTCCTAAGTCCTTCATTGAAAAACACTTTCCCAACCAGCCCTTTACGGACTCCAGTAATTTTGTGCTGTTTCCAATGAGAAGTATGTCATCAACATACAGGACTAGGAACGCAATATCACTCCCACTGACCTTCTTGTATACACAAGATTCATCTGGATTCTTGATAAAACCAAACTTGCTAATGGCTTCATCAAATAACAGATTACAACTTCTACTGGCTTGCTTCAGTCTAAAAATGGACTTCTTCAACTTGCAAATCTTTCCAGCTTTGCCTGGATCGACAAAACCTTCTGGCTGTGTTATATACACAATTTCTTCCAAAATTCCATTTAGGAAGGCGATTTTGATATCCATCTGCCATATTTCATAATCCTAATATGCATCAATCGCTAGGATGATCCGGATGGATTTTAGCATTGTAACTGGTGAAAAAGTTTCATCATAGTCAATCCCGTGGATTTGTCTATAACCTTTTGCCACCAGTCTAGCTTTGTATATCGATACATTTCCATCCTTGTTTGTCTTCACTTTGATGATCCATTTGCAACCAATGGGTGTATAACCCTTGGGCAAATTCACCAAGTCCCAGACTTGATTTTCAGACACGGAGTCCATCTCGGATCATATGGCCTTTTGCCATTTTGCAGAGTAGGGGCTCGTCATAGCTTGGTTGTATGTCGCTGGCTCATCACCATCCATGACTAGGATGTCCAGATCATCGGTTAAGACGATACCGAGGTATCTGTCAAGTTGAGATTTTTGTCGTTGCGACCTACGAAGGGCAATCGGTTGAGCATTTTCATTGTCAGTTTGATTCTGACCAATCTTCTTAGATGCTTCCAAAGTATCTAGATCGTCAGTTTTGTCAGGTTGACATTGTTGCTCGTCCTCTCGAACTTCGTCGAGTTCGATTACCCTCCCACTTGTCATTTTGGAAAGGTGATCCTTCTCCAAAAAGACACCATCACGAGCAACAAATACTTTGTTCTCGGATTTATTGTAGAAGTAATACCCTTTGGTTTCTTTTGGATATCCCACAAAGAAACATTTATCCGATTTGGGGTGAAGTTTGTTGAAATTAATCTTTTGACATATGCTTCGCTTCCCCAAATCTTAAGAAAAGACAACCTTGGAGGTTTCTTTGTCCATAATTCATATGGAGTCTTTTCAACAGCCTTTGACGGAGTGCGGTTCAGTGTTAGTGCCGCGGTTTGTAGCGCATGTCCCTAGAAAGAGATAGGGAGTTCACTAAGACCCATCATTGATCGAACCATGTTTAACAAGGTTCGATTCCTCCGTTCGGACACTCCGTTCCATTGAGGAGTTCCGGGAGGCGTCAATTCTGAAAGAATACCATTTTCTTTCAAGTGATCGTCGAATTCATGGCTCAAATATTCGCTACCTCGATTCGATCGAAGTGCCTTAATTTTCTTGCCAAGTTGATTTTCAACTTCTTTATGAAATTCTTTGAATTACAGATTTATTTGACATTATTGTAGATATAGCCATATCTTTTTATGTCAATGAAAGTGAATTCTAAGATGGCTTAGTTCGTTTGGTATCAATTCATTGTCTTTGTGTAAAGCATGCAATTTGAACATATGTTGAAAGACAATCTTTGAAACAACTACGTTAGAAGTCTTTTATTTCAAACATCTTGGTGTCCAACGCCATCGATCAAAATATTGTTCAAAAGGCATGACAAAACTAGGATTAGTTTTAATTACATCTCAAAGACAAAACATGTGCATGCAAGTAGACCGAAATACCATCTTCGTCGTCTTCTTGCTCTTGCACCAACACTTGATAAGCTTCTCACTAGGTCCCTGAAAAGGCAACATAAAGTGAGTCTTACTTGGTATCCAATACCTATGATAAGCTTAATTCACAAGTGTTTAGGAAGATACCTGAGGTAGTCGGAATGTTCCCCTCTTCCTTGAAGAGCATGCATTCCTTTTTGTAGTGGCCTTGCATGCCACAATGGAAGCATCTCATCTTTACCTTGACCTTCTTGAACTCCTTCTTCTTAGTTCTCAAGGGCCTTTTGGTCACTCCATAGGCGGTGGCTTGGCTAAGAAATTGCACCACCTCATTCAGGGAGCGTATCTCCTTTCCCGCAGCTATATGCACTCTAAGTGCATCATAGCCCGAGTGGAGTGAAGCAAGCAAGATATTCCCCCCATCTCATCTTCCAATGGGATTCTGAGAAGCTGCATGTGTTAGAAAAGTCTAGTAATTCCAAGCACATGAGGTCGGAGGGGCATGCCGGGTCTCAATTTGGCATTGTAGACCTTTGTCCAAAGCCGACGCCTTTCCTTAGCAAGACATCCCACATTTGGTGGGTTTATCCTCATGTTTGAGAGTGACCTAGTCAAGTCAAACACGAGTCCATCAAAGTTGCCATTGTAACTCTTGGTGACTCTTACATTGACAACGTCCTCAAGTGCTTTGAGGAACATGTCCGGGAGATAGGAGGTAAGAATTTCCTTCCAATCTTCCGGGATGGAATTTGCCATAAGTCGTGAGACTTTCTTGCAGCTGGAGGACCATTCTTCATGAGCCTCATCGGTCATGATTCCATTAGAGTAGAAGCTTGGAATGGGAGTGTCTAGAGTGTACTCCAAGGAATAATTCCGAAGAGTTTTCCTGAGTTCCTCCTCCCATTCCTTGAAGTTGACCAAGTTTAAGGAAAAGGCCAATCTCTCGGGGAGTTCCGGGCACATATGGTTGTTGTTTGAGTTACTTGCAGACATTGTTCTACAATTGAAAGAATTTCAAATGAAAAACCATTCATAAATCAATAAGTTGAAATTTAAAAGCGTTTATGCATATTTTTAATCTTATTGAGCATTTTATCCACACATTTATAAAATTGTCCCTTTTAGGTGAGAATAAAATGATTCCGAGATCCCAAAGATCAAGAAATTGTTAAGCATGCTTTGTCTTGTCTTAATCATTAAATATCTTAAGGTAAGCAATCTAATTGCTAATAGCTCTAAGCTACTGCAAGTATTTGAACTTCATGGATTTTAATCAAACAAAATGAAAAATCCAAACTTTGTTCAATACAGAATTTAGGGTTAGAGTTCCAATCACTTAAACCTTTAAAGATTAGAACTTTAATATTTTAGGAACTTAAAATTACAAGTTCACAACAAGCTTTCACATTTTATTGCAATTTATTTGCAAAATTTGTGAAAAAACAAGTTAATGTGAAAAATGGTATATCAACTTAAGCACTAATAAGAAAAAAACTCCATTATTTTGCTTAAGGATAATTTTAAAACCAGTAGATTAGTGATGCAAATGTGCATTTAATCTAACCTTGTAATGCTTGCATTAATCAAGGCTTAAAAAGAATTAAAATTTTCGTTGAAAAACGAAAAACCCTAGAAAAAATGGGTTTCTGGTTCGAATTTGGCTTCTGGACAGTTCTCGAAGAGGGTTGAAACTGTTTCAGAAGGTCGACTCCACCCAAAATTCACTGTTTTTGAGCCAAAATCTGGTTTCGACAGCCAAATCGAGAATAAATCCGAGTTTTAAAATTAATTAAAACGAGCTTCTAATCTAATTAGAAGAACATGAAGGAGAAAAATAAACTCTTTTAAAACACCTTAATTAATAAGTAATTGCAAAAATTAAAAGGAGCATGGCTCCAATTAGGGGTGTACATAAACAGGACCGGACCTGAAAACCGACCTGAACCGGACCTGTTGGGACCGGACCTGATCCGGACCTGTAGATTCAGGTCCGGTCCCGGTCCTTGAAATTCAAGGTTTCCGGTTCCGGTCCGGATCAGGTCCAAAACCGGGGTTTTCAGGTCCGGACCTGAAACCCGGATTTTTTATATAATATATATATAAAAAAAATATAAAAGCCTAAAAAACCTAATACTTCAACTATTCAGCAACGCCTCTTCTCCTCTCACCTTTTCTCTTATCCTTTCTGATTCTCAGTATCCCCTCTTCCTCTCTAATTCTCAATCTCCCCTCTTCCTCTCTGATTCTCAATCTCACCCTTTCTTTCTGGTTCTCAACGACTCCTCTTCCTCTCCTCTTCTCTCTTCCTGGCTCCAACATCGTGGGATTGGAGCACCGTCGTCCAACATCGAGGCCCCGTCGTCCACCATCTGCCGTCACCAGAGTTTGTTTATACTTTAGTTTTAGTTGAATATAGGTTAGTATGTAGATCTAGTTTTATTTTTCACATAATTTACGATTATAATTATCTTTTTTAATGAAATTGTAATGTAAAATTATAAATTTTGTAATTTAAGTTTGTAGATCTATTTTTTCGAAATTTCTGTTTTTTTTTTTCTCGGATTTTCTGACAATTTATGTATAATTTGTTTTTTTGCGATTTTTTTGTTCGTTTTTTTGTTTTTTGTTCGGATGTTGGATGTATGTGTGGAATCGATTTGGGTTTTTTTCTTTTTCTTTTGTTTTTCTGGGTTGTGGGTGCGGTGGATGCCTGACGGTGGTGGGTTTTTTTTTCAATTTTTTCGTTTTTCTGGGTTATGGGTGGGTATCAATGGGTCTGGGTTGTTGGGGTTATGGTGTCTGGGTTAAGGGGGTTAAGGTGGTTAAGGGGTGAGTTGGGGTAGGTGGTAGAAGGAAAGAAGCTTGTGGTGGTGGGCTGTGCGTAGGGGTGTATGTATTAGTGGTGGTGGGTTGTTCGTAGGAGGTTGTTGATGATAGTTTTTAGTCAAAACTTTGGCTTGAATAAAGAAAAAAAAAGGGAAAATACAAATTCAGGTCTGTTCAGGTCTAAACCCGGACCGAACCTGAATTTTCAGGTCTGACCCGAAACCGGACCTGTTGATTCAGGTCCGGTCTCCGGTCCTCAAAATTCTCTAATTCAGGTCCCCGGTCCAAACAGGTCCGGTCCAGGTCCGGTCCGGTTTTGGACCGGTGTACACCCCTAGCTCCAATACCGTTGTAGGGTTTCGTAGTGACCCGACACTACGCGGAAGGAAACCCCCCAAGACCCGCCCCTTAATTAAAGCAATTAACAAGCATAATAAACATAATTAAGCAAGACTAAGAACAAGAATTATACCTTTGTTGCATGCTTCGCTCCTGAAGAGCTCTTACTTCAAAATCCCGAAACTACGAGATCTCCGACGGATCGTACCCTCGACCCGACCCGAGCGTCCCAAGTCTTGAAGGTTAGTCAAGACCCGGACAAACAAAACTATGAGTTTTACGAATTAAAGGTTTACTCTAATTACAAGAGTTGCCTTTTTAATTCCACTCAAGGTTATCACTTCCCAATACCCATGCCTTTGGTATTTAACGGGAAGAGCACCCTTGATTTCTAATCTCCCATCAATGTGGGAGAGTTGGTAAAATCAATAATTTATTTAATTCCAAATTAAATAAATAATTAACTTAATCACATTTCGACAATTGGCATAATCACATGCTAATGAGTGATGGCAAAGGCTAGGTGGGGGGACCATTTGCCTTGCTCCCTTAGGCCCTTGATTGGTCCCCACAAGCAAGCACAAAAACGGCTCAAGGAGGGCTGGCTGGCTGCCAGCTAGCATGCCAGCTAGCGCTGCCAACTAGCACTACCCAGCAACATCCCTGCCAGCCAGTGTTTGCTGGGCGATGCTGAAGCTGGTGCTGTGTGCTAGTGCCTAGTGCTGCTAGCACATTGTGCTGGTGATGGCCCTAGCAGCCCACGCACTGGCTAGCGCACATGCCTCGCATAGCACGCACCAGCCTCACACCACACACCAGCCTCGCACCACGAACCAGCCTCGCACCATGCACAAGCCTCGCACGCATTGCTAGCCCTGCTAGCGAGACTATGCACGCAAGGGCCTAGCATGCATGCTGGGCGATGCTACCTGGTACCCTCGCACTAGCACATAAACGCCAGTGCCTAGCACTGCTATGCTTGGTGCGAGGCACGCACACACACATGCACATGCGCCAGTGCCAAGCACTGCGATGGTTGTGCTTGGTGCGTGTGTGGCCCTGCATGCGCACCTAGGCGTCCAAGCAAGCTCGCTGCTGTGTTGCGATGGGCTGCCCGATGCCCTGGTGCGCCTAGTGCTTGCGATGGTCAGCGATATGCTAAGGCACAAGCACATGCACACACGCACTGGCCTAGCCATGTGATGGTGTTGTGCTTGTGCTGCGATGGTGCGATGGGCTGCGATGGTGCGCCTAGCACACCTAGTGTGATTAGGCTTGCGCCTACCCATGCTAGGTGCATGCTAGCTCAAACTAGCCTAGCATCCACATGGTTAGACCATTGTGGTGCTACGGCTACGCTCGTACTTATCGCTTGTGATTTTTGCGATGCTCGGCCTCGACGCCCTAGGCTCGATATCGACGTATGTATTCGTAAAACTGTGTCGACTCATTAAATCCTTTCAAATTAATTTTTTCGTCTCAGATCGGTGATTCGATTGGGTTCGACCGGAAGGGTTCAGTTAAGATTAAGCTGTAATATCAATTGTACCTTGATATTACTGATCGAAAACGGCCTCCACCTACGCATTCCGATCACTTGTTCTTACTGAAGAATTAACTATGTAATAATTCTGAACCCTATATCGGAAGAATACACTTGTTGGAAGGACACCATTTCTTTCATGATTACCCAAAAGGTAACAAATAGTCGGATCAGTGACGGGCATAAGCAATTATCGTCTGCTATTCCTACTTAGGCCAATTCGGCGTCTTTCAAAATGGTCAAAGGACCGCCTGTTCATTCTCCGGATGCTCGTTTGGACGACTACATGCTTAGAGTAGGGCAACTACCAAGCACACAACCGTCCAGGGGCAGGTGAAGCTCATACATCCGGCATACCACATGCACGCTAGAAATGCAAAAACTACAAAAATTGAAACAAAATGGCGAAAATTGCAATTCAAAGACATTAGATAGAAATAAAGTCGTCTCAACCGGCAAATGTATAAATTGGCTTATAGCCAAAATAAATTGTTAGCCGGACCCATGTCCAGGAAAAGAAATTGTTAGCCGGACCCATGTCCAGGAAAAAAAACGATACATTCAAATACACGGCACACTGGCCGGAGAGTAAAATTAACAAAGTTCAAGATTGAGCTGGGTCCTTGGCGACGGCTTCAGAAGTAGGAGAGGTAAGGGTCTCTTCAGCCTGGACCTCTTCATTTCAAGATCGGGCTTCTTCATCCCCGTCTGCACCCATCTCCGCCTGCATGGCCTCGATCTCCTTCTTAGCCCATTCTTCATAAGGCTCAGGCGCCGGCTGATTCTCTTCCTTGCTAGAATGGCAAGATCTGCGTATTTATGGGCTATTTTCCAGACGACATATTCTGCCTCTGGATATACAAGGGACCAAGCCATTTTTATGCGATTCTCGCAGTCTTGCTCATTCTCCTCAATGAGCTGGCTCTACTCAGCTTGAAGGGTGGCTTCATAGTTTTGGCTGGCAGAGGCTATCTCCTTCTTCAGACGGAGCTTTTCTACTTACAGCAGGGAGTTCTCCTTCTTGGTGTCCTCCAACAGTTTAAGGGACTTCTCCGTTTTCTTCCCCTCCTCCTCTGCATTATCAAGTGCCGACTGAAGGTTGAAGATTTTGGTCTTGGCATCATCAAGGGACCTTTGAAGCTGCTTGATTGAGTCCGCCTGTTGCATGATTAGACCTTTAGTTTCTAAATCATGCACTATCATGGAATATTGGGCAACGTTATGGGCCTCAGACGCATCGCGTTTAGCCCATCTTACCTCCTCTTGCTTCCTGGCATAAGCTTTCTCCAGCCCTTCCACGTGCAGCTGACAGGCGGTATTTTAGGTCGTTACTAAGACACCTCTATCAAATGATATTTGTTGTCCTAAACATGCAACTAAACAAGTATAGAGGCAAGTTAAGGGTCGAACACAGGGAAACGATTAAGCACCGCTATTTATCTCCTAATGTTAATCTATCTCAATCAAGAGGTATGGTGGGTAAATTAGTGACTAAAGGGGATAGAATAACAATTAAAACAAGCACTAGGGGGATGGATCAAACATGCTATGAATTTAACAAAGTTAGGCATCGGAAAATAGGTTTACATGTAACCCAAGCAACTCATACAAGGCAATATCAAGAATACTCTTTAATCACCTATCGGGGTTAAGAGCTATCCTAGCTAGCATACACATACACTATCGTCATAAGGCATACAAACTAAGGTCATGCAATAATCAATCACCTAAAGAACCATACATCATCACGAGCTTACATGAAGGAATTTCGATTACTCTCGTTGAAGTTTGAGAAATGACGAGCTTGTAGGGAGGAATTTCGATTACTCCCGCTGAAGTCTGAGAAATGACGAGCTTGCAGGAAGGAATTTCGATTACTCCCGCTAAAGTCTGAGAAATGACGAGCTTGTAGTGAGGAATTTCGATTACTCCCACTGAAGTCTGAGAAATGACGAGCTTGTGGGGAGGAACTTCGATTACTCTTGTAGAAGTATTACTCCAGCTGAAGTTTGAGAAATGACGAACTTGCAGGAAGGAATTTCGATTACTCCTGCTGAAGTCGGAGATGAGGTTATTTTTTATTTTATTTTTTTAGGCGGGAACAGTGCTTGCATGTGTGGGACGCGTGTTAGTCATCCTAGGGTCAGTTTTTTTTTAATGGAGTGACATTGTAGCTTGGCTTTATTGTTTTGCTAAACCGTCCATTAACCCCTTCATTAGTTTCACTGTCCCCCTTTTTTTTTTACTTCCCTCTTTCTCATTTCTCACTTTTCATCTTCCCCCTTTCTTTTTTTAAGTTTTTCGCTTTCGCCATTTCTTATAGAAGATCGTTGCTTCCCTGTAGTTTTTGTAAGTTCTTCACTTCCTTTTTCCTTTTTGTTTTTGATTTCATTATATTTATTCTGCTTTGTTGGCTTAATTTTTTTTTTCACTCCTTCTCCTACATTAGGACTCTTTGCTTTTTTTTTTTGTAGTTCGAAGCCCTCGCTTCTCCATTTGGCCTTCCGGTGTCGCCATAGTTGTTGTGCTCTTTGCTTCTACGGTTTTTCTGACAAAGGTACTTTCTTTGTGCCTTTTTTCTTATTTTTGTTTGCCCAATTGCTTTTATTTTGTTTTTTTTTCCTTCGTAAAATTGAGTCTTTTCTTTGGTTTGATTGTTCTTGTCCAACTCTTCCTCTTTTGTCGTTGTTTGTGCTTATTTGCCTCTATTTTTGCGATTTTTCTCCCTTTCTCGCTTTGTTCTTTCGCATTTGCTCTTAGGGCTGAACTGATTTTGTTTTTTTGCACCCAATTTTATTCGTCTTCTTTATGGGATTTTTGTTGTTTGTAGATCTAAGGATCTTCGTCTTCTTAGGATGTTTGACGCTACATACCGATTCTTCTTCTGTGCCACCTCGCTCAGGTGAGTGCTTTGCACGAACTTCCTTTACTTCTTCTGCCTTTCCCCCTATTCCCTTGTAATTAGCTATGCCTAGGGACACTTTTCTTGCACGGAGCAGGGTGAGTACTACTGCAGCTCCACCAGTTGCATCTGGATCAAGCAGTAGTCGTCCTGCTGCCGGCAGTGCTTTTCACCCTTTTCGATCTAAAACTCTCCCTGATTTCTTTGACCCTTACAACGAGCGGGTACTTACTCATGATGGGGTTCTTATGCCTCATCTTATTCGTTTGAGAATGCGCGGAATGCGCCATAAATGGTTTGCTGATGAGGTTAAGGCTAATCCCCCATATATGTCCCTTATTAGCCCCATTCCCCATGTTCAGCCTTTAAAAAGTTTTGCTTGGCTTGATGATATGACTGATGTGAATCGGTTTGATCACTATGTAGTGTGGGGTGGTCGTTCTGCAACTTCTTCATTGTCTCCTCCTCTAGTTGAGAACATGAGTAGAGCAGCTGATAGGGCTAATCCCCCTGATATGTCCCTTATTAGCCCCATTCCCCATGTTCAGTCTTTAAACAGTTTTTACTTGGCTTGATGATATGACTGATGTGAATCGGTTTGATAACTATGTAGTGCGGGGTGGTCGTTCTGCAACTTCTTCATCGTCTCCGCATCTAGCTGAGAACATGAGTGGAGCAGCTGAGTCTCCCAGCGAGCAGGCTTTTCAAGACTGCCAGCCCACCTATGTAGTTGAGCCCGTGGAAGAGGGGAAGTCTGAATTCTTCCTTAATGAGAGGTTCCATGGCCCCAAGAACTGCACGCTAGATTCCAACTGACGTAAGGACGCTGATAGGTTGGACCTAACTGTACTGGGTACAAAACTCTATGGGTTTTTTCCTGGTTACAAGTTGGTCCTTCCTGCTGAAGGCTCAAAACTGTCTGCTCCTCCAGCTGGGCATATTGCTGTCTTCGTCTCTCAACTAGACTTGGGATTTTTCTTTCCTTTGGACCAGTCTTTGGATAAGGTCTTTCGCGCTTTTAATCTCGACATTTCCCTGCTGCACCCTGCCTCCTTGGACACTCTAATATGCTTGCTTTGGTTCCTGCGTTTTCGGCGTTATCCGGAGTCACTGCACTTGTTCAATTCCTTGATGAACTGGAAGAGGTCGTCCTTCAGTTCTTCTAAGTCTGGTTGGTATTATGTGGCCCCTAAGGAAGGTAGAGTACTGTGTTATCACAAGCTTGGTTGCTTCAGGGACTAGATTGGCAAGTTCTATTTGGGTTTCTGTCCCTGCTTCTTTTGTTGTGCCTGGCAACTTCCGGTTTATTGGTACCAACATGGATGGGGTTATTGTCTCCCTTTCCGAGTCTCCTCGGGAGACGCATGCTTTTGATGCGTTGTAGGGAGCGGGCATGGGTGATTCTAAGTATCCCAAGAATTGGCTACTCAACTCTCTGTACAATGTAGGCAATGCACAGCTTTGTGCCATACGTCTGTGCTCTACCCATGAGCCTGGTATGCTCTCCTTCAACTTGCTAAAGTGTTGCTTTTTCTTTATGTCTGGCTGCCTTTGTCTTTAAATTTGTAATTTTTCTTTTGCTTTCTTGTTATCTCAAGTTATGACAAGTTAGATAGGCGAATTCTTGGCCTGCAGGACAATTGGAAGGATCCTATTACTACTACTCCTAGCAACCCTCCTTAGCTATTTGAGACCTTGGAGGTTAATGCTGGTGCCCTAAAGGATGAAATTCGTTTGGCCCCTGCTGAATTGAAAGTTGTGTTTGGTACTGTGACCTCTGCAGACCAAGATGGGTCTGGCAGAGCTGAGGCTAAGCCTTCATCTTCTACTATGGGAAGTCGGCGGGAAACTCATAACATACCGAAAGAAGTTACTTCGAGACCTGAGGCGTTAGGGGCGTAGGGTACTTCATCATTTGTGAAGGATCCTATTGTGGCTTCTGACCAGGTGGCTCCTCAATTCTCCCAAGTACACAAACAAGAGATACAAGCTTCTGATGATCCCAAACATGACAATGTTGATAGCATTCTCGATTTTCCCCCTGAGGGGGAGGTTGAGGCTAATGCTGTGGTGGGTGAGAAACACACAACTTCTGTTGAACATGTTCTGTTCTCTACTACTAGCATTGGTACTACCATTGCTGCCAAGGAAACTGTTGTTCCCTCTACTAAAACTCCTGATTTTGAGCTGCTTGATAAGACCATCATGGAGCTGCCCAATATTACTCCTCGCTCAACTGGGCTTTGAGGCTGCCTGCAAAGTGCTAGCAGAGGTGGTCATTCCCAGCCCGCGGGGTCGCATCAGCTGACTCATCCAATTATCCATTAGGAGGATGACCTAGTTATCTCGCCCTCGGCTAGCGATGGACAGCCTGCTGCCAAAAGGGCTCGCACCTCTTCTGCGTTAGATCCCCTTGCTTCTCACTCTGCCAATACTAGGCTTCTAGATGAGAATGCTGCCAAGGATACTAGCACCCATAACTCCAGCGAGCTCAATCGCTGTGTTCACCAGTTTTTAAGTGATGCGTTTGAGAATCCTCTTTCAGCAACCTATAGAGTTTGGAGAGGTGCCTATTGACGCTACCTTTTGCCCTTTGTTATGCCCTGCTAGGGCTGAGAATGCTTTGTTTCGGCCTCTGATGAACGTTTGGGCTAACGAGTTTTTGTTCGTGGCTAGCATTAACGCCACGGGGTTAGGCTTGCTAGGCACTAAGGCCGTGGCTAACCAGCCTAGGGAACTGGGCTACGCACTATGGCTGCCTAGCAACCCCTAGGTGTCGTGGCTGAGCTTGCTGGCACCACACGCATCGCAACAAGCTATGCATACTTGCTTGCATGTTGGTGCTGGCAGCGTCTGCTGGGCTGGCTAGGGCTCGCTGCCTTGCTGCCCAGCACCATGCGAGCACCCTCACACACCACACGCATCTTCTCGCACAACCATAGCACCATGAGCAGTCTTGCATATACATCGTAGCACCATGCACCACACTCTTGGACACACACTAGCACACCAACGAGGCAAGGAAGCCCACCACACACCTTGGCAGCCACATGTGGGCTGCTTGAGCAACTAGGCTAGCCTAAGAGCATGGCTTTGTTGATTTTTCCTCGATTTGCATGCACTTGCCTCGGGCTTTTGATTCTCGATTTATGTGTGATAAAAATTAATTCTAAATTTATTTTAGAACCAATTTAGAGCAAAATGAAAATAAAACAAGTCCAACTTAATTAAATTCAGTTTTAGTAGTGCACAAGCCTAAATCATTCAAGAACCATTCTGTAAATCAATTTAGGTATATCTTGATGCTACAAAATTGAAGGGCTACACTCATAATTAATTTAACCAAATTAAGGAGATTGGAAAAATAAACCCTTTCATCCAATGAAAAATTTCCAACAATAACTTGTGTATGATTGAAAAATTACATCTTCCATTATGAAGATTAATTAAATTTCAATAACAAGTTTTGAACTTTTAGGACTTTAATCAACTCAAAAATTAAATCCAAAAATTAGTTCAACATGGAATTTAGTAATCAAAGTTCCAACCAAATAAACAATGAAAGATTAGATCTTTAACATATCAGGGACTTCAAAATTACAAGTTCACCATAAACATTCACATTTGAAGCAATTTATTTGCAAAAATGTGAAAATTTCAAGTTTATGTGAAAATTGAACTCACCAAATTATGCTTATTAAGGTTTACAATTGTAGTAGATTAGTGATGCAACCATACATTTAATCTACCTTTAACAACCCATAATTAATCAAGGTTTAAAGATTTAAAATTTTTCGTCAAAAACAAAAAACCCCTCGAAAAAAATGTTACTAGGTGGATTTTGGCTTCTGGACAGTCCTCAAAGAAAAGAGGGTCAAAAATGATTTAGAACATCGATTCCACCTAAATATCACTATTTTTTATTCGAAATCTGGGTTCGTTGGCCAAATTTAGTAAAATACGAGATTAAAACTAATTAAAACAAGCTTCTAATATAATTAGAAATTAAAGCAAAACCAGAATTTAAATCCATTTTAAGTCACCTCATTTAATTATTAGTTAAAATAATTAAAATGAGCGCGGCTCCGATACCGCTATTGGGTTTCGTAGCGTCCAACGCTACGCGGAAGAGAAACCCGCCCAAGACCCGCTCACTAATTAAAGCAACTAAATATTTAATCACATAATTAACAACATAAGAAAGAGAAAGAGAAAAGACATTATTACCCTTGACGCGTGCTTTGCTCTTATAGAGCTCGGACTTCAAAGACTTAGCTCTTCAAGCACGAGAGCCTCGGACGGAGTCCACCCTCGAGACCCGACCCGAACGACCTCTATCCCAAAGGTTAGTCGGGGCTAGACCAAGAAAAGACTAGAGTATTACGAACGTAAAGGTTTTCTCACCTATAGGGAGATGCCTTATTGAGTTCAACTTAAGTGTTCTTCCCAAAACCTAAAACTTGGGAATTTATACGGAATAGAGACTTGATCTCCATTCTCCCATCAATGTGGGAGATTTGCATTTTCCTATATTTTATTTTAATAAAAAACAAAATAAAATGCAATTCAATCAACAAGCTACAAGTGGCAAAGGGTGAGTAAAGGTAGGTGGGGACCACTAAGGGGGGGGGGACCAAAAATTCCCTTCCTCCCCAATAAAGACCACCAAGCATCTTTCCCCACCAAAACTCAAGAGCAGCCATCGTATAGCTGGCAGCCAGCCTGCCGTGGCTGCTAAGGCTGCCTAGCTGGCGCCTAACACCTTGGTTGGGCTTGCTAGCTAGCCCGCATACACATGCACGCAGCCAGCAAGCCACGCATGTATTGCGGGCTGCTGCAGCTATTGTGTAGCGTATGCTAGGCGCTGCTTAGCACACAAGCACGCTTAGCCTCAGCACATAGCAAGCTGCGATGCCAAGCACGCAAGCATGCACAGCCACAGCGCATAGCACGCTGCAATGCTAGGCGATGTTGCGATGCGTGGCTGTGTGCGAGAGGATGTGATGCCGTGAGGCTGCTATGCTAGCACACATCGCCATAGTACAGCACGCATAGCGCGCTGCTGCTGTCATAAGCTAGCGATGGTGCGGCTGGTTGCGTGGCTCAACGCACTAGCATGCGCTAGCTGCTAGCATGCTTGCGGCCTTGTGCACTAGCCTTGCTAGCATGCTTTCCTATGCCTAGTGATACGCATGACATCTAGAGCTAGCCTATGTTTCGCATTGCTAGGCAAATGCGAGGTTACAACTTAGCTCGAACTTGTCACTTGCTTGATTTCTCGTCTCGTCGAATTCTAAATTCATTGTGACGCTCAGTCGCGACGTTCTAAGCTTAATATTCGACGTCTTTATTCGTAATACTCTAACGACTCATTTAATCCTTCGGATTGATTCTTCGATTCAGATCGGTTACTCGATTGGGTGTGACCCAAAGGGTTTTGTTAAGAGTAAGATGTAATATTAATTATACATTAATATTACTGATCGGAAGCGGCCTCCACCTAGGCATTCCGATCACTTAAACTCGCTTAAGAATTAGCCTTCTAATAATTTTGAATCCTCTATCGGAATAATACACTTGTTGGAAGGACACCATTCCTTTCACGTGGCAATGGAGATAAACGTCTAGAAAGCAATAGATGTGACGTTTCATCGAACCAAGAGTAGCTTAGAGCTATTAGTAATTGGATTGCTTACCTTAAATTATTAAGTGTTAAGACAAGCCATATAATGCTTAATCACTTTTTTATTTTTGGGGTCTTGGTTCGTTTTATTCTCGCCTAATTGGGGCAAATTATAAATGTGTGAATAGAACGTTAATAAGTTAATTGAAATTCCTAGTTTGCATGTATTTCAATGCTAATTATATTATATTGATAAATAGTAATACTTTGCACTTATATTTGTAGAGTTTAAAATCAAATTATAATGTTTTTAATGATTGGTTAAAGGAAATCTTTTGAGAATGTTTCTTAAGGAAACAAGAAACAATGAAAAGTAATTTGAGATTCCATTTCTACCTAAGAGTTCATGTTATTGTAGTTAAACTTAGCAACTTAATTTCACATGTATTAGATACTGTTTAAGAGTTTCACTTTCAAGGTGACCTCTAAACAAATGAAGTTAAGCGAAGTTATTGACTTACTAGCTCGGAATGAAGCAAGTGGCGTTACATCAATTGTAAGGTCATCTGCTTTGTTTAAAGACCTTTTAAAGCTATGGCTGGAACAAATAATGATTATTGTGTTCCATAATCAGCAAACAATCCGTTTACACACGGAAAGACTCACATTCAAAGTAAAAGAATAATAGTTGTTGGTTTTATTTAAATGGCATGGTTGTCCAGGCCGTGAGTCAAGGATGCTTGTAAACAAACATTTCTCTAACATAAAAACTCTCAAATTTCAAGTCATGGATCTGATTTGTGATCCGAACATCTTAAGTAATGTCACATCGACAAGAACATACTCAAGGCTCTATCAGATAGACGTTTGAAAGTTGATCAATTCATAATCATTCTAAGACAAGCAAGTCTTACTTGTTGAAATCGACAAACAAAAACCTATTGTGCTTGGTATAGACAATTGACTTCGAAAGCTAAAGAGAATTCCATTACTTCAACGTTTTCACAAGAATTCGAAAGAATATGGCTATATTCATCAAATGTGAACAAACTAGATCTTAAATAGCTCAAAAGTATAGTGAAGTATAGAATCGACTTGGCAAGATATCAAAACGTCTAGATTAGATCGAGCGATGTATGCTTGAGCCAAGAGTAATCATATCAAGGTTATAAAATTAAAAATTCATAATTAGCTCCACAAAGAATATATAGTATGTCTTGTTGGAGACCTCGATGCCATTTGGAAATGACTCAAATGATGATGGATCACATCACTTCCTATAAAGTTCTTAAAAATTTGCACAAATGACTAGTGATACACTAAACAAAACTATCGAAGCTAAGAAAGGACACCATATTTAGTTATGGATAAAAATAGTTTCCAGCGTCTTTTCAAGCATATGGCTAAGGCTCTTAGCTCAGTGGGAGTTAAGTGGCTCAGTGGAAGCTAAGTGGCTCAATAAGGGCAAAGGTTTCTCGAGTGGGAACTTTTACCCAAAGACAATATACAAGTCTCTTTGTGAACATCTAAGTGAGACTATGGGCATTACTTCAACAATATGATTAAGAACATAGTGTTTGTTGCTCTAAGTGGTGTCTTTTTGGAAAATAACACATTTCCAAAATGACAAGTGGGAGGAAAATGAACTTGTTAACCATCGAGATTAGCAACAAACTAGAAATGAGAATCTCGGAATACTTTAGAAGGGCTTCATGAGAATCATTGATCAAGAATACTCAAAGGACAAGTTCCTTTTCAGAGAATTCATTACTCAACAAAAATTTAGAAGTGTGGGAATAAGATCAATAATATCAAAGGGCTTTACAAGCGCCTTGAGACTTAGTGTTTGATACAAGTACCCCGTATATGTATAGAATTCACTAAAGGCTTGGATTGAATACTATAAATTTTTATTAAGTTAGAAGTAAACCTAAGACTTACAAACATACTATCTACTATTGGATGGTAATGGAATAGTGTATTGTAAATTAGCTATGACAAATCCAAATTCCGAATAATAGTTAGAGGCCATAAAAATCCGAAACAGACTCCGTGTTTGAAAATCTTGTTTGAAACTTGATTGATTTGCATGAAGGGTCTTAGACTCATCAATTGCAAATAATTTTTCAAGGAGAAAACTAACAAATATAGAAATATATATGCATACATAAATAGATTAGTTGAAAAGGTTACAATTAAATTCACGGCGTTGATTTAATAAAACCTATTCACTAATCGGAATGCTTAAGTCTTTTGGTGATTATTCTAGCAAAATTGCGCATATGAAATATGGAAAAATTGATATCGAGACCGCTTTCCTAAAAACTGAGATTTTGGAAGAGACTATGGATATAGTCTAAGGGTTTTGTAAACCTAAATAATGCTAGATTTGAAAGCAAGCACAAGAAATCCATTGGTGGATTAAGAGAAGCATTGCATGTAGGAACTAGAATATGTTTTCTCATAAAGTTAGAAAAAGGTTTGGCTTATGGAGAAACATAGAAATTCTTATAGATAAGAATTTTATTAGGAGAAAAAGTCAATTTTTTAAAGGTCTAACAAGAAGTTTACGAACTTTGTTGTGAAATGACTATCAAATGCTAAATGCTTAGATTTAAAAGTATTTTCAACAATGGACCAAGGTAAGGCGATACTTAATACATAGTGGGGATTAAGATCTATTGGATAGACTTAATAAAATGTCTTAATGAGTAAAGGAATTTACTGTGTTAAACATGAAGGACTTGAAAAGTTTTTGACCCATATGTATAAAACTAAGTAAATGTTTGAACTAAGTATAAGTTAGGAAAATACTAAGTCAAACAAGATAGAAATATAATATTAGTATTGATATTGCAAGCACACCTCAGCAACGATTAGGTCATTGATGAGGAAGCCATTTATAAGATCGGGGTTAAGACGTGTCATGGCTTAAGAATGGAAACATGAACCTATGTCTATGTATATTGTCCGGAAATTTATTGAAAATTCCCATAATCACAAGTGATTAAGGTATCCAAATTATTTTGAGCCATTTGGAGTAAAATCCAAACAAAGCATTATTAGGAAATCTACTAAAGTATATGTTAAGAGCATTTCTCCCTTAGAGGCAATAATTAGGAATTTTTTAAATGGATAGTTCGTTGTTGCACTTTGATGATTGTAGGTTGTCAAGTTTAAGATCTCAAATCATTAAAAATGAGCGAGAGCCATCACTTGGACAATAAACTTTAAATCACATATAACCCATAACACACTCGAATTTTATCATCTTATTATAAAAGTGTTTGATAATGATGATGCTAAGATTTGCAAAGTAATCGTAACTGAACCTATGCAATAAATGAACCACAACATTCACAATTGCATGAAAGAAATCAAGCATATTAGATATGAAAGGAATGGTGTCCTTCGATCAAATGTATTATTTCGATAGAGGTTTCGGAATTATTAAAAAGCAAATTATTCAGTGAGGTCAAGTGATCGGAATACCTAGCTGGAGGCCGCTTCCGATAAGTAATATTAATGTCTTATTTTTGTGGCAAAATTCAAGGTTGAAACTAAGCTAGTGAGAGAAAGTGAAAAACCCTAGAGAGAGAAAGTCCCCTATTCGCCATTTTATTGCCTTGAAATCTGTAGATTGAGCTATGGCTAAGGGAAAGAAGAATAAAGGAAAGAAGAATTCCTCCTCTTAGAAGAAGAAGAAGAAGAAATCTAAAGAAAAATTTAAAGAGAAATCATCTCTTGCTGAGAAGAAGAATCATGATGATGTAATAGAAGTTGGTTCGAATGTGAGCTGGTTGGAGATTGCATCGATGGAGGATTTGCCAATCAAACCGGTAGATGAGTAAGAGAAGAGGAAGCATTCAGCTTAATTTTATCAATGGTTGGAGGAAATTCACAGTTTCTCTCCCATTATTAATAGATCTAATGGAACAGTAACTCCCATTGTTGGTAGTGTGAATCATGCCGGGTGTGTTACCGGTGTATGGGGGGGAGGGTCAATAATGATAAAGTCTTAAACCCTACCCCATTGATGATTGAGAAAGGTAATGGTGGTCTTGCCGGATTTGATAGCCCATAAACTAATTATCCTGTTTTTGGCCCTCCGAGATTAGGGAATGGAAATCATGAGAAATGGAGTGATCTATTTCATACTAATACATTTGAGAGCCTGAATCATAGGAATCATAGGGATAATCAAGGATTGCATGCAGATGGAATTGTTCAAAGAGGTAGGGTGTAGTTGACTATGGAGGATGTACAACCCGAAATCGATTTATGGGATTCAACAATTGTTTTTTATGTGATGTGTTCCAGGCCTCCCCTTCACATGTTCACAAGCTTTGTGAAACGTGTTTCGGGAAAATATGGTGTTGATATAATCTCTACTATGGCCAATGGTGTATTTGTGGTTTGATTCAATGAGAAGGAAGGTATGGAAAAGGCAATTGAGGCTATTCCAATCCTGTTTGATAGAAAACTGGTGATAATGAAAAGATGGGTTCCTAGGATTGATTTAAAAAAAGAGCATGTTACCACTATTCTTGTTTGGATCAGATTCCCTGGTCTGGACTTGAGATTTTGGGGCAAGTCAGCTCTGATGAAGATAAGTAGCTTGCTAGGCAAGCCTGTGAAAATGGATAATGCTACAATAACAAAAGTATTGATTGAATATGCTCAGGTTATGATTGAGGTGAATTTCAATGGTGAGTGTCTTGCTTTTGTTGAAGTTTTGGAAGAGAATGGTGATTTTGTGAAACAGGAAGTTTACTATGAATGGAAACCTGTTATATGCTCAGTGTGCAAAGATATGGGTCATGAAGGGCCACAGTTCCCAAATCATAAAGTGCAACAAAGAAGCAAAACCAATATGCTTGCTAGGGTAGTTATGAGAGAATGGAGGCCTGTTAGGAGACCTCAACCAGTTCAGAATGTCATGCAACATGGCCAGCCTAATCAAAACATGGATGAGCTAGGGAAGAATGATGATTAGGCAAGTATGCAGATTGAAATTAATAGTGTGGGACCAAGAATAATTCAGGAGGGTACTTGTGCAATACAGGACAGGTTGGTGCTTGCACTTATACTATTCATGGATAAGTGTGGTTTCTGGAATGTTAGAGGTCTTAACATACCTAATAAAACCAGTGATCTGCTTTGGTTTCTTAGACAACACAGAATTAGCTTGTTTGGACTTCTTGAAACAAAATTTAAGGTGCTAAGTTTGGTGAGGTTTTGGTAGATTGGGAAGAGATTGGTCTGCTGTGGCTAATTACGCTTATAGTAATAAAGGCAGGATTTGGGTTATTTTGATTCCTTCTATTTTTCAGGTGGATATTCTGAGAGTCTCTTCTCAACTCATTCATTGTAAGATTGTGTACTGGAGTACTGGGTTTACTTGTTGTGGT
Organism: Chenopodium quinoa; assembly: GCF_001683475.1. Classification (NCBI taxonomy): domain Eukaryota; kingdom Viridiplantae; phylum Streptophyta; class Magnoliopsida; order Caryophyllales; family Amaranthaceae; genus Chenopodium; species Chenopodium quinoa. The sequence goes on from NW_018744469.1 coordinate 941,123, forward strand.
ACCTTTGTTTATGGTGAAAACCTAAGTGAAAGGAGGGCAGATTTATGGAGTGGAATTGTAGATATAAATAAGAGTGTTTAGGGGCCTTGGTTTGTTTGTGGGGACTTTAATAATGTGTTGAATCTTGAGGATAGGGTGGGTTATGTTATTGACCTGAAGGAGGTGAAGCAGTTTAGGGAGTGTATTAGAGATAGCCTGTTGATGGATTGGAAGACAGGTGGTCCTTTTTACACTAGGAATAATAAGCAGGATGTTGGTAGTAGAGTTTGCATAAGAATTGATAGAGTTCTTGTGAATTCAGATTGGGTGGATAATTATGGTGAGGCTAAGGCTACTTTTATGCCTGGAGGTCTTATGGACCAATGTCCTTGTATCATTTCCTTGTTTGATCATAAGGATAGTGGTAGAAAGCCTTTTAAGTTTTTCAATGTCTGGGTGGATTGTCCTTATTTTTTGGATGTTGTTAAAAGTGCTTGGAATACTCCTGTGCAGGGTACTGCTATGTTCACAGTGACTAAAAAACTCAATGCTGTGAAGAATTTTCTGAAGCATATGAACTTGCTCAACTTTTCTGATATTTTAAGTAAGGATGCTCAGGCTGCTACTTATTTGTATAAGTGTTAGGTGGATCTTGCTTCTGACCCTGAGACTGCTGAGTTGATTGAGAAGGAAATTGAAGCAAGGAAGCTATATGATGATGCTCATTCTATGAAATTGAAGTTCTTGAAACAAAAGGCCAAGTTGCACTGGTTAAAGGAGGGAGATCTTAATTCTGAGTTCTTTCATGCTTGTATTAGGAGAAGAAGATTACAGAACAATATTCATAGTATTAAGATTTAAGTAGGGCTTGGTGGAGGGATCCTGATCAAGTTGCTAATGCCTTTGTTGAGTATTATAAGGGTCTGCTTGGGTCCAGCTCTCTACCTAGGAAGCATGTTCATCCTAGTGTTATTAGTGACGGCTCCATTTTGAGCTCTGAAATGCAGTTTAATCTTTGCAGGCCTTTCTCTACAAGAGATGTGAAGGAGGCTTTTTAGAAGATTGAGGATGATAAGGCCCCTGGCCCGGATGGTATTTCTAGCAAATATTTCAAAGCTTCTTGGGAGGTTATGGGAGATGATATCACCAAGGCTGTGCTTGATTTCTTCACTTCTAGGAAGATTTTAAAACAAATAAATAATATTGTCCTTACTTTGATCCCTAAGATTGACTGTGCTGAGGAGGTAAGTCAGTTTAGACCCATTACATGCTGTAATGTTCTTTACAAGGTCATTTCTAAAATGCTTTGTCAAAGGTTGAAGAAGGTTTTTCCCTTTCTGGTTTGTGAGATGCAGGGTGCTTTTGTTAAGGGTAGGTAAATTCTCGATAATGTTTTGATTTGTCAAGATGTGTTAAAGGGCTATAATAATAAGAGAATGGCTCTTAGATGTACTATCAAAGTTGACATGAGAAAGGATTATGATTCTTTTCACTGGAACTTTGTTGAGGATATGTTCGTTGCTCTGAATTTCCCTCCTGTTTTCATAAACTGGATTATGCTATGTATTTCTTCTCCTTATTTCTCTATTATGCTCAATGGGGGTATGTTTGGTTTCTTTAAAGGGAAGCAGGGTGTTATATAGGGAGATCCTCTCTCTCCTTTGCTGTTTGTCTTGGTTATGGATTATATGTCTAGGCTTTTAATTAAAGTTGGGAAGTTAAGATAGTTTAAATTCGATCAGAGATGCAAAAATTTGAGTCTCAATCACTTAATCTTTGCTGATGACTTAATGTTGTTTTGTCATGGGGATAGAGTTTCTGTCATGTTATTGGCAAAGGTTTTGAAAGTATTTGAGCAATGTTCTGGCCTGAGTGCAAATGTGGATAAGACTGCAATTTATTTTGGTAATATGGATTCTGATTTAAAGCGAGCAATTATGGATGATACTCACTTTTCTAAAGGGTAAACCCCACTCAAATAACTTGGCATTCCCCTTAATGCTAAATACCTGGGAGTTGCTGATTTTGATAGCCTCATTGATAAAATGCTGGTAAAGATTACCTGGTTTTCTAGTAGGAACCTTTCTTATGCAGCTAGGGTGGTGCCTGTGAATGTTGTGTTAATGAGCTTGCATACATACTGGGCTCAAGTGGTTATTCTCCCTAAGGCTGTTATGCACAGAATCACTCAATTATGCAAGGCTTTCTTGTGGAGTGGGAATGATGTCCTCTCAAAGGCTCCTCCTATATCCTGGGAGCGGGTTTTTAAGCTTAAGAAGTATGGTGGGTTGGGTGTGGGGGATTGTGGTAGTTGGAACAAGGTTGCATTAGGGAAGTATGTTTGGAAAATTGCTATGAAGGAAGATTCTATGTGGGTAAAATGGGTGCACTCTGTGTATATAAAGCAAGCTGACTGGTAAACTTATATGCCAAAAAGGTGTGATGGCTGGGCTTGGAAAAGAGTTTGTGTAGTGAAGGAGGATTTGAAGGAAGGCTTTCAGAGTAATGGCTGGGTGAGTAGTAAGTATCAGTTAAACGTGGTTTATAAATGGATCCAGGGTGCTATAGAGCCTGTAAACTAGTCTGCTTGGGTTTGGAATAGATTTAATGTCCTTAAACATGTTTTTATCACTTGGCTTGCTGTTTAGGGTAGGCTGAGAACCAGAGATAAGCTTGTTACCTATGGAGTTTGTCTAGATATTTCCTTCCTGCTGTGTGGTTTGGAGATGGAAACAAGAGAGCACTTGTTTTTCAAAATGCAGGTACAGTAAGTGTTGTTTGGAGTTGATCTGTCAATGGTTAAATCTTAGAGAAATTCATTTTGACATTAATGCTTCTTGGAAAAATTGAAAGAGAAAGCTCAAACCTGCTATGGCTTAGAAAATTGGGTTTGTTGTGCTGTCTGCTTTGGTCTATCATCTGTGGCTTGCCAGAAAATCAAGCTTTTTGGAGCAAGGCTGTTTTGCATCCAAGATTACTTTGTAAAGCAGTTTGTATATAGGTTATAGATAGAATTAAGCAATTAATTACTTGTAAATGGAGTAGATCCCTTTGTAAATGGGTTCACCATCTATATATTTCTGGTCCCGTTTAGTTTAGCTGCCTAGGCTGTTTGTTTTGGTTAGCTGTGTGGGTGTAGTGGGTGTGGGCTGTGGGTTGTGGGCTGTGGTGCCTTTTTGTAGCTGGTTGCTCTTTTTTGGTAAAAATATTACTTACTTACCAAAAAAAAAAAATACACTAAGCTGCTACTACAGTCCTCACAGCCACGCACACATTGCAACACACCAACAGCACCTTGTAACAAATTACCACAAATCACGATCCCATAATAGCAACCCAAACCACCCAATTTCCTCAATTCAACCCTCCAAACAACCTGAATCAGCCACCTCCATCTCACACGAACCAACAAATCATACAACAATACATATAAATTTAGAACATAAGCATAAATATTAATTCAAAGCATGTCAAGCAAACAACAAATATTAATTCGAATAGATACAACACAATGAGACTAGTATACTAACAATGCCAACATCTGCACATAGATACACAGTACAAAAATCTTCTCTTAATCACCCATTATGATTGTAAGTTTATTACATATAAAGCGCAATAAAACCATCATAATACAAGCTTAGAACATAAAGCTGAAAGTTGAAAAAAAGTCTTACAAATTGGTAGTAGGCACATTAATTAAAGAGACTTATTTTATCTTATTCCTTCTAACCCTGCAAGTTACAACAATTCGAACTATATAAACGTATTACACAAAATATTAGCCGAAAATTGCCTAAAAAATCATCAAAATCTTTGAAAATATTGGAGTATAAGTTACTGTTGCATTTCAGAACAAATTTTTGTACAAATTAATTGTTCTTCGCCAACCTCTATTTAAAATTTTCTTCAATTTGTTCTTCCGCCAAATTAGGGTTCATATTTGCAAAAATTATAATTCAATTGCCCAATTCAACTTATTTTATATAAGTTTACGAATAAAATTCATTGAATTTGAGCAAAAATCAAAAGGAAACAATGTGATTTGCTTTGATTTGGAGCAGTTACAATGGATTTTAGAGATGTTTTGGTGGTTTTAAGAGAGAAGATGAAGGAAAAATTGAAACGTGTTTGATGAGAGAGAAAATCAGATATTTTGGGTAAAATATGAAGTTGGGCAGCTTCATTATTTACACTAATGCCATTACTTGTTCTACGTTGATCTTAACCGTCTACTTTAATCTAATCCTACGACTTAAATTTGTTCTCATATATTAGGAGTGTTCTCACATAAAGGGTGGTTCTCATCAGATCCCGACCTTATAATATATATATATATATATATATATATATATATATAAACATATATATATATATATATATATATATATATATATATATATATATATAAACATATATATATATATATATATATATATATATATATATATAAACGTATATATATATATATACATTTATATATAAACATATATATATATATATACATTTATATATATATACATAATAACCATTGAGATGACAAGACCAACAGAGGAGTAAATGAATGTATACTTTGAAGACTGAATCTGCATGTAGCAGGCCAGTAGCTGCAGCAACAACTTTACCATTGAAAGGGTCGAATCACCTATTCACAACTTTGTTTTCTCTCTCCTTTTTTATCCTTTTTCTTTTTCTTTAACCTTTTGTTTGGTCTGATTGAATTTAATTGTGATGACCCAAATATTAAATATTCTTAATTGTTTGGTCACTTGGTGTTGTAGAAATGATTCTCCAACTATAAGGTACATTATACATGATAAAAAATGAACAAAATAATTTAATATAATATTTTTGAAATATTTTCAAAAAAATTTGAAATATTAAGGTGCAAGTCTTATATCTATAAGGTACATACTCGAAAGATAAAAAGTATGTGTTACAAAGTAATAAGGTACTTCATATAAAAATATATATATAATAAAAAAATTGAAATTTTGCTTTTTTTTTTTTTTTAGGAATCCCAAACTTTGAAGTACAAGCTATATATTTATGAGGTATATGACAAAAAGATAAAAGGTACATGTTATTAAGGAGGTATAAGGTACATCACTTACAAAACACAAAAAAAATAAATATGAAAAATAAAAGGGGAAAAAAAAAGAAACTTTTGATGTACTTTTTAGTTTTATTGCATGTATCTTATGTGTAGTTCTCACCGTAAGAGTCGTTCTCACTATAAACATATATAGGAGTGTTAACTAGCCGAGCCGAGACCTAGTCTCTCTAGGCTTGGCTCGAGCTCAACAGTGGTGAGCTTAGGCTCGGCTGGAGCTCAAAGCTCGTCGAGCCTCATTCAAGCTCGGCTTGATCTTGAAACATATATACACGCGCTCAGCTCGAGTTTGACTTGTGCTCGGCTAAAGTTTAAGCTCAACTCAAGGCTTGGCTAGAGCTACACTCGGGACTCGAGCTTTGAATGCTTTAATTTGCTCAATCTCACTTGTTTACACCCATTTTACCTTGTTATAGCTCATCAACTACTTGTAATAATTAACTTTTAAGAAATTAAAATACAGTTTCAAGTGATTTTATGAAACAATTTTAAACAAAAAAAAAAAATAATAAACCCTATTGTTTTTGGTCGAATGACAAACTGACCGAAAGAGCAAGACAAATGGACTGAATCGGAGTTTGATCGAAAGAGTGCTTGATTGGATTGGAAGACAAACGAACAGGATGATGACGCAAACGAAGAAACTACGGAGTTAAGGATGGCAAAAAAGCTAGGGTTTAAGGATGTAAAATGATATTTTTTATAGTAGAGGGTAGGATTGTAGTAGGCAAAATAAATGGGAAGCTTTGTAAATAAATGAGAAAAGGCCCTAAAGCCCAATGCGAGAATTGAGAAATACGAATACCTAAAGTCTAATTGTTTTTTAGTTTTCTTTCTTTCTTTCTTTCTTTTTTTTATATTATTAGTTTTTAAATAATTTTAAAAATAAAATAAAATATTAATGTTAATATTAAAAAATTTTCGAGCTTGTACACGAGCTTTCGAGCCGAGCCATGGATGGCTTAGGCTTGTCTTGTTAAGATATCGAGCTGAACCCGAACTCGAACTTGAGTCAAGCTTGGTCGAACCAAGCACCAAATAGTTCACGAGCAGGCTTTGTTCGTTAACACCCCTATATATATATATATATATATATATATATATATATATATATATATATATATATCACCCACAATACTCTCTCTCCTCTGTATGAGTTAACTCACTATAGTGGATAGTGACACAATGCTTACTCATGGGGAGGGAAACATGCCACCACCGAGTAACTGCCATTTAGAAAAAAAAAATCTGATTTTGATGTGGTCAAATAATAACTTCACAAGTGTCACTGACAAAGTACAATCTGATTTCTTTTACTGTGCTGGGGTATTGATAAAATTAGGAAAGAGTGTTGTGAGCAACCTTACCATTGTAGATAAATAAATAAGGTGACTCATTTAGTAACTTAAGATAGTGGAAAGAGGTGGAAGATGATTTGGAAAAGAGATAAATAAATGAGGTGACTTGTAATGGTTGTGAGGTTATCTACCATTACTCATGCTCTAATACCATTGGATATGCATTTTCTCATGTATACGTGAAAATAATTATATACCCCTAGTTATTATTATGTACTAGCAAATGCAGTATTATATTCCCTTTAAATACCTTGTTGATGCTCTAAAGGGGTGCCCCTTTTTTGGCCTTCTATATTTAAAGGGTATCTTCTTCTTTTTATTTATTTATTTTTTAATATTTTTTTTATTGCCCCATGTCTATTTTTGGCATAAATCCCAACTATTTTATTATGTTTTGTTATTGGTTATTGCTTTAACCCTTTAAAAGCTCTATCCCTTGAATTTTTTTTTGGAATAAACTTGTACCATAATGGTGATTATTCACCAAAAATATAACTGTTTTAGGGAATATATAATTTCATCCCATTATGTTTTTTAACAACAAAGCAAACATGGGTCTTTTTGTTATAAAGTGCGACTTTAATCTAACTTATTAAAAAAATAAGTAATTGGACATGTTAGTCTGCTACATGAATCCAACTATTAAAAACAATAAATTTAATTTTTTAGTTTATATTGTTAGCATTAATTGAATGTAACTGCTATTTTATACTTCATTTATTTTTTTTATTGGATGATTTGGCATGGGCACGAGATTTAAGGAAAACTGTAAAAAATGGAGAATGACATATATGCCCAAGGGGAAAAAATAAACAAGTAAGAGAGAGAAGAGGTGGAGTAATAAATGTTGTTATAACATGTGACTAGGGTAATTGTTGTATTTTGTGTGTGAACACAAGCAAAAAGTTAGTAAAACATACCAAATAAAGAAATGGTGCAACTGATATGCTGTAGGGATTTAGGTACTCTAATCGGAATTTCATGAATCATATTCATACGCACCTAAAATAAGATTGCATGCATAACACACAAGAATCACATAATTACACATTTTAAGCGTGATTTCCACGTAGCAAATTGATTGATAATTAGGGAGAGAATAGAGCCCCAAGCGTTGCTCCTCTACTTAGTCCATGGGATTGGAATGAGTTGTCCACCAATACTAGATTGGTTGAGTGAAGGGAAAATACCACGATCGCCAACTTTGCGGACAGCTTGCACCACCACCACCATCGCACACACACATCGGCGCAGGGAGGGGAGAGAGTCGTGAGAGAGAGAGAGGATTAAGTGGTTGGGTTTCGTGTTCGCTAACTCGGGTTCAACTAACAGTAAATTGTTCTAATGAAAACCCTAGGTACCTAGTATATTTGTAATCATATTATAATTAGACTAAGTTAGAAAGCCTGATCCACCTAATCTCCTCCATATGGTCGGCCACCTATAGGCCTTCTCCTCTTATACTCAATCTAGGCCCTTTGTGTGACCTTATAGAATCCGTTTAGTTGGGATTTAGACTATTTTACTAGCCAAAGATTGTTAGTACCTCTAGCTATAATATAATGACAATCCCAAAGAACGAACTAAACTATCTCCATAATTTGATCCATTATATATCTATTAATTGCACTTGACGAAGACATAAATCCTTCAATCTCCCACTTGTCTGAGACAAGTGTGCAATGCTCAAATTCCTTGAGTCAATATGTCGAGATCATATTAATCAACAAATCATTTCTTGAAATTTGAGTTAGAATTACAAAAGAAATGATTACTGAGTAACACATTTGAGCGTGGCCACGCATTCTCTGAATTCTCCCTCTTCAATAGGCCATAGCACATATCCTATTTAAATAGGTAAACTCAATCCAATCTTGTGGCAATTAAAGCTCCCACTCAACTTTTGAAGTAACCAGGAAACACCTTTTACAGTCCACTTTTACGGAATGACGTTTTGATGTACCATAGATAAATCAATCATTGAATGAAATTAGTGTTCCACTCATGTCAAAGGAATCCACGAATATATCCGGAAGCTCTACACTTGAACTTCAAAGTAGGTCAATAATTTGATCATGCATATCCATGTGATTGACCGAGCATCTCTATGCCCCTATATCTCATGAAACTGTGCTATCCAATCAATCTTACATGCTAGTCTATTTATTGAAATCATTTATGTCCAATTTAATTATTTCGAACTAGGAACTTTAAAAATTTTATAAATTTAGTTCACCTGTAGGGTTTCATTCACCAAATCACCTATTTGATGATCCTAACAATTCCTAATTATTTTGGACAATTTATTTAATTATAATCCACAATTAAATAAGATTGAAACTTTGTTTCAATTGATAAAAATAGGGAAACATGACTGATGATTTTGCAATATGACTCCCTAGCACACAATCAAAACCATCCACCATCATGTTAATTTCAAATGAACCTTTTGTGTCTTTAGGCCATTGAAATAGTTCAGTTAATACAATTCATGAGACATTCTCATAACCATGAATTTTGCTACTTCTAAATTTTATAATAATATTCATCTCCATACACTACGAATCTTCCTTCATCTTTCCGCAAGGAATTTAAGAATTTTCTAAATTGTATTGGTTTTGATTGAAACCTATCACATGTTCTTGAAACATGTGAATCAAATAAACGAGTATAGTCCATGACACCCAAGATGTATCCTTTGCAAAATGCACAAGGAGTATCACTCAAACCCTTAATTTCATCAAACTTTCTCAAAGAATTGAATCTTGTTAAGCTATGTGCCACGTTACATGGGATTGAAACTCCTTTCAATATTGAAGTCAAAAGAACCTTATCAATATAAGTTTTTAACTAAGCTCAAACATCAATCGAGACCTATTACTATAGATCTTGATTCCTAAATGTACTCATCTTCATCGTATCACAAATGAAGTTTCATTGTTTGTCTCTAGCCTTTGAATCTTAGGTTTTCTTACATCGATATGTATTCGACCTTGAGTTCACATCATCATTTCTCTAAAAGATGACTTTGTCAATTTTCAAACTTAAAGTGATGTTTACATATATAAATAGATTCATAATTTAGTGATATTGAAAGTCCATCCCTTTGGATCTTTCGTATGCAATTTTCATTCACCTGTCCTTCCATCCTCCCTCTTGGACTGACATCGGTCGACAGCCACCGTGGTTGCGCCACCCAGCCGTGGTTGCCGGCCACTTAAAAACTCCTTTTTGTGTGTTTAATTTAATTTAAACAACTTTTGTAAAATTAAATTAAATCAGTCTAATAATTAAAATTAAATCCCAATTCCTGTAACATTAGGGTTCATCATAAAATTAACACCAATTTAATTCTAACTCTTAAAATTAAATTGTTAATCATACACAAAACATTTTTATGCACAATCTAGTTAAAATTATGAAACATGAATCATATCGAATTAAACTAAAAACTCAAGCATAAAATCATATTTTTAGGGCTAGGGTTTTCGAAAAATTAAAAAATTAGGGTTTACGGTTTGAGATTTTTGAACATATTAGGGCTAAAATTTGGTCCTCTCTTAGGCTATTTTTAGCAAATTATATAACATTTAATCAATTCTAAGATTTAAATCACATTTAATATAATTGAACCATAATTAAATTAATACTCCCTCTTAATTGATTATAAAATTATGAACATGAACTTCAAATAATCGTATTATTATAATCAAGCGTATGCAAGAGGCTAACTGATACCACTGTAGGGATTTAGGTACTCTAAGCGGAATTTCATAAATCATATTCATATGCACTTAAAACAAGATCGCATGCATAACACACAAGAATTACATAATTATACATTTGAAGCGTGATTTCCACATAGCAAATTGATTGACAATTAGGGAGAGAATAGAGCCCCAAGCGTTGCTCCTCTACTTAGTCCACGGGATTCGAATGAGCCATCCACCAATAATAGATTGGCCGAGTGAAGGGGAAACACTACGATAACCACCTTTGCGAACAATCGGCACCACCACGAACCACCACCACCACCGTACACACAAGCCCAAGGAGGGGAGAGAGCCGTGAGAGAGAGAGAGAGAGAGAGAGAGAGAGAGAGAGAGAGAGAGAGAGAGAGAGAGAGAGAGAGAGAGAGAGAGAGAGAGAGAGAGAGAGAGAGATTGAGTGGTTGAGTTTCGTGTTTGCTAACTCAGGTTCAACTAAAAGTACAACTCTTCTAATGAAAACCCTAGGCACCTAGTCTATTTATAATCATAGTATAATTAGACTAGGTTAGAAATCCCAATCCACTTAATCTCCTCCATATGGCCGGCCACCTAGAAGGAGAAGGCCCACCATGGGCCTCTTAAACTTATGCTCAATCTAGGCCTTTTGTGTGACCTTATTGGATCCGTTCAGTTGGACTTTAGACTATTTTACTTGCCCAACGATCGTTATTACCTCTAGCTATGATATAACGACGACCCGAAAAACGAACTTAATTATCTCCATACTTTGATCCATTATATATCTAGTAATTGCACTTGACGAAGACATAAATCCTTCATATGCAACTTCCCAAAAAGTAAAATAGTTCATTAAAAAAAATGGAGGAAGTATAGTTTACATTAACTAAATAAAAATAAATTATCCCAGCGATCATACAATTTTATGCTCTATAAAATGAAATCAATTTATTTATTTATTTAATTTTTTTATTTCATTTTTTTAAAAAACAAACCTCAGAAATCATATTTCTCTTTCTAATTTCTTCAATATCATATTCAAGTGCTTTTTAATTATTATTAAAATTATTTATTTACAAAATGATTTAAAATTTAAATGAAAATTCTATTTTATAAAAAAATACATTTTATTCCAAAACATTTGATTAAGTTTTTATTCAATTTATAATGTTAATTTTTAAATTAGTGCTAGATATTTTCCTTAAGTTTTTATTCAATTTATAGCGTTTGTTTTTAAATTAGTGCTTAGATATTTTCCTTGTTTAATTGATTGAAAAAAATAGTTGTATTGTATTCTTGAATAATTCATAGAATGTATCCTAATAACTCAAACTTTTCACAATAGTTGATTGATTTTAATCATTCTCTTATCAATCATCCTCAAATTTGCTAGCTTCTTGAAGGATGTGAAGGATACTTATCCATTTTTCCACCACAACAACCACCTTTTTCCTCTCAAAAAAAGGAGGCATGATGAGTGACATTTATGTCACTCTTAGGGGTAGTATTTAGGTCTTTTTCCTCTTATTTTTCTTAGGTTTTCACCTCATTATCCTCTTATGGCTTCTTTTTGTGTTGATGAAAAGTAATGCTTATTTTGATAATCTTTATGCATTATTTTATCATCCCCATGCTCTCGTGAACTTTGGTATCTTCTGCAGGTTCCGTGACGGTCCTATGCACGGTGGGAGGCCCCTTGGCCAAGCATGGAAGCCATGGACAAAGGCAAGAGGAGCAAAAGGGAAGGAGAGGAAGCAAGAAAAGGAAGTGCAAGAGGAGGTGTGGCCGAACCTCTGGAAGGTCCGGTCGAACCTTGGTGTGGTCAAACTTTTCAAAAGTTCGACCGAACCTCCAGGGTGCAGTGAAGGCAGTGTCAAACCTGTTTTCAACAATTTTGCAGGAGAGGTCGAACCTCAAAAGTTCGACCAAACAAGGATCAGGGAGGTTCGACCGAACCTACACAGGGTTCGACCGAACCTACCCTGAGTCCGACCGAACTTACCCAGAGTTCGGTCGGACCTTTTCCCGATCTCAGCCAATTTTGTACGGACTATTTAAGGTCCTTTTGTGATCGTTTTAAAAGGACGGGAGAAGCAGGACAGTAGCCTAGTTTTCAGAAACCTCCCTTAGTTTGAAACATTCCTTAGGATTAATTTAGCTTAGTTTTCATCAAATCAAATCATTGTATTAGTGAAATTCAAGAATTATTCTCAAAGTTTGGCAATTTGTATTCAACATTTGAAGCTTCAATTAGTAATTTCTCCAACCTTCTTCCTTTTAATTTCAGATTTTATTTGGTATTTGCATGTTATTTAAATCTTCCTAGTTCTTGGTAATTTGTTATTGGATGATAGTTATTTCAATTGTTAACCACTTTTCCCCAATTATTGAAGTATTTAGAACCCTAATTCTTGATTGCATGTTGATAAACATGAGTTGTGAGTAGTCTTCTTGCTAGGGGTTGGGTGAAGCTCGACCTTTTGGGTTAACTATGCAAATGTGGGAGAAGCATTGATGTTTGAATTGCAATTAAATTGATTATATGAGATTGCTTGTTAGTTCCTCATGATAGGTTTAGCTACCCTTGACTAAGGAGCTTGATAGTATGATATGCCTAATTTGACATGGAAGTGTAAATTGAGTACGTCATTACTTATTGTAATTTGATTATGTATCGTCTATTGCTAAACTAATGAGGAATCTAAGTTTAGTAGTGTGAGTTGTTTTCTAATTGCATGAGGTTGATTTTACATATAGTCCTTGCTATATCTTGTCTATTTTACTCCCCGTTTACCTATTTGCCTTGGTTGAGTGGATCTCATTCCCTAGTATCTTTAATTCATTGATTTAGAACCATAGTTTGTTTGTCTTCTTGACGAACCCCAATTCATCAATTGACTTCGAGTTAGCTTAAGTGTAAAGATCTTTGGCAATCATATCCCGTTCCTTGTGGACCGAACTCTTACTTGTCATTATGCTTGGTTCGTAAGGTGTTTGTTAATAAATGTGTTTGATTGAGTGTGGAATGTACGACCATTCCAACGCCCATCAAAATGGCGCCGTTGCCGGGGAGCAGTGTTGTTGATAGCTAATTGATTACTTGAGTCTAGTTCACCATAAAAAAAATTTCAAAAAAAAAAAAGATTGTTTCTTTTTGGCTACACTTGTAGCCTTGGTACTAATTGCGTTTGTTGAGAGTGTATGCGCAGAACTCATAACAGGATCTTGGTACCTTACGATCCCGAGATTGAGCAAACTTATAGAAGGAGAAAAAGAGCCGGTTCTAGGCCGTTTACTACTCCCCAGCTAGAGGGACCAATTTCGAGGAGGATCGAGATCAAATGGGTGACGCGGAACCACCACCTCAAAGACCTTTAAAGGAGTTGGGAACTCCGGGAGCTTATAGAGCTTCAAGCGGCATTGCTCCACCCGTTACTCAAGCCAATGACTTCGAGATTCGGCCCGCAATGATTAATTTGATTGAAAGGAGGCAATATAGTGGAGCAAAACATGAGAGCCCTCTTGCACACTTGAACGAGTTCGAAAAATATTGCAACACGATCAAGGTAAATGGGGTAACTCAAGAGTTTGTGAGACTAAAGTTGTTTCCTTTTTCTTTGATAGGAAGGGCTCTTGAATGGCTTGAGAAGGAGGTGAGGCCTAACTCCTTGAGAACTTGGGACGAGGTCACCACGGCTTTCTTAGGAAGATTCTATTCCCAAAAGAAGACGGCCGAGGCAAGAGCTTTGATCCAAGGTTTCCGTCAAAAAGCTAGTGAAACCATTTATGAAGCATGGGAACGATACAAGGAATATCAAAGGGAGTGCCCTCATCATGGCATTCCGTCATATCAAGTGCTTCAAATTTTCTATGGGGGTTTGAGCCCACAAGGAAAGACTAGCTTGGATGCAGGAGCGGGTGGCCCGATTATGAACAAGACGGAGGAGCAAGTCATAGAGATAATTGAGGATGTGGTGAGGCACCACATGGATTGGCAAGAAGGAGAGAGAGATTCTCTAAACAAGGGAGGAAATGCGGTTTACTCCGTTGATCACCTTAATGCCATCAACAATTTGACCTCCCAAATCGCCAACCTTGGAAAGGAGATGACGTCCATTAAGGCAAAACTAGAGACCTCTAGTTCAACACAAGAGCAACCCTCCCAATCTAAGGGGAGAGGTATGAATTCTAACTCTTCTCCCTCTACTTCTAATAACATGCCTCATGGATGTTTGTTTTGTGAAAATTGTGGGTCTTATGACCATGATACCTCTTCTTGTAATTATGATTTCCAACCCCAACCCCAATACGAAGATGGTAATGAAAATGAAAATGAACAAGTCAATGCCTTGTCTTATGATAATAGACATAGGAATGATAATCAAAGATACTTACCACCAAATAGAAGAGAACAAGGGGGGAATGCCTATAACCAAAGAGGAAATGATTACGATTACCATAATCAAAATCAATGGGGAAATAGGAACCAAAGGGACCAAAATCCCCAAGGTAACTACAACCAACAAGGTGGTTATGGTAACCATAATCATAATAATCAAGGAAACTATGGGAATCAAGGGCAATTTCACCAAGGAGGAAACTCTAATAATCGGAACAATTGGAACAACAATAATAATAGAGGTTCTTCAAATCAAAATGCGTCCAATTCGAATGTTAGAGGTAATAGGGCTTCCCAAGACAACCACTATGCACAAGCACCACATAGTAGGTCTAGCTTAGAGGAAATGTTGGAAAATCAAACTAAAATGTTCAATTCTTTCATGGCCTCAAGTGAAAAGAAATTTAGTGAAGTGATGACCCATAATAAAATGCTAGAGACACAAATTTCACAATTGGCCAATGCTTTGAAGGAAGGGACTAGCACTTCTAAACTACCACCCCAAGGACTAGATCCTAAGAGGCCTGTAAATGTTATATCAACAAGGAGTGGTAAAGTTTTGGAAGAAAGTGTTCCTAAAAAAAGCAACGAGAGAATGAACATGAGTGAGCCTCCCTTTAAAAGTGATTTTAAACAAGAGAGAGAGCAAAACCATGAGAATGAAAAGGAGAAAGAATGTGAGAAAGAAAAAGATTTTGAAAAAGAGAGTGAAGAGAGAAGAGAAAAAGAGAGTGAAAAAGAAACCAAACAATTGCAAAGACTTCCATATCCCCATAAATTTGTGAGACACAAATTAGATGTGCAATTCGGAAAATTCCTTGAAACACTGAAGCAAATTCACCTTTCAATCCCTTTTACCGATGCTATCAAGCAAATGCCTAACTATGCTAGGTTTTTAAAAGACATTTTGAGTGGAAGGAGAAAGTGTGATGTGGTGGAAACGGTGAGTCTCACCGAGAATTGTAGTGCAATTATCATGAACAAGATGCCACCCAAATTAAAAGACCCCGGTAACTTTTCTATCCCATGTGCAATATACAGGATGCAAATTGATAATGCTTTGTGTGACCTAGGGGCTAGTGTTAGCCTAATGCCATACTCGGTATACCAAAGACTTGGGATAGGGGAACTTCTACCCACCAACATCACCCTACAATTGGCCGATCGCTCTATTAAATTCCCAAAGGGTAAGGTAGAGGATGTTCCTCTAAGGGTGGGGAAGTTTGTAATCCCGGTGGATTTTGTTGTGTTAGAGATGGATGAAGATATTAACATTCCAATAATTCTAGGAAGACCTTTTCTTGCTACTTCGGGAGCTTTAATAGATGTTCAAAGTGCTAAAATTTCACTAAAAGTAGGAGATGAGGTAATAGAATTTGATTTGAATGAGAGCATGAAATATCCAAGCTCTAGTCTTGATAATTGCATGATGATTGATACTATTGATTCTATTGTAACTTCTATGCATGAGCACTTGCTCACCACTAACGATGCCCTTGAGAATGTCCTTTTGAACAAGGAAAAGATAGGTGACAAAAGCAAAGAGATGGCATTGTATGAAGAGATGCTTGAAGGAAGTACGGAACCAAGCAATGAGCAAGTGTGCATGGGAATCACAACACATGATGCATTAGAAGTAGCTACCTCAAGAGAAGGTAAGGGTGTTCCAATGGTAGAGTTGAAACCTCTACCATCACACCTAAGGTATGAGTTTTTGGGCCCCAATTCAACTTTTCCGGTTATTGTGAATTCTTCTTTGAACGAGTGCCAAACTCAAATGTTATGTGGTGTTTTGAGAGATCACCAAGGTGTTTTAGGCTATACCATAGATAACCTCAAAGGTATTAGCCCCGCTTTATGTATGCACCACATAACACTTGAGGAGGGTGCTAAGCCTTCCATTGAGAGGCAAAGGAAACTCAATCCTCAAATGGGGGAGGTGGTAAAGAAAGAAATCACCAAACTCCTTGATGCCGGCATCATCTTCCCCATTTCGAGTTCTAGATGGGTTTCCCCCGTTCATGTGGTCCCTAAAAAGGGAGGAATGACCGTAGTTGAAAATGAGAATGGTAATCTCATTTCAACTAGAACGGTGACTGGTTGGAGGATGTGCATAGACTATAGACGTCTAAATGCATCCACCAACAAGGATCATTTTCCTCTCCCTTTTATCGACCAAATGCTTGAAAGACTAACCAAGCACAAGTATTATTGCTTTCTTGATGGCTATTCGGGTTTCTTTCAAATCCCTATAAACCCGGATGACCAAGAGAAAACAACTTTTACTTGTCCCTATGGAACCTTTGCATACAGGAGGATGCCCTTCGGGCTTTGCAACGCACCGGCAACCTTCCAAAGATGCATGATGAGTATTTTTGGGGACATGCTTGAAGCCGAAATGGAAGTTTTCATGGATGATTTCTCGGTAGGGGGCTTTTCGTTCGAGGATTGTTTGTCCAACTTGGGCAAGTGCTTGACAAGATGTGAGAAGGTCAATTTGGTTTTGAATTGGGAGAAATGCCACTTTATGGTGGAAGAGGGAATTGTCCTTGGTCACAAGATTTCAAACAAAGGGATTGAGGTTGACAAGGCCAAAGTTGAAGTGATAGAGAAGCTTCCCCCACCAATCAATGTGAGAGGAGTAAGGTCATTTTTGGGGCATGCCGGGTTCTATAGGAGATTCATCAAGGATTTCTCACAAATTGCTAGACCCCTAAATGCTCTTCTTCAAAAAGATGCCATCTTTATTTTTGATGAAGAGTGTCTCCAAGCTTTCAACAAATTAAAGGAGGCTTTAATCTCAACTCCAATTGTGCAAGGGCCGAGATGGGATTTGCCATTTGAACTTATGTGCGATGCAAGTGATGTTGCGATTGGAGGAGTATTGGGGCAAAGGATAGAGAAGAGGCTTCACGTGATTTACTACATGTCTAAGACTTTGAATGAAGCTCAACGGAACTACACCACAACGGAGAAAGAGTTTCTTGCCGTGGTTCATGCTTTTGAGAAGTTTTGGAACTACCTCATTGGTTCCAAAACTATTGTTTATACCGATCACGCAGCCATTAGGTACCTTATTGCAAAGAAAGAATCCAAGCCACGTCTTCTTCGGTGGGTCCTATCTCTCCAACAATTTGATGTTGAAATCCGTGATAAAAAGGGGGCCGAGAATGTGGTTGCGGACCATCTTTCCCGACTAGAGAATGTGCAAGCTAGTGATGATGAAATCCCTATATGTGATGAATTGAGAGATGATATGCTTTACATCTTGAATGAAAAGGAGCTTCCTTGGTTCGCCGACTTGGTAAACTACTTGGCTTGTGGAGAATGCCCACCCAATTTCTCCAAGAATCAAAGGAAGAAGCTAAAAAGGGAAGCAAGACATTATGTATGGGATGATCCCATTCTCTACAAACGAGGAGTAGATGGTTTGCTCCGTAGGTGTGTCCCGGATGAACAAGTGCAAGGAGTGCTCAAGATGTGCCATTCCGATCCATGTGGAGGGCATATGGGAGCCAACAAAACTGCATTGAAAATCTTGCATAGCGGTTTGTGGTGGCCTCACATCTTCAAGGACACTTGGGGATTTGTGAAGACTTGTGACCGGTGTCAACGAACCGGCAACATATCCAAGCGCAATGAGATGCCCCAACAACCGATTCTTGAGCTTGAGGTATTTGATGTATGGGGTATGGATTTCATGGGGCCATTCCCAAATTCTCATGGGAATCAATACATCCTTGTGGCGGTCGACTATGTATCAAAATGGGTGGAAGCCATTGCCTCCCCAACTAATGACCACAAGGTTGTCATGAAGATGTTCAAAAAAGTCATATTTCCAAGATTCGGTATTCCAAGGGCGGTGGTGAGTGACAATGGTTCACATTTTGTTCATAGTGCTTTTCAAAAGATGCTAAGAAAGCACGGGGTCCACCAAAGATTCGGCCTTACCTATCATCCACAAACAAGTGGACAAGCGGAAGTGTCTAACCGTCAAATAAAGCTAATCCTCGAGAAGACGGTTGCTAAGAACAGGAAGGATTGGTCAGAAAAGCTTGATGACGCTCTATGGGCATATAGAACGGCGTACAAGACCCCAATAGGCACAACTCCATATCGTCTAGTGTATGGAAAATCTTGTCATCTACCGGTGGAGCTTGAGCACCGGACCCAATGGGCGATCAAGAAGATTAATTTCGACTTGGCTAGCGCGGGAGAGCAAAGATGGCTTGATTTGCATGAGCTTGAAGAGCTAAGGTTGGAAGCCTATGAGTGTGCTAGCAACTATAAGAATCGCACTAAGGATTGCCACGACCGGAACATTGAAAAGAAAGCATTTCTAAAAGGCGATAAGGTACTCCTCTACAATTCTAGGATGAAATTGTTTCCCGGGAAACTTTTATCAAGGTGGAGTGGACCTTTTGTTGTCAAGGAAGTGTTTCCTCATGGAGCCGTGGAAGTTTGGGATATGGACGGCAAGAGATCTTTCAAGGTCAATGGGCATCGCCTCAAGCTTTATTATGAGGATGCTCATGTTGGTTTGATTGAGTCAATGCAATGCAATCTCATCTCTTGAATGTGTGAAGTACGTCAAGCTAGTGACGTTAAAGAAGCGCTTCCGGGAGGCAACCCGAGTTTCTAACCCTCCTCTATTCTATTTGCTTGATGTTTTCTTTTCTTCTTTCACAACTTTGGATTGATGGTTTTGCGTGTATTTGGTTTGTGTTGGTATTCTTGTTTGTCTTGCCTTAAAAAGGAATGCATTTTCCATATACCTTAGGCATGATTGTGTTGTATTTTAGTGTGTCTTGAAGGGAAGTTTTGTGCAAATTTTCAGATAGAGGGATTTAGGGGTGTTCGACCAAACTGCAACAAGGTTCGGCCGAACTTTGCAAAAGTTTGACCGAACCACCCATGAGTTCGGCCGCTCCTCCCCTAGAACTCATAATGGGCTAAAAACTGTCGAATTCTGGAAAATCAAAGAGTTCGACCGAACTTTTCATAAGTTTGGTCGAACTCATGCTGGTCCGACCGAACCTTCAGAAAGTTCGGCCGCTCCTGTTCTGGAAATCAAATTAGGCTGAATTCTGGCAGTTTCTGGAAAATCCAAAAAGTTCGACCGAACTTTTAAAAAGTTTGGTCGAACTTATTATGGTCCGACCGAACCTCGTAAGGTCCGACCGAACCTTTTTCGATTTTGCCCAGATTTAATAGACTTGAGCCGCTGCTTTCTCACTCTTACTTCTTACATTCGGCTCTCCCTCTCCCTTTTCTTCTCCTTCTCACCCTAATACTCCATAGTCACCCCTCCTTCAACCTCAAATCTCCATAAAAATCACCCCTATCTTTTTCCCTCCTCACTTCATTTACATCCACTACTCAATTCCTAAAATCTCCCATAAAAATCACTCCTTGAATTTTCCCCAATTTCTAGGGTTTGAGTGACTTGAAACTTCTTGATTTCTACTTACTTCCAATCAATTGTGGTATGGTTATTCTAACTTTTGCAAGCTCATTTCTTCAATTTCTCTTTGTTTTACCATGTTTTACATGTTCAAGTATGATATGTGGTACAATTGATATTGTTAGTCATGGCTTGTTTGATTTAAATGGTTATTGGGATTTCCTTGTTGTAATTGGTTGGTTGTTGTTAGTAGAACTTGTTTCATGATGAATATGCATGTATGACTTGGGTTTTCATGATTTCAATTTGTTTGCTTGAATGTGTTAATCTTTCACTAGGTTGTTCATGCTACATTTTGATTGAGAAATTCTTGAGTTGGATGGAATTTTGTGACTATTACTCATTGTTCTCGGTTTGATTTCGATGAGTTTTGAGTGGATTTCATGAATTTTAGGGGACGTCATGCCCATTTTCGCCTAGGTTTTCTTAGGATTTGCATTCGATTGCCATAGGATTTTTAGCTCATGCCTTGGTTTATAAGTGTCCATTAATGCCTTGAATTGTATTGTTGCTACCGCCTACATCTATTTCACAACTCATGGCTTTTACTCTCATTGCACACACTTTTAATCTCGACGAGCTTCTTGTGCCCCCTTTTGGCTTGAATCTTCCTAATGTTAATTCTTGGCGATTTTTGTAGATTCACAATGCATCTTTTTGGCAAAAGCAAGTCCAAGAGGAAGAGGACGGGTGAATCTTCATCGTCAAATTTTCCTCCTCCACCCGGCATCTATGATCATGGCATCATCGCTCCAAACAAACACTTTTGGGATGTCTATAAAACCCTCATAGACCGTCCCATTCGATCTACAAGGTTCTTCTGCGGGAACACCTTAAGAAAGCTTGGCGTCATGGATGAAGTAGTCCGGCTCGCACAAAACTTTGGTTGGGGCGAGTTCATTGACCTCCACGCTCACACCTATGAGCGCGTCACATTGGAGTTCCTTGCTTCCCTCCGCAAGGAAGTCATTGAAGAAGATGATGAAGGGAATGAATCTCAAATTATTCTTCACTTTCGTATGTTCAACGAAGACCATTCCCTATCCGAGAGTGAGCTCAATGAGATCTTCCATTGGCAAGCAACCGGGATGCATCGGCCTTCCGATATGACCTCAATGTGTCGCATTCCCTATAATGAACAAGAATGGTGGCAGAGCATCTCCACCAAGCCCATCTTTCGCACTAACACCGCAAAGGTCAACAACATCATCCATATTGCTTTGAGATACTTTGCCCGGCTCCTTCAGTATGCCGTATTCTTCAAGGCAAACCTCGGCTCTATGGTGAAAGATGAGGTAGCTTGCCTTTTCTTGGCCGACAATCCTCAGCGTTTAAAGTTCAAATGCCCCACCACTTTTATCTCGAGATTGTTGGACACTCGAGATGGGCGGCTTGGTGATGAGATACACATGGGGGGCATGATCACCCTCATTGCCCTTTCTTTGAATGGTGGAGCTTACAAGGACCAAATTGATTTTCTCCCCCATGTGCTCCAAAACAAAGAAGAAGAGGTCGTCGGCTACCCTCCTTATGCTCTTTCTATTGTTGCTCTCCGCAACCAACGCTTCATCAACTACTCCACCCAGAATCGCAAATTTATCCTCTTGGTAGATAATGGAGAAGAATGGTGTGTCCTCCCGGATCCTCCTCACACTTCGGTAGACCCTTCCAACCCGCTAAGGTGGAAGATTGCGCGAAAATTCATCCCCGATGAATTAAGGAAAAAACAAGCCCGCGGTGCAATCCCTCACCCTCAACCAGTCTACCAAGTGGAGCATAATTTCCCCCCCCCTAGTGGGGGAGGTGAGACATCTTCTTCTTCTTCCTCTTCTCCTTTTGATATGAGTGCCCTGCGTAGTACCCTCGATGGTATTCGTTTTGATAATCAGGCTTCTATTGAACAATGGGGGTACTACGCAAGGATGAACTATGATAGTCTTGTGCAAGCGGGCGTTCAAACGCCCTATGTTAACTATCCCTACCACCCGCCTCAAGAGGGCCCAGTTCCACATTGGGACACCTATGACCCTAACAACCCCTCCCCCAACACCTATGCTTATTGGGAAGGTCCTATCGACCCATCCCAACGTGTTGGTACCCCACCATACAACCCTTATCGGCCGGGTGGGTGCGACTACGCCTATGATCCGGCAAGTCCATCAACCCCGAGTCCTTTTGATGGTGGTTGGGGTACCCAAGGGTGGCCCTATGAGCACTTTAACCAACCTTTCCATCCATCCATGGATCGCCCGGGGTTTGATTTCATGAACCCCCCTCAGGAACGGGAGGATAGAAACCCCCAATGAGGGTTCTCTCCCTCCATTTCCCCCCCCCGGACTTTCATACCTATTCCTTTTGCTCGAGACGTGCAAAAGACTAGCGTGGGGGAGGATGTTCCTTTTGGTTGAAGTGTACATAGGAGGGTAGTGTGGTAGGATGGTAGCTTGTGCATATGGAGAACCATCGCGGATAATGAATTTATTGTAGTTAGAGATGATTTTTGGTTGGTAATATTCTTATGATGATGATGTTAAAAAAAAAAAAAAAAAAAAAAATATTTTTTGTTTTTCCCTCTTCTCTCTTGATCCCAAAATCCAAATCCCAAAATCCAAATTTTGTAGATAGCTTTTTGTCAATCTTTTTCTTTTGTTTATAATTCTAGTCTTTTCCTTTTGTTCACTAACTTTTCTTTGTATAGTTGTAGTGTTTCTTTTCTTTTGGCTCACTTTCCTTGTAGCTTGAAAACGGAAGCACAAAATGATGGGATAAGGAGCAACTCAAGCTCCGGAAACCTTAGTGAGATCGCAATTTTGCCTTGTGTTCTATTTCAAGCAGCATTTGGTGAGATCTTTCCCTACTTTCCTTTATTCTTCTTTGTGTGCATAGTTAGTTTAGACTAGAATGGAGTTGATTGTTCGAGGTTGTTTGCATTTGATTCCACGGAATCTGGTGATCGTTGGTATTGATGCCGAACGATCTTTGTTTGTCGATTGAGAATTATATGTTTACTAGCCTCTTATCTCTCTTGTACTCCTTGCTTAAAAAAAAAAAAAAAAAAAAAAAAAAAAAAAAAAAAAAAAAAATTTCGAAAATGTGAAAAAAAAAAAAAAATGAAAAAGATTTTCCTTTTTATTCATGGCAAACCACGAAAAGCTTAGTTGTTTCATTTTCATTTCGAGCATAATAATGTTGACTCGTGTGTTTGGATGCTTTGCTTCTTGAGTGTTATAAGTTTGCATGCTTCGGGATTGCCATTGGTTGACTCTGGGACATGTTCATGCTAAGGTAGTTGTTCTAGAACTCGTTAGGCCCATCGAACCCAAATTCACTTGTTTGTGGTAAGAAGGTGTTGCTCTCATTAGGGGATTTGAAGCCCTAGAGATGGTTTTTGTAACCCGATGTGAGCTTTATTGTTCAAGCCTCCAACATTACTTGTATGAGCGGCGTAGGATCCTCACCAAGGCATGCTTAGATCTAGAACTTGGCGTCTGGCTCCCGAGATCGAGACCGAACTAACCTACAAATGACAAAGGCATTCTTCCTTCGGTGACTATTTTGGGTTGCATTTGCCCTTACCATGTTGAATCTTCCCCTCCTTGATTATAGCACATTGCAAGCCCATGGCCCTTTTGTTTTACTTTCACCCTTAGAATCGTGAAGCTCAAGCCATGAGGGCTTATTGTAGTTTTGATTTGAAATTTGGAAGGGAATGGTTCTACTTGGAAAGTAAAGCAGTGTTTTTGTGAATATATGTTCAAGAAAAGCAAATGTAAATCCTAGAAAAAGCCTTTGAAGCTAAAAAAAAAAAAAAAAAAAAAAAAAAAAAAAAAAAGGGAGAATGTGACAAACGAAGGGTTGATGAATGATGATGTAAGAGGAAAGCGAAAGCTCAAAAGTGTTTGGCATTATAGTTCAAGATTGTGGCAACGTAGTTTGAAAATTGGTTGATGATTGATTTTGAAAAAGAGGCTTGATCACCCTTTGCTTCACGGTTAGGCTAAGCACCAATTTCCAAATTCCTCCACACCCTTACCCCCCCTAGCCATCGTTATAACCCTTCCAATGCCCTGTTGACCTAGGTTGGTTGAGTCACTAATCGGTGGAGGGAGCTGGAACTCAAGCATATAGAGAAGGCATGACTTGGTGAGATGTCGGGTTCCCCTATTTTGCAGTGTTTTATCTTTGTTCCGGTTCCTTCGAGGAGTCACTTGATGCTATCTCCAAGGGCGGATTTGAATCTAGATGAGGGAACGCGGTAAGATTGTATGGAATGCGGGGGGAGTGGTGCATGTTTGAGTTCTCTATGCTTAGCATAACTTATCCTTCAATCAACTTTCGGCATCCCCTTGCATGCTCACTTCTACTACTCAGAAAGTTTGACACTCATTCATGTTTGTTATCTCTAAAAGCTTGATTTGGCTATGATTTGTGTTGGATTTGTTGTTTCTCTTTCCCTTGTTTTTGGTTTGTCTTGAACGCAATTTTGTAAGAGTTGTGGGGTATGCTCTCTGGAAACCCTCACGAGATCACAACTCGTCCTCATCGGCGACCTTGGGGTTTAAATGGCTTGTTGCTTTTGCTAAAAGCAATTTCGGTTTTTCTTTTGTTCCTTGCATGTTTGAATAACTAATTCTTTCTCCCTTGTTCTTTTTCCTTTGCTTTGCTCGAGGGCGAGCAAAGGCTTAGCGTGGGGGAGTTTGATGAGTGACATTTATGTCACTCTTAGGGGTAGTATTTCGGTCTTTTTCCTCTTATTTTTCTTAGGTTTTCACCTCATTATCCTCTTATGGCTTCTTTTTGTGTTGATGAAAAGTAATGCTTATTTTGATAATCTTTATGCATTATTTTATCATCCCCATGCTCTCGTGAACTTTGGTATCTTCTGCAGGTTCCGTGACGGTCCTATGCACGGTGGGAGGCCCCTTGGCCAAGCATGGAAGCCATGGACAAAGGCAAGAGGAGCAAAAGGGAAGGAGAGGAAGCAAGAAAAGGAAGTGCAAGAGGAGGTGTGGCCGAACCTCTGGAAGGTCCGGTCGAACCTTGGTGTGGTCAAACTTTTCAAAAGTTCGACCGAACCTCCAGGGTGCAGTGAAGGCAGTGTCAAACCTGTTTTCAGCAATTTTGCAGGAGAGGTCGAACCTCAAAAGTTCGACCAAACAAGGATCAGGGAGGTTCGACCGAACCTACACAGGGTTCGACCGAACCTACCCTGAGTCCGACCGAACTTACCCAGAGTTCGGTCGGACCTTTTCCCGATCTCAGCCAATTTTGTACGGACTATTTAAGGTCCTTTTGTGATCGTTTTAAAAGGACGGGAGAAGCAGGACAGTAGCCTAGTTTTCAGAAACCTCCCTTAGTTTGAAACATTCCTTAGGATTAATTTAGCTTAGTTTTCATCAAATCAAATCATTGTATTAGTGAAATTCAAGAATTATTCTCAAAGTTTGGCAATTTGTATTCAACATTTGAAGCTTCAATTAGTAATTTCTCCAACCTTCTTCCTTTTAATTTCAGATTTTATTTGGTATTTGCATGTTATTTAAATCTTCCTAGTTCTTGGTAATTTGTTATTGGATGATAGTTATTTCAATTGTTAACCACTTTTCCCCAATTATTGAAGTATTTAGAACCCTAATTCTTGATTGCATGTTGATAAACATGAGTTGTGAGTAGTCTTCTTGCTAGGGGTTGGGTGAAGCTCGACCTTTTGGGTTAACTATGCAAATGTGGGAGAAGCATTGATGTTTGAATTGCAATTAAATTGATTATATGAGATTGCTTGTTAGTTCCTCATGATAGGTTTAGCTACCCTTGACTAAGGAGCTTGATAGTATGATATGCCTAATTTGACATGGAAGTGTAAATTGAGTACGTCATTACTTATTGTAATTTGATTATGTATCGTCTATGGCTAAACTAATGAGGAATCTAAGTTTAGTAGTGTGAGTTGTTTTCTAATTGCATGAGGTTGATTTTACATATAGTCCTTGCTATATCTTGTCTATTTTACTCCCCGTTTACCTATTTGCCTTGGTTGAGTGGATCTCATTCCCTAGTATCTTTAATTCATTGATTTAGAACCATAGTTTGTTTGTCTTCTTGACGAACCCCAATTCATCAATTGACTTCGAGTTAGCTTAAGTGTAAAGATCTTTGGCAATCATATCCCGTTCCTTGTGGACCGAACTCTTACTTGTCATTATGCTTGGTTTGTAAGGTGTTTGTTAATAAATGTGTTTGATTGAGTGTGGAATGTACGACCATTCCAACGCCCATCAAGGCAATGAACTATAGGTTCAAGATGAAGATTGAATTGTTTTGGATATACCTTAGTACCCTCCAAAACCGATGTTTTCACATCAACTCCATGTGTGACGTAGGGAAAACTAGGTCGTTGGCTAATCCTCCCTAGAGTTAAACAAAATTTATAATCATTTAACAAACCTATATAAAGTATAGAGGTAAGTCAAGGGTTGAACCTATAGGAACAGTTATGTACAAGTGCTTTCAATGTGCGCCTAAGTTAGATCGAAGTCAAGGGTGAAGAATAGAATAACCAATATTAATCATCTACCAAATAAAAGAAGCAAACAAATGAAACACTATGGAATGGGGATCAACAAGTAATAATCATGACAATTGTAACAACTTGGGAAGGTTAAGCTAATCAATGGTTGCGAAGAGTAATGCTAAGATCTATCAATTGGAATCAAACAACTATCTCCTAATCATTAAGCTAGTTTTCCTCTATGAATAACAAACTAGGAGAATCACAATCCAAACCAATCAACAATTGCAAATCCTAAATCAAGTGGTCATGTCATTAGGAATCATAATGCAATCTAGCATAGTTCTCAAGGCCTAATTAAACTACACACATGCAAACTTACATTAATCACTTTAATATCAACAATATATTGATATAATTCCCAAATCCATTAAAAACAATCACTCATACAAGTTTCACCAAAACCCTAGCAAAACAACTACTCAAGAATCGTCATCTAATCAACAAGCAAGAAATGAAATCAAGAATCAACAAATATGAAGAACAACTACACTAATCAAGATTCAATCATCAAAACCAAATCAAACAAACATGAAATTAAACAAAGCAATAAGATGAGATAGAGTTAGAAATGCTCATTGATAATTGAGAAGATCTTCAATACAATTGTCACCCTTACATCATCAATCTCTCAAATCACCATTGAAATCTCTCACTTTCTCTTTCTAAATCTACTCCTAAAACAAACCCTAAAACTAGAGAGCACTCTCAACCTAGCTAAAATTATGAGGAAAACAATGTCTAAAAACTTCTTACAAAACAGTTATAAAAGGGTATTTATAGGAGGCGAGAATACGAATTCGAAATAACCTGGGAAATAGGGTAATGCGCCCACGCGAGAGCTGCGCGCCCTTATTGTGTTGGGTGTGCGCGGCCGTGCTCTTTTGGGTTCCTTCGTAGCTTCGTGCGCTTGCAAATGGGTCTTCGTGTGCGCACGCAATATCTTCATGATAGTCACCAAGTATGGAAGATTCAAATGGAGTTGACGGTGGGTTCAACACCATGATCTCAGGAGAGCGCAAGAGCTAGAACTTGGAGCTTGCCATTTTCTTACTTCTTGAGCTTTCCTAATGTTATAAGCTTGCTCCAAAGGCATCTTCTAGCTTGGTAAGCCACCAATATCAAGACCTGAACCTCGTACATTACCTACAACCACGTAAAGAGAACTAATAAAGGAGAGAACACTAGAAAATCCACAAAAGTGGACAAAAGAACAAAATAAGAAAGAATAAAGAAACTAAAGAGAAAATGAACAAAACCAAACATTTACTTAGAAAGAAAGCTATAAAAAGAAAGTAAAAACAATCTAAAAACTCATCAAATGAGTGCCATAAATGACATTCATCAAATTCCCCCAAGCTATACTTTTACTTGTCCTCGAGAAAAACAAATGCAAGGAAAGGAAAATGATGAGCTTATTCAAACAAACAAAAGAAAAAGGGAGATGAGAACATACACTAACTCACTTTCGTAGGAATTCATGGTCAATTTTAGTAACTAAAGACAAGCCATTTAAACCCCTAGATTGCCCTAGAGGACGAGTGATGCTCTCGTAAAGGTTTCCTAAAAGTTTACCCATAACTCTCCCAAACCAAACAAACAAGGCAAATCATGAAAAGGAAATCAAAAGAAAAGTAAAGAAAACATATGCTCTTGAAAGGACTTTTACAAATGTACAAGCACAAATGGATGCAATGCTTTCTAAGCAAATAAGGGAGTGCATGTTTTAAGATATCCAAGGTTGATTGAAACATAAAATATCCTAAGCATAGAGAACTAATAAGACATAATTCACCTTCATCCCAAACAATTTTACCGCGTTCTCCCTACTAGTTTCAAATCCACCTCTATGGAGCATCTCAATGATTCCTCGAAGGAACCGGAAAAAAAAAATAAAATTAGGGCTATTTGACATCTTGACTATGCAAACCACTCCATAAGCTTGACTCCCATCTCCCTCCATCGACTTGTGACTCAACCATAAAGGTCAAATGGTCTTGGAAAGGGTTGTAACGTATGGGCGAAAAGGGTAAAGGTAGGTTAAAATTTGAAATTTTGTGGTATACTTAAATTATTGTGAAGCAAAGGGTGATCAATCCTCAACACCATAGTCAAGTAATCACCAAACAAAAACACCAACACTCCCAAGATTATTCAAAGCAAAAATCACAAACATATATACAAAAAGCGTAAGAAAGCTTCCCCCCAAGCTTAAATGGAGCATTGTCTTCAATGCTCTAAACTAGGGGGATCACACCTACATCAAAATATTTTTGTGCTTTTCCTTTTTCTACTCTTTTTCTACTTTTGTTTTTCAAAGCATTTGCAATTGCTTTTCTCTTTTCTTTTTTTTTCACTTTATTGCTTTGTCCTCACCTCTTTTAACTATAGACGGCTTTTTCAACTAGCATTTGCCTTTATTCACACACTATATACAACACATGCTTGCTTAACAAGAGAACCAAAAACCACACTTTAACTCCAATAAACACTTACAATCTAAGGACCATAAGCTTCACAAAAACCAAAGATGGAAACAAAAATGAAACAAATGGGTAGAAAGCTAGAGATTTGGACAAAAAAAAAGAAGATAAAGGGCTCAAACGGTTAACAAAGCGGCAAATGTAAACCCAAAAACCAAAAATATAAGAACGAAACGTAGAAAAAGAAAAATAACCACCCCAAAAAGATGTCTTTGTCCTTGTCAAATGGGTCGGTCGCGATCTTGGGAGATAAAAGTCAAGTTCTAGATAAAGTAAGTGATAGCCAAGGATCCATGTGCCGTTCATGCAAAGTAGGTTGAAGGCAAGAAGAAAGAACATTACATGGTTGTAGCAATAACTCACTATTAGCTACAAATCAAATTTAGGAAGCAACACCTTCTTACCACAAGCAAGTAGACTAGGGCTTCAAGGTCCCAAAAATTCTAAACACACTACCTTAGCATATTCTAACCTAGAATCAACCAAGCATATTCTCAAACCGTGCACACCGTTACCATTCAAGAAGAAGCATTCAAGAATACGAGTCCAAAAGTATTATGTCCAAAGCAAGTACAAAACAAAAGACAATGCAAATTTGCTTTGAAAGAAACAAAAACCTTTTTGGTGTTTTCAAAATAAAGAACATGGAAATTCATATACAATTGAGCAACGCCATATATGATAGAATACCCTCCTCCAAGCTTGAATGAGAAAACATGCTCAAACATAAACTAAAGAAACCATGGGAGGGGAAAAGAAAGAAATCAATCCAACAAACCATTATATATCCAACAAGTCACCAAGCATTAGAGAAAAAGCAAGGAAAGATAATACTGGATATAGGTGGGTGTAAATACCCGCAAATGACCCAATTAAACCTTTCAAACCCAATTTCCTCTAGAATTGAATCTTGTTTTCCATATGCTAGTGAAAATAGGAGTCCAACTTCCTTGATTTTTTTATTCAAACTAATGCACCAAAGTATATCAAGTTATGTACCTAGAAAGAGGCACACAAACATTTCAATGTGGGAAAATCTATTTTAAAAAGAAAAGAAAATGAAAGCAATAAAGCACGGGTTACTTCCCGAGAAAGGCTTGTTTAAAGTCCAAACTAGACCGCTCTAGTAAATAGTATTGCACTACTACACATCTTGTAAGATAGCAGGTATGCACATGACGAAACGAGGGCATGCAACAAGCTTAGTGCACACCTATGTAGTTGAGAAGAGTTATGCCAAGAAAATGAAGGGGAAAAGGGGAAAACAAGAATATATGAAAAAGAAGAAGGCATCCTCTTTTCAACAAAATATTTTTGGGTGGTAATATCACCCTTTTCCTTAATAGAAGACGAATGAGGGACATGCAAATCATCATAGACAAGGGGGTCCCCAATAGGCTCATTGACAAAAGAAAGGAGGGACATATGATAGTAGGGGATATGGTTAAATTTCATGAAAGAGGGACATGAGAAGAAGGGATAGGAGCAATGTTCTCACAAATGAACTCTTCCTCACCACTATTCCTCGCATCACCAATAAGAGCATAGAAGTCAGTCATTGAATATTCAAAAGAAAGACACTCATGATCTCCATCTCCCTCAAACATCCAACTTCCAAGAGAAACTACATCATCCTCTCCGTCACAACAATGAACAACAACTCCCTCAATATCCTTAAAGCCCAAAGTCTCAAAACCATGCATGAATGGATATAAATTCATTTCAAATTCATCTCTCTCTCATGAAGCATTCTAAATGAACTTTTTCAAAAGGCTATGATTTTTCATTTGAACCTCAATGAACAATTTGGACATTACCTCAGACGATTCCAAATACTCATGGAAAGAAGAATCACAATCATGCACATGAGACTCATTACAATCAACATAGGAAGGGGAGTTTAGATTCACAAAATCATCATCATCACTCTCAACTTCCTTTCCTTCACTCCTATGCTCACTAATAGGATCCTCACACACTCTTGGTTTCTCATGAATATCACCATCATCATCCTCAACACACACATTAGATTTAGCATTTTCACAAACAAGCATCAAAGATGACAATTGACTTTCTAGCTCTCCATATCTCCTTGTTTCCTCCTTAAGACGCTCATCACTCTTTTTCATTACCTCTAATTAACTTCTCATAGAATTAAGAATCAACTCCTTACTAGACCCAAGATCAAAATCAAGTTCAATAAGCCTAATTTGAGATTCAAATATAGTAATAAGAGATTCAAAAGCTGTAGAAGGTTGAGGTTCAACAAGAGAAGAAGGAGTACTACCAAGATTGGAAGAATCAACATCAAAATCATGAGCATACTCATCATATTGGGGAGTGGGGACACAATCAAACACATGAGAGTCGTCATTGAGGGAACAAAGCACATCACAAGAAGGCATGCTAAATAATGAAGAATATTAAAACACACCATTAGCATTAACTTGAGCATGTACCTCATCATCATGAGCAAAAGAGGAAATAGATTTGAAAGCATTTGTTCTAGGTTCACTAATGGGATCATGAGTCAAATCATGGGAAGTCATGCTAACATTTGAAGAATCAACACATTGCACATCAATATTAGAATCATGATTACCCCTATTATATTATAAACATCCCAAGAAAACCAAACATAAAAATCCCAAGCATCATCTATTGATAATGATCTAAATTCACCATTATGCATGCTTGCAACTTCATCCCTAGTTTGCTCATCCAAACCAAAATAACAAATCTCATAAGCCTCCCAAATACTACAACAATTATAATCAATAGATCCCTCAAGTTTATTGAAATATTCACAAAAAAGGCTCTTTGTCATATTGAGGAAATAAGAGACATGCCATTTTTTTTTTCCAGCAAAATAAGCAAAAATCAAATAAAAGAAGAGTATATACAAAGACCTAGGCTCAAGCAATCAAAAACACTCAAACATAGACACCGTTCCCCGGCAACGGCGCCATTTTGACGTAAGGAATCACAATGCAATCTAGCATAGTTCTCAAGGCCTAATCAAACTACACACATGCAAACTTACATTAATCACTTTAATCTCAACAATCAATCGACATAATTCCCAAATACATCACAAACAATCAATCATACAAGTTTCACCCAAACCCTAGCAAAACAACTACTCAAGAATCATCATCTAATCAACAAGCAAGTAAATGAAATCAAGAAACATCAAATGTGAAGAACAACTACACTAATTAAGATTCAATCATCAAAACCAAATCAAACAAACATGAAATTAAACAAAGCAATAAGATGAGATAGAGTTCGAAATGCTCATTGATAATTGAGAAGATCTTTAATACAATTGTCACCCTTGCATCATCAATCTCTAAAATCACCAATGAAATCTCACTTTCTCTCTCTAAATCTTCTCCTAAAACTAACCCTAAAACTAGAGAGAGAAACTCTCAACCTAGCTAAAATTATGCGGAAAATAATGTTTAAATAAGTCTTACCCAAATCAGTTATAAAAGGGTATTTATAGGAGGCGGGAATATGAATTTGAAATAACCCGGAAAATAGGGAAACACACCCGCACGCTCGTTGTGCACACTCGCTGCGCTGGGTGTGCACGCTTGCACTCTTTTGGGTTCCTTCGACACTTCGTAGCTTCGTACGCTCGCATATGGGTCTTTGTGTGCGCACGCAATATCTTCATGATAGTCACCAAGTATGGAAGATTCAAATGTAGTTGACGGTGGGTTCAACACCATGATCTCATGAAAGCGTGGTTTGAGAGCGCAAGAGGTAGAACTTGGAGCATGCCACTTTCTTACATCTTGAGCTTTCCCCATGCTATAAGCTTGCTTTAAAGGCGTCTTCCAATTTGGTAAGCCACCAATATCAAGACCCGAACCTCGTACAATACCTACAACCACATAAAGAGAACAAATAAAGGATAAAACACTAGAAAATCCACAAAAGTGGACAAAAGCACAAAATAAGAAATAATAAGGAAACTAAAGAGAAAATGAACAAAACCAAGCATTTATTTAGAAAGAAATCTATAAAAAGAAAGTAAAAACAACCTAAAAACTCATCAATGTGAAGCAAAATTCATCTCTTTCAGCTGCAACAAACAGCCATGATTGGTCTATAAGAGAAGATAAAACGTTTTTGTTTTGGCCTACGTTCAGCATTTCATAAATTAATTAAGTTATTTACAAATATATAATATTTTTTGAACTTTGGAGAACGATTCATGAGTTGTATAGTGCGGCTCAAAATTCTCAACCATATGAGCTATCGAGGCAAAACAAGAACATGTTGGAGAGTCATTATAAGAAAAGAATGCTTGGAGACTTGCTCGTTTGTGCTAGTGTTAGACGAAGCAGCTAGATAAACTGAAAATGGGTATAGCGATGAAGATATTTCAAAGAACACCCATGACTATTTTTCATATTTTATTTTTTTTTGTTAAATGAAGTTGCAAACTTACATGGCTTATATACTCTGGATAGTGACGTTGCATTGTGACATAGCGCATATACTTTGAAGCGTGCCACGTGACACCGTTAATTTGAATAAAGGAACGCCTTTTAATATATAGAATAGATGTTAAGTCTTTAATTATGTTTAATCCAATTTTCCAATCATTCAGTTGATCCAATGTAATGTTTTATTCTATCAGTAAAAAGTCATAGTAAACTTATTATCACTATAGGCAAATTTCATACAACGCCTATAGTTGCGCCTCAGAAAAATTGCTAAAGAGATGATACACTTTAAATCTCTACACCTCGAGAATGAAGTATGGTAAAGATAAAAAGTAATAACCATCCATGCCTGGGGAAATTATTAAATGTTGGGGTGATAGACCCCTACGCCTCGAGAAGTCAACCATAAAATATTACATGCATCTCATCCTTGGATGAAGTTTTTGACATTTTTAATCACCTTATTCACGATCTTACAAAACAAAGATTTCTTCATTCAAAACCTTCGTTGAGAGTTACTTCGGTTATTGTAAACCGGAGGATCCACGATAGTTATTGGCTAGTTGGTTAAGCCCTTCTTCCCACTTTCTATCCATTTAAACAAAAACATTATCGTCTTCAATATTAGGTTGTGTTTGAGGTGGGGGCAGTAGAAACAATATAGTAGGTAAGTGATTAATTAAAATTCTCGATAAATGAGTTCATTTCTTCATTTTGATCATCATCTAATGAATAACTTGAGCTTGTTGAGATTTTTTTTTTCTAACAATACTCTCTATGGTTTATTTAAATTTAGGATTTTTTTTTTACTTATAACACCAAACAAAAATGCAGAAATTTGATTATACCACCAAAAATTCTAAAAGTTCTATTATAACATCACACAAAAAAAAATGAAAATTTGATTTCAGCACCAGATAGCCATTTATGTGACGGAAAATTTATGTGGGGCCCACAAATTTCAGCACCAAATAGCCGTTTACCCTCCAATTTGTGGGCCATTCATTGGGGTTGTAGGCCAATCACTGGGGTGGATGGCTGCCACCTACAGGGTGTACCTATGTCAAATTCTAGTATAGTTGTGTCTAAGAATGAGAACAACAACATATATCCTATATCTTGGGAAACTATAGAGATTGAAAACAAGGAAACTTGGTAATGCAATGGTTCCTAAAATCTCTATTGAGTTTGATAGGAGGTGTAGATGGTTCTAGATTCGCCTTCATGTCAAATAGACAGTAGGTAAATAATGCTGACCCAGTTGTTTAGTTTTGCTCTTTTAATTTTTCCTTATTTTGAACATAAGTCAAGGAAGTCATTATAACCCGAGTTGTTGCTATTTGGATGTTGTGTGACAAGGTCTGGTAGAAGCTCTAGTTGCAATAGTCCCAAAGGTTGAGACATGTTAGACAAATTTGGGCCAATTTCAAGTTGAGGTTCCCTAGCTTTGTCTTTAAGGAACTTTTTTAGAGTACTGCTAGATCAACAACATATGTATGTGCTCAAAACCCTATTTAAGTTTATTGAATTGTTCATGAACTCATTTAGTAATTGTTTGTACTGTTATACTTGCCTAGTTTCATATAATACTTGTTAAATAGAAATGTAACTAGAGTACTGTTCTTGTTGTGTATATAACTTGAGTATGAGGTGGCTATGTAATCAATTAAGTTCCTTAATGATGAAGCTTATGAGTATTTGGTCAACATCCCCACTGAACACTGGTGTAGACATGCATTCAGTGAGAACTGCAAGTCAACATGTTATTGAACAACATGTGTGTAGACATCTACTTTTGATCCCCTGTCCCGACCGCAAGTGCTATGATGATAAATAATTCCATCTTTGTGCTGGATTGGAGTAAGGAATGCTTATGGACTACTAATTAAAGCCTAAACACATAAAACTAGCTAGCTTAGCCTAATCAAATTGAATTAAAACTCATTAACACAGCCCAATACAAAATTAGGCCTAATCCAATGACTAACCTAATTTTGGACAGATTTAGAGCGCCTAGGTAAAAATTTAGGGCTAACGAAGGGAAATCCGCGCGCAACTCATGAAGTCGCGCTGGCATGGCGTGCGCAACTCATAAGGATGTGCGCAGCAGCCAGTGCAACCTTTCAAAGATGTGCTTGCGGAAGATTAAAAATTTCAAAAAGATACTGAATCGAATCTTACCATACAGCCACGCGCAAGACTAAAGGTCGCGCTACCCGTAGCAACGCAACTCCTTCACTTGCGCGCAGAAGTCGTGCGCAACCTTCACAGTTGCGTGTGCCACCTGCTGCGACAGAACCTCTGAAACCTTAATCTCACCCATTCCCCGTAAATAAAGGTTCAATACGAGCTCTAAGCACACATAAAAGTAGCCTAAAAGTCAGTAGTAATATCTTTGTGAACTTATGCAATAATAACCCTTCTTGTCCTAAACACTCACCCTTTAATTGTCTTGTTCTTACGGTGGAGGTTCCCCAACAAGAAGGTGTCCATAAACATTTTAAACGAAGATCTAGTAAGAAAAAGGGTTAATTCCTGAGCGCTTAGATAAATCACCTTACTTTTTCTTGTCCTAAATTACTTAAATTGATTAATTAGTGTTGTTTGATCACATTAAAATAAACATTTAATTAATTAATTTCACATAGTATTCTTTTGTTTAACAAGACTAGAATTGGACAATTTAATTGATTGTTTTATCACTTAAGCCAAGGCGGATCTTGTTATTTTTGGTCGTTCGCGAATCTAGACTAAACAAGAATAACGACATTCGTTGTAATGTAATCCTTATGTGATTAACATGTGTAAATAAAATCAACTAACTTAGTTTTAAGTATCACGTGGCATATACTATTTAGTGATGAAATTGGGAAAAAGGAAGAGCTAGTAGAGGCCACAGAAGGGCTAAGATGGCGATTCCCTCATAAAAGGAACATTTGTTAGTACCCTCGCTCCAAAACTCATTTCTGGTACAAGTAGACCAGTTTGGGCATGGGTAAAGTTATGATTCGTGCTAAATATCCCTTGAACTCTAATTGGGAGAAAGGAATTAATGAGGATTATGAGTTTCCCTGATACTCATTGGCGAGTCTCTATTAGTCTCTTACAAAAACAGCCAAACAAGCAACATTGCATCATGTATAATCATAGCCCACTTTAAACAATGGGGATTGGCTCATTAATTAGGGGTCGCAAACACTTGGCTTCTATCCTAAAATCAATAACAATATTCCCACCCATATCGCCAACAAAATGTTGGGAGAACCATTTCATGGGTCAACACGCTGAGTGATTTTTTCATGCATCGCTTCTGAAGATATGGTACATTTGGACACCCAAGCCTTGACCTTAGAATTGAATGACATTATATGCTTTGATGGTTCCTCTTGAATCCTTATATGATTGCATGATTATATGTGACGTGTATAGGATAGCCTAACCCCATTTAGGAAGATCCTGCTTGGATTAGCTCAATTATGTCCCTTGACATGGGTGAATTAATTTGGGTAGGCCAAGGAATGTACTTTAAGTAGAACATTGTTAGTGCGATCCCTCTTCATAAAAGTTTTTTTTTTTTAGAGTCCTGGCTTAGGTTCCCAATTACGAAATTGTCCCTTCATAGTTTTGAGTCACGTTCAAGGGACATCATGAAATAATAATAAAAAAAACATTCAAAATAAAATAATTAAATTAATAATAAATAGTATAAGAATCGTTCGTAAAAATTTAATAAAAAAAAATCATACGAATCAGAGGGCGCACGTCAAAGAGTTCGGCGACCACGTCCAGCGCAAGTGCAGAAGTTGTGTACGCGCAAATGGCACGCAACCTTGAGCCTTGCGCACACCTTTTTCTACGAGACCACTTCGATTCTTTGTGAACTAATGGCTCATCCAAACAATATCATTCTTTATGAATTGTTGAAAAGTGATGGTATCCCTTTGAATGTGATATCATTTTTTTATTTCTTTTTAAAGCAAGTGTGTGATAAAGGGTCAAAACAAGTTGTTAAATGCTTAAAACCTTATCAACAAAATTTATAACACTCAACCAATCCTAAACCACGTATAGGGTAAGTCGAGGGTCGATCCCCGAGGAATTGGGGGTCAATTACTATATTCTATGAGGTAAGCTATTTTGAAGAATGTACGAATGAGTAGTTGAGTGAGCTAAATAAACAATGCAAATATCGTATGAAAAATCAATATCAAAAGCACTAGGGATTATGATCCACATACAATCATGATAGTTATGCCAATTGAAATTAAATCAATCAACCAAATGTTGCAAAGGAAAATAGTAATTGCAATCAAGAGAATCCAATAGGATCTCCTAGGAGTCAAGCTAGGTTTCCTCTATGAATTACTAGCAAGAAGAATAACAAATCAAATTCAATCGATAAATGTAATCACTAAAACAAGGGTTCGTGTCATTAGAGATCACAATGCAATCTATCTTGAAAATCAAGGTTAGCTACTCCTTAACAATTCAAACATATGCACAATTCTATCAACAAATTTAATCACATCATTCAATTAATCAAAATCCAACAATTGGAAATGATCCATCATTCATGCATGTTTCACCATCACCCTAGCAAGGAATCTACTCACTAAGCATGGTGGAAATGAAGTTAAAAACTAAACTAATCATCAAAATCATCATCATCATTGCAAACAAACTATTAAGAATCAAGTCATTCAATAAACTTGAAAATGCAACAAATGATCAAAGTCAAATGCAAAAGATTAAATTAAGAAGATTCTAACAATTTTTCATCAAATTAAAGGAATTGTGCTTGCATTCAAAGTAGAAGGAAATCAAATGTAGAAATCATCCAATTCTCTCAAGTTTCTATCTCTAAAATCTAACACCTTGAAAACTAACTCCAAAAAACTTCTCCTCAAAAACTCTCTTTCTCTCTCTCTCTAAAAATAGAAGGAAATCATGTATATAGTAAAAGTAACTAAGGAGAAATAAGTTGGGCGTCTAAAAGAAACCCGTCCGGGTACGCCCTCACTCTGGAATGCGCGGCCGCAAAGAAAAGGGTATGGAACTGGGAACTCATGTTGCGCGCCCGCGCGCGAGGGTTGCGCGCCTACACCACCAGCTTGCGCGCTCGCGCCCCTAGAGCAAGGGATCTCCTTGCGCGTCCATCAATGCTAGAGGTGCGCTCCTCTTGATCGTCATTGGGGATGGCAGTCTTAAAATGAGTTTACGGTGGATTTAACACCATACTTTCATGTGAGCACACCATGAGGGTGCAAGCATCAAGTCTTGTAGTAAGCCATCCCTTTCTTTGTGAGTTATATGAGAGCTTCCACCTTGCACTTTGAGCATGTTCTAACCCGAGGAATCACAATGAAGGGCCTTGGACTCCACCTTTCTCCTGAAATAAGAAAAGTATCCATGTAAAAGGGAAAATACAATAAAAAGGGAAAAATAACTAGAATGAGATCAACTAGAGAATAAAAGAATAAAACTAAGGAAATAGGCATAAAGAAAGCTATAAAAGCAACTAAAATAATCCCAAGATAATGTTATTTGAGTGCCATAAATGGCACTCATCAAACTCCCCCAAGCTAAACTTTTGCTTGTCCTCGAGAAAAAACAAAAGCAAGTTGGAGTACGATGAAAGACTTATTCAAATCAGAAAAAGGAAAGAAAGGAGACAAGAATATACACTAAGACTCACTAACAAGGAATCACAGTTGTTTTTAGCTACAACAAGCCCTTAAAACCCCAAAGTCGCCTGTTTCGGGGTTTTCTGATGTCCTGCGGGAGAGTTACAATTCCGAGACTGGAACCGGACGCCTGTACCTGCAAAACAAACGGATGCTCCGGATGATTGGAGATCCGCCTCCGACGGTCAAGTTAGTACTTGATTAAGGAGTAATTAATGCAGAAATTAAAGTGATTGGGTCTCTCTAGGTGAGAGTGTTTAATGTGTGAAATCTGCGTTTTTTGCGTAATCCCCCTTAATGAGGATTAAGGGAGGTATTTATAACCTCGGGAAACGTGCCAATCTAGGTTTAGGTTAACCTTGGGCTGATTGGGCTTCCCTCGGAAGTTAGGCCTAGGTGACCGGCTTCTCCATTAGGCATGGAGTATGCCACATGTCATGACATAATAAGTCTAGGGTGGACGAATAAGCGTGTGCCACGTGGCAAGCCCTGAGAGGTCCAACTGGGGGACACTTGGCAGGACCTGATTGGCCCACGTGGCGCATTCTGATTGGTGGGAGCAAAATCCCCTAATCATTTGCCCCTCACAGGTGGCACGTGACTGGTCACGTGTTACCTGTGATAGGTATCGCCCTGTAACAGGCGACGGCCTGCTACAGGTGTCACTCGGCGAGAGGCCGAGAGATTCTCCCGCCAAAATTTTGAATTCTGGAAGTGACCCTTCGCCTATATAAAGGAGTGTTGACTTCGGTCATTTTCACACTTGAAAACTTTGTGAGAGAACATTCGGACCCCTGAACTTGCTCTGACATTTTGGACCCTTTCTGCCTACCGCCTGCTCTGACAAGCTGACTGCAAAGGATTTTCAGAACTTCATCAATCGTCACTCGTTCAGGTAACCGTCGGTTCTCTTACTCTTAATTTTCTCTTTACTTTATTCTTTTTTGAAATGGCACCACGGAAGCACACGACACGACCTAGGTTAGTGATCAGCCGGTCACCGGGGACGGCTGAATCTAGGACTAAGAGTGTCGCCTGCCCTTTTCTGGACCCATCTTTGCCCTTTATACAAAGTCCGACTGTATCTGTGTCTATGTAGAGCATGATGGCCAGAACAAAAAAGACTGCTAGGATCTCAAACTCAGACGGCTCCTCCCACAGGGTGCCGATTAGTGAAACATCTGACCAGGCGCCAGATGTGGAAGTGAAACAAAGCGGCTTGAAAGACGGCAGTTCTGAGGGAGGAGTCAAAGTGACCCCTTCCCATTTTACAGTTGACAATTCTACATTCTCTCCTGCTCCTTTGAAAGGAGAGGAGACGGGCCCCTCCGGGAGAGGAGAGGAGTCGTCCTCTTCGGACTCGTCAGAGGACGAATCCGAGTCTAGCTCTTCTTGCCATGCTTCTCTGGGCACAGAAGAGAAAAACAGTCGTCTACAAGAGGCGAGGCTTTCTCACGCAGTTGAGAAGGGGGACGATTGGGCGGAGCCATCCGCCTCTCACCGAGAGCAAAATACCCCCTACTACTGCACGGTACCTCGGGGCCGGATCACGGCCATGCAAGAGAAAGTGGAGAGCTTTATCGCAAACCACACAGTGGGCCCCGACTTTTTAGTGTTCGTGCCGGATCCGGAAGAAACAGTCGTCTGGCCGGCTGGTACCAGTTATGATGGCGCCTGCTTTGGCTGCTACGAGGTGGCCATCAAGGCTGGGCTGCGCTTCCCACTACATCCGGCTGTTCAGCGGATATTGGATGGGTATGAGTTGGGGTTATGGCAATTAGCCCCGAACTCTTGGGTCAACGTACTCGGCTATGTGGCCGGGTGCGAACTGCACGGGGTGGAGCCGAACTTTGAGGCTTTCTCCCACATGAACTACCTCAGCCGGACCCCTAAGGCAGGCGGTACCGGCTGGTATCAATTGACGAGCCACAAGGGCTACCTCATGACGAGAGGTAAAGCAAACAAGTGGAAGGACTGGCGGAGCACCTTCCTTATCATTGAGAGTTCAGACACAGAGCTGAACAAGCGCTTCAACAGGTGGAACAAGAATGAGCCCCTTCTTGCAGGCGGCCGCAGCATGGCGCCTGTTCCCCCCAAGGCTAAGAAAGAGATCCTAGATAAAGGACTCTTCAAAGTAGAGTCGAAGGTGAACTCTACTTCAGGGGTACGAGAGCAAGTACCCCTGCACTACGTCCCGAGCTTCAAATGGCTCTACGACGAGTACTTTTTGGCCGCCTGTGGCCTCAGCAGTCGGTGCTCAAGAGGTAGCCGGCCTGTCGAATACTCTGTTGTTCCGTGCATTTCTTGTTATGACTTTTATTAACTTTGCTATTTGTTTTTGCAGCGGACGCCATGAGAAAAATTACCGCCTCCAAGACTGCGGCGGCCATGTTGCGGGCCTCCATCATGCAACAGTCTTCAACCGACTCCCCCAACAAGGGGGCACCCTTGGTGGGCTTCGAACCTTTCACCCTCTTTTTGGAGTTGTGTTTATGCATATACTGACTCTTTTCTTCTTTTTTAGACGGGCGCTCCAAGAGCTTCTTCTTCCCAACAGCCGGACCCCAAGGCCCGGAGGACGACTGTTGCGAGCTCTCCTGGTTCTGCCAGGAAACATGCGGCGGCTGAGAAACAACTGGCCACTTCTTCTAAAACTCCAGCTCGGC
This sequence comes from Chenopodium quinoa, assembly GCF_001683475.1. Taxonomy (NCBI): domain Eukaryota; kingdom Viridiplantae; phylum Streptophyta; class Magnoliopsida; order Caryophyllales; family Amaranthaceae; genus Chenopodium; species Chenopodium quinoa. The sequence continues at coordinate 983,025 of NW_018744469.1, forward strand.
CACCTAGAAGTATGAAATTGTCCTTGTAAATTTTAGACTTGCTTCTTTCTTTACTAGGTCTAATCCGTTTGTTTATGCTTGATGCAGCCGGCCCTCAGGAGCCTGACTTGGTCGAGATGGCCAAGTCTATGATCAAAGCCGTTCCTCCAGCAGAAAGGGAGGTGGTCAGGGGTGTCGGCACCCTTGACCTAGACGGGATTGCAGGGGTCCTTGCTGAGGTATACTTAGCATATTTTTTAGTATTTGAATTCCAGGACGCCTGTTTTCTTTTTTATATGGAAACTGACGCCTGTTCCCCTTTTTACTTAGGCCCTGCTCCGAGTGAACGGCCTTCGCAAGCCGCTTGACCGGAAGAACAAAGAGGTAAAGGTTGCAAAAGCTATGGCCGCCTCTGACTGTGATAAGGCAATGTTTCAAATTGCCCAAAATGAAGTTCTAACCATTGATATTCTTTATTATCAGGCGCAGGCTACCGCCGCTATCCAGGCTCAGTTAGAGGCGGCCCAGAAGAGGAATAGCGAGCTGGAATAGCGGTGCGACTGCTGGCTCGCTTCCAGTTTGAAGATGTTCCGTTCCCTCCTTTCGGTATGACGGGTACGTCGGGCCCTTAGGGTCCCGTCTGAAGCTGTGTGAGCTTCAACTTCAAATTCATTCTCAGTATCGTGGTCCGACTGAACTTGAGGGTCGTCTAGGGGACGCCTCTCTTCAGGAGTCAGTACAGACGTGGATGCCATCTCAGAAGTACTCTCCCCACAGACGGCGCCAAAATGTTTCGGGGTTTTCTGATGTCCTGCGGGAGAGTTACAATTCCGAGACTGGAACCGGACGCCTGTACCTGCAAAACAAACGGATGCTCCGGATGATTGGAGATCCGCCTCCGACGGTCAAGTTAGTACTTGATTAAGGAGTAATTAATGCGAAAATTAAAGTGATTGGGTCTCTCTAGGTGAGAGTGTTTAATGTGTGTAATCTGCGTTTTTTGCGTAATCCCCCTTAATGAGGATTAAGAGAGGTATTTATAACCTCGGGAAACGTGCCAATCTAGGTTTAGGTTAACCTTGGGCTGATTGGGCTTCCCTCGGAAGTTGGGCCTAGGTGACCGGCTTCTCCATTAGGCATGGAGTATGCCACGTGTCATGACATAATAAGTCCAGGGTGGACGAATAAGCGTGTGCCACGTGGCAAGCCCTGAGAGGTCCAACTGGGGGACACTTGGAAGGACCTGATTGGCCCACGTGGTGCATTCCGATTGGTGGGAGCAAAATCCCCTAATCATCGCCGATGAGGACAAGTGAGGTCTCGTAAGGGTTTTCAAAGAGCTTAACCCATAACTCTTAAAGTAAAACGAGGCAAAGCATAAAAGGAAAAATCAAATCAAAAAGGAAAAAGAACACAAATGCTTTTGAAATGGACCTTTGCAAATGACCAAATACAAATGAATGCGCAACTTCCTAAACAAATAAGGGAATACACGTTCTAAGATACCCGAGGTTGATTATAACATAAAATATGCTAAGCATAGAGAAGTAATAAGACACAATTCACCTTCATCCCAAACAATCTTATAGCGTTCTCCCTACTAGTTTCAAATCCACCTCTAGTTAGCATCTCAATGATTCTTCGAAGGAAACGGAAAAGAAGAGATTTTAGGGCTACTCGAAATTTTTACTATGCAAACCACTCCATAGGCTTGACTCTCATCTCCCTCCACCGACTTGTGACTCAACCATGAAATTCAAAAGGTCTTGGAAAGGGTTGTAACGTATGGACGAAAAAGGTAAAGGTAAGCTAAAATTTGAAATTTGCTGGTAAACCTAAATTATGATGCAAAGGGTGATCAATCCTCAATATCTTATTCAAGTAATCATTAAACAAAAATACCAACACCCCCAAACTTATTCACATAAAAAATCACAAACATATATACAAAAAAGGTAAGACCGCTTCCCCCAAGCTTAAATGGAGCATTGTCCTCAATACTCTAAACTAGGGATATCACACTTACATCAAAATATTTTTGTGTTTTTTTTTCTCATTTATCTTTTTCTATTGTTTTCTTGAAAGCATTTGCGTTTTCTTTGCTTCTTATCTTTTTTTTTTTACTTTATTTCTTTGTCCTCTCCACTTTTAACTATGGACGACTTTTTCAACTTGCATTTACCTTTATTCACACAATATACAAAATACAAACTTGCTTTCACCAAAAGAACAAAATATCCACACTTATACACCATAATCACCAATAAAATAAGGATCAATTGCTTCACAAAAACCAAAAATGGAAACAAAAGTGAAACAAATGGCTCAAAAGCTAATAATATGGCAAGAAAAGAAGGTATAAGGCTTAAATGGTTAGCAAGAAGGCAAATGTAAACCCAAAACAAAAAATATTAAACTAATCCTATCAAAGGAAAAATTACCACCCCGAAAAGATGCCTTTATCCTTCCTAAATGGTTCGGTCGCGATCTCGAGAAATAAAAGTCAAGTTCTAGATAAAGTTCTAAACACACTACTTTAGCATACTCTATCCTAGAATCAACCAAGCATATTCTCAAACCGTGCATACCGTTACCATATAGGAAGTAATTTATTCAAAAGTACAAGTTCAAATGGTATTATGTCCAAATCATAAGCGAATGCAACAAGAAAAACAAAACAATGCCTCATAAATCTTTTTGGATTTTTTTTTTATTTTTTATTTTTTTTTTGTTTTCAAAGGAAATAAAAAGAGAAAAGAAAATAAAGGGAAAAGAAAAAGGAAAGGAGAAGAAAAGGAAAAGAAGAGGAAAAGTAAAAGAAAAGCACAAAGATGCATGCAACATCATTTAAATCCCTACCGTCAATCAAGTTGTCATTCGACTACAATGCCAAATGATCCCAAACACCCTTACGGTGTTGATAACAAACATCCTCGAACCATTCAATTCTTCCTAAACCATTCCTAATCTTAGTTGACAATAAAGAAAATAAAGAGGGAAAAATAGAAAGATCTCACCAAGCGATCCAAGCTAGACTTTATATAAGAAGTATAGAGAAGCTTACATCTCCATGTTGCTCCAAGAAACATAGCAAGAACTACATGGAAATATGAGAAAGAAAATAGGCTATACAAAAAAAAAAACTTTTAGTAACTTCAAAAAAAAATCAACAAAATAAAACTATACACTAACTAGAAAGAATTTGGATTATAGGGATTTGGATTCGTGGGATTTTGATTGAAAGGGAGCACAATCATCATTATTCAAGTCATCATAAAAAATTAATCAAAAACTAAGAACCATCATCAAGAAACATCATCACAAATCATCAAAAATCAAAACAACAATAATCATCACGAAATATCATCATCTAAACAACAACGACCAACAACATCCTCAAGGCATCTAAGAAGACACATGCACAACAAGGCGAGAAGAAAACAAGCATATCCACAACAAGAATACTCAAGACACCCATACCTCCCCATAAACAAAGAATAAAGTCCCCCTAAGCTTGAAAGAGATCATCTCAATATCCCATCATACAAAGCAAATGATCACATAATAAAGGGATGGAGGAAAAAGCACAAATAGGGGAATATTGGCCACTAGGCCTGGCCCCACCATCCTCATTCTCCCTATCATAAGAAAAGCCGGATGGGGGTCCATAAAAATCCCATCCCCTGGTATAACCGGGTGGCCAACCATAATGACCTCGAAAGTTCTCTTGTTGCCAAAAGGTCAAGGGAGTATATTGCAGGGGAAACTCTAGGGGTTGGGTAAGTGGGATCGACATAGGGGTAATTAGGATCACCCGTATTGTCGCTCCCACCGGGCACACGGTAATCATAGTTACCGTGCTCATCTGGAAAAGAACGCAACTCGGTACTAGGTCCTTCCGGACCTTGCCAAAATGGATATGTAGGCTTACCATCAGCCCCCAAGACGATACATGACCGTGTTGTGGCGGAAAATATGGATAATTAACCGCGGGGGTGATTTCGCCTCGTTGACACTCACATCAAACAAAGCTTGTTGTTGGAGAAACATACCTTGTTGCATCTCCATGAGTCCTCGTATGCTAACTTGCGTGCTCTTCATTTTCGTGTGCATAGCCGCAAAATCTGTCTCCAACATGCCTTCCAAGACAAATTTCAAGCTTGTCATTTGTGCTTGCAAAGCCTCCAAATATTGGTTGGAGCCTTGATGTTGTTGTTGTTGTTGTTGTTGTTGTTATTATTGTTGTTGTCGTTGTTATTATTGTTGTTGTCCACCACCATCACCATCATCATCATACTCATTTTCCTCCTCATCATCCAGTAACCGATTACTCAAGGGCACAAACCAAATATTCGGAGCATCTCGTTTCAAGGAAGTTATGGAAGGGTTTGGGAGATAACACCGGTGCTCATTCCTTACTAACCAATCGACTACCTCATTATTGTTATTCCTTGCAATGAAATTCACTTGCTTAAGTTGAGAGATGTCGAGGTAGATATCATTAGCATTGCCCACCGGAGTACATGAGGCAAGATAGCGGTCATACCCAAAGCTTGAAGCTAACCGAGTGACCATACTTCCAAAAGTAATCTTATCCGTTTTCCTTCCTCCTACCATTGATTCACAACTCATGAATAGATGTCCCATGTTCAACTTCCCTTGCCACTCTTCTCTCGTGGCTAGCCAAAGTACCACCAACTCAAGCTTCGACATCTTTCCCAAATCTTACTTGGGGAAAACCGAGTACCCCAAAAGCCTATGCAACACCCGAAGACATGGTTGGAAGACATTACTTGCCAAATAGTAACGAGCGGTAAATTGCTCCTTCCCCGAAATCGCGTTCCACCATGCGTACTCTGCATACCCATTGAAGTGCTCATACTCGGGGAAGAAGAGATCGACATCGGGGTTAGAGTCAAGAGCTTCATTGAATTCCCAGAGTGAAAGAGTATGGGGAACATTGAAAAGTTGGAAGGTAATTTCGAAATCGGCGTCACCAACCAGGGCGGTAGAGAAGGAAGCTAGAAACTCCCTTGTAGGCTCAAGATAGGTTCGGTAGGCGGAGTTTACAAAAATGCCTATCCGAAGGTTCTCAAAAAGCAAGCACATATCCTCGTTGATGCCCAATTTGATCATGTCACCACTATAATAATGGCGAGAAGGTCTTGTGACTCTCTTTTTGAGGTCGGTGAAGATTGATTTGTGTAGTGGGTTATGGAATTTTAGAGTTGCTAGAGGTAAGGGTTCATTGGAGGCTTGTGTTTGAGGGGTTTGTTGGGGCTCCTTAATCCTCCCTTGGGGCTCCTTCCCCTTCCTCCTTTTGGAGGTCAATGATCTCAAGACTCTTAACATAGTTTATCCACAAAGATGAACACCGAACAACTTAATTTATCAACCACAAGCACCACCAACACCAATATCACCAATCACAACAATACTACCACCACAAGCAATCAACAAAGCGACCCACTTCCAAACTTCACAAAAATTTCACCAAAGAGGAACAATAATAATAAACAATCAACAAAAACAAATGTTAAGCATAAAAGATTAGTAAACAAAAACCACAAGAATCAACATTATCAATTTAATCATCAAAATACCCAAAATCAATACTACTACTATTCACAAGTATGAAACAATTAAATTCTCATCCAAATATGATAAATCAAACTAAAATAAGAGTAGAGAAGACAATTATACCATACAAGAAGCAAAATTAACCAAGTTTGGAGCACCAATTCACCAAAAATTCGAAAATCCCTAATTTGCTCTTTAATGGAGATTGAAGCTTGAAAAAAAAAAAGAAATGGTGAGTAGTAGTATGGAAAATGGTTAACTTGAGGAGAATTTTGTGGGAATTGATGGATTTGTGTGGGAAATTTGTGAATTAGGATGATGTTTGGGAAGATTTTGGGGTTAGGGTTTGAAGTTTAGAGTGAGAAAGGGTGAGTGTCAAAGGTTAAAACAATGAGAAATGAGGAAAAATAAAGGAAAGAAGGAAGGAAAAGCCTCGGCTGGGCTCATGCACGCCCGCGCGTGACACCTACGCACCCGCGCTAGGGTCGCGCTGCTGATTTGCTCTCGGCATTTCTTTGGAGCGCCTGCATACTCCTTCTAAATGCCCGCGCACCCCTGCTTTGCCTCTTACTCCTTAAAACCTTGTTCTAAGATTTTTCATTGCATTTATTTATCACCTAGCTCAAAATAAAAGAATATCGAGCACCCTTTCATTACAAACACCTAACACCTTCAAATGATGCTTATACTCGATCAAAAGAATCCAAATCTCTTAAAAACACCCTATAAATACAAACACCAAAACAAGTGAAGAAAAAGATAAGATAAGAAAAGAGAAATGAAAATAAAAATGAAAACAGAAAAGTTAGAGGGTCGGGTTGCCTCCCGAAAGGCGCTTGCTTAATGTCCTTAGCTCGACACTACCTCCAAATCATGGAGGGTCAAAGATGACCACCTTGTCCAAAGTGGTGGAGAGGGAAAAGTCATTGCCAAGCTTGGGCGAAACCACATCATGAGACATATCATCTTGCATCATAAAAATCGGATCAAACTTGTTATGCTTCAACTTCTCTTTCTTTTTCTTGGGGATTATCTTTCTCTTCTTTGTTTTCTTCTTTCTCGGGGCAAAGAACTCCATACCATCAATGCCACTACTCTCATCATCATTTAAAGCAAGTTCTAACCAATCTGACATCTCAATCACATCCTCAAGCCATGAGGTCTCTTTCTTGTCATCACTAACTAATTTGCTATCAATTCTTATAGAAGCATTGTCACAACCTTCAATGTCATCATTAGTAGACAACGAAAGAGTGCAAGAAATATCATTCAAATGAAGTGAATTAATCTCTAGCACAATGAAGTAAACGGGGATAGTGAACTCTCCTATCTTCAGGAGGACATCCTCAATTCTACCCTTAGGGAACTTAAAAGAATGATCGGCCAATTGTAGGGTCATGTTGGTTGGAAGGAGCTCACCTAGCTTAAGCTTCTTGAAGACAGAATAAGGAATTATGCTAACACTAGCACCAAGGTCACAAAGAGAATTTTGAGACACTTTTCCATTAATGTTGCAAGGTATTGAAAAATTTTCCGGATCTTTCATCTTCTTGGGTAGGTCATTGTGGATAAAAGCACTACAACACTCCCAAACCTTCACCGAGTCAACCTCATTACACTCTCTTTTGCCACTCAAGATTTCCTTAAGGAACTTAGAATAGTTTGGCATTTGTTTCAAAGCATCAGTGAAACGGATAGAAAGCTAAATTTCCTTAAGCATGTCAATAAATCTTCCAAATATATCATTAATATTGCTCCTCAAGAAATTTTGTGGGTAGGGAAGTTCGGGTTTGATCATATAATTTTACACTTTCTCTCCCATCTTGACCTTCTCATTAGCAACCTCACACTTTTTGCTAGACACATCATGCTCATCATCATTGAGTGAATTACTCACCTTCTCACCTTCTTGACTCTTCCTAGCTAAAATTAAAACACTCTCTTCAAGGACCTTACCACTCCTAGTAGTGATAGAATAGACCGGTTTCTTAGTTCAATCCCTTGAGAGGGTAGAGAAGTAGGACTAACACTCTCTTTCAAAGTGTTAGCAAGTTGAGTAATTTGAGTTTCAAGCATCTTGCTATGTGTCATCATTTCATTGAATTTCTTATCACTAACCGTGATGTATGTGTTCAAAATATTGGTTTGATTTTCAATTATCTCTTCCAAATTAGACCTAGAAGAAGAAGGTTGAGCATAGGAATTATCACCTTGGCCTTGGGTCTTTGGAGCAAAACCGGTTGGGGGACCCCTTTGTGCATAGTTTTGAAAATTTCCCCTAATTTGATTGCTCCAATTTCCCCTATTTTGATTTTGGTCATACCTTTGATTATGGTTACCATAACCTTGGTTATTATTACCATAACCTTGGCCTTAATTTTGGCCACAAGAACCTTGGTTGTTATAGTTACCCCGGAAACCTTGATTTCCTTGGTTCTTATAGCCACTACCTTGGTTATAGTTGTCAAAATTGCCTTAGTTGTAATAGTTCCTATTCCCTTGGTCTCTTTGGTTATCAAACCTTGAACCATTGTTGTTATTGGACACATAATTCACATGCTCATTCACATTATCATCAAAATCATCACATCCCTCCGAAAAAGCATGAGGGCAATTAGAAGAATCATGCTCATACGAACCACATATATCACAAAATAAGCATCCACTAAGCATGTTATTGGAATTAGAAAGAGGAGTAGAGTTGGAAGATGAACCTCTCCCCTTATTTTGGGAGGGAAGAGTAGGTGTTAGAGATGAAGCACTCTCCAATTAGGCCTTAATGGAAGTCATCTCCTTCCCTAGATTTGAGATTTGTGAGCATAAGTTATTGATGGGATTGAGGTGATCAACCAAGTACACCGTAGAGCCACTCTTTCTTGTTGGTTCTCGCTCACCGTCTTGCCAATCCATATCCACAACTTCCTCTTCCGTTTTGTTCATAATGGGTCCTCCAGGTGCCGCATCAAGACAAGACTTCCCTTGAGGGCTTAGACCACCATAAAAGATTCGAATGATTTGGTAAGTAGGAATTCCATGGTGAGGACTCTCTCTTTGATAGTCTTTGTACCTTTCCCAAGCTTCATAGAGGCTTACATTTGATCTTCGCTTGAAACTTTGGATAAGTGCTCTTACCTCCGCCGTTTTCTTTTGGGAGTAAAACCGGGATAGAAATTCCTTAGTAACCTCATCCCATGTTCTTAATGAGTTCCGCTTGACTTATTTATCCAACCATTCCAAGGCACACCCTATGAGAGAAAAGGTGAAAAGCTTCAAACGAATGAACTCTTGTGAAACTCCGTTCACTTTCATAGTGTTGCAATACATCTCAAATTCTTTGAGCTGGTTTAGAGGACTCTCGTTCTTGGCCCCACTAAATTGTCGCCTCTCTATCAAAGTGATCATTACCGGTCTAATTTCAAAATCATTTGCCGGTGTTGTAGGTGGAGCAATCCCGCTCTCTAACCTATATGCACCCGGAATTCCCAATTCTTTCAATACCACTCTTGGATTTGCTCCCATGCTTGCTTGTTCTTCTTCTTATCTTAGAGGACTTGAGGAATGCCTAGCAACTCTTATCTTCAGAATTGCCCTCTCTATTTCAAGATCAAATGGCACTAAAAAAGGACCACGCGCTCTACGCAAACAATCTCAAAAGAAAATATTAGTAACACGGCTACAAATCTAGCCAAAAAGGGAAAAATCTTTTTGTGTTTTTCAAGGAAAATGAAATAGACTCAACAACTATAGCAAACAACTACGCCATTCCACGGCAACGGTGCCAATTGATTGAGGGTCTAGACAAGTCGTTAAATGCTTAAAACCTTATCAATAAAATTTATAACACTCCACCAATCCTAAACCAAGTATAGGGTAAGTCGAGGGTGGATTCACGAGAAATGGGGGGTCAATTACTATAGTCTATGAGTTAAGCTATTTCGAAGAATGTACAAATGAGTAGTCGAGTGAGCTAAACAAACAAAGCAAATATCGTATCAAAAATCAATATCAAAAGCACTAGGGATTAGGATCCACATACAATCATGATAGTTATGCTAATTGAAATTAAATCAATCAACCAAATGTTGCAAGGGAAAAGAGTAATTGCAATCAAGAGAATCCAATAGGATCTCATAGAAGTCAAGCTAGGTTTCCTCTATGAATGACTAGCAAGAAGAATCACAAATCAAATTTAATCGATAAATGTAATCACTAAATCAATGGATCTTGTTGTTAGAGATCACAATGCAATCTAGCTTGAAAATCAAGCTTAGCTACTCCTTAACAATTCAAACACATGCACAATTCTATCAATAAATTTAATCACATCATTCAATCAATCAAAATCCAACAATTGGCAATGATCCATCATTCATGCATGTTTCACCATCACCCTAGCAAGGAATCTACTCACTAAGCATGGTGGAAATTAAGTACCGAACTAAACTAATCATCAAAATCATTATCATCATTGCAAACAAACTATTAAGAATCAATACAATCAATAAACTTGAAAATGCAACAACTGATCAAAATCAAATGTAAAAGATTGAATTAAGAAGAAGATTCTTACAAACATTGATCAAATTAAAGGAATTGTGCTTGCATTAAAAGTAGAAGGAAATCAAATGTAGAAATCATCTAATTTCTCAAGTATCTCTCGCTAAAATCTATGAACTTGAAAACTAACTCCAAAAAACTTCTCCTCATAAACTCTAAAAATAGAAGGAAATCCTATATATAGTGAAACTAACTAAGGAGAAATAAGTTGGACGTCCAAAAGAAACCCGTACAGGAACACCCTCACTCTAGAATGTGCGACCGTGAAGAAAAGGGTACGGAACTGGGAACTCAGGTGGCGCCCGCACCACCAGCTTGTGAGCCGCGTCTTTGGAGCAGGGGATCTCCTCCGTGCGACCTCAAAGCAAGAGGTGCGCTCCTCTTTATCATCATTGGGGATGGTAGTCCGAAAATGAGTTTACAGTGGGTTCGACACCATACTTTCATGTGCCGCAGCATGAGGGCACAAGCATCAAGTCTTGGAGTATGTCATCCCTTGCTTTGTGAGCTATATGAGAGCTTCCACCTTGCACTTTGATCATGTTCTAACCTAAGGAATCACCATGTAGGGCCTTGAACTCCACCTTTCTTCTGAAAATAAAGAAAATCAACCAAGTAAAAGGGAAAAGACGATAAAAACTACGAAAATACAAGAAAAAGAAAAAATAACTAGAATGAGATCAACTAGAGAATAAAAGACTAAAACTAAGTAAAAATGCATAAATAATGCTACAAAAGCAACTAAAATCATCCCAAAATAATGCTATCTGAGTGCAATAAATGGCCCTTATCAGGGTGCCAGTTTTCTTTGAAAGGAAAGGTGTCCTTCCAACAAGTGTATTCTTCCGGTAGAGGGTTCAGAATTATTACAGAGCTAATTCTTCAGTAAGGTCAAGTGATCGGAATGCCTAGGTGGAAGCCGCTTCCGATCAGTAATATCAAGGTGCAATTGATATTACAGCTTAATCTTAACTGAACCCTTCGGGTCAAACCCAATCGAATCACCGATCCTAGACGACGAATTAATCCGAAAGGATTTAATGAGTCAGCAGAGTTTTACGAATACAGACGTCGGAAATCGAGCCTAAGGCGTCGAGACCGAGCGTCATAAAATCACAAGCAACAAGTATGAGCGTAGCCGTAGCTAGGCTAGGCTAGCTCATCGCAAGCCTAGGCGCACCATGGTGTGCTAGGCACTATCGCAGCCCTAGCATCATGCCTAGGCCCTATTTTGATTCGTAAACTTTTGATTCGTAAAACTCATAGTTATTTAGTCCGGGTCTTGACTAACCTTCAAGACTTAGGACGCTCGGTTCAGGTCGAGGGTACGACCCGTCGAGGATCGTGTGTTTTCGGGATTTTGAAGTAAGAGCTCTTTGGGAGCGAAGCACGCGTCAAAGGTATAATTCTTGTTCTTAATCTTGTTTGATTAAGTTTATTATGCTTGTTAATTGCTTTAATTAAGGGGCGGGTCCTGGTGGGTTTCCTTCCGCGTAGTGTCGGGTCACTACGAAACCCTACAACGGTATCAGAGCCACGCTCCTTTTAATTTTTGCAATTATTATTTTTTTAATTAAGGTTTTTGAAATGAATTTAACTTTCTAGTTCATGTTCATCTAATTAGATTAGATGCTCGTTTTAATTAATTTTTTAAAAAACTCGATTTTAATTTCGATTTGGATGTCGAACCCAGATTTTGGCTCAAAAATAGTGATTTTTGGGTAGAATCGACATTCTGGAAAAGATTCATCCGTTTTAGGACTATCAAGAAGCCAAATTCGAACCAGAAACCCAATTTTTCTGAGGTTTTCGTTTTTCATCGAAAATTTTAATTCTTTTAAGCCTTGATTAATGCAAGCATTACAAGGTTAGATTAAATGCACATTTGCATCACTAATCTACTCGTTTTAAAATATCCTTGAGCATAATAATGGAGTTTTTTATTAGTGCTTAAGTTGATATACCAATTTTTCACATAAACTTGTTTTTCACAAATTTTGCAAATAAATTGCAATAAAGTGTGAAAACTTGTTGTGATTTTGTATTTTAAGTTCCCAAATAATGTTAAAGTTCTAATCTTTAAAGGTTTAAATGATTGGAACCCTAACCCTAAATTCCACGTTGAACAAAGTTTGGATTTTTTCATGTTTGGTTGATTAAAATCTATTAAGTTCAATTACTTGTGAGTAAAATATTATTAATCTTCATATTGGAAGATGCAATCTTGGTATTTTACACAAGTATGCAAGTTGGAAAATTTTTATCATTGGATGGTTAATTTATTTTTCCAACTCCCATTTGTCAAATCTATTATTAATTTGCATTTTGGCAATATTAATTATGGACATAGCTAATTCAATATGGTTGCATCAAGTTAGACCTAAAATTAATTCAAAGAATCATTCTTGAATAATTTAGGCTTGTGCACTATTGAATTTTTTTTTTAAGTTAGACTTGTCATTTTATTTTTGCTCCAAATTGGTTCTAAAATAAAATTTAGAATTAATTTTAACACACAAATATCGAGATTTAAATCCTGAGTCAAAAGCACACAAATCGAGGCAAAAGGGCACCCAAGCAACACCTAGGCTAGCCGGGCTAGTATCGCAGCCCATATGTGGCTGCCTTGGTGCGCATGGTGCTGGCCCTGCCTCGTTGTGTGGCTGTTGTGTGTGGGGAGCCAATAGTGCACATACGATGCGCTGCAATGTGGTGCGTGGCTGCTGGGCACTGCTCGCATATGCTGCTAAGCAGCACGAGGCAGCCAGCCACACCTTCCAGCGCCCACACTCGCATACCAACATGCGAAGCGCTGTGCGTGCTAGGGCTAGCAGGCGCAGCAAGGCTTGCTGGGCCAGATGCTTGCGCCTTAGTACCGCACTGCTGCAGCATTGATGCTAGGCATCCGGTTTTGTATGTGGGCCGTTTTTATGCATGAGCTATGTAATTTTGCGATTATCCCGTTTTAAAATATTTCAATAATTATTTTAAAGAGGTTAGAGCCTCGGTATTCAGTTTTGCAAAATTTTGACAAATTATGGGTTATGCCGACTTAATTAATCGGATTAATTAAGTACGGATTCAGAATTTAGTGGGAGCTTAATTAAGTGCGGAATTTAGCATTTTGCGTTAGAAATAATGAATTAAACCAATTTGACTAGTTTTAATTAGGCGCGTTAATTGGATTAACCACCTAAGTTAGTTACTAGTTTTGCGTGTTTAATTATGTATTTCGTAAAATTGCATGGGCCATTCACAAATAGTGAATGGGTGAATGGAAGATTGTTTCAAAAACAGGTATTTGAAAATGGCAACTAGTGGGGCCCGACAAGGATAGAAAATACGGACTGCGTTCCGTTACGTATTTTTGTAAATCTAAATACGGTCTGCGAACCGTTAAGTATTTTTGTACTATTAGATTAATCTTAGTCGTTCTAGCTAGATTCTTTTATTTCATTTTGGCCAAGATGTCTCAAGACGGCGTTTCAACGAAGACGAGCCAAGATGAAGACCCATGGAAATTGAAGATTTCAAGGGGTCATGCTAGTTGCCAAATGCATCTATTTTTATGCCTTATATATTGTTATTATATATGATTGCTAGATGCATGTCTAGGATTCCTATTATGTTGCGACGATTAGTTAAGTTCACTTAAATCAACCAAAATAGAAACCCTAGGTCCCTTAATAATATATTGAGCTAAAATTTTCCGTTCCAAGAACAACACTCACCGAACTAATGCCCGTACGTGATGGATTACGCCAAAGCGAGGCATCACTACTTCCCTAGGAACGTTAGGTATACTAGGTATACAAGTTGTCTTGGTTAAGCTCAACGATATCAGTAAAGAGTCCTTAGATGTCGTGGCAAAAGAGATAAAATATCAAGGATGCATTAGATGCGACATTTTATCAAACCGAGAGTAGCTTGGAGCTATTAGAAATTGGATTGCTTACCTTAAGATATTTAATGATTAAGACAAGCCAAATCATGCTTAACCTTTTCTTAATCTTTGGGATCTCGGAATCATTTTATTCTCGCCCATAGGGGATAATTTTAAATGCGTGGATAAAATGTTCAATAAGATTGAATATATGCATAAACGTTTTAAATTTCAACTTATTGATGCATGAATGGTTTTTTACTTCAAATTCTTTCAATTGTAGAACAATGTCTGCAAGTAACTCAAACAACAACCAAATGTGCCCGGAACTCCCCGAAAAGTTGGCCTTTCCCTTAAACTTGGTTAACTTTAAGGAATGGGAAGAGGAACTCAGGAGAACTCTCCGGAATTGTTCCTTAGAGTATACTCTTGATACTCCCATTCCAAGCTTCTTTGCCAAAGGGATCATGACCGACCAGGATCATGAAGAACAGTCTTCCAATTGCAAAAGAGTCTCACGACTCATGGCAAATTCCATCCCGGAAGATTGGAAGGAAACTCTTTCCTCCTACCTTCCGGACATGTTCCTCAAAGCACTTGAGGACGTTGTCAATGTAAGAGTCACCAAGAGTGACAATGGCAACTTTGATGGCCTCGTGTTTGACTTGACTAGGTCACTTTCAAACACGAGGATAAAGCCACCAAGCGCGGGATGTCTTGCTAAGGAAAGGCGTCGGCTTTGGACAAAGGTCTACAATGCCAAATTGAGAACCAGCATGCCCCTCCGACCTCATGTGCTTGAAATGACTAGACTCTTCAAACACATGCAGCTTCTCGGAATCCCATTGGAAGATGAGATGGCGGGGCATATCTTGCTTGCTTCACTCCACTCGGGCTATGATGCACTTAGAGTGCATATCGCTGCGGGAAAGGAGATACACTCCCTAAAGGAGGTGGTGTAAATTCTTAGCTAAGCCACCGCCTATGGAATGACCAAAAGGCCCTTGAGAGCTAAGAAGAAGGAGTTCAAGAAGGTCAAGGCAAAGATGAGATGCTTCCATTGTGGCGTGCAAGGCCATTACAAGAGGGAATGCATGCTCTTCAAGGAAGAGGGGATCACTTTGACTACCTCAAGTATCTTCCTTAACACTTGTGGATTAAGCTTATCATAGGTATTAGATACCAAGTATGACTCACTTAATGTTGCCTTTCAAGGACCAAGTGAGAAGCTTATCATGTGTTGGTGCAAGAGCAAGAAGACGACGAAGATGGTTTTTCGGTCGTGCTTGCATGCACTATTTTGTCTATGACATGTAATTAAACTAATTCTAGTTTCTCATCATGCTTTTGAACATACTATGATCCATGGTGTTGGACACCTAGGAGTTTTAAGTGTAAGACTTTGACAATAGTTGTTTCAAGTTTGTCTTACAAATTTATGTTCAATTAAATTGCATGTTTTTACATATGATTAGACAAAAGTTGATACCACTAGCTAAGACCATCGAGTCGAATCAAACCTACTTGTGGCATTGTTGTCTTGGCCATATTAACATCAAACGCATCAAGAAACTTCTTCAAGAAGGTGCTCTTGACTCATTCGACTTAGAGTCGTTTGAAAATTGTGAAGGATGCTTATTAGGCAAGATGATAAAACAGTCGTTCTCCAAGTTGGGAGAAAGGGCAAGTGACTTATTAGGTCTAATACACACGGATGTCTGTGTACCAATGAGCACACCCGCAATACAAGGTAACCGATATTTCATCACTTTCACCGACGATTATAGTAGATATGGCTATGTCTACCTAACGTCGAATAAATATGAATCCTTTGAGAAATTCAAAGAATTTCAGAAAGAAGTTGAAAATCAGCTTGGCAAGAAATTAAATCACTTCGATCGGATCGAGGTGGCGAATATTTGAGCCATGAATTCGACGATCACTTGAAAGAAAATGGCATTCTTTATGAGTTGACACCTCCTGGAACTCCTCAATGGAACGGAGTGTCCGAACGGAGGAATCGAACCTTGTTAGATATTGTTCGATCAATGATGGGTCTTAGTGAACTCCATATCTCTTTCTGGGGACATGCGCTACAAACTGCAGCACTAACACTGAATAGAGCTTCGTCAAAAGCTGTTGAAAAGACTCCATATGAATTATGGACTAAGAAACCTCCTAGGTTGTCTTTTCTCAAGATTTGGTGATGCGAAGCATATGTCAAGCGAATAATTTCGGACAAACTTCACCCCAAATCAGATAAGTGTTTCTTTGTGGGATATCCAAAAGAAACCAAAGGGTATTACTTCTACAATAAATCCGAGAACAAAGTTTTTGTTGCTCATGATGGTGTATTTTTGGAGAAGGATCACCTTTCCAAAATTACAAGTGGGAGGAAAATCAAACTCGACGAAGTTTGAGAGGACGAGTAACAATGTCAACCTGACAAAACTGACAATCTAGATACTTTGGAAGCATCTAAGAAGATTGGTCAGAATCAAACAGACAATGAAAATGTTCAACCGATTACCCTACGTAGGTCGCAACGGCAAAGATCTCAACCAGACAGATACCTCGGTATCGTCTTAACCGATGATCAGGACATCCTAGTCATGGATGGTGATAGACCCTGCGACATACAAGCAAGCTATGACGAGCCCCAACTCTGCAAAATGGCAAGAGGGCATGAAATCCGAGATGGACTCCATGTCTGAAAATCAGGTTTGGGACTTGGTGAATTTGCTCGAGGGTTATACACCCAGTGGTTGCAAATGGATCTTCAAAGTGAAGACAGACAAGGATGGAAATGTATCAATATACAAAGCTAGACTGGTGGCAAAAGGTTATAGACAAGTCCACGGGATTGACTATGATGAAACTTTTTCACCAGTTGCAATGCTAAAATCCGTCCGGATCATCCTAGCAATTGCTGCATATTACGATTATGAAATATGGCAAATGGATGTCAAAACCGCCTTCCTTAATGGGATTTTGGAAGAAACTGTGTATATGACACAGCCCAAAGGTTTTATCGATCCAGGCAACGTTGGAAAGGTTTGCAAGCTGAAGAAGTCCAATTATGGACTAAAGCAAGCCAGCAGAAGTTGGAATCTGCAATTTGATGAAGCCATTAGCAATTTTGGTTTTATCAAGAATCCGGATGAGTCTTGTGTATACAAGAAGGTCAGTGGGAGTGAAATTGCATTCCTAGTCCTGTATGTCGATGACATACTTCTCATTAGAAACAGCACAAAATTGTTGGAGTCCGTAAAGGGCTGGTTGGGAAAGTGCTTTTCAATAAAGGACTTAGGAGAGGCACAGTACATATTGGGCATCAAGATCTACAGGGATATATCTAAGAGGATAATTGGATTAAGCCAGAGTACTAACATTGATAAGGTAATGGCTCGATTCAACATGGAGAATGCCAAAAGAGGGCATTTACCCATGTCCCATGGCGTAACTCTCAGCAAGAAACAGTGCCCACAAACACCTGTTGAGAAAGAAAGAATGAATCAGATCCCATATGCTTCGCTAATCGGATCGATCATGTATGCCATGATATGTACAAGGCCAGATGTATCGTATGCCCTGAGTGCAACGAGTCGATACCAATCGAACCCAGGAGAGGCGCATTGGACTGCGGCCAAGAACATCCTTAAGTGCCTGAAAAGGAACAAGGATAAATTCCTGGTGTATGGAGGCCACAAAGAACTGGTTGTTGAAGGTTACACCGACGCTAGCTTCCAGACTGACAGAGATGACTTCAAATCACAGTCAGGATATGTATTCTGTCTGAATGGAGGAGCGTTCAGCTGGAAGAGTGCCAAGCAGAGCACCACTGCAGACTCTACAACTGAAGCCGAGTACTTGGCCGCTTCAGAAGCTGCCAAGGAAGCTGTTTGGATTCGCAAGTTCATTAGTGAACTTAGTGTTGTACCCTCAATCAAGGGGCCGACAGACCTCTATTGTGATAACATTGGAGCTATCGCTCAAGCCAGGGAGCCAAGAGAGCACCAGAAGGTCAAACACGTACAACGGCGATTTCACATGATAAGAGAATGGAAATCCGAAGGTGAAATCAGAATTTGTAAGATTGGTACGGATGGTAATGTAGCCGATCCTTTGACTAAACTGCTGCCTCAAGTGAAACACAACAAGCACATTGAGGCGATGGGAATCAAGCATGTAGGAGACTGGCTTTGAAATTCCTTGTACATGTGTTTTAGTTAAATAGGATATTTAATGTAAGACACTGTATTAAAACCATTCAATAATGAAGTAATTAATTTTTTGTGCAAAATTATCATTCACTCCATTACTATTGAATCGTGGTTTAGAATTAAATAATGAGTCCATTCGATTTATGGAAATATTCAAAACAAAGTATCAAGACCATGTGTTGGATAAAGAAACACCTGTTAAGTGAACATTGAATATTAAATCAAAAATTGTCCCTAATCGAGGTCATCTAACAGATGGGCGATTGATGACCGCCATAGATTAGTTTGTAGTATGATTTACAGCACCGTTTCTTGTGCTCCGAGGACGTGACGGTCATAAATCATTTGCACAGGTACAGTTTGGAACTGTACTAGATAAGACCTATGAAAGTACTTTAAGAAAATTTAAATTTTTGTCATAAGTACATTTCTCATTATGACTATCGGAACTTGTTTCCTCCGACCATGAGTACAGTGAAGTTTTCTTGTTTGAGTACTAGACTCTTTGATGTTTCCAAACGTCTGTCGTAACTGGGGATCATAACGGGAACACTCACGAGACTATGTCCTCTTAGTAAGAAGAACTTACAATACAAGACTGGGATTGTCCCCTACTAACAATAGAGAAAAATGTTTTGTTGTTTACAAGGCCGCTCGAAGAGCGAGACTGTGAAAATGCATGGCCGTGCTCAGATGGATTTTAGAAATCATCAACTTATTGACAGTCGAACTCGGAGATCGAGAAACACTTCTGAACGTAATAAGGATGACAAAGAATCTTACCTTATAGTTCACGAAGAAACATTAAGTGACATAGGAAATGAGCTATACACTGTATGCACACTTGTCCGGAAGGACAAGTGGGAGATTGAAAGGAATGGTGTCCTTCCAACAAGTGTATTCTTCTGGTAGAGGGTTCAGAATTATTACAGAGCTAATTCTTCAATAAGGTCAAGTGATCGGAATGCCTAGGTGGAGGCCGCTTCAGATCAATAATATCGAGGTGCAATTGATATTACAGCTTAATCTTAACTGAACCCTTCGGTTCGAACCCAATCGAATCACCGATCCGAGACGACGAATTAATCCGAAAGGATTTAATGAGTCAGCAGAGTTTTACGAATACAAACGTCGAAAATCGAGCCTAGGGCGTCGAGACCGAGCGTTGCATAATCACAAGCGACAAGTATGAGCGTAGCCGTAGCTAGGCTAGGCTAGCTCATCGCAAGCCTAGGCACACCATGTGTGTGCTAGGTGCACCATGGTGTGCTAGGCACTATCGCAACCCTAGCATCATGCCTAGGCGCTATCGCAGCCCTAGCATGATGCTAGGCACCATCGCAGCCCCCTACCACCACGCACAGCACAATCGCAGCGCTAGGCACATGCGTGTGTGCGTGTGTGTGTGCACCATAGCACAGCAAGATGGCAGGTAGCAATGGCCTTGCGTGTGTGCTAGGCACCATCGCAGGCACGCACCAAGCACAGCTAGCTGGCAGGCAGCGCTGGCCTTACGTGTGTGCTAGGCACCATCGCAGGCCACGCACCAAGCACAACGCTAGTGCGTGCTGGCCTGGATGCGCGTAGCTGTGCGAGCATGGGCGAGCAGGTGCTCGCGGGCTGGGGCCATGCGTATGCTGGCCTAGCTATGTTGGCTATGCGAGTGCCTCGCATGCATGTGCGTGTGCCTGCGATAGCAAGGCAGCAGCGCCCAGCACAAGGCGTGGCTTGCTAGCAGCATGCAAGTGCTGGGCTGGGTGATGCGTGGTGTGCCAGCCAGGCATGGTAGGTGGTTGTGCGTGCTGGCAGCACCAGGTGGCAGCCAGCCCAGCTGCCTTGTGAGTGGCGGTTTAAGGAGAGGTGGGGACCAATCCACTAAGCTTCCCTTGGGGAGCAAGGCAAAGGTCCCCCCATGGGATATGGTCCTCACCTAACCCATTCTCTCCTTTTGCCACTTGTTGGCTTGTGATTGCTTTTGCCTAATTATTTATTTTGGAATTAAATAAATTATTGCAATTGAACATGATCCCACATTGATCATGAAAAGAGGTTTCAAGTCTCCATTCTTTATAAATACCTACTTAGTTGGGATTTTGAGAAGATAACCTTGAGTGGAATTAAAAAGGCAACTCTAAGAAAGAGTAAACCTTTGATTCGTAAAATCATAGTTATTTTGTCCGGGTCTTGACTAACCTTCAAGACTTAGGACGCTCGGGTCGGGTCGAGGGTACGATCCGTCGGAGATCTCGTGTTTGATTAAGTTTATTATGCTTGTTAATTGCTTAAATTAAGGGGCGGGTCTTGGTGGGTTTCCTTCCGCGTAGTGTCGGGTCACTACGAAACCCTACATTCTTAATTTCTCGTACTTCCTTTAGGGCTGGTTACCAAGCTTGGGAACAAAGATATCCATGCGCTCGCATTACGTTTACCATCCAATAATCCATCCCTTTCAAACCATCTCCCTTTGTCAACTTATCCTAGTCTAACAATGTCAACCATCGAACAACTGCAAGAAGAGATTATTCACATGATGCAAGAAAAGGCTAAAGAGGCCGAACAAAGAAAGATTAAGAAACTCAAAAAGGTCGAAAAGAAGGGGGTCGAGGCTCTAGCAATACAACAAAGGATGGATTATTTAAACGAGCAAGAAAAGACGTTGGAGAAGCTTGTTCTTTTTTCCAATATGGGGAACAAGTACTTTGACACAGAAAAGTTTGCTCCACCTGTAGGACTAACTTTACCTGAAAAGTTTGTAGCCACAAACTTACCAATCTTTAAGGTGACCAACAATCCAAAAAATCATCTAATGAGTTTTACTGGCACCATGGCTTTAAAAGAAGTCAATCCTAAGTTCTATGCTTTAACATTCCCTTTATCTCTTGACCCAGCCGCAAGAGAGTGATACTATAGGCTAGATGCTAAATACAAGAATACATGGAAAGGTGTAGTTTTGGCTTTCATCACCCAATATGAGGGTAACATAGAGTTCAAATCAACTTTGCGTGATCTTGAAATGCTCAAGCAAGGCGACGATGAAGGTTTCCTTGCTTTCTATGGTAGATGGCAAGAAATAGCGGCTCACCTTGCCCAAATGCCGCCCGAACTCGAGTAAGTACAAAAATTCATTGACAATTGTCATGACAAGTACCACAAAACATCTACGTTTCCTTAGTTTAGACACTTTTCAAAAGGTCTATTCAGTGGCCACTAGCATTGAAGATGATCTTGCAAAAGAAAAGGCAAACAAATCTCATCATCATCAACCTAAAAACAACTACAAGAGGGGAATGATAACACTTAATCCTTTATCGATGTTTTTACAACATCCACACTGTATAATAATAAATATAATCGAAGATGGAATTATGAAAAAGGAAGAGCTAGTAGAGGCCGCACTAGGGGTAGGATAGCGCTTCCCCCTAAAGGGAACATTATTTTAGTACCCTCGCTTCCAAACTCATTTTTGGTACAAGTAGATCAATTTGGGCATGGGTAAACATATGATTCATGCTAAGTATCCCTTGAACTCTACTTGGGAGAACGGCATGAACGAGGTTTATGAGTTTTCATAAAACTCATTGGCGATTCCCTATTAGTTTCTTACAAAAAAGCATAATGATAGAATCAATTTTAATTCCAAGTCCACCAAACAGTCAGGAATTCAAATCCTAACACACATTGAAAAAGTGTAAAGTCCTAGGCCTTAAAGGGCCATGGGCATAGAGGAAGAGGATCCCCAACGACGAGCACACCTTCCTCATAGTGGCGACTCCACTTGGGATTTAGAGGTTACAAGATTAGTGTTTAGTTATGTTTCAAGCTTTCCAACTTAGATACCTATGAGTTGTAACGAGAGCTAACGTAAATAATCTCTAGTTAGAGAGCAAGTCTTGAACGCATAATATCTTCTTTATTCAGAAAAGTAAAAGCCAAACAAGCAACATTTCATCATGCATAATTATACGCACCTTCTAAATATTGGGGATTGGCTCATTCACTAGTGGCCTCCAACACCAGGCTTCTATCCCAAAATCAATAACAATCATCCCACCCATATCGACAAAAAAATGTTGGGTGATCTATGTCATGGATCAACACGTTGAGTGATTGATTCATACATCGTTTCTTAAGATATGGTACCTTTGGACACCCAAGCCTTGACCTTAGAATGGCATTGTATGCTTTAACGGTTTTTCTCATTTGCTAATGTGATTGCATGATTATTTGTGACGTGTATAGGATAAGTTTTCTTTTTTAGTCTTAACTTAGGTTCCAAACTACAAAGTTGTCCCTTTTTAAGTTATCTCCAAGGGATACCATATAAAAAAACGTTAAAACAAATCATTAGAAAAAATAAAATACAATCGTTCGAAAAAATAAATCTTGCTCGAACAGGTGGCGCGCGTAATTCTTTAACTTCCATGAACACACCCAAATCAAGTCCGGAGGTTACGCGTGCCACCCGTGCGTGACTCTGAAATTTGCGCACGCCTTCTGCTGCAAGACTAATTTGATTCTTCGTGAACTATTGGCTCGTCAAAACAATATCATTTTTTATGAATTGTTGAAAGGCGATGATATCCTTGTAAACATAATTTGCGTCTTTTTTCTTTCCTCCTCTTTCTTTTCTTTATTCTTTTTTTTTTCTATTTCAAGAATAAGCGTGTCAGTTTTCTTAACTTCTCAGACTTCCTTCAGGGTTGGTTAGGGCACTCGCATTCTACGTTTACAATTAAAAAATCTACCCCTTTTGAACCGTCTACCTTTGCCAACTCGTCCTAGTCCAACAATGTAAACTATCGAACAACTCCAAGAAGAGATTATTCATATGAGAGAGGAAAAGGCTCAAGAAGCTGAGGCTAGAAGAATTAAGAAACTTGAAAAGGCCGAAAACAAAGAGGCCGGGACTCTAGCTTTAAAATAAAAATGGATGCTTTAGCCGAACGAGAGAAGACTTTGGAGCAAGTACGTTCTTCAATGGGGAACAAGTACTTTGACGCAGAAAAGTTTGCTCCTCCCGTGGGACTTACTTCACCTGAAAAGTTTGTAGCTACAGACTTACCAATGTTTAAGGTGACCAATAATCCAAAAAATCATTTAATGAGTCTTACTCGCATCATGACTTTATAGGGAGTTGATCTTAAGCTCTATGCTTTTACATTCCCTTTATCTCTAGACCCAGCCTCAAGAGAGTGGTACTATGGGGTCTATGCCAAATTCAAAAGTACACGGGAAGATATAGTTTTGGCTATCATCACCCAATATGAGAGTAACGTAGAGTTCAAATCAACTTTATGTGAACTTGAAATGCTTAAGCAAGGCGACGATGAAATTTTCCTTGCTTTCTATAGAAGATGGCATGAAAAGGCGGCCCACCTTGCCAAAAGGCTGCCTGAACTCGAGTTAGTACAAAAATTCAGTGACAATTGTCATGAAAAGTACAACAAACATCGAAACTACCTTGGACTAGACACTTTTCAAAAGGTTTTTCTGTGGCCACTAGGATTGAAGATGATCTTGCCAAAGAAAGGGAAAACAAGCCTCATCATCATCAACCTAAGAACAACTACAAGAAAGGGAATGATAATAACACTTCATCCTTTATTGATGTTTTTGCAACGTTCACACAATATAATAATAATCGAAGAGAGTGGATGAAAGAAAGAAAATTTACACAATTCCCTTTAACTTATAAAGAACTCTTGGAAAAATTGACAAAAAAAGGGTTATTCTTACCAACTAGGCCAACACCTCCTGCTTCCATAGAAAAAAGAAATCCTCGATTGCATGGCAATGCTTATTGTACTTATCATAAGGGTGTTGGGCATGATGCTAAACGTTGTTTTGTTTTGAAACACAAGGTTCTAGATCTAGTAGACGATGAGATAATTCCCACACCTAGCCCCAATAATATTGTTTCCCCATTGGGCATATTCCTTATTGATGAGGATCATGGTAGGAGTGATGTGTTCAATCCCTTGGATTACATCACTCCCACAGGAAAACCTCTAACCACAACACTCATAAGGGCAACTAATGTGGTGTATGGGTTATGGGACGACGACTATAAAGCCTTATATGTCTCAAAATATGTCGTCGTCCCACCTCCACCTTGTCTTCAAGTCGAAACAAGTGGAGCGCTTGATTGGGATCAATTTCTGGGAAGATCATAAGAATTATCAAACCTTTCCCTATATGAACAATGGTATCAAGCACAACTCATGGAACATTTAGATATGGAGGCACATTCGATACCTTTAGAAGAAAATTGGTTCACGAGTACTAAGACTAAACCAAACAAGATCGATCACTTGACTCGTTCTGGGCGAGTCTATCAAACACAACCAAATGGATCTTCGACCAGCCAAGGTCAAACTCAAAATCCAACACCACATTCACCTGAGGTAGAGGATCCATTTGTCAAACAACTTCGCCAATCTAAGGCGAATGTTAGCATTTGGGAACTCTTAAGTACCTCTAAGGAACATAAGAATTCTCTAATGAATGCTTTAATTTCTTTGTCCATAAGTACTGACTCAATTCCTGGGGATCTTTTTAGCTTGCTTACTAGTGAAAAATCTGACAAATCAATCATCTTTACTAGTGATGATTTGCCATCAAAAGAACCACCCACAATAATGCGTTATATCTAAATGTAGGGTACAAGGGATACAACATCCCACTTACTTTAGTTGATAATGGGTCCGCCGTGCCCATTACGAATCACAAAATATCAAGGCCTAAACCTAGTAAAAGATTTTCATCCAACAACACAAATCATTAGGGCCTTTGACAATTCAAGGAGATCAATGTGTGGAACTGTTAAGCTACCAATTACCATAGGCCTAATTCAAAAGATGGTTGAATTCCATGTCATGGACATTAAACCTACATTAAACCTTCTTCTTGGACTTCCTTGGATACACGAGTTTGGAGCAATACCATCTTCGCTCTATAAAATGATTAGGTTGAACTATCAAGGTCTTCCTATGACTATACATGCTTCTCCTCTAAAAGTCGCAATAAACGATCAATCTCTTCTAGAGATAAATCATGACAATGATGAAGAAGATATGTGAGGATTTGCCGCAGAGGCTATCTACACACTAGAAATGGATGAAGATCTTGAAATCCCTTTCAAACTTGATCCATATTCCACCCCAATATTAAACAACATCTTATTCAAGAGTAGTTACTTTCTTGGGATTCCATTGGGATTAGGAATGAAGAAATCTATTCTACTTCATATCCCAAACAAAAGTTTCTCCTTTGGATTAAGATATAAACCAACCAAAGAAGAACTTGAAGCTCACGATGCCAAAATAAGGGCACGTAGGAACAACGACTTCCATTACTTCCATCTTACAATTGAACCCTTAATGGACAATTCATTAATGAGGTAGAGAATTACCCATGCTATGACTTTCTAGAACCGCTAGTTCTTGAAGGTATCAAGAACCCTGGATTTGATATTTTCACGATTGCTACTTCTTAAATGATGACTTAAGTGTCACTCAATCAAAACACCCAATCCTAGGGTACTATGATTGTCAAGCCTTTAACTTTCTATTTAGACTAAAGCAAAATCATGTTGCTATCATAACCAACCAAAATGATATCCAAGACGAAGCTTTCAATCCTACTTCATTGATCACCGCTTTTAATAATACCTTTAAGCATGGATGGAGGAAGACCTTCAAATGGACTAACCACAAATGTGACAAGCTGGAAATTACGACAAGCGAAGAAGAAATGTTTGAAGAATCCAACGATGAGTCTAGTTTAGATTTTAAGGAAGCTCAGAATTTAGGCTTTGTGGCTACTACTAAGTCTTTATTTTCTAATTCTAAGGACGAGGATCCCAAAAAGGATTCCTCTCTTAATGTACTTTCTTTCGATTTCAATAAGATGTGATCAATTTCCGAGTATACGCCTTCTCTTGAATCTTTTGAATGCTATAACAATCGATCCAACGAAGATGATGATATTAATAAATTGATTGTATTAATGAATGAACGAGAACAAAAGAATCCTGTGATTGAAAAAACTGAAATGATCAATGTAGGAAAGAATGAAAACAAGAAAGAAGTCAAAATTGGCTTAACGTTAAATCCGGAAAAGTGATCGAATCTCATATCGACACTTAAAGAATTCGAAGATGTGTTTGATTGGTCATACAAGGACATGCCTGGAAAAGATAGGGAAATTGTTGAACATACCATTCCCTTGAACCCTATGTCTAACCTGTAAAACAAAAACTTTGACGAATGAAAACCGCGTTGCTTTAAAAACCAAAGAAGAAGTACAAAAATAGTTGGTCGCAGGTTTCATTCGCGTATGTAATTACCCAGAATGGGTAGCGGACATCGTCCTAGTCCCTAAAAAGGATGGACAAGTTCGCATGTGTGTCGAATTTAGGGACCTCAATAAAGCTAGTCCCAAAGACGATTTCCCCCTACCACATATTGATATATTGCTGGATAATACGGCTGAACATGCGATGTTATGTTTCATGGATAAATATGCAGTTTACAACCAGATTCTAATGGAAAAAGAAGATGAAGAAAAGACATGCTTTATTACCCCTTGGGGTACTTGTTGCTACACAGTCATGCCATTTGGTCTTAAAAATGAAGGAGCTACGTACCAAAGAACGGCTACGACTCTCTTACATGATATGATGTACAAAGAAATAGAGGTATATGTGGATGATATGATCTTGAAAGCCAAAGATAGAATGGTTCATGTAAAAGCTTTACGCAAACTCTTTACTCAAATAAAAGAGTACAAGATGAGATTGAACCCACAAAAATGCGCTTTCGGAGTAACTTCCGGCAAGTTACTCGGATGCCTAGAAAGCACACGTTGCATTGAGATCGATCCCTTGAAAATAAAGGCAATTATTGACATGTCTCCCCCACAAACTGACTAAGAAATTAGGGGGTTTCTTGGAAAATTACAGTACATTAGTCGATTCATTAGTAAGTTGACAATGACTTGTGAGCCAATATTCAAAAATTTGAAAAAAGAAGAAAAACATGAATGGGACGACCAATGCCAAGAGGCCTTTGAGAAAGTAAAACGCTATCTCAAAAAGTGGCCCAATTTTAGCACCACCAGTACCAAAAGTAGCTCTTAGTCTTTCTATCACTGTTACGGACACTGCCGCAAGAGTCATGCTTGCACAAGAGGTAGATAAAATAGAACGTGCAATATACTATATAAGTGAAAGGTTTATTCAATGTGAAATAAGATATAGCACTTTAGAAAAAACGCTTTTAGGATAAGTGTGGGCAACTGGAAAATTACGTCATTATATGCTTCCCCACACCACTCATGTGATTTCTCAACACAATCCAATAAAGTATTTGTTTGAAAAACCACCCATACAAGGAAGAACATCCAAGTGGTTGGTGATGTTGGCTGAATTCGACCTTAAATATATTCCTGAAAAATCAATAAAAGGAATGGTAATATCCGATTTTCTGGCCCAACATCCCATTTAAACAAGTCGTGAAGAAACCACTCATCTTCTAGATGAAGAAATTCTCATGACACAAGACGACAAGTAGTTAATGTACTTCGATGGCGCACCTAACCAAAAAGGGTGTGGCGTAGGAGTGTTACTTGTAAGTCTAGAGGGAGCACATACTCCAATCACTGCCAAATTAGACTTTGAGGCTACTAATAATGCCACGGAATGTGAAGCCTACGTTGTTGGATAAAAAGCAGAAGATAGCATAGGTGTGCAAAAATTAGAGGTATATGGAGATTCCAGTTTAATAATAAATCATATACTCAAAAAATGGAAAATCAAAAACTCCACAATGATATTATAACATGCACAAATAGAGCAACTCATCGAGCGATTTGATTATATCAATTTTAAATATCTCCCAAGGGACAAAAATCAATTTACCGATGCCCTAGCAAAATTAGCCTCAATGACCAACATTCCTGATCATTTAAATATGATGCCATTATGCGTTGAAAGAAGAAATGAACTAGCTTATTGAAATGCAATATAGGAATTAAATGACATCAAAAGGGAAATCCCCAGGTATGATCATATCTTCCAATATATTACTCATGGCACATATCTTGAAAATTACTTCATCTAAAGACCAACGTGCCTAGGGAACGCTCGCAACCCATTATGGGATGGTTAATGGTCCATTGTGTAAAAAAGGGCCAAATGGTCAAAGCTTATTATGTATAGACCAACCCGAGACCATACGCCTTATGGAGGATACTCACAAAGGTGTTTGTGGACCTCACATGAATGGAAAAATGCTCGCCAAAATAATCTCATGTTTAGGGTACATTTGGTCCACAATGGAACATGATTGCATCCAATATGTCAAGAAATGTCCAAAGTGCTTAATTTTTGCTAACTTACAACACCTTCCACCATCCGAACTATATAATCTCACTTCTCCTTGGCCATTTTCAATTTGGGGAATCAAATTATTGGTAAAATTTCTCCGACAGGAACGGGAGGACACGAGTACGTATTAGTAGCCATCGACTACTTCACTTAGTGGATCAAGGCCACCTCTTACGTTAAAATCACTTCTAAACTTGTCGCAAAGTTTCTCGAACGAAACATATTTTGTAGATATTGAGTTCCACATGAACTAATTAGTGATCTGGGATCTCAATTCAAAGCAGAAGTTGAATCCCTCTAGGCTTGTTACGAAGTAAAACATCACCACTCTTCCCCATATTGACCTCAAATGAATGGAGTAGTAGAATCGGCAAACAAACACATAACAATCATCATTAAGAAAATGGTAGAACACTATAAAGACTGGCTGAGTAAACTACACTTTGCTCTTTGGGTTTATAGAACATCCATACGAACATCAATAGGGGTAACCCCATACTCCTTAGTTTTCGGCATGGAAGTAGTTCAGCCAATTGAATTGTAAATACCATCCCCGCGCATCGTACTCGAAAGTAATCTACCGGAAGCTGAATGGGTGCAAGATAGGTATGAAGAGCTTTTATTCCTCGATGAACGACGATTAAAAGCTTTGCATCAAATACAAGTCTACCAACAACGCATTGCGTGACATTCTAAAAAACGGGTACGGCCCCGTAATATTAAAGAAGTTGACTTTGTACTAAAGAGGTTAGAGGTCCTCCATCTGATCCAAGAGGGAAATTCAAGCCCAATTGGATAGGACCATACCGCGTAATAGAAATTCTATCAGGATCTAGGAGGCGTTAGATTAATTGATATTGGTGGCGACGAAATCCGTCAACTAATAAACATCGATCGCCTTAAAAAATATTACATATGAGTTCCGGATTAAACTCGTTCATAAAAATATTCTAAATCAAATTTTATAGCATTCAAATAAAAGATTCTAAGTGTTATAAATTTTACCGAACTCTCCGGTAAAACTCATAACACTTGGGGGGTAGTTCAAAAAAAATAACAATCGAAACGAGTCATTCAAGTGTTCGGATTTTTTTCGAACTCTATGAAAAATTCCTCACACTTGGGTGGGGGTGGGGTAAATTAGATATCATAAAAAAATTCACTCGTTTCAAACCTTGGAAGAAAAAATAACACTCGCAGCACAGGTTCCGCGCGCAACTCACAAGGTTACGCCAGGCTGCCGCGCACAACTGAATTAGTTGCGCGCAGTAGGCACGTGCAACCCCTGAGGTTGTGCTCGCCACCTGATGACGAACTGTGAACTTAAAGTTTTACGCTTGAAGAAGATTGATTACGATTTTTACTAGCTATAACACAGAGGAGAATTCAATTTTTATATATATTCTGAAAACAAAATTAAACTTTGATTTTAATTATTAAACAAAGTTTGATTATATTTTCATTTAATTCCTACAGGTAGGATTAAAATAAAATAATAATAATAATAAAATTGCACAAGAATTACGCGAGACCTGATTTCGTGATACGAATACGTAGGCAATCTTTGATCTAGTCAAATAAAATAACAAATTAAATAAAAGAGCTCTCTTTATTCCAAAAGCATTCAAAAAGTACATCATAGAACTTAGATAGTAGTAGGAAAAAAATAATAATAAATTAAATTCTAGTAGTGATTACACTTTATTAAAAAAAAAAAAAAAAAAAAAAAAAAAAAAAAAGAGTACTACTAATATTTTGTAACACCCTAAGGTTTTACTATATCCTCGATCGTGGTAGTCGACGGAGGAGTAGTATCAATTGCAGTATTTTCAGCAACCTTACAACTTTCTCCTTCTCCCTTCTTCTTGACCAACACATTATTCTTCAATCACGGAATAAGAGCCCTTTCTACCTTTTTCCCTTTCTCTTTGGATTTTAAAGGAGCCATTTTTATAGGATTTGAGGATGGTTCTTTAATTTTTATTCCTTGTTGCGCAGATTTAGGTGCAACTTTCCTCTTAGGTTCTCTTGGACGAGCCTTAGGATATATGGAAAAATATAATTTTCTCCTCACTCCTTTTTTTTTACCATTAGTAGGAGTAGTGGGGGCCGATTGCACTAAAGGCTTAGGTGGATTACTAGCCAAAGCGGCTTGATTTTGTTGAAGAACCGTTTTCAATTCTCCCTAACAAGCCGCATTCATCTAAGCCTTGTAAAAGGAAGATAAAACTATGGTTGTCGTGGGATTTTGCACTACCCACTTAGGAAGGCTAGACCAATACTCAATCCAATGGGGAATTCTTTCGGCCTTAAAATTCACATCCTTGGGAGCATCTTAATCTTGTGGAGGGATAAGTTGTATCATCCCATATTGTCTCATAACCTACAAGATTAAAATTGTCACATTCGCCTTTTAGGCCTTAAAATTGTCCCAAGCGCTCCATGAGCCAAATCTAAAACAACAACAACAACAACAAAAACAAAATAAAAAAAAATAAAAAAACCAAAGTTAGATTGCAAACATTACAACAGCAGGTGGCATGTGCAAAAGAATGAGTCACGCGCGCCATTCGCGCGCAACCTTGAAGATTGTGCTGGACATGCAAGCGCAACTTATAGAGTTGCGCGCGCTGACGAGTACGTTAAAATTATAATATAAAACAAAAAAAAAAACCGTACGTGTAAAAGGAGTTGACTTCCGGTGAAACCGTTCTCATTTGGATCTCCTCTAAGTCGATTCAAGGAAAGTATAGTTTCCGCCAAGGCTAATGGAGCGGGTGAATGACACCCCTCTATTTGCTCTACTATGGACACCATTGAATAATCTCCATATTCTTTGCTTGTCCTATGTAAACAATTGACAACAAGACAAAAATATAAAGCACGAATTTTAAAGCATTGTTTAATCAAATTATTTCGAGGAGTTCCAAAATGTTCGATGAATTAAATTAAATTCATGCCATGCTCCGTATAAATTGTGGCCATATCATTGTCATTCAAGCAAAAAAATCGCTGAAAAGAAGGTTTGGAATCTAACAAGTTTGGGGCATAAGTCATAAGGAGAGTATTTACAGGGAAACCTAGTTGAGCCTCAAACTCACCAGGCGATGGGATTATTTCATCCCCTTTGAAGTGAAAGAGATGATAAATGTTGAGTTGCGTATAACTTAACAGGGCATCTAGATGGTATATTTTGAAAGCTAGCTTATCCTCACTAGAAAGGGAGGTAACCCATGGTTTCAATCGTTGCTAAAAAGTTTTAACCATTGTAATATTTAAGAAAAGAAAGAGAGTAATAAAAATCCTTTTGACTAATACTAATTCTTGGTGGCGTATGAGTGTGAGATGATCAAAAGCCTAAACGTAACCTTGTTTTAATAGACCAAAACGCTCCGTTTTTTGGAAAAAATCGCTGGAAGGAAGTTCACCCGCAGATGACACCCGCAACTCAAGCAGTTACACGTGCCAGCCACGCGCAACCAATTTACTCGCGCGCGACACTCGCGTGGAACATTGTTACGGTATTGGCTGTGACAGACTAGGCGCGCAAAACTGTAAATTGGATGTCAGATTCATGCCAAAAAGTCGCTGAAAACCAATTTACAAAAGTAGTAGGTACAAAAAATAATGATAAAAAATATATATACATTTCCCATAGATATATATATATATATATATATATATATATATATATATATATATATATATACACACACGATGTAATAAAGGTGCTCAGTGGCTCTCAGAAGGCTGCTGCACATCCTGCAAAATCAATATCAAAGATTAATACACAAACATGTAATAACTTTAATGAAATAAGAAAGAAAGAAAAATACCGCAACCATCTGATGATCACGGCATGATAAAGCAATGAGGGCCCGATGATAAGCAGATCGGAAAGCTCGAAGGGTCCTCACCATGCCGTTCACGGTCTCCCGCGGAACCTGTTCTAAAAATACGACAATTATAAAAACGTATGTGATAAGTAAAGAACTTACGTAAATATGCAAAACAAAACATAGCGACTAGACCGTCTCTGGGACGAATAGTATGTCCTCATCCTCTGCTGCCGGAAGAGTCTCGTGAATCATCGATCCAAAGGAGTCAGTATACGAGATCTCTGCCACGGGAGGCACCCAACCACCCAGCTCGACCCTCTATAAAAAAAGTAAAGCAAAAACAAACAAGGGGTTCAATATCCGAACGCCGAAAAAACACAACAAAATCTAGAGAAAGAAAGACTAACCGGAACAAAAGCTGGAAATGGAGTCAGTGTGGATGCGTCAAACGCTTGGTAAGATGCTCCAGGCAGCACCGGGTGCTCCGCAGGATAACCAAGGATCACCTGAGCTCAATCCTCGGTAGACAGTAGATCCGGACGCAGCATCTGGATCAAAGAGTCCGTAGGAACCAAAGGCTCCTCAGACGAGAACTGCCAGACGACTCGTTCGCCTAAAAACCACGTGTCCGTCTAGTGAAGCAAAGAGAGTCCCTGATATAGCGCCCGAAAACGGCAGCGAACAGCGCCTACCCGGACTGCCTCAAGAACATATGTTGCTAAAACTATACTCACCGACACACAAGTCGCCAAAAGAATCCTCTGTCGAAAATCGCTGGCTGTAGTAGCTCATTTCTTCTTTATTATGGTCAAAATATGGCCAATAGGGAAACGAGTCCAGCTAAGAGTCA
The DNA here is from genome assembly GCF_001683475.1 of Chenopodium quinoa. NCBI lineage: Eukaryota > Viridiplantae > Streptophyta > Magnoliopsida > Caryophyllales > Amaranthaceae > Chenopodium > Chenopodium quinoa. Next base: position 1,016,323 of record NW_018744469.1, read on the forward strand.
TAGGGGCTAAGAAAAGCAGGTACGAGTACCCCCAGGCCTAGAAAAAGCAAGAAAAACGTGATCAGCTCAAGAGAGCAGTAAAAGAAAGACAAGAAAAATATATTGGAGAAATGAACACATACCTCAAGGATACGGCCATGCCATGAAATGGAGATCCGGGACACCTCAGTAGCTACCACGAAATCCATCACCTAGGTCGCCTTGCCCATAGCAGTAAGAATATGTGCATATGACACCTCCCCTGAGCTTTGGTTACCTATTTTCCCTAGATCACTAAGGCAAATAAGTAACCTAATGGCGAAACGTTCTCCCTGATCACTCTGAATAGTGACGGAAAGAACATCAGCAATGTATATCCGAGCCAGCTTCTTAGGAGTACACTGCTGATTAACCTCATCAACCGATACTCATCGGTAAGAACCGAGTATAAACAAGACTGCTCATACACATGGAGGTTCGCCGCGAGACGATCCCCCACGATGTCACGCAATCTCTTGTCTGACCACTTTACGTTCTCCATGACCACAAGCTCGCCTCCGAAAGAAAAACCCGTGATCATGGAGAAGTCGTATGGGGTAACCATCATCTCTCCCCACGGGAAGTGAAAAGTGTTGGTGGAATCCCATCAAAACTCTAACAACCCGCGAAGGAAAGCCAGTGATGCTGGCTGACTCGATGGATCCCGAAGAACTGCCAGCTGGGGGCTGATCCTCGAAATCTTTATCACATCCTTCGCTACCTCGGGAAAGCTCTCAAACCGACCACTCAGGTCACCCGAGCCATATAGACGCATGCTAGGCTCACTCTAAAAAAGGAAATTTGGTTATGACAAGTTTTGAAAAGAAACAGAAAAGAGAAAAAATAAATAAAAACATGAAGTAACTCACTATGCCGTGCCAACCTTGAACTGAAACATGGCAGTCCGGGTCCCATTTAAGGACATGTGAATCTCAGTTGGGAGGAGCCTCCCAAACCACCTCCTCGTGATGACGTCGCTAAGCATTGATGCACCGCTCCTGACCTTCCTTGCGAGGACGTGTCACCATCTTTTGAGGGCGAACCACCTCGTTCGGAACCGGTCCTCCTAGAACCTCCTCATCATCAATAAACGGGGGAGAGTCCATACTACAATCGATGGAATTTTGAAAATTACATGTTTAAGTACATTTCCTAAAGTCCTAAAAAAAACGCAAGGACAAATCCTAGGCCCATTTCGACAGCATAACGGCTACGAAAAGGGAAAAACACTAAGTCGAAAGCAACCAAATACTTGGGGGTTACGATACCTGCAATTGAACTCAGTAAATGGGGGCTTTGACACCCACAAAGCCAACCTATACCAGTTCAACTACCTATTCTAGAGATTTTTTCTATAAATCTTGGGAATTAACAGTTTGTAGATGAATAACAATCATTCAAATGTAGTTTTCATCTACCAAACATTTATTTTGAAGCTTGAAAATGGCCAAAAAATATAAAAAGCATGCATTTGTGCCATTTCTTGAAATCAAAATTTTCAAAACATGATTCATGAACGTGGTTGTAGGCATAACCCTATAATTCACTTCATAATCAATAAGTATGACCAAATGAGCAAGCAAAACAAGCAATTCGAACTCAAAATTGAAGAAAAATGCACAGAACGAACTTGAACAAAAATATGCTCATACAAGGTTCAATACTTAACCATTTTTCATGAAATTTATTGCAAAACACACCTTAAACATGGCATGACAACATGAAACAAACAATTTCAAGAATAATGAACCAAATTGAAAACCCATAAATTCGAAATTTAGGGTTCTTCGATTTGATTTTTCCAAATTTCGGCTAAAAAAATGAGTAAAAACAACAAAATACTTACATTGGGTTTTCGCAAATATGAATAGGGAGCGAGATCTACTTCCTTTGTCTTAGAAAAACAACAAAAAGCAAGCTTTTCAGAGAGAGAAAGAAACGAAAATGGCGAAGGAAGTAAAAGAAAGTGCGAAATAAAAATCGCGCGCAGCGAATTTTTTTTTGCTGACTTTAATGTCGCGCGCAACCTAGTAAGTTGCGCGTGATAGCCAAGCGCAACTCAGTTACTTGCACGCGCCTTGCCGGCGCAACCTACTAAGTTGCGCGCGCATATTGGTCATTTAAAAGATCGGTATCCGAATTTTGATCCATTTTGAATTTTTTTTCTAACGGCTTTATGCGTTGTTAGACGTAATAACGCACGAATCATCAAAAATCATTTTAATTACTTTGCATCTTGTAGTTTATTTTCTTCTTTGATAGTTTTTTGCATCATCCTGCATGCACACACCGTGCTTTATGCCTGCCCCAAGCATATGTTTTGGATTTTTTTCATGAAGCGTCTTAAAATGTCCCATAGTGGTGCTTTACGCAAAAGCTCTCATAGACAGTTTGGCATTTTCTTGTACTGCCCTTTGAGAAATGTCACGTTTTTCGAATTTTTGGCGTCCATAACAAAAATACCGCGTTATCATACATCGTAAAATTGTATGGCGTATCGTACAGCGTAAAATTTTATAGCGTATGTGCTACGTAAAATTGCACTAGCAACATGATCTACCTCCCGTTCGAAAATGGTAGAAATTTTGTTTCTATCATAGGCATTAGCTTAAACAAGTCGACGAATGCGCCCAACCATTGGGGTCAGACTCCCCCCGTTGGAAGCAAATACGATTAGCTAGGAAGCACTCTAGATTTATCGGACAGTTAGGGTGTCCTTTCACCCCTGTATAAAGAGCTGCCCCTACTTAAGTCGCACGTATTTAGACATGTGCCCCCAGTCCTGAGACGCATGTTTTCATCTTCTGGACAAAACTACTAAGAGAGTTGCCGATTTTCTTCTCTCTTACTGGATTTGGATATGTGATTCCAGTCTTGATACATGTATTTCTATCATAGCTTATGGACATCGAGTATTTGTTTTGGCAGCGTATGCCAATCTTTTATTCAAGTGCTAAGTTACAAATGCCAAAACACTCCCATTTTATCATCTATTACTTTGTGAAAATCATGGACTAAGGTTTCAATGACATATCGAGGGACTTTAGACCGCCGATGACATATTGAGTGGGTATCATCCTCTTTACTCTTTTTAAACCCAGTACCTTCTCATAACATGACATCACCCAGGACAACCTTTACTTGTAAAAGGGTTCTACATTAGCAAATGGTCAATCTAGATTCTATAGCGCACTTAAACCAGAAGATAACTTTTCTGGTCTTAGCAGCTACCTGTCTTGAACACTAAGCGAATCGAGAATAGGCTCGACATTCCCAACACTACTAAAAGATTCCTTATCCCTAAGGAACTTCGCATAACGAGTCTCGGATTTATTTCCTTAGCTACTTTGATCATCGTCTATTCTAGACTCGATTAATGTGGGGGCTAACTATAAACATCTATTTTTGGTCCCCTGTCCTGATCGGAAGTGCAATGACAATAAATAGTTCCATCTTTGTGTTGGATTAGAGTGAAGAATGCTTATGGACTACTGATTAGAGCCTAAACACATAAACCAGCTAGCTTCACCCAAAACGAAATGAACTAAAGCTTGTTAATATTAAGCCCAATTAGCAATTAGGCCTAATCTCGAGATTAAACCTAACTTTTACGGATTTAGAAGCGCCTAGGTTAAAATCTAGGGCTGTTCTAAACACTCACCCCTTTAATTTTTTGTTGGGTATGGGCCCCAACCCTACCCTAGCGGAAGTTCGTAACAATCCTACATCTAAACCTTGTTCTTGCTACTTAGGGACTATAACTCCTAGAAGTCGAACTCGCTCGCAGGTAGGGAAAATTGGTTCACATTCATTCCCAGCTAACCAACAGAGTGATTAGTGGTGGGCTCCCCCGCGCTTACCCACCATATGGGTCCTATTCAACCTCTCTATCGAATAGTCGGCGAATGGCAAGGCTTCCTAACTAGCAGGATCGGTTATGCCATAAGTAGATTGGTGGCCTCCTTCCAAAAGCATAGCTTTAGCTATTACAACCCTTGAGAAGAGTGAAAGCAGAATCAGACTCTCGTACGGCCTTCCTAGCCAAGCCAAGGTGAAAGGTGGGTCTAGGCTTCGGAAGCATAACAGAAATAGCCTAAATCTTCCTCAGAGACCTCTGATCGTTCACCCCTAATATGACACGTTCCCTCCCAGTTATATGATCAACGGGATCAGTCGGTTAGAACGTTTTCACTAATTAGTTTCATAGAGAGAGACCCTACCCACCCCAGTCTAATGTCCTCTCGAAAATCGGATACCTTTTCGTTATGGTGGAGGTTCCCGAACAAGAAGGAGTCTATAAGTGTTCTAAATGACAATCTAGCAAGGAAAAGTGGTAAATTCCCGAGCACTTAGATAAATCACTTTTCTTTTCTTGCTTAAACAACTTTTAATCAACTAATTAGTATTGTTTGATCACCTAAAATAAACTTTAATTAATTTATTTAACATAGTATTCTTGTGCTAATCAAGACTATAATTTTAATAATTTATTATTGTTTTATCACTTAAGTTAAGGCACATATTGTTTATTTCTTGTTCTTCTTACGAATTTGGAATAAATAAGAATAACGACAATCGTTGCAAGGTATCAGGTTGCATATATTGCTACGTGATGAAATTGTGAAAAAGGAAAATCTAGTAGAGACCGCACTTGGGCTAAGATAGCGATTCCTCCTAAAGGGAACGTTATTTTAGTACCCTCGCTCCTGAACTCATTTCTGGTACAAGTAGACCAATTTGGGCCCCTTATGATTCATGCTAAATATCCCTTAAACTCTACTTGGGAGAAAGGCATGAACGAGGTTCATGAGTATTCCTAAAACTCATTAGCGACTCCTTATTAGTTTCTTACAAAAAAACATAATGATAGAATCAATTCTAATTCAAGATCCCCAAACACAGTCAGGAATTCAAATCCTAATACACCTTTAAAAGTGTAAAGTCCTAGACTTTTAAAGGGCCATGGGCATAGAGGAAGTGGGATCCCCAACGACAGGCTACCCTCCTCACAACTTAGATAAAAGAGCTTTTTTATTTCAAAACTCAAGTAAAAAAATAATATAATAAATTGTTGCTGCACAAGAACTACGCGAGACCTGATTTCATGATACGAATACGTAGGCAATCTTTGATTCGGTTAAATAAAACAACCAAATAAATAAGTGAGCTCTTTTATTTTAAAATTTAAGTGCATTCAAAGTACATCACTAAACATAGATAGTAATAACAAATAATAAATAACAAAAAAAATAAAAAACTTCTAGTAGTGATTACACTTTATTCAAAAAATATTACTATTAATATTGTGTAACACCTTAAGGTTTTACTATATCCTCAATCGTAATAGTTAAAGGAGGAGTAGTGTCCATCGTAGTGTTCTCAGCGGCCTTATACGTTTCGCCTTCCCCTTTCTTCTTAACCCACACGTTGTTCTTTAATTTAGGAATAGGAGCCCTTTCTACTTTTTTCCCCTTCTCTTTGGAGTTTGAAGGAGCCTTTTTGCGAGTATTTAAGGATGGCTCTTTAACTTTTATTCGTTGTCGCACAGGTTTGGGAGCAACCTTCCTCTTAGGTTCTCTTGGACGAGCCTTAGGAGATGTTGATGTAGACATCTACTTTTGGTCCCCTGTCCCGATCGGAAGCGCTATGACTATAAATAATTCTATCTTTGTGCTGGATTGCAGTGAAGAATGCTTATGGACTATTGACTAAAGCCTAAACACATAAACCAGCTAGCTTGACCCAAAACAAAATGAACTAAAGTTTGTTATCACTAAGCCCGATCAGTAATTAGGCCTAATCCCGAGATTAAACCCAATTTTTACGGATTTAGAAGCGCCTAGGTTAAAATCTAGGGCTACCACAGGAAAAACCGTGCACAACTCAAGGAGTCGCGCTGGCCATGTGCGCGTAACTCACAAAGTTGCGCGTGACACTAAGCGCAACTGTTGGGTTTCGTAGCATCCAACGCTACACGGAAGAGAAACCCACCCAAGACCCGCTCAATAATAAAAGAAACTAAATATAAAATCACATAATTAACAACATAAATAGAGAAAGGGAAATAACATTCTTACCCTCGACGCGTGCTTCGCTTCTATAGAGCTCTGACTTCAAAGCCTTAGCTCCGCAAGCGCGAGAGCCTCCGACGGAGTCCACCCTTGAGACCCAAGCATGCTTGTGTGCTAGGCCTTGGGCTATGCGGCATTGCTACTCGCATGGCCTAGCATGCTTGCTAGGTCCTCGCTGCACATAAGGCACCTACTGCCACGCCCCTACTAGCCCAGCCATGCGTGCTGGTACTAGCTAGCATGCGATTAGGTGTAGTAGCCCCGCAAGCATGCTCGGCCAGCAATTCTAGCACGTACATTCATGCTTAGCTTGCGGCATAGCCATGTATGCAGTTGGTGCCCTATGCTAGCCTAACCTTCGCATGGCTAGGCCAATGCGAAACTACGGCTTAGCTTAAACTTTTCATTTGCTTGATATCTCGTCTCGTCGAATTCTAAACTCGACTCAACTTGTGACGCTCGGTTTCGACGCTCTAAGCTCGACATCTGACGTCTTTGTTCGTAATAGTCTAACGACACATCAAATCCTTCAGATTGATTCGTCGCCTCGGATCGGTTACTCAATTGGGTGTGACCAGAAGGGTTCAGTCAAGATTAAGCTGTAATATTAATTACACATTAATATTATCTATCGGAAACGGCCTCCACCTAGGCATTCCGATCACTTGACCTCAGTGAAGAATTAGCTTTCTAATAATTTTGAACCCTCTATCGGAATAATACACTTGTTGGAAGGACACCATTCCTTTTAATCTCCCACTTGTCCCCCAGACAAGTGTGCAATTGGTGTATAGCCCATTTCCTATGTCGTTTAATGTCTCTTCATGAACTATAAGGTAAGATTCTTCGTCATCCTTATACGTCTAGAAGTGTTTCTCGATTTTCTAGTTCGCCTGTCGATAAGCACATGATTTCTAAAATCCATCTGAGCACGGCCATGCATTCTCACAGTCTTGTTCTTCGAGAGGCCTTGTAAACAACAAAGATATATTCCCTATTGTTAATAGGGGGACATTCCCAGTCTTGCACTGTTAGCTTCCCTTACTAAGAGGACCTAGCCGCCCGAGTGTTTCCGTTATAATCCCCATTTACGGCAGACATTTGACAACATCAAAATGGACTAGTACTCAAACAAGAGAACTTACAATACTCATGGTCAATGAAAAAGGTTCTGATAGCTATAATGAGAAATATACTTATGACGATTTTAAATCTCTTAAAGTATTCTCATAGGTCGATCCGGTATAGTTCCAAACTAATACCTGTGCAAATGATTTATGACAATCATGTCCTCGTAGCACAAGAAATCGTACTACAAATCATGCTACACAATAATCTCAAATAGTCATTAATCGTCCATCATTTAAATGACCTTGACTAGGGATAATTTTCGATTTTAATATTCAATGTTCATTTAACAGGAGTTTCTTTATCCAAGACGTGGTCTTGATACCCTGTTTTGAATATTCTCATAAATCGAATGGACTCTTTATTTAATTCTAAACCACAATTAAATAGTTTGTGGGAATTTTATTTGTAAAATTTTATTTCACTATGAAACTTTCGAACGTTTCATCTTATGATAAATGGTTTTCCCCAGATGTTTTAAGAGTAACACTCTTCACAAACATTTATAGGAATCACACCCATATTTAATATGCTTGATTTCTTTCATGCAATTCTGGTGAATGTTGTGGTCCACTCATTGCATAGGTTTAGCTATTATTACTTTGCAAATCTTAGCATCTTCATTATCGAACAATTTCATAATAAGATGATAAAATTTTGAGAGTATCATGGATCATATGTGATTTAGGATTTATTGTCGAAGTGATGGCTCCCACTCATTTTCATGACTTGAGATCTTTCAACTTGAAAACCTACAATCAACGTTTGACAACGAACTTTCCATTAAACACTTTCTTATTATTGCCTTCCAAGCAACAATATTCTCAACATATATTTCAGTAGACATTTTGATAGTGCTTTGCGCGGATTTCATTCCAAACGGCTCACCCAATGATTTGAGAGACCCTAATAACTTGTTATTATAGAAATTTACCTTAAATTTCTGCACATTATACATAGATGCGCGTCAATGTTACCATTCTCAAGCCACAACGTATTCTAGCTCGTGCTTATAAACGGCTTCCTTATTAAGGATCTAATCCTTGCCGAGGATGTGCTTGCAACATCAAGTTTCAAATTACATTTGTTTCCATACGTCAAGAACTCATCCCTTCTACTTAGCCAAGTACTTTGGATGTTCTTGATCATAATCTAACGATCCATTACGTAGATTTAAATTAATTGGTATTTTATACTTCTAATGCTCTAACCATGTAAGTTGAGTGACGACTCCATGTCATAGCATACATGATGGTTTTAATTGCAGAATTATTCCCAATATGTTCCATTCATGTTACCTTTTAGCTCATGATGTTTCACTGAGTCTTGCTAAACTATTTGCTATGTGATACAGTTGAAAGTCTCTACTAGAGTCTTTCTTGTTTGATTTAGTATTAGCCTAGCTTATATTTAGTTCAAACATCTACTCAGTTTTTTACATATGGGTTGAAAGCCTTTCCAAGTCCTTCATGTTTAACACGATAAATTCCTCTACTCGTTTAACCATTTCATTAAGTCTATCCAATAGATCTTAATTCCCACTATGTACTAAGTATCGCCTTTCGCTTGGTCTATTGTTGAAATCCTTTCAAATCTGAGCATTTAGCATTTGATAGTCATTTCACAATAGAGTTTGTAAACTTCTTGTTGGACCATACAAGATTGACTCTTGCTCCCACTAAACTTCTTGTTTATAAGAATATTTCTATGATTCTCCATAAGTCAAACTTTTTATTAACTTTATGTGAATACATGTTACAATTCCTAAATGCAATGCTTTACTTAATCCCATAATGGATTTCTTGAGCTTGCTTTCAAATCTAGCATTATTTAGAATTACAAAACCCTTAGATTTTTTTTTCATAGTCTCTTCCTAAATCCAATTTTAGGAAGACGGTTTTGTTATCTATTTTGCCATATTTCATATGAGCAATTTTTCTAGAACAATCACAAAAAGACTTAGGCGTTCCGATTGGTGAATAGGTTTTTATCAAAATAAATGCTGTGAATTAATTGTATCCTTTTCAACCAACCTAGCTATGTATGCATTATGCATTTCACATTTGTCAGTTTTCTCCTTGAAAACTTATTTGCGATTGATGGGTCTTTTACCCTTCATGCAAATTAATTAAGTTCCAAACATGATTTACAAACATGGAGTCTATTTCAAATTTTATGGCCTCTAACCATTATTCGGAATTTGGATATGTCGTAGCTAATTTACAAGACAATATTCCCTTACCATCCAATGGTAAATAGTATGCTTGTAAGTTTTAGGTTTATTTCTAACTTAATAGAAATTTATAGGATTCAATCCAAGCCTTTGGTGAATTCTATACCTATACGGGGTAATTGCATCAAACACTGAGTTTCAAGGTGCTTTTAAAGCCCTTTGATTATATTGATCTTACTCCACCACTTCTAAAGTTTTGTGAGTATTGAATTCTCATTTAAGGCACTTGTGAAGTCCTTTGAGTATTCTTGATCATTCATTCTCATGAAGCCCTTCTAAAGTCTTCGGAGAATCTCAGTCTAAGTTTGTTGCTAATCTCGATGGTCGTCGAGTTCATTTTCCTCCCACTTGTCGTTTTTGAAATGTGTTACTTTCTAGAAAGACACCACTTAGAGCAACAAATACTATTTTCTCAATTAGGTTGTTGAAGTAATGCTCGTAGTCTCACTTGAATACTCACAAAGAGACATGTATATTGTGTTTGGGTAAAAGTTCGTTGTGTAACAAACAGTTAGCTCCTTCTCGACCTACCTTAGCCCTTATTGAGTCACTTAGCTCCCACTAAGCCAAAGAATTCCCACTGAGCTAAGATCCCTAGACATATACTTGAAAAGAAGCTAGAAACTATTTCCATCCAACTGAATATGGTGTCCTTTCTTAGCTTCGACACTTTTGTTTAGTGTAACACTAGTCACTTGTGCAAATCATTAAGAACTTTATAGGAAGGGATGTGATCCATCATTGTTTGAGTCATTTCCAAATGGCATTGAGGTCTCTATCAAGACACACTATGTTCTTTGTGAAGCTCATTATGAAATTTCAATTTCATAACTTTGATATGATCACTCTTGGCTCAAGCAAACATCGCTCGCTCTAATCTAGACGTTTTGATATCTTGCCAAGTCGATTCTGTACTTCACTGAACATTTGAGTTAATTAAGGTCCAGTTTGTTCACATTTGATGAATGTTGCCACATTCATTCAAATTCTTGTGAGACGTTGAAGTAATGGAATCCTTTTTAGCTTTTAGACTCAATTGCCTATGCCAAGCACAATAGCTCCTTTCTTTCTCGATTTCAACAAGTAAGACTTGCTTTTCTTAGAACGATTCCGAATCGATCAACTATCAAGAGTCTATCTAATAGAGCCTTGAGTATATTCTTGTCGACGTGACATTGCTAAAGATGTTTGGAACATAAATCATGTCCATGACTTGAACCTTGTGAGTTTTCATGTTAGGGAAATGTTTGTTTATAATCTAGCATTCTTGACTCATGGCTTAGACAACCATTCCATTCAAATAAAACCCGCTACTATTGCTCTTTTATTGAATGTGAGTCTTTTCGTGTGTAAATAGATCGTTTGCTAATTATGGAACACAATAACCATTATTCGTTCCATCCTTGGCTTAAAAGGACTTTAAAACAAAACAAATTACCTTACAACCGATGTAGCACTACTTGCTTCATTCTAAGCTTGTAAGTCAATAACTTAGCTTGTCTTCAATGGTTTGAGGTCACTTTCACAGTGGAACACTCAAGCAATATCCAATACTTGTGAAGATATCGAATTGTTATGTTAACCACAATAACATGAACTCATGGGTAGAAAAGGAATCTTATTCCTTTCTTTTGTTCCTTGTTTCCTATATTTATTATCATACGCCATCTCATAACTTTAAGTTTCATTTCTTTAAGTACTTTGACCTTTACACTTTGTTAGGCTTAATTAAGTATCTAATGCGCCGTGAAACAAAGTTTCATCTTTTCCTTCAATTCGTACTTGAATTACTACATCAATGAGTCCTACTCATTAGTGTATGAAGCGAAAAGATATGTTGGTTGTCAACTATTGACAATTTGAGTTTTTCAACTCAATATTTCATGTTCATCAAAACTACCAAGTATTTTGAATACATGATATCCAACCGTCCTTTCGAACTTAGGTCATAAAAGTCAATTATGAGAGGTTGTATTTTAGAAATGCCTTAAACATTCTTTGAGAACCATTCTCAAAATATTTCCTTTACCAATCATTGAAAACAATATAATTTGATTTAGAATTCTACAAATATAAGTGCAAAGTATAACCATTTACCAAGTTCATATCATAATAAGTTTGAAATTCAAAACATACATGCAAACTTTCAATCTTATTACGCATTTTATCCACGCAATAAAAGTTGTCCCTTTAGGCGAGAATAAAACGATTCCAAGATCACAAAAATCAGAAAGTGATTAAGCATGATTTGGCTTGTCTTAACACTTAATATTTTTGGGTAAGCAATTCAATTGCTAATAGCTCTAAGCTACTCTTGGTTTGATAAAACGTTGCATCTAATGCTTCCTTGACATTTTATCTCCATTGCCACGACATCTAAGGACTCCTTACAAGTATCGTTGAGCTTAACCAAGATGACTTGTATACCTAGTATACCTTACGTTCCTAGGGAAGCAGTGATGCCTCGCTTTGGCGTAGCCCATCACCACGCGCATTAGTTCGGTAAGTGTCGTTCTTGGAATGTCAAATTTTGGCTTAATATTATAGGGACCTATGGTTTCTATGTTGGTTGATTTAAGTGAACTTAATTAATCATCGCAACATTTGAAATCCTAAACATGCATCTATCATACAATTCAAACATATATAAACACAATATATATAAATCATAAGTAAAAGATGCATTTGGCAACTAGCATGACCCCTTAAGTCTTCAAATCTTCAAGGGTCTCCGATGCAACTTCTTTGGCTTGCCTTCTTAGAAATGTCGTCTTCAAGACATCTCTGCCAACTAAGTATCTACTAGCTATTACGACTAGGAATAATTTAAATATTAAGGTACAAAAATACCCTACAGTACGCAGACCGTATTTAGATTTACAAAAATACATAACAGATCGCAGTCCGTATTTACTATCCTAATCGAGCCCCACTAGTTGCCATTTTCACAAAACCTGTGAAACAATATACATTCCATTCATCCATTCACTATATGTGAATGGCCCATGCATTTTACAATGATAAACAAGTAACAATGCATAACACGCGCAAACTAGTAACTAACTTAGGTGGTTAATCCAATTAACGCGCCTAATTAAAACTAGTCAAAGTTGTTAAATATTTTATGTGATTAAAACGCAATTAGTTCATGCAATTAAAGAAGCTCCCACTAAATTTTGTATCCAACTTAATTAATCCAATTAATTAAGTCGGTTAACCCAAATTTTGTCAAATTATTTTTGCAAGAGCTGGAAGAACCGAGGCCTAGCCTCGTTAAAATTAATAAAATAATTAAAATGGCCCCAATTATGCAAACAATAGCCCACAACATACCCTAATTGCCTAGCATCAAAGCCACGGGGATAGGCTTGCTAGGCACTAAGGTCGTGGCTTGCTAGCCTAGGGTGCTGGGCTGCTCACCATGGCTGCTTAGCAACCCTTAGGTGTAGTGGCTGAGCTTGCTGGCCTGCCTGCCAAGCAGAGCGCGCCATGCTTGCTGGCACCACACGCATCGCAACAAGTTTCGCATGCTTGCGTGCATACTGGTGCTAGCAGCGTGTGCTAGGTTGGCTGGGGCCCGCTGCCTTACAGCCCAGCAACATGTGGGCACCCTCACATACCACACGCATCTTTCGCACAGCCATAGCACCAAGCGCAGCCTTGCATATACATAGTAGCACCATGCACCACACACTTGCACACACACTAGAGCACCAACGAGGCAAGGCAGCTCACCACGCACCTTGGCAGCCACATGTGGGCTGCTTGAGCAGTCCGGCTAGCCTTAGGGCGTGGCTGAAGCAATTTTGCCTCGATTTGCATGGACTTGCCTCGGGATTTTAATTCCCAATTTATGTGTGATAAAAATTAATCCTAAATTTATTTTAGAATCAATTTAGAGCAAAATGAAAATAAGACAAGTCCAACTTAATTAAATTCAATGTTAGTAGTGCACAAGCCTAAATTATTCAAGAACCAATCTTTAAATCAATTTAAGTCTATCTTGATGCTACAAAATTGAAAGGGCTACACTCATAATCAATTTAACAAAATATAAATTAATAATGAGATTTGATAGAATTAAAGAGGTTGGAAAATTAAACCCTTTCATCCAATGAAAAATTTCCAACAATGACTTGTGTATAATTGAAAAATTACATCTTCCAATATGAAGATTAATTAAATTCAATAAAAAGTTTTGAATTTTTAGGACTTTAATCAACTCAAAATGATTAAATCCAAACATTAGTTCAACTTGGAATTTAGCAATCAAAGTTCCAACCAAATAAACAATTCAAGATTGGATCTTTAAGATATTAGGGACTTAAAAATTACAAGTTCACCATTAACATTCACACTTGAAGCAATTTATTTGCAAAAATGTGAAAATTTCAAATTTATGTGAAAAATTAACTCACCAAATTAAGCACCAATTATGACTTCATAAACATGCTTAATAAGGTTTATAATTGCAGTATATTAGTGATGCAACCATACATTTAATCTACCTTAAACATGCCATAATTAATCAAGGTTTAAAGATTTAAAAATTTTCGTCAAAAACGAAAACCCCCTTGAAAAACATGTTTCTGGGTGGATTTTGGATTTTGGACAAACCTTAAAGGGTCAAAAACTATTTAGAACATTGATTCCACACAAAAATCACTATTTTTTAGTCAAAATCTGGGTTTGTCAGCCAAAATTAGTAAAATACGAGATTAAAACTAATTAAAACGAGATTCTAATCTAGTTCGAAAGCAAAACCAGAATTTAAATCCATTTTAAATCACCTCAATTAATTATTAGTTACAATAATTAAAATGAGCGCAGCTCCGATACCGCTGTTGGGTTTCGTAGCGTCCAACGCTATGCGAAAGAGAAACCCACCCAAGACCCGCTCACTAATTAAAGTAACTAAATATTTAATCACATAATTAACAACATAAAAGAAAGAAAGGGAAATGACATTCTTACCCTCGACGCGTGCTTCGCTCCTATAGAGCTCGGACTTCAAAGCCTTAACTCCGCAAGCGCGAGAGCCTCCGACGGATTTCACCCTCGAGACCCGTCCCGAACGGCCTCTACCCCGAAGGTTAGTCAGGGCTAGACCAAGAAAAGACTAGAGTATTACGAACTTAAAGGTTTTCTCACCTATAAGGAGATGCCTTATTGAGTTCAACTCAAGTGTCCCTTCCCAATCCCAAATGATGGGTATTTATAGGAAAGGGAGCTCTTGAAATTCAATCTCCTATCCAAGTGGGAGAGTTGGTAAAATGCATTTTATCCAATTTATTTTTAATTCAAAAATCAAATTGAAATGCAAGTGAATCAACAAATGACAAGTGTCAAGAGATGAGCAGGGGGTTAGGTGAGGACCACAAGGGGGGACCATACTCCCCTTACTCCCCAAGCAAACCCACACTTACATGGCTCTCACATGCATATCCAACCACATATAAGATCAACCACACACACGCATGTGCTACACCCATACGCTGGCTCATGCACATGGTGTGGCTAGGCATAGGCGCAATGTGTTGCTTGCTGCCAGCCTCGCTGTGCGGTACACGCACACGCTGTGCTGGCATTGCTAGCTTTCGCTAGCTAGCTGCTGCTTGCGCTATGCGTTGCACAGCTTGCACAGCCCACAACATATGCGCATGATGGCCATTGACGTAAGGCTTGGCTGGCTGCAAGCCCTGCTGTGCGGCACAGCCAGCACACGCATAGGCTAGCTTGCGTGTTGGGCCTTGTGCTGTACGACATTGCTGCTCGCATGGCCTAGCATGCTTTCTAGGTCCTCGCTTTCATAAGGCACCTACTGCCACGCCCCTGCTAGCCCAGCCATGCGTGCTAGTGCTAGCTAGCATGAGATTAGGCACAGTACCCCCGCAAGCATGCTCGACCAGCAAGTTTAGCACGTACATGCATGCTTGGCTTGCGGCATAGCCATGTATGCGGTTGGTTCCCTATACTAGCCTAGCCTTCGCATGGCTAGGCCAATGCGAAGTTACGGCTTAGCTTAAACTTGTCATTTTCTTGATATCTCGTCTCGTCGTATTCTAAACTCGACTCAACTTGTGACGCTCGGTTTCGACGCTCTAAGCTCGACATTCGACGTCTTTGTTCGTAATACTCTAACGACTCATCTAACCCTTAGGATTGATTCATCGCCTCGGATCGGTTACTTGATTGGGTGTGACCCGAAGGGTTCAGTCGAGATTCAGCTGTAATATTAATTAAACATTAATATTAGTGATCGAAAGCGGCCTCCACCTAGGCATTCCGATCACTTGACCTCACTGAATAATTAACTTTCTAATAATTCTGAACCCTCTATCGGAATAATACACTTGTTGGAGGGACACCATTCCTTTCAGAAACCTCACAGTGGAAAAGTCCAACTCTCTCCTCACTTCTTTGTTTTGGCTATTAGTAGAAGTAGTGGGGGCCGATTACATTAAAGGCTTTGGTGAATTGCGATCCAAGGCGGCTTGACTTTGTTAATGAGCCTTATTCAACTCTCCCTTGTCGGCCACATTCATCCAATCCTTATAAAAGGAAGATAAAACTATGCTTGCGGTGGGATTTTGCACTGCCCACTTAGGAAGGCTAGTCCAACACTCAATCGAGCGGGGAATTCTTTCGGCCTTAAAATTTACATCCTTGGAAGCATCACAATCTTGTGGAGGGATAAGTTGTTCCATCCCGTATTATCTCATAACCTTGCCAGGAAATATGGAAGTAGTACTAGAAAGGCCCAAGAGGCGAATATAGGGACTATTAGAACTATTCCCAACCATACTACTTATGTTCCACCAATGAATCACAAAGCATATGTTAGGAACCCCATGACAGAAAAAAGCCGTCCATTCTTCCTTATTCTTATGTCTATAAAGAATGCGACGACCAGGGAACGATCTCTCTTTATTTGCCTTAAGATTGTGTGGCTGATCAACAATTTGCAAGCACTCCATGAGCCAAATCTTAAAAACAAAAAACAATCCAAAAGAAAGTTAGATTACGAATACTGCAACAGCAAGTGGCGCACGCAACAGAAAGAGTCACGCGTGCAATCCGCGCGCAATTGTGAAACTTGCGTTGGGCATTCCAGCACAACCTTCAGAGTTGCTCACGCTAACAAGTGCGTAAAAATAACGTACGTCTAAAAGGAGTGGACTTCCGGTGAAACCGAAACCGTTCTCGTTTGGATCTCCTCTAAGCCGAGTCAAGCAAAGCACAGTTTCTACCAAGGTCAGTGGAGCAGGTAAATGACATCCCTTTATTTGCTCTACTATGGACACCGTTGAATAATCTCCATATTATTTGCTTGTCCTAAGTAAACAATTGACAACAAGACAAAAACATAAAGCACGAATTTTAAATCGTTGTTTAGTCAAATTGTTTCGAGGAGTTACAAAATGTTTGATGACAAAATGTTTGATGAATTGAATTAAATTCACACCATGCTCCATATCAATTTTGGCCATATCATTGTCATTCAAGCCATAAAATCGCTGAAAAGCAGGTTTGGAATCTGACAAGTTAGGGGCATAAGTCACAGGGAGAGTATTTGCAGGGAAGCCTTGTAAAGCTTTGAACTTGCCAGGTAATTGGATTATTTCATCCCCTTTGAAGAGGAAAAGATGGTGATTAGAATCCCAATGGTTAACAGCGGCATAAAGAAAATCAAAATTAATGTGGAGTTGCATATAACAAAACTCCCTACTAAGTATGTGCTAGTTTATCCTCACTAGAAATGGAGGTGACCAATTGTTTCAATCGTTCCTCAAAAGTTTTCACCATTTTAATACTAAAAAAAAAGAGTAATAAAAATCCTTTTGAGAAATACTAATTGTTGGTGTCGAATGAATGTAATATGATGAAAAGCCTAGACGTAATTGTGTTTGAATAGACCAAAACGGTTCGATTTTTAGAAAAATACGCTTAAAGGAAAGTTCACCCGCAGGCGCTGCGCACAACTCAATCAGGTGACGCGCGCAACTCAAGCAGTTTTGTTCGTCATCCACACGCAACTGATTAACCTGCGCGCGATGTCCGCGCATAACCTAAAGAGTTGCGCGCGCCTGTCGCAACAAATTTTTGGTTATTTCCATGTTTCACAATAATGGAAATTTTATCATAGTTTGATTAACTCACACGCTTTCCTTTTTTATTGCTTACTTCCTTCCCCCTTTCCTTTTTCATTTTATTTTCCTTTTATTCTTTTCTCCTTTGTTTTATTTTTATTTTTCTTCTTTTTTCCTTTTTTCTTCCTTTCCTTCTTCCTTTTTCTTATTTTATTTTACTTTTTTCCTTTCCATTTCCTTTTTTCGTTCTTTTTTCGAGGGGGGGTAAATCGGGAACCCTTTGCCTCCCTCAGAAATTTTAGCAAATTTTTGTGCGAATATTTTTTTTGGTGGAAAGTAATATGCGATAAAAGACAAATGGCGATATATACAAAATACGTCGTATGTACAAAAATCGTATGTATTAAAAAATAAAAAAAAATATATACATTTTCCATAAATTAAAAATATATAAACAAGAATGAAATCAGGGTGCTTGGCGACTCCCGGAAGGCTACTGCAAATCCTGCAAAATACAAATCAAAGATTAATACACATTCATGTAATAACTTCGATAAAATAAAAAAGAAAATAAAAATTATCGCGACCATCCAATGATCACGACATGACAAAGCCATGAGGGCCCTCCGATAAGCAACTTTGAAAGCTCGAAGGTCCTCACCATGTCGTTCACGGTCTCCCGCGGAACTTGTTCCTAAAAAGGAAAGTTATAAAAACGTGTATGATAGATAAAAACTTATGTACAAATGCGAAACAAAACATACTAACTCGACCGTCTCTGGGATGAACGGTATGTCCTCATCCTCTGTTGTCGTAAGTGTCTCATGGATCACCGATCCAAAAGCATCGGTGTACGAGATCTCTGCCACGGGAGGCACCCAACTCGACCCTCAACAAAAAATAAACAAAAACAAACAAGGGATCAATATCCGAACGTCGAAAAAATATAATAAAATCTAGATAAAGAAAGACTATCTAGAATGGCAGCTAGAAAAAGAGTCAGCCTTGATGCAACAAAAGTCTCGTAAGAAGCCCCATGCAGCACCAGCTGCTCTGCAGGATAACCAAGGATCGCCTAAGCTCGATTCTCGGTTGACAGCAGGTCCGAACGCAGCATCGAGATCGGAGGGTCCATAGGAACCAAAGGCTCCTCGGACGAAAACTGCTAGACAACGCGCTCGCCTAAAACCATGGTCTTTTTGGTGAAACAAGGAGAGTCCCTAATAGAGAGCCCGAAAACGGCAGCGAACAGCGCCTGCCTGGATAGCCTCAGGGACCCCCTCGACCAAGCCCTAAGAGCAGAGGTCGACCTACAAAATACAACTTCATGTCAAAAAATGATGACGACTAAAACAAAATAATATGGACATATGTTGTAAAACCATACTCACCGACGCACGATTCGCCGAAAGAATCCTCTGGCAAAAGTCGTCGGCTACATTAGCTCGTTTCTTCCTTATTTGACCAAACAACGGCCATTAGGGAAACCAGTCGGCCCAAGCGTCCTGGGGGCCAAGAAAGACATGTACGAATACCCCCAAGCCTAAAAAGCAAACAAAAATGTGATCAGCTTAAAGATCGGTGAAAATAAATTAAAAAAAAAAAACACATACCTCAAGAATACGGTCGTGCCATGAAATGGAGATCCAGGGCACCTTAGTAGCTACCGCTGAATCTATCACTCGGGTCGCCTTGCCCATAGAAGTAAGCATACGGACATACGACACCTCCGCCCAGTTCAGGTTACCCACTTGCCACAACCCAATGAGACAAATGAGTAACCCGATAGTGAAACGCTTTCCCCGATCACTTAGAACAGTGACAAAAAGAACGTGAGTAATGTATATCCAAGCAAGCTGCTCAAGAGCACACTGCATGTCAACCTCATCGGCCGACAATTCATCGGCAAGAACCGAGTACGAACAAGACTGCACATACACAAAAAAAAAAACACATACACGTCTAACCCCTTCACGTTTCCTAAAAGTAGGGGCTCGCCTCCAAAAGGAAAACCCGTGATAATGGAGAAGTCGTAAGGTGTAACCGTCATCTTTTGCCATAGGAAGTGAAAAGTGTTGGTGAAATCCCACCAAAACTCCAGCAACCCGAGGAGGAAAGCCAGTGACACAGTCTTACACGATAAATCCCGAAGAGCCGCCACTGGGGACCGACCCCCGAAAACTCTATGACCTCCTTCACTACCTCGGGTAAAGTCTCAAACCGACATCTCAGGTCACCCGAGCCATATAAGCACACTCTAAAAAAAGGGGAAATTCGATTATGACGGGTTTGAAAAGAAATAGAAAAAAGAGAAAGAAAAAGAAAGAAACTCACTATGTTGCGCCAAACCCAAATCGAAACATGGTGATCCGGATACTATTTAAGGACCTACGGATCCCAGTTAGGAGGAGCCTCCCAAACCAACTCCTCGTGACGACGTCACTCAGCACCGACGCGCCGCTCCCAGCCTTCCTCACAAGCATGTGTCACCCTCTTTCTAGGGCGAACCGCCTCGTCAAGAACTGGTCCTCCTCAGCGTCCACAAACGGGGGAGAGTCCATGCTACGAAAAATCAATCGATGGGATTTTAAAAAATTACACGATTCAATATGTTTTCTAAGTCGTAAAAGTAAAATAAAAACAAATCCTAGACCCTCGACAACATACCGGCTACAAAAAGGGCAAAACACTAAGTTGAATGCCACCCAATACTTTTGGGCTACGACACTTGCAATTGAACTCAGTAAATAGGGGCTCAAACGCCCATAAAGCCAACCTATACCAGTTCAACTAACCGTTGTAAAGAATATTTCTAAAAGTCTTGGAAATTCATAGTTCGTAGTTGAATAATAATCACTCAAATGTAGTTATCAATTAACCTATACCACTTTTTTTTTATTTTCTCTTTCTATCTCTCCTTTTAACTCCACAAGTACAATTCTATTTACAATTATGAGATTTAAGGAATCTCCAATTTCCTTAAATCCCGTGAAAAAACCCAAACAACCATGTAATTAAGGGTTGAAAGGAGTAGAGTTTAAATTAGATTGAATTTTCTATCATATAGCAGAATCATATGACAGAGTATGCTTAGTTGTATAAATACCGTCTTTGAGAAAATTAATGAAATTAAAGAATTTCAAATTGCTTGATTTTTAAAGCAAAAAAAAATAATCAAGAATCTCATTAATATATATTGACCAAGTTTATGCAATAAGTTGTGGTACAATAATATTTCATGTAATAGAGTACTTTGTATTACAACAATAAAGGCGTTGAAGATATAAATACATGTCTAA
Source organism: Chenopodium quinoa (assembly GCF_001683475.1). Taxonomy (NCBI): domain Eukaryota; kingdom Viridiplantae; phylum Streptophyta; class Magnoliopsida; order Caryophyllales; family Amaranthaceae; genus Chenopodium; species Chenopodium quinoa. The sequence goes on from NW_018744469.1 coordinate 1,037,162, forward strand.
AATTTATACTGAAATACATTTGTACGACTTCATTTCGGAGTACCTTTTTATTTTAAAGAATCAGTCAATAATGTTGTCATATTGAACTAGTGATCAAAATATTTCTTATCAAATGGTTACATGTTCAATTTCTGTAGACACTAAAATGTCTCTCTAAAATAAAGCCCGATGACAAAACAACATTCATTGTCTGATTCAGTCCAGTTCACGTGATGTATTGAAGAATTACTTGAATAACATTTTTACCTTGGTGCACTATCATTTCTTAAGACATCCTAGCCTTTTCAATAGCCCAAAATCCACAAATCTTATCTCGATTTTTCCTTTTCTAATTGTAGCCCGAAACGATCTAATTTGATTTTTTAGCATCATAATATTTATACAAATACTTTAAAGATGGATAACCATGAAATAATTTTTCCAATGATATATGATAAGCCCAATTATGATTTATAATGATTGTGATTTGAGCTTAACACTACACACAGTCCAAAATCGAGGATATGCTGGGCATTGGCGCTAGGCAAGGCCTAGCACTGCACCATCGCATGTGTGCTGGCACTAGGCATGGCCTGGCACTACTCTCGCACCATCGCATATGCATATGCGCTGCTAGCACAGCACCGTCGCAACTTGTGTGCGTGTGCGTGCAGATGCGTTGCTAGCACAGCACTCGCTGGACGTGCGTGTGCGCATGCATATCTAGCACAGCACCAAGCTGCAATGCGCTTGAGTGTGTGCGTAGCAATGCAGCGCCCAGCATGTGTGGGTCGCTAGCAGCACGCATGCTGGCAAGGGTGCTCGCGATGCTGGCCGCAACATGCGTGCTCGCTAACAAGCACAGCCAAGGCACCAGGCGCCAGGCGCCAGCAAGGCTGCCTTGGCTGGCTGGCAGCCAGCTGTCCCAGCCATTTGGTGGATACGGTTTGGGTGAGGGGACCAAGGCTTGTGGGCATTGCCTTGGGCATTAAGGAAATGGTCCCCCCCTCTTGAAATGGTCCTCACCTAATCACTCTTCCTCCATTTGCCACTTGTAACTCATTGATTACATTGTTCATTAATTTATTTTTGATTGAAATAAATTAGTAGGAAAATGCAATTCTCCCACATGGATGGGAGAAGGGAGATTCAAGTCTTCTTTCCCTATAAATACCCAAGTTTGGGTTTTGGGAAAAACCACTTGAGTTAAACTCAATGAGGCATCTCCCTTAAGGTGAGAAAACCTCTAAGTTCGTAATACTCTAGTCTTTCTTGGTCTAGCCCCGACTAACCTTCGGGGTAGGGGCCGTTCGGGTCGGGTCTCGAGGGTGGACTCTGTTGGAGGCCATCGCACTTGCGAGGCTAGAGCTTTCAATATAGGAGCTCGATTTGCGAGCAAAGCACGCATCGAGGGTATAATTTCTTTCTCTCTTCTTTTAATTATTGCTTAATTATGTTATGCTTGTTTTAATTGCTTTAGTTATCGGGGCGGGTCTTGGGGGTTTCCTTTCCGCGTAGTGCGGGTCACTACAAAACCCTACAGCGGTATCGGAGTCGCACTCCTTTTAATTATTGCAATTATTTATTAATGAAGGTGTTTTAAGTAAGATTTAATTTCTGGTTTTGTTTTTCTAATTAGATTATAAACTCGTTTTAATTAATTTTGAAACTCGTATTTTTTCTCAATTTGGAGGTCGAACCCAGATTTTGGCTTAAAAATTGTAAATTCTGGGTGGAATCGACATTCTGGAACAGATTCAACCCTTATCCAGAAGCCAAATTCGAACCAGAAACCCAAGTTTTTGGGGTTTTTTTGTTTTCAACGAAAATTTTAAATCCTTTTAAGCCTTGATTAATGCAAGCATTACAATGTTAGATTAAATGCATATTGCATCCATAATATACTGCTATTTTAATTATCCTCAAGCATAATTATGGAGTTTTAATTAGTGCTTCAGTTGATATGCTTTTTGTCACACAAACTTGATTTTTCACAATTATGCAAATTAATTGCATTAATGTGTGAATGTTTGATGTGAATGTGTAATTTTAAGTTCCTAAGTAAGTTAAAGATAAAATCTTTAAATGTTTAATTGATTGGAACTTTAACCCTAAATTCCATATTGAACAAAGTTTGGATTTTTCATGTTTGGTTGATTAAAATCCATGAAGTTCAAATGCTTGTGAGTAAAATTTGATTAATCTTCATATTGGAAAATGTAATCTTGATATTTTACACAAGTATGAAAGTTGGAAAAAATTTTATCATTAGATGGTTAATTTGTTTTTCAACTCCCATTTGTCGAATCCATTATTAATTTGCATATTGGCTAAATTAATTATGGGCATAGCTCATTCAATTCAGCCAAGTTTTTGGGGTTTTTTCGTTTTCAACAAAAATTTTAAATCCTTTTAAGCCTTGATTAATGCAAGCATTACAGAGTTAGATTAAATGCATATTGCATCCCTAATCTACTGCTATTTTAATTATCCTTGAGCATAATTATGGAGTTTTAATTAGTGCTTGAGTTGATATGCTATTTTTCACACAAACTTGATTTTTCACAATTATGCAAATAAATTGCATTAATGTGTGAATGTTTGATGTGAATGTGTAATTTTAAGTTCCCAAGTATGTTAAATTTCTAATCTTTAAAGGTTTAAATGATTGGAACTCTAACCCTAAATTCCATATTGGACAAAGTTTGGATTTTTCATTTTGGTTGATTAAAATCCATGAAGTTCAAATACTTGTGAGTAAAATTTTGATTAATCTTCATATTGGAAGATGTAATCTTGGTATTTTACACAAGTATGAAAGTTGGAAAAAAAATTTCATTAGATGGTTAATTTATTTTTCTAACTCCCTATTTGTCAAATCCATTATTAATTTTCATATTGGATAAATTAATTATGGACATAGCTATTTCAATTTTAAGCATAAAGAAAGACCTAAAATTGTTTCAAAATTTTTTTTTGAATGATTAAGGCTTGAGCACCGTTAAAATTTAATTTAATTAAGTTGGACTTATTTTATTTTCATTTTGCCCTAAATTATTTCTAAAATAAATTTAGATTAATTTTATGTCACATGTAAATCGGGATTAAAATCCCGAGAAATGGCACGCAAATCGAGGCAAAAACACCCAAGTGCCACCAAGGCTAGCCCGGCTGCCTATGGTGCGCACAGGGGTGTGCCTTGAGGGGCTGTTTTGTGGCATGGGAGGTGCGTGCTGCCGTAGTTCTAGGTGCGTGGCTGGGCTGCTGGAGTTGCTTGTGCGTGCTGCTGGGCAGCGAGGCAGCAAGCCCCAACCAGCCTACCATACGCTGCCAGGCACCAGCTAGCAAGCTAGCATGCGCAGCACATGGGCTGCCTCGCAGCCATGGTGCGCACCCACCAAGCACTTGTGTGGGCTAGTTTGCTTGGTTTTTGAGCTATTTAATTTTGCGAAAATTTTGCCGTTTTGATTACTTTGTGTAAATATTTTTACGAGGTTAGACCTCGATTTTTCCGGCTTTTGCAAAATTTTTATTTTTACAAATTATGGGTTAAGCTACCTTAATTAATTGGATTGATTAATTGTGGATGCGGAATTTATTGGGAGCTTAGTTAGTTACTTGAGCAATTTGCTTTTAGAAATAATGGATTAAACAACTTTGACTAGTTTTAATTAGGCGCGTTAATCAGATTAACCTCCTAAGTTAGTTACTAGTTTTGCGTGTTTAATTGTGTATTTGGTAAAATGCATGGGTCATTCACTAATAGTGAATGGGTGAATGAAAGATTGTTTTCAAAACAGGTTATTGAAAATGGCAACTAGTGGGACCCGACTAGGATAAAATACGGACTGCGTTTCGTTATGTATTTTTGTATATCTAAATACGGTCTGCGAACCGTTAAGTATTTTTGTACTATTAGATTAATCTTAGTCGTTCTAGCTAGCTTCTTTTATTTCATTTTGGCCAAGATGTCTCAAGACGGCGTTTCGACGAAGACGAGCTTGGATGAAGACCCATGGAAATTGAAGATTTCAAGGGGTCATGCTAGTTGACAAATGCATCTATTTTATGCCTTATATATTGTTGTTATATATGATTGCTAGATGCATGTCTAGGATTTCTATTATATTGCGACGATTATTTAAGTTCACTTAAATCAACCAACATAGAAACCCTAGGTCCCTTAATAATATTGAGCTAAAATTTGTCGTTCCAAGAACAACACTTACCGAACTAATGCGCGTACGTGATGGATTACGCTAAAGAGAGGCATCACTACTTCCCTAGGAACGTAAGGTATACTAGGTGTACAAGACACATCTTGGTTAAGCTCAACGATATCAGTAAGGAGTCCTTTGATGTCGTGGCAAAATAGATAAAATGTCAAGGATGCATTAGATGCGACATTTTATCAAACCGAGAGTAGCTTGGAGCTATTAGCAATTGGATTGCTTACCTTAAGATATTTAATGATTAAGACAAGCCAAAGCATGCTTAACCATTTCTTGATCTTAGGGATCTCGGAAACATTTTATTCTCGCCTAAAAGGGACATATTTCTCAATGCGTGGATAAAATTCTCAATAAGATTGAAAACATGCATGAACGCTTTTAAATTACAACTTATTGGTTTATGAATGGTTTTTCATTTCAAATTCTTTCAATTGTAGAACAATGTCTGCAAGTAACTCAAACAACAACCAATTCTCTTTACGCTCAATTCTCGACAAGGAGAAGTTGAGCGGGCCAAACTTTCTTGATTGGCAAAGAATTTGCGCATTGTACTAATGCAAGAGCAAAAGGAATACGTCCTTGATGAGGAAATGCCCGACGCTCCCAATGAGGAGGTCACTCAGGCTGCCCTTAACCGATGGCAAAGTGCCAATCGGGATGTCAAATGCATCATGTTGGCCACAATGTCTCCGGACCTTCAAAAAACTTTCTTTGAAAAGGAGACGGCTTTTGAGATCATTTCTTAGCTTCAGAATATGTTTCAAGAGCAGGCCCGAACTAAAAGGTTCGAAACCCACAGGCAGATCCTTGAGAGCAAGCTCAAGAAAGGAGAGCAAATCAGCCCGCATGTCCTCAAAATGATTGCATTATTTGAGAACATGGAAAGGCTTGATGCTGGGTATTCAACCGAGATGGCAATTGACATCATTCTCCACTCGCTTCACAAAGGCTATGATCAGTTCATGATGAACTATAATATGCATAGCATGGAGAAAACCATCACCGAGCTTCATGGTATGTTGAAGCAAGCTGAGCAAACCCTCAAGGATGAGGGCAAGCATGACATGCTCATTGGTGAGGAAGGGCAAGCCATTCAAACGTCCGGGCAAGAAGAAGAGCTTTAAAGGGAAAAAGAGATATTTTTCGCCTAAGTCAAACACTGCCAAGGGAAGCAAGGACAAGAAGGTAGCCTCTTCCAACTCCGATTCCGAATGTTTCTACTGCAAGAAGAAGGGACATTGAAAACGGGGCTGCCTCAAATTCAAGGAAGATAAGAAGAACGACACCGTTGCTTCTTCATTAGGTATTTTTGTTATAGACTTAAACTTCGCTAGCAAAACATCATGGGTATTAGATACCGGATGTGGCTCACACCTTTGTTCTAATGCTCAGGGACTAAGGATATATAGGAGGCTAGAGAAGGGAGAGGTCGAGCTTCGGGTCGGCAATGGAGCAAGAATGTCTGCCATCTCCGTTGGAACTCTCAGTTTGTCATTGCCCTCTGGGCTTATTTTAGAACTTGACAATTGTTATCATGTTCCTAGAGTTACCAAAAACATTATTTCAATATCGGCGTTGGACGCCAAAGGTTTTGAATTTCGAATTAAGAACAATAGTTGTTCATTTTATTTCGATAATGTTTTATATGGTAAAGCATATTCAGAAAATAGTCTTTCTGTGCTTTCTCTTGACAAACAAGTCTATAACATTGATGATACCGCCAAAAAGGCTAAGACCATCAAGTCGAATCAAATCTACTTGTGGCATTGTCATCTTGGCCATATTAACGTCAAACGCATCAAGAAACTTCTATAAGAAGGTGGTGTTGACTCATTCAACTTGGAGTCGTTTGAAAATTGCGAAGGATGTCTATTAGGCAAGATGATAAAACAGCCATTCTCCAAATTGGGAGAAAGGGCAAGTGACTTATTAGGTCTAATACACACGGATATCGAGCCTAGGGCGTCGAGACCAAGCGTCGCAAAATCACAAGCAACAAGTATGAGCGTAACCGTAGCTAGGCTAGGCTAGCTCATCGCAAGCCTAGGCGCACCATGTGTGTGCTAGGCGCACCATGGTGTGCTAGGCGCACCATGGTGTGCTAGGCACTATCGCAGCCCTAGCATCATGCCTAGGCGCTATCGCAGCCCTAGCATGATGCTAGGCCCATCGCAGCCCTATCGCACCAAGCACAGCACCCATGTGTGTGTGCATAAGCGTGGGCACTATCGCAGCCCCCTAGCACCACGCACAGCACCATCGCAGTGCTAGACACATGCGTGTGTGCGTGTGCGTGTGCACCATAGCGCAGTAAGCTAGCAGGAAGCACTGGCCTTGCGTGTGTGCTAGGCACCATCGCAGGCCACCCACCTAGCACAGCTAGCTGGCAGGCAGCACTGGCCTTGCGTGTGTGCTAAGCACCATCGCAGGCCACGCACCAAGCACAACGCTAGTGCGTGCTGGGCTGGATGCGCGTAGCTATGCGAGCATGGGTGAGTGGTGCTCGATGGCTGGGCTATGCGTATGCTGGCTTGGGTGTGCTGGATATGCGAGAGCCTTGCATGTGTGTGTGCGATAGCAAGGCAGCAGCACCACGCGTGCATGTGCGTGTGCCTGCGATAGCAAGGCAGCAGCGCCCAGCACAAGGCGTGGCTCGCTAGCAGCACGCAAGTGCTGGGCTGCATGATGCGTGCTGTGCCAGCTAGGCGTGCTAGGTGGTTGTGCGTGCTGGTAGTACCAGGTTGCAGCCAGCCCAGCTGCCTTGTGAGTGGCGGTTTAGGAGAGGTGGGGACCAAAGCCTCCAAGCTTCCCTTGGGGAGCAAGGCAATGGTCCCCCCATGGGATTGGTCCTCACCTAACCCATTCTCTCCTCTTGCCACTTGTTGCCTTGTGATTACTTTTGCCTAACTATTTATTTTGGAATTAAATAAATTATTGCAATTGCACATGATCCCACATTGATCATGAAAAGGGGTTTCAAGTCCCCATTCTCTATAAATACCCACTTGGTTGGGATTTTGAGAAGTCAACCTTGAGTGGAATTAAAAAGGCAACTCTAAGAAAGAGTAAACCTTTGATTCGTAAAACTCATAGTTATTTTGTCTGGGTCTTGACTAACCTTCAAGACTTAGGACGCTCGGGTCGGGTCGAGGGTACGATTTGTCGAAGTTCTCGTATTTTTCGGGATTTTGAAGTAAGAGCTCTTTGGGAGCGAAGCACGCGTCAAAGGTATAATTCTTGTTCTTAATCTTGTTTGATTAAGTTTAATATGCTTGTTAATTGTTTTAATTAAGGGGAGGGTCTTGGTGGGTTTCCTTCCGTGTAGTGTCGGGTCACTACGCAACCCTACAGCGGTATCGGAGCCACGCTCCTTTTAATTTTTGCAATTATTTTTTAATTAAGGTGTTTTAAAAGAATTTAATTTTCTGGTTCATGTTCATCTAATTAGATTATATGCTCGTTTTAATTAATTTTAAAACTCGATTTTATTTTTGATTTGGCTGTCGAACCTAGATTTTGGCTCAAAAATAGTGATTTTTGGGTGGAATCGATATTCTGGAACAGATTCAATCCTTTTAGGTCTATCCAGAAGCCAAATTCAAACCAGAAACCCAATTTTTCTGGGGTTTTTCGTTTTTCAACGAAAATTTTAATTCTTTTTAAGCCTTGATTAATGCAAGCATTACAAGGTTAGATTAAATGCACATTTGCATCACTAATCTACTGGTTTTAAAATATCCTTAAGCATAATAATGGAGTTTTTATTAGTGCTTAAGTTGATATACCACTTTTTCTTATAAACTTGTTTTTTACAAATTTTACAAATAAATTGCAATAAAGTGTGAAAACTTGTTTTGATTTTGTAATTTTAAGTTCCTATAATGTTAAAGTTCTAATCTTTAAAAGTTTAAATGATTGGAACCCTAACCCTAAATTCCATGTTGAACAAAGTTTGGATTTTTTCATGTTTGGTTGATTAATATCCATCAAGTTCAATTACTTGTGAGTAAAATTTGATTAATCTTCATATTGGAAGATGTAATCTTGGTATTTTACACAAGTATGCAAGTTGGAAAATTTTTATCATTGGATGGTTAATTTATTTTTCCAACTCCCATTTGTCAAATCCATTATTAATTTGCATATTGGCAAGATTAATTTTGGACATAGCTCATTTTATTTTAAGCATAAAGTTGGACCTAATTTTGTTCAAAATTGAAATTTTGGATAATTTAGGCTTGTGCACCAATAAAATAAATTTTATTTAAGTAGGACTTAATTTTATTTTATTTTATTTTCCCTCAAATTAATTCTAAAATGTAATTTAGAATTGATTATTGTCACACACAAATCAGAATTAAAATTCCGAGTAAAATGCACGCAAATCGATGCAAAACCACAAGCGTCACCAAGGCTAGCCGGGCTGCCTAGCAGACCACATGTAGGCTGCCTATGGTGCGCATATGGCTGTGCATCGTTGGTGCATGGCAGTGTGGCGAGGGATGCTATGGCTGGGCTTGGGCAGTGGCCTTGGCTGCTGGGTGCTTGGAGGCGCTGCTGGGCAGCATGGTAGCAAGCACCAGCCAGCCCCCACTTGCTGCCAGGCGCAACATGCGTGTAGGCATGCGTGGTGCTGGCCAGCGTAGTGTGTTGTGCTGGGCGCAGCATGCTAACACCAAGCGCCAGCCCAGCCCATTCAATGCTGCTGGTGTGTGTGAAGCATGAGCTGTTGGCGGGCTTGTGATGCTGTTGGGCAGCAAGGCAGCAAGCCCCAGCAAGCCAGCACTCTGCTGCCTAGCAGCCATGGTGCGCCATGCATCATAGGATGGAGCCTTGTTGCTTAAGCTTGAGCTATGATTTTGCGAATTTTTGTCGTTTTAATAATTTTAAATAATTATTTTAACGAGGCTAAAAACCTCGATTTTCGATTTTGCAAAATTTTGAAAAATTATAGGCTATGCCGACTTAATTAATCGGATTAATTAAGTACGGATGAGGAATTTAGTGGGAGCTTAATTAAGTGCGTTAGCATTTTGCGCTTAGAAATAATGGATTAAACAACTTTGACTAGTTTTAATTAGGCGCGTTAATTGGATTAACCACCTAAGTTAGTTATTATTTTTGCGTGTTTAATTATGTATTTCGTAAAATTGCATGGGCCATTCACAAATAGTGAATGGGTGAATGGAAGATTGTTTTCAAAACAAGTTCTTTGAAAATGGCAACTAGTGGGGCCCGACTAGGATATAAAATACGGACTGTGTTCCGTTATGTATTTTTGTAAACCTAAATATGGTCTGCGAACCGTTGAGTATTTTTGTACTATTAGATTAATCTTAGTCGTTCTAGCTAACTTCTTTTATTTCATTTTTTGCCAAGATGTCTCAAGACAGCGTTTCGACGAAGACAAGCAAAGATGAAGACTCATGGAAATTGAAGATTTCAAGGGGTCATGCTAGTTGCCAAATGCATCTATTTTATGCCTTATATATATTGTTGTTATATATGATTGCTAGATGCATGTCTAGGATTTCTATTATGTTGCGACGATTAGTTAAGTTCACTTAAATCAACCAACAAAGAAACCCTAGGTCCCTTAATAATATTGAGCTAAAATTTGCCGTTCCAAGAACAACACTTATCGAACTAATGCGCGTACGTGATGGATTACGCCAAAGCGAGGCATCACTACTTCCCTAGGAAAGTAAGGAATACTAGGTATACAAGTTGTCTTGGTTAAGCTCAACGATATCAGTAAGGAGTCCTTAGATGTCGTGGCAAAAGAGATAAAATGTCAACGATGCATTAGATACGACATTTTATCAAACCGAGAGTAGCTTGGAGCTATTAGCAATTGGATTGCTTACCTTAAGATATTTAATGATTAAGACAAGCTAAAGCATGCTTAACCATTTCTTGATCTTTGGGATCTCGGAATCATTTTATTCTCGCCCATAAGGGACAATTTTAAATGCGTGGATAAAATGCTCAATAAGATTGAATATATGCATGAACGTTTTAAATTTCAACTTATTGATATATGAATGGTTTTTCACTTCAAATTCTTTCAATTGTAGAACAATGTCTGCAAGTAACTCAAACAACAACCAAATGTGCCGGAACTCCCCGAAAAGTTGGCCTTTCCCTTAAATTTGGTCAACTTTAAGGAATGGGAGGAGGAACTCAGGAGAACTCTCCAAAATTGTTCCTTGGAGTATACTATTGATACTCCCATTCCAAGCTTCTTTGCCAAAGGGATCATGACCGACGAGGCTCATGAAGAATGGTCTTCTAATTGCAAAAGGGTCTCATGACTCATGGCAAATTCCATCCCGGAAGATTGGAAGGAAACTCTTTCCTCCTACCTTCCAGACATGTTCCTCAAAGCACTTGAGGACGTTGTCAATGTAAGAATCACCAAGAGTCACAATGGCAACTTTGATGGACTCGTATTTGACTTGAATAGGTCACTCTCAAACATGAGGATAAAGCCACCAAACGTGGGATGTCTTGCTAAGGAAAGGCGACGACTTTGGACCAAGGTCTACAATTCTAAATTGAGACCCGGCATGCCCCTCCGACCTCATGTGCTTGGTATGACTAGGCTCTTCAAACACATGCAGCTTCTCGGAATCTCGATAGAGGATGAGATGGCGGGGCATATCTTGCTTGCTTCACTCCACTCGGGTTATGATGCACTTAGAGTGCATATCGCTGCGGGAAAGGAGACACACTCCCTCAAGGAGGTGGTGCAACTTCTTAGCCAAGCCACCGCCTATGGAATGATTAAAAGGCCCTTGAGAGCTAAGAAGAAGGAGTTAAGAAGGTTAAGGCTAAGATGCGTTGCTTCTATTGTGGCGGGCAAGGCCGCTTCAAGAGAGAATGCAACCTCTTTCGGGAAGAGGAGGAGAGGAATGGAGCATCCGCCTCAGGTATCTTCCTTAACACTTGTGAATTAAGCTTATCATAAGGTATTGGATACCAAGTATGACTCACTTAATGTTGCCTTTTCAGGAACCAAGTGAGAAGCTTATCAAGTGTTGGTGAAAGAGCAAGAAGACGACGAAGATGGTTTTTCGGTGTGCTTGCATGCACTATTTTGTCTATGACATGTAATTAAACTAATTCTAGTTTTCATCATGCCTTTGAACATATTATGATCCACGGTGTTGGACACCTAGAAATTTTGATTGTAAGACTTTGACAATAGTTGTTTCAAGTTTGTCGTACAAATTTATGTTCAATTAAATTGCATGTTTTTACATATAGACAAAAGTTGATACCACTAGCTAAGATCATCGAGTCGAATCAAACCTACTTGTGGCATTGTCGTCTTGGCCATATTAACGCATCAAGAAAGAAGGTGTTCTTGACTCATTCGACTTAGAGTCGTTTGAAAATTACAAAGGATGCTTATTAGGCAAGATGATAAAACAGCCATTCAACAAGTTAGGAGAAAGGGCAAGTGACTTATTAGGTCTAATACACACGGATGTATGTGGGCCAATGAGCACACCCGCAAGACAAGGTTACCAATATTTCATCACTTTCACCGATGATTATAGTAGATATGGCTATATATACTTAATGTCGAATAAATCTGAATCCTTTGAGAAATTTCAAAGAATTTCAGAAAGAAGTTGAAAATCAGCTTGGCAAGAAAATTAAAGCACTTCGATCGGATCGAGGTGGCGAATATTTGAGCCATGAATTCGATGATCACTTGAAAGAAAAAGGCATTCTTTCAGAGTTGACACCTCCCGGAACTCCTCAATGGAACGGAGTGTCCGAACAGAGGAATCGGACCTTGTTAGAAACGGTTCGATCAATGATGGGTCTTAGTGAACTCCCTATCTCTTTCTGGGGACATGCGCTACAAACTGCAGCACTAACACTGAATAGAGCTCCGTCAAAAGCTGTTGGAAAGACTCCATATGAATTATGGACTAAGAAACCTCCTAGGTTGTATTTTCTCAAGATTTGGGGATACGAAGCATTTGTCAAGCGATTTATTTCGGACAAACTTCACCCCAAATCGGATAAGTGTTTCTTTGTGGGATATCCAAAAGAAACCAAAGGGTATTACTTCTACAATAAATCCGAGAACAAAGTATTTGTTGCTCGTGATGGTGTCTTTTTGGAGAAGGATCACCTTTTCAAAATGACAAGTGGGAGGAAAATCAAACTCGACGAAGTTCGAGAGGACGAGCAACAATGTCAACCTGACAAAAATGAAAATCTAGATACTTTGGAAGCATCTAAGAAGATTGGTCAGAATCAAACAGACAATGAAAATGCTCAACCGATTACCCTTCGTAGGTCGCAACGGAAAAGATCTCAACCAGACAGATACCTCGGTATCGTCTTAACCGATGATGAGGACATCCTAGTCATGGATGGTGATGAGCCGGCGACATACAAACAAGCTATGACGAGCCCCGATTCTGATAAATGGCAAGAGGCCATGAAATCCGAGATGGACTCCATGTCTGAAAATCAAGTCTGGGACTAGGTGAATTTGCCCGAGGGTCATACACCCATTGGTTGCAAATGGATCTTCAAAGTGAAGATAGACAAGGATGGAAATGTATCAATATAAAAAGCTAGACTGGTGGCAAAAGGTTATAGACAAGTCCACGGGATTGACTATGATGAAACTTTTTCACTAGTTGCAATGCTAAAATCCGTCTGGATCATCCTAGTGATTGCTGCATATTACGATTACGAAATATGGCAAATGGATGTCAAAACTCCCTTCCTTAATGAAATTTTGGAAGAAATTGTGTATATGACATAGCCAGTAGGTTTTGTCGATCCAAGCAATGCTGGAAAGTTTTACAAGCTGAAGAAGTCCATTTATGGACTAAAGCAAGCCAACAGAAGTCGGAATCTGCGATTTGATGAAGCCATTAGTAAGTTTGGTTTTATCAAGAATCCAGATGAATCTTGTGTATACAAGAAGGTCAGTGGGAGTGATATTGCATTCCTAGTCATGTATGTCGATGACATACTTCTCATTGGAAACAACACAGAATTTTTGGAGTCCGTAAAGGGCTGGTTGGGAAAGTGCTTTACAATGAAGGACTTAGGAGAGGCACAGTACATATTGGGCATCAAGATCTATAGGGATAGATCTAAGAGGATGATTGGATTAAGCCAGAGTACTTACATTGATAAGGTACTGGCTCGATTCCACATGGAGAATGCCAAAAGAGGGCATTTACCCATGTCCCATGGCGTAACTCTCAGCAAGAAATAGTGTCCACAGACATCTGTTGAGCGAGAAAGAATGAATCAGATCCCATATGCTTCGCTAATCGGATCGATCATGTATGCCATGATATGTACAAGGCCAGATGTATCGTATGCCCTGAGTGCAACGAGTCGATACCAATCGAACCTAGGAGAGGCGCATTGGACTGCGGCCAAGAACATCCTTAAGTACCTGAAAAGGAACAAGGATAAATTCCTGGTGTTTGGAGGCCACAAAGAACTGGTTGTTGAAGGTTACACCGACGCTAGCTTCCAGACTAATAGAGACGACTTCAAGTCACAGTCGGGGTACATATTCTGTCTGAATGGAGGAGCGTTTAGCTGGAAGAGTGCCAAGTAGAGCACCACTGCAGACTCTACAACTGAAGCCGAGTACTTGGCCGCTTCAGAAGCTGCCAAGGAAGCTGTTTAGATTCGCAAGTACATCAATTGTACAATGATAACAATGATAAAAATCGTACAATGATGGTATTAAACAAAAATTGGAAAATGATAATATTGATAATGATTAAAATCGTATAATATTCCAAAATTGTCTATTCTTCTTGTTGCTCGTCTTTGTCTTTGTCGTCGACTTCGGCTTCGGCTTCATCGGCTAGTTGGATATATAGGGAACTAGCCGAACCCGAACGGTCGGAAGCGGAGGTTCCTTCTGAAAGGAATGGTGTCCTTCCAACAAGTGTATTCTTCCGATAGAGGGTTCAGAATTATTACGGAGCTAATTCTTCAGTAAGGTCAAGTGATCGGAATGCCTAGGTGGAGGCCGCTTCAGATCAGTAATATCAATGTACAATTGATGTTACAGCTTAATCTTAACTGAACCATTCGGGTCGAACCCAATCGAATCACCGATCCGAGACGACGAATTAATCCAAAAGGATTTAATGAATCAGCAGAATTTTACGAATACAGACGTCGGATATCGAGCCTAGGGCGTCGAGACCGAGCGTCGCAAAATCACAAGCAACAAGTATGAGCATAGCCGTAGCTAGGCTAGGCTAACTCATCGCAAGCCTAGGCGCACCATGTGTGTGCTAGGCGCACCATGGTGTGCTAGGCACTATCGCAGCCCTAGCATCATGCCTAGGCGCTATCGCAGCCCTAGCATGATGTTAGGCACCATCGCAGCCCTATCGCACCAAGCACATCACCCATGTGTGTGTGCATAAGCGTGGGCACTATCGCAGCCCCCTAGCACCACGCATAGCACCATCGTAGTGCTAGGCACATGCGTGTGTGCGTGTGCGTGTGCACCATAGCGCAGCAAGCTGGCAGGCAGCACTGGCCTTGCGTGTGTGCTAGGCACCATCGCAGGCCACGAACCAAGCACAGCTAGCTGGCAGGCAGCACTGGCCTTGCGTGTGTGCTAGGCACCATCGCAGGCCATGCACCAAGCACAGCGCTAGTTCGTGCTAGGCTGGATGCGCGTAGCTGTGCGAGCATGGGCGAGTGGTGCTCGCTGGCTGGGCTATGCGTATGATGGCCTGGGTGTGGTGGCTATGCGAGAGCCTTGCATGTGTGTGTGCGATAGCAAGGCAGCAGCACCACGCATGCATGTGTGTGTGCCTGCGATAGCAAGGCAGTAGCGCCCAGCGCCCAGCACAAGGCGTGGCTCGCTAGCAGCACGCAAGTGCTGGGCTGGATGATGCGTGTTGTGCCAGCCAGGCGTGCTAGGTGGTTGTGCGTGCTGGTAGTACCAGGTGGCATCCAGCCCAGCTGCCTTGTAAGTGGCGGTTTAGGAGAGGTGGGGACCAAAGCCTCCAAGCTTCCCTTGGGGAGCAAGGCAATGGTCCCCCCATGGGATATGGTCCTCACCTAACCCATTCTATCCTCTTACCACTTGTTTCCTTGTGATTGCTTTTCCCTAACTATTTATTGTGGAATTAAATAAATTATTGCAATTGCATATGATCCCACATTGATCATGAAAAGGGGTTTCAAGTCCCCATTCTCTATAAATACCCACTTGGTTGGGATTTTGAGAAGACAACCTTGAGTGAAATTAAAAAGGCAACTCTAAGAAAGAGTAAACCTTTGATTCGTAAAAATCATAGTTATTTTGTCCGGGTCTTGACTAACCTTCAAGACTTAGGACGCTCGGGTCGGGTCGAGGGTACAATGCGTCGGAGATCTCGTGTTTTGGGGATTTTGAAGTAAGAGCTCTTTGGAGCGAAGCACGCGTCAAAGGTATAATTGTTGTTCTTAATCTTGTTTGATTAAGTTTAATATGCTTGTTAATTATTTTGTTTAAGGGGCAGGTCTTGGTGGGTTTCCTTCCGCGTAGTGTCGGGTCACTACAAAACCCTACACCTTCATCGTTGTTGTTGTCCTTGTAAGAACAGTCTTGTGAGCGATTTTCCGCATCCAACCAATCTTTTAAACACACGCACATTTCTAGTGTTTCGGGTTTTAGACTTGTTCTTCTATCGTTTAGAACCCTTCCGGATGCGCTGAAAGCTCGTTCGGAGGCAACAGAGGAGACTTGGATACCAAGAATGTCTCGTTCCATTGCCGCCAAAGTTGGATGCTTCGTGCTTTGTTGTTTCCACCATGCAAGGAGGTCGAGCATGTTTATCTCATCGTTGTCCATGCCTTTGGTGAAGTCGTAACTCAGGTACATCTGCAACTCCGAGACGTCGCTTTGCGTTCTCCTGATTAATGAATCACCTAAAAACCTTGAAATCAAGTTAGTAGCTTGTGAAAATAAATGTTTGGCCTTCTTACTTATGTTTTTGGATGGTTGGGAAGGGCCTGTGCGAGGAACGGTGCCATATTTGATTTCATAGACTCTATATAAAGCAAAAAACTGATCCTTCACATGAGTCTTATAGGTTTCTACATCATCGTTAAGATTCATGCATTGAAAATAAATGTCAACGAACATAAAGGTGTATTCATACTTTTGCCTAGGATCTAATATGGATGCAAAAATATAAATCAAAGGAATTTCACTATAATATTTACGCCACTTTGTTTCCATTGCTGAAAGATACTAATCATAATCACTTTGGTTGCGATGATCAGCGAAAAGTTGGGCGAGTAAACATGCATTAGAAAGAATGTTTTGAGCACAAGGATTGTAAACAAAAGAAAAACAATACGTCATGTTATATAATAACTGTAAAAATTGCATATATCTTTCACAATTATACCAATCATCATCATATAAAGCAGTTTGTGGAAATTTTTGGTTGTAAAATAGTGTTAACGGGCCCTTGTACTCAATTGCCTTGGTTAACATGTCATAGGTGGAATTCCACCTAGTTGGGCAATCGGTTTTGATTTTTATTGCCCTTATCTTTTGTAGTCTTATAAAACTCTTCCATTCTTTGTACCTCATGTTTGAGCTATTTATAGACATAATAGCATCTCTGATTTTGTTGTAGTATGGGCCAATTGCCCGAACTCCATCCTGTACACATAGGTTAAGTACATGGCAAACACATCTAGTATGAAGAGCATCACCGTCTAATATTACATCGGGTAAGTTTTGTTTGAAAAGATTAGTTGTGTATGTCATAGAGGTTGCATTGTCAAAATTCATAGACATCATTTTATCTCGAAGGTTGTATTCGTCTATTGCTTGCATTAAATGGTGAGCAATGTTAATGCCGGTGTGTGGGTATTCAAGCATTTTGAAATGTATTATTCTTTTTTGTAAAAACCATTGATCATCTACCTAATGGCATGTCACACATAAATAGTGATATTTATAACCACTATCCCAAGCATCGGCTGTCAAATACACTCTACAGTTAAGGTCCCTCAATTCGGCTTGTAACCGCAATTTGTACTCTAGGAAGTTTTTCATGGCGGCGGAACGAACGATTTTCCTAGAGATTCTTTTATGTTGAGGTTGTAGTTCTTTGTTAATGTAAGTATTAAATGGGTAACTTTCCGAGAAAAGAAAAGGTTGTTCGGTGTGTACTATCATTTTTGCTAGTTCATCCCTATCCCTCTCATAGTTGTAGGTAAAGCCGTATGGATGGAACTGGGAAATTTTTGGCTGGGTTGGATCACTAGCTAGTTATACACGAGCTTTCATATGTCTAGTTAAGTGTCCCGTCCCGGATTTGGATATTGCCGAGAATACACCATTACATGTTTTACATTTTGCATGTGTTTGGTGGGGTTTATTTAGGAGGAAATGACACCATACCTCACTCCTTCGGTTTTTCAAAAGTACCATCTCACTTTCGGTTAACCATTCATAATGTGTGTTTGGGTTAGTAGTAGTAGTAGAAGGGGTAGAACCGGATGGAATTTGGGTACTTTCTTGGCTACTTTGGCTAGAATAATAGTTCTGTTGATCACCAAAATAATTAGGTGGGAATTGACCGAATTGTGGGAATTGTTGTGGATTTTTAAATTGGTTTGATGGTGAAAATTGGTTTTGTGGTGGAAATTGGTTTGGTGGTGGTGGTGGAAATCCCGACATATTATAGGGTTGAAAACCTGAAGTACCATCGTGCCTAAATAGCTCATAGCCCAGGGGGAAGTTACCGGGGTCATTGGTTGGACTCGGAATTTGGGGGCTTGTTGTATTAGGTGGTTCCCTAGAACTAATACTACGGCCAAGTCGGCCTTTCCCCTTCCCCCCGTAGATGATGGGTTGTTCGATGCCATAATTAACAATTAGATTGTTAATAAAAAGTGATTAACAATAATAATAATTAATAACAACAATTTTAACAATAAAAATAACAATAATAATAATTAATAACAACAATTATAACAATAACAATAACAACAATAATAAATAATAAAAATAATTGTAACAATAATAATAATTAATAACAACAATTATAACAACAACATTAACAATTAACAACAATAATAATTAAACAAGATTACTCTAATAATAACAACAAAACAATAATAAATTAAAGATTAGTTTAGATCTTACAACCGTGCTTCAACGCTCCACTAGTTACGATTACGAACTTTTTAATTTTTTCCGATATTAGGAAAATAATAAGAGAATTTAAGAAAATAAGGATTATTAGAGATTTAGAGAATATAAGAGATTAAGAGATAAGAAGAAGAGATTGTGATTTTGTGATTAGGGAAGTGATTGTAAATGGGTATTTATAGGGAGTTTGGGGAGGGATTATTGTGAAAATTGGGCCAAAAACTAGCCGTTATGCCTAATTATGGCCATTGGAAGAAACGGTCATATTACCGTTTGTATAGGGACGGAACGCGGTCCGTGCCGGGCCGGCACGAAGTTCGTGCCTTGGCGGGCCTTGCCTACCATTGGTGGTGAGGGTCGTGCTTCACCTCGTGCCACGTGCCGAGCCACCGTGCCGGAACGACGGGCCAGCCCGCCGTGCTTAAGTCGTGCTCGTGCCGAGTCGTGCCTGGAAAATGAAGGGGCTGTCCGTGGCACGAAATTCGGTGGGCGTGCCGTGCCGGGCTGCGGGTCGGGCCGTGTCGTGCTCCGTCGAAGGGCGGGCCGTGCCGGGCGGCATGCGGGCCACCCTGGCCCGTGCCCTGCTTTACACACGGATGTATGTGGACCAATGAGTACACCCGCAAGACAAGGTTACCGATATTTCATCACCTTCACCGACGATTTTAGTAGATATGGTAATGTCGAATAAATCCGAATCTTTTGAGAAATTCAAAGAATTTCAGAAAGAAGTTGAAAATCAACTTGGCAAGAAAAGTAAAGCACTTCGATCGGATCGAGGTGGAAAATATTTGAGCCATGAATTCGATGATCACTTGAAAGAAAATGGTATTCTTTCAGAGTTGACACCTCCCGGAACTCCTCAATGGAACGGAGTGTCCGAACAGAGGAATCGAACCTTGTTAGACATGGTTCGAATAATGATGGGTCTTAGTGAACTTCCTATCTCTTTCTGGGGACATGCGCTACAAACCGCGGCACTAACACTAAACCGAGCTCCATCAAAAGTTGTTGAAAAGACTCCATATGAATTATGGACTAAGAAACCTCCTAGGTTGTCTTTTCTCAAGATTTGGGGATGCAAAGCATATGTCAAACGATTAATTTCGGACAAACTTCACCCCAAATCGGATAAGTGTTTCTTTGTGGGATATCCAAAAGAAACCAAAGGGTATTACTTCTAAAATAAATCCGAGAACAAAGTGTTTTTTGCTCGTGATGGTGTCTTTTTGGAGAAGGAACACCTTTGCAAAATGACAAGTAAGAGGAAAATCGAACTCGACAAAGTTCGAGAGGACGAGAAATAATGTCAACCTGATAAACCTGACAATCTAAGTGCTTTGGAAGCAGCTGAGAAGATTGTTCCGAATCAATCAGACAATGTAAATGCTCAACCTATTACCCTTCGTAGGTCGCAACGGCAAAGATCTCAACCAGACAGATACCTTGGTATTGTCTTAACCGATGGTCAAGACATCCTAGTTATGGATGGAGATGAGCCAGCGACATACAAGCAAGCTATGACGAGCCCCGACTCTACTAAATGGCAAGAAGCCATGAAATCCGAGATGGACACCAAAATCAAGTCTGGGACTTGGTGAATTTACCCGAGGGTTACACACCCATTGGTTGCAAATGGATCTTAAAATTGAAGACAGACAAGGATGGAAATGTATCGATATACAAGGCTAGACTAGTGGAAAAAGGTTATAGACAAGTCCACGGGATTGACTATGATGAAACCTTTTCACCGGTTGCAATGCTAAAGTCTGTCCGGATTATTCTAGCGATTGCTGCATATTACGATTATGAAATATGGCAAATGAATGTCAAAACCGCCTTCCTAAATGGGATTTTGGAAGAAACTGTGTACATGACACAGCCAGAAGGTTTTGTCGATCCGAACAACGCTGGAAAGGTTTGCAAGCTTAAGAAGTCCATTTATGGACTAAAGCAAGCCAGTAGGAGTTGGAATCTGCGATTTGATGAAGCCATCAACAAGTTTAGTTCAATCAAGTGGGAGTGGCATCGCATTCCTAGTCCTATATGTCGATGACATACTACTCATTGGAAACAGCACAAAATGGCTAAAGTCCGTAAAGGGCTAGTTGGGAAAGTGCTTTTCAATGAAGGACTTAGGAGAGGCACAGTACATATTGGGCATCAAGATCTACAGGGATAGATCTAAGAGGATGATTGGATTGAGCAAGAGTACTTACATTGATAAAGTACTGGCACGATTCAACATGGAGAATGCCAAGAGAGGGAATCTACCCATGTCCCATGGCGTAACTCTCAGCAAGAAATAGTGTCCACAGACACCTGTTGAGCGAGAGAGAATGGATCAAATTCCATGTGCTTCGCTAATTGGGTCGATCATGTATGTCATGATATGTACCAGGCCAGATGTATCGTATGCCTTGAGTGCTACGAGTTGATACCAGTCAAACCCAGGAGAGGCGAATTGGACTGCGGCCAAGAATATCCTGAAGTACCTAAAAAGGAACAAGGATAAATTCCTGGTTTATGGTGGCCATAAAGACCTGGTTGTTGAAGGTTACACCGACGCTTGCTTCCAAACTGACAGAGACACTTCAAGTCACAGTCAGGGTACATATTCTTTTTGAATGGAGGAGCGTTTAGATGGAAGAGTGCCAAGCAGAGCACCACTGCAGACTCTACAACTGAAGCCGAATACTTGGCTGCTTCAGAAGCTGCTAAGGAGGCTGTTTGGATGCGCAAGTTCCTCGGTGAACTTGGTGTAGTACTCTCCATCAAGGGTCCGATAGATCTTTACTGTGACAACAATAGAGCTATCGCTCAGGCCAGAGAGCCAAGAGAGCACCAGAAGGTCAAACATGTCCAAAGGCGATTTCACATGATAAGGGAATGGAAATCCGAAGGTGAAATCAGAATTTGCAAGATCGGCACGGATGATAATGTGGTTGATCCTTTGACTAAACCTTTACCTCAAGTGAAACACAACAAGCACGTTGAGGCAATGGGAATCAAGCACATTGGAGATTGGCTTTGAATTTCCCTGTACATGTGTTTTAATTAAACTAGATGTTTTAATGTAAGACACTATATTGAAACCATTCATTTATGGAGTAATTAATTTTGTGCAAAATTGTCATTCACTCCATTACTATTTAATTGTGGTTTAGAATTAAATAATGAGTCCATTCGATTTATGGAAATATTCAAAACAGGGTATCAAGACCATGTCTTGGATAAAGATACACCTGTTAAGAGAACATTGAATATTTAAATCGAAGATTATCCCTAATCGAGGTCATCTAACTGATGGACGATTGATGAGCACCAGAGATTAGTGTGTAGTACGATTTACAGCACCGTTTCTTGTGCTGCAAGGACATGATGGTCATAAATCATTTGCACAGGTGCTAGTTTTGAGCTACACAGGATTGACCTATAAGAGTACTTTAAGAGATTCTAAATTGTCATAAGTACATTTCTCATTATAGCTATCGGAACTCGTTTCCTCGACCATGAGTATTGTGAAGTTTTCTTGTTTGAGTACTAGTCTCTTTGATGTTGCCTAACGTCTGCCGTAACTGGGGATCAGAACGGGAACACTCAGGAGATTAGGTCCTCTTAATAAGAGAAACTTACAATGCAAGACTGGGAATGTCCCCCTATGAACAATAGGGAACATGTCTTTGTTGTTTACAAGGCCGCTCAAAGAGTGAGACTGTGAAAATGCATGGCCATGCTCAGATGGATTTTAGAAATCATCTGCTTATTGACAGTCGAACTTGAAGATCGAGAAACACTTTTGAACGTAATAAGGATGACGATGAATCTTACCTTATAGTTCACGAAGAGACATTAAGCGACATATGAAATGGGATATACACTATATGCACACTTGTCCGGAAGGAAAAGTTGGAGATTGAAAAGAATGGTGTCCTTCCAACAAGTGTATTATTCTAATAGAGGGTTCAGAATTATTACAGAGCTAATTCTTCAGTATGGTCAAGTGATCGGAATGCCTAGGTGGAGGCCACTTCCGATTAGTAATATTAAGGTATAATTAATATTACAGCTTAATCTTAACTGAACCCTTCGGGTCGAACCCAATTGAACAACCGATCCGAGAAGACGAATTAATCTGAAGGATGTAATGAGTCGACGGAGTTTTACGAATACAGACATCGGATATCGAGCCTAGGGCGTCGAGACCGAGCGTCGCAAAATCACAAGCAACAAGTACGAGCATAGTCGTAGCATCACATTAGCCTAGCCATGTGAAGTGCTAGGCTAGGCTAGCTCATCGTAAGCCCAGGCGCACCATGTGTGTGCTGGGCGCACCATGGTGTGATAGGCGAGGCATGAGTGCTAGGCACACTACGTTGCCCATCGCAGCACCATGTGCGTGTGTGCGTGCCTTGGCATGGCACAGCAGCACCGCAACATGTGTGGTTGGATGCCTAGGCGCCATCGCAGACCACACGCACCAAGCACAGCCATCGCAGTGCTGGGCACTTGCGTGTGTGAGTGTGCGTGTGTGTCTCGCACCATCGCAGGCCATGCACCATCACACAGCACCATCGTATGCTAGGCCTTGCGTGCGTGAGTGCGCTGGTTGGCCTATGCGTATGCTGGCCTGGCTGTGCGTAGGCATGTGAGAGGGTGTGCATGTGCCTGGGCGTGCGTTTGCGTAGGAGTGCTAGGGGCCAGCGCTAGTGCAGCAGCTAGCAGCGCCTAGCACCATCACGTAGCAGCAGCACAAGCATCGCCTAGCACAACACGCATATGTTGGCTGGGGTGATGCAGGGCTTGCTGGCTGGTGCTAGCTGGCAGCCAGCCCAGCACTCTTGGTGGCGGTTTTGAGTGATAGTGGGGACCAAGAAAAGCCTTGGGGAGCAAGGCTATGGTCCCCCCCACCAAACCTTGGGCATCACTCATCACTCTCTAATTGTGCCACTTGTTGCATTGTGATTGATTTAATTATTTATTTAATTTAGAATTAAATAAATTGTTGAATTTACAAACTCTCCCACATTGGTGAGAGATTGGAAATCAAGGGTCCATTTCCCTATAAATACCAAGGCATGGGTATTGGGAATGAACACACTTGAGTATAATTGAAAAGGCAACTCTTGATTTGAGTAAACCTTGAATTCATAAAACTCTTAGTTTTATTTGTCTGGGCCTCGACTAACCTTCGAGGCATAGGACTCTCGGGTCGGGTTCGAGGGTACGATCCCGTCGGAGACCTTGTATTTTCGGGGTTCAAGTAAGAGCTCATAGTTGAGCGAAGCACGCGTCGAAGGTATAATCTTTTATCCTTTCTTATGCTTTTAATTATGTTTTGCTTGTTAATTGCATTTATTATGAGAGCGGGTCTTGGCGGGTTTCTTTCCACGTAGTGTGGGTCACTACTAAACCTTACATTCATTGCCATCAACACTAGTTTTACTCTAAATTATTGAAGAAGTATTTTGCAATATTGGTGTATGGTCAAGCTTGGAGATTGGGTGATGTATGGTTCTTTACTTGGATTTCAATGAAGGTTTTGGTATATTTCTCTATATTCTTTTGTTTTTATGATTGAAGTTTCTACTTTTGTTAGTTTAGTAGATAAAAACCTTGTCTTTCTTACTATTTCATTGGTTATAATGTTGCTTAGCATGATTGTAGTTGTAGTTATGAATAGTGAGTAGTTTCTTGTTGCTAGGGGTTTGGTGAAGGTATGGTTTGAGTTTGATGTATGTTAGGCTAGGTTAATTGGAATATTTGTGATTAAATCTTCCTTGTGCTTATACTTATTGGCCACTCCATGTTTATGGCCATGTGCATGTTGTGGTTAAATGACTTGAACTAAACCATGACGATAATGTGATTTTGGAATAGTCATTAGGTGATTGATAATTGCATGACCTTAGTTTGTATGCCTTACGACGACAGTGTAAGTGTATGCTAGCTAGGAAAGCTCTTAATCCCGATAGGTCATTAGAGGGTATTCTTGATATTGCCTTGTACGAGTCGCTTGGTTTGCATGTAAACCTATTTCCCGATGCCTAGCATTGTTGAGTTCATAGCATGTTTGATCCTTCCCCCTAGTGCTTGTTTTAATTGTTATTTCATTCCCTTTAGTTATTACTTTACCCACCATATTTCTTGACCGAACTAGATTGACATTAGGAGATAAATATCGGTGCTTAATCGTTTCCCTGTGTTAGACCCTTGACTTGCCTCTATACTCGTTTAGTTGCATGTTTAGGACTACAAATATCATTCGACGGTGCACACGCCCACGCACACACGCATGTGCCTAGCACTGCGATGGTGCTGTGCGTGGTGCTAGGGTGTTGCAATGGTGCGAGGCTGCTGGGCGATGGTGCACACGCACACGCACACACGCATGTGCCTAGCACTGCGATGGTGCTGTGCGTGGTGCCAGGGTACTGCGATGGTGCGAGGCTGCTGGGCGATGGTGCACACGCACACGCACACACGCATGTGCCTAGCACTGCGATGGTGCTATGCGTGGTGCTAGGGTGTTGCGATGGTGCAAGCACTTATGACTCGCCTAGCACACCATGGTGCGCCTAGCACACACATGGTACGCCTAGAACACACATGGTGCGCCTAGCACACACATGGTGCGCCTAGGCTTGCGATGAGCTAGCCTAGCCTAGCTACGGCTACGCTCATACTTGTTCCTTGTGATTTTTCATTGCTCGGTCTCGACGCCCTAGGCTCGATATCCGGCGTCTGTATTCGTAAAACTCTGCTGACTCATTAAATCCTTTCGGATTAATTCGTCATCACGAATCGTAGATTTGATTGGGTTCGACCCGAAGGGTTCAGTTAAGATTAAGCTGTAACATCAATTGTACATTGATATTACTTATCGGAAGCGGCCTCCACCTAGGCATTCCGGTCACTTGACCTTACTGAAGAATTAGCTCCGTAATAATTCTGAACCCTCCTATCGGAAGAATACACTTGTTGGAAGGACACTATTCCTTTCACTAGCTACCCGAGATCGCGACCGAACTAAATCTAGGGAGGACAAAGGCATTTTCTTCGGAGACTATTTTGCTTTTCTAGGTTTAGCTTTTCTTTTATTGCTTCTTTGTAATTTCATTTGCATTTGCCCCTTGCTAGCCATGTTAAGCCTGCACCTCCTTGTTTGTAGCATATTCCAAACCCTATGGCCCTTCTATCTCATTTTCACCCATAGAATTGTGAAGTTTGAGCCATGAAAGTTTGTTATGATTTTGGTTTGATAAGTTGGAAGGTGATGGTTTGCTATGGAAAGTAAGGTTGTGTTATCGATATTTTTGGTGTTTAATAAAAGCCAATGTGAATTTAAGAAAAAGTCGTCCATAGTTATAAAAGGCAAGGACAAAGTAATAAAAGTTGACGAATGCATCAGCAAAAAAAAAATAAAAATTAAAAAAAAAATTGAAATTGAAAATTTGCAAAAAGATTTTGATGTAGTGTCCTCCTTAGTTTGCGCATTGAGGACAATGCTCAATTCAAGCTTGGGGATGAGGTTCTACACATTTTGTTTATTGTTTTGTGAGTCTGTGTTGAATAAGCTTGGGGGAGATGTATTTTTGTTTGGAAATTGGTGATATTCTACGTTGTTTTGGAGAATTGGCGCCATTCTTTGCATCACAATTAGGATTTACCACCAAATTTTCATATTTTTCCTCACCTTTACCTCCTAGCCTACGTTACAACCCCTTTTTAAAGTCCTTATGACTTGGATTAGTTGAGTCACTAGTCGGTGGAGGGAGCTAGATTTCAAGCATATGGAGAGAGCATCACTTGGTAAGATTTCGGGTTCCCCTTGATTTTATTGTCTATCTTTGTTCCGGCTCCTTCGTGGAGTCATGAGATGCTACCTAGTAGGGTGGATTTGAATCTAGATGAGGGAACGCGGTTAAAATGTTTGGAATGTGGGGGGGAGTGGAGCATGTTAGAGTTCTCTATGCTTAGCATAGCTTATCTTTCAATCGACCATTGGCATCTAAAAGCATGTTTACTCTCATTTCTTAGAAAGATTGTCATCCATCTATGCTTGTCCTTTCAATACGCTCTTCTTATTCATATTTCGTTTCGTGTTTTTAGTTGATTTTGTTCTTTATTTTCTCCTTTGTTTTGGGTTTGTTTTGAGCATGATGCCAAGAGTTGTGGGTTTAACTCTTTGGAAACCCCCACGAGAGCATACTCGTCCTCATCGGCAACTTTGAGGTTTAAATGGCTTGTTGTTTATGCTAAAAACAACCATGATTCCTACGAAAGTGAGTTAGTTTAAATTCCTCTCCCTCCTTTTCTACTTTTTTTTTCTTGTGTTTGAATAATTGTGTCTTATTCTTCTTTGTCCTTAGCTTTTCTCGAGGACGAGCAAAGGTTTAGCTTAGGGGAATTTTATGAGTGATATTTATGTCACTCTTAGAGTAGTCCTTTCTAGTAGTTTTAGTAATAATTTGGTCCATTTTAGTACATTTTTGCTATGATTTGCCTAGTTTGAGTTTTCTACTTTTGTGATGCGTAACGCGTATTCATGTGGTTTAGGTAGTCTATACTCCCCTCCCCTTTCGTTGTATTACGCTTTGCCTTCCTGTTCCATGACTGTAGGTGTATACCGTTGATTTGGAGACGGAAGGAACAAGGGCAAAACGGGAGAATTCCAAACCAAACAAACGGCACGGGCGCGCCACCTAGACGTGCGGGCGCGCCTCCCTTGAGCGCGGGCGCGCTGATGAGCTGGACCAACCATTGAATACCCACTTTGGAGCGGGCCCGTATTTCGAGGAGCGACCGCGCCATCACTTAACGCGCGGGCGCACCTTTGTAACGCGAGGGCGCGCCTGTCTGCTGTGGATTCAAATCCCGAATTCGGTCAAAACAACAAAACGGAGAAAAACATGGCTAAAAAGGATAACATTCTATCATTAGGATACTTTAGGATAGGAACCTTGTATGAGAGCTTTCGAGGAATTTTTCTAGGTTATTGTTTTAGCCACTTTTGTTGAAGAATCTTGATAGTTTTCAGTGTAATTTCATTGCCCATCAACACTAGTTTTACTCTTAGTTATTGAAGAAGTATTTTGCAATATTGGTGTATGGTCAAGTTTGGAGCTTGGGTGATGTATGGTTCTTTACTTGGATTTCAATGAAGGTTTTGGTATATTTCTCTATATTCTCTTGTTTTTATGATTAAAGTTTCTACTTTTGTTAGTTTAGTTGATAAAAAAACCTTGTCTTTCTTACTATTTCATTGGTTATAATGTTGCTTAGCATGATTGTAGTTGTAGTTATGAATAGTGAGTAGTTTCTTGTTGCTAGGGTTTTGGTGAAGGTATGGTTTGTGTTTGATGTATGTTAGGCTAGGTTAATTTGGAATATTTGTGATTAAATATTCCTTGTGCTTATACTTATTGGCCACTCCATGTTTATGGCCATATGCATGTTGTGGTTGAGTGACTTAAACTAAACCATGACGATAATGTGATTTAGGAATAGTCATTAGGTGATTGATTATTGCATGACCTTAGTTTGTATGCCTTACGACGACAGTGTAAGAGTATGCTAGCCAGGAAAGCTCTTAATCCCGATAGGTGATTAGAGGGTATTCTTGATATTGCCTTGTACGAGTTGCTTGGTTTGCATGTAAACCTATTTCCCGATGCCTAGCATTGTTGAGTTCATAGCATGTTTGATCCTTCCCCCTAGAGCTTGTTTTAATTGTTATTTCATTCCCTTTAGTTATTACTTTACCCACCATATTTCTTAACCAAACTAGATTGACATTTGGAGATAAATAGCGGTGCTTAATCGTTTCCCTGTGTTTGACCCTTGACTTGCCTCTATACTCGTTTAGTTGCATGTTCAGGACTACAAATATCATTCGATAGAGGTATCTTAGTAACGACCTAAAATACCGCCTGTCAATGTCATCCTAGGAGAGGTCCAAAAAGGACCAATCACCAGTTGATACATGGCACTTTCAATCATCAGGGAAAAAGACGGCTTTCAAAGGCCTAAATCGCGAGAACGCAATAAAAATGGCGCAGCCCATTTACCTAGGTTGATGACCTAGAAAAGGGGGCACTAATTCCCATGACCCTATAAATAGGGAGATTTACCCCAATTTGGGGGCACGTTCATTTATTACACACAATCAAATCTCTCATATCAGAGAAAACACCTGATCTCGGAATCCGAGAAGATTTACTTTAACTTTTCGCTCTTTTTACTCGCCTTCGACTCTTACAAACTTGATCGTCGAAGGCGGAACTCCGCACAACCGGAGCTTCTGTTTGTTTGCAGGTACAAGCAAAGGAATCCAGTCTTGGTAACGTAACTCTCCTGCAGGACACATAAAAAACCCCAAAACATTTGGCGCCATCTGTGGAGAGAGTACCTCTAAGATGGTTTCTCAAGAGACTGTACCGCCTCCTAAGGACAAACGTCCAGAATTAGAGGTCTATTCGTACCATGATATAGATTCTGATCGAGAGGTCGAAGTACACACGGCCAAAGATGGATCCCTTAAAACCAGACGCATCCGTTCCAAGGATAATAGGGAATGGGGCGATGATTAGGCGGGTCCAAGTAAGTCAACCAGCCAGCCTCAGCCGGCAGGACAGATTGCTCATATCACCTGAGAAGAGTTCATGAAATTCATGACGAGCTTCAAGGAGGAGATGAAGGACATGATCACCAAAAAGACAGCTGGTCCCAACAAGGGTCAATTAGCAAAGAAGCCCTCTCACTCTGAGAAGGCTAAGTCGGTGAAGGACAAGCCACCCGCTCCGCATCCCAATACAAAGGACGGGGTGAAAAGAATGGTATCCTTCCAACAAGTGTATTATTCCGATAGAGGGTTCAGAGTTATTGGAAAGTTAATTCTTCAGTAAGGTCAAGTGATAGGAATGCCTAGGTGGAGGCCACTTCCGATCAGTAATATTAATGTACAATTAATATTACAGCTTAATCTTGACTGAACCCTTTAGGGTCACACCCAATCGAGTAACCGATCCGAGGCGACGAATCAATCTGAAGGATTAGAAGAGTCGTTACAGTATTACGTGAAATCAATCAAGTTACAAGTTTGAGCCTAGCCGTAGCCTCGCATTGGCCTAGCCATGTGAGTGCTAAGCTAGGCAAGACCATTCGCAATGCTAGACGCAAGCCTAGCATGCTAGGCGTGCTAAGACCATGCGTGCTAGAAAGCCATCGCACGTCGCTAGGCATAGCCTAGCACTGCTCGCAAGCATCGCAACCTTGCGTGCTTGCTAGCATGCTAGGCGCCTAGCCATCGCAGCCACGCACCATAGCATAGCAGCATGCTAGGCGTATTGCGCTATGCGCGGTGCTAGACAATCCTTGGTGATAGGTGCCAACTGGCAGCCTTAGCAGCCAAGGCAGGCTGCCAGCCAGCCAATTGGAGAGGAGGGTCGATTTGCTTGTGGGGACCAAGTGTGTGAGCTTTGCCTTAGGGAGCAAGGCCATGGTCCCCCCCTTTGGAAATGGTCCTCACCTAATCTCTCATCCTCCTTGTGACACTTGTAACTTATTGATTGAATTGCAATGTTATTTTTGTTTTAATTAAAATAAAATGGGAAACTTGAAATCTCCCACATTGATTGAGAATGGGAATTCAAGGTTCATTTCCCTATAAATACCAAGGTTTTGGGATTTAGGAAGAACACTTGAGTGGAACTAAAACGGCATCTCCTTGGAAAAGTGAGAAAACCTTAAGTTCGTAAAACTCTAGTTTTATTGGTCGGGTCCCGACTAACCTTCGGGACTTGGATCGTTCGGGTTGGGTTCGTGGGTACGAGCCGTCGGAGACCTTCGTATTTGCGGGGTTCGAGTTTTGAAGTAAGAGCTCGGGATTCGAGCGAAGCACGTGCCAAGGGTAAGAATGTCTTTCCTTCTCTCTCTTAATTGTTGTTTAATTTGTGATTACATGCTTAATCGTTTTAATTAGTGTACGAGTCTTAGGCGGGTTTCTCTTCCGCGTAGAGTCGGACTCTACGAAACCCAATAGCGGTATCGGAGCCGCGCTCACTTTAATTATTGTGACTAATAATTAATTAAGGTAATTTAAAATGGATTTAAATTTCTGGTTATGCTTTCTAATTGGATTAGAAGCTCGTTTTAATTAATTTTAATCTCGTATTTATTACTAATTTGGCTGACGAACCCAGATTTCGACTCAAAAATAGTGATTTTTGGGTGGAATCGATGTTCTAAATTTTTTCTGACCCTTTTAGGATTGTCCAGAAGCCAAAATCCACCCAGAAATATGTTTTTCGAGGGTTTTTTCGTTTTTGACGAAAAATTTTAAATCTTTTAACCTTGATTAATTATTGCATGTTGAAGTTAGATTAATGTATGGTTGCATCCCTAAGCTACTGCAATTATAAACCTCATTAAGCATGTTTATGAAGTCATAATTGGTGCTTAATTTGATGTGTTCACTTTTCACATAAACTTGAATTTTTCACATTATTGCAAATAATTGCTTCAAGCGTGAATGTTTATGGTGAACTTGCAATTTTGAAGCCCCTAATATTTCAAACATCCAATCTTTAATTGTTTATTTGGTTGGAACATTGATTGCTAAATTCCATATTGAACTAATATTTGGATTTAAACATTTTTATGTTGATTAAAGTCCTTAAAGTTCAAAACTTGTGATTGAGTTTTGATTAATCTTCATATTGGAAGATGTAATTTTTTCAATTTTACACAAGTTATTGTTGGAAAAATTTTTCATTGGATGAAAGGGTTTAATTTTCCAACCCCTTTAATTTTGTCAAATCTCATTATTAATTTACATTTGATTAAATTAATTATGAGTGTAGCCCTTCAATTTTTTTTGTAGCATAAAGAAAGACCTAAATTGTTTTAACTTCTTGAATAATTTAGGCTTGTGCACCATTGAAAATTGAATTTAATTAAGTTGGACTTGTTTTAATTTCATTTTTGGACTAAATTGATTCTAAAATAAGTTTAGAATTAATTTTATGTCACACGAATAACGAGATTAAAATCCAGAGAAAAATAACACAAATTAAGGCAAAGCGCCCAATCGCCACCAAGTCTAGCTTGGCTGCTCACGCAACCCACATGTGGCCGCCTTAGGTGCGCACAAGGGTGCTTCACCTCAAAATGTTGTTGTTGTTGTGTGGCTGGGCTCGTGTGTGTGGTGCTAAGTGCATGGTGCGTGGCGCATGGCTGCTGGCCATGCTTGTGCGTGCTGCTGGGCAGCAAAACAGCCACTCGCCTACCAGCGTTAGCAAGCAGCCAGCATGCATAGCATGCGCAGCAAGCTGCTGGTGCCAGCAAGCGTGGCATGCGTTGCTAGGCATGTCTGCCAGCACCTAGCACAGGTAGCCGCATCTCCTAAATGCTGCTAGGCAACCATGGTGTGCATCCCACGATTTTGGGTGGGTCGATTTCTTGCTTAAATTGGGCTATCGGTTTTTGCAAACATTTTCCGTTTTAATTTATTTAATTATTTTAACGAGGCTAGGCCTCGATTTTTCAGGCCTTTGCAAAATTTTTGATTTTGACAAAATTTGGGTTAACCGGCTTAGTTAATTGGATTAATTAAGTTGGATGAGGAATTTAGCGGGAGCTTCGTTAATTGCATGAAATAAATGCGTCTTAATCACATAAAATGTTAAACAACTTTGACTAGTTTTAATTAGGCGCGTTAATTGGATTAAGCACCTAAGTTAGTTACTAGTTCGCGCGCGTTATGCATTGTTACTTGTTTTTCGTTGTAAAATGCATGGGCCATTCACATATAATGAATGGATGAATGGAAGGTATATTGTTTCAAAGGTTTCGTGAAAATGGCAACTAGTGGGGCCCGATTAGGATAGTAAATACAGACTGCAATCCGTTATGTATTTTTGTAAATCTAAATATGGTCTGCGTACCGTTACGTAATTTTGTACCTTAATATTTATATTAATCCTAGTCGTAGTAGCTAGTAATTTTATTTTGGCGAAGATGTCTCAAGACGGCATTTCTATGAAAGCGAGCCAAGATGAAGACTCTTGAAGATTTGAAGATTTCAAGGGGTCATAGTAGTTGCCAAATGCATCTTATTTTATATTTTCTATATATAATTGTCCTTATATATGTGAATTATATGTTAGATGCATGTTTAAGTTTTCAAATGTTGTGATATTTAATTGAGTTCACTTAAATCAACCAACATAGAAACCCTAGGTCCCTAAAATATTGAGCTGAAATATGTCATTCCAAGAACAACACTTACCAAACTAATGCGCGTATGTGATGGGCTACGCCAAAGCAAGGCATCACTACTTCCCTAGGAACGTAAGGTATATTAGGTATACAAGTTGTCTTGGTTAAGCTCAACGATATCGGTAAGGAGTCCTTAGATGTCATGGCAATAGAGATAAAATGTCAATGAAGCATTAGATGCGACATTTTATCGAACTAAGAGTAGCTTGGAGCTATTAGCAATTGGATTGCTTACCCTAAAATATTAAGTATTAAGACAAGCCAAACCATGCTTAATCACTGTTTGATTTTTGGGATCTTGTAATCATTTTATTCTCGCCTCAAAGGGACTAATGTTAATGCGTGGATAAAATGCTCAATAAGATAAATTTGCATGAATGCGTTAAATTTCAAACTTATTGGTTTATGAATGGTTTTTCATTTCAGATTCTTTCAATTGTAGAAACATGTCTGCAAGTAACTCAAACAACCAGTTTTCATTACGCTCAATTCTCGACAAGGAGAAGTTGAGTGGGCCAAATTTTCTTGATTTGCAAAGCAATTTGCGTATTGTTCTCATGCAAGAACAAAAGGAATACGTCCTTGATGAGGAAATTCCTGACACTCCCAATGAGGAGGTCACTCAGGCTGCCCTTAACCGATGGCAAAGTGCCAATCGGGATGTCAAGTGCATCATGTTGGCCACTATGTCTCCAAACCTTCAAAATACTTTCTTTGAAAAGGAGACGGCTTTTAAGATCATTTCTGAACTTCATAATATGATTCAAGAGCAGGCCCGAACTGAAAGGTTCGAAACCCACAGGCAGATCCTTGAGAGCAAGCTCAAGAAAGGAGAGCCAGTCAGCCCGCATGTTCTTAAAATGATTGGATTATTTGAGAACATGTAAAGGCTCGATGTTGGGTATTCGACCGAGATGGCAATTGAAATCATTCTCCACTTGCTGCACAAAGGCTATGATCAGTTCAAGATGAACTATAATATGCACAGCATGGAGAAAACTCTCACCGAGATTCATGGTATGTTGAAGCAGGCCGAGCAAACCCTCAAAGATGAGGGAAAGCATGACATGCTCATGGTGAGAAAGGGCAAGCCATTTAAGAGCTCGGGCAAGAAGAGAAGCTTTAAAGGGAAAAAGAAGAAGAACTTTCCGCCTAAGTCAAGTGCTGCTAAGAGTGGCAAGGACAAGAAGGTAGCCTCTTCTAAATCCGATTCCGAATGTTTCTATTGCAAGAAGAAGGGACATTGGAAGCGCGATTGCCTCAAATTCAAGGAAGATAAGAAGAACGGCACCGTTTCTTCTTCATCAGGTATTTTTGTTATAGACTTAAACTTCGCTAGCAAAATATCATGGGTATTATATATCGGATGTGGCTCCAACCTTTGTTCCAATGCTCAGGGACTAAGGATAAATAGGAGGCTAGAGAAGGGAGAGTTCGAGCTTCAGGTCAGCAATGGAGCAAGGATGTATGTCGTATCCGTTGGAATTCTCAGTTTGTCCTTGCCCTCTAGGCTTGTTCTAGAACTTGACAATTGTTATCATGTTCCTAGAGTTACCAAAAACATTATTTCAATTTCGGCGTTGGACGCCAAAGGTTTTTAATTTCGAATTAAGAACAATAGTTATTCATTTTATTTCGATAATGTTTTATATGGTAAGGCATATTCAGAAAATGGTCTTTATAGACAAACAAGTTTATAACATTAATGATACCGCCAAAAGGGCTAAGACCATCGAGTCGAATCAAACCTACTTGTGGCATTGTCGTCTTGGCCATATTAACGTCAAACGCATCAAGAAACTTCTTCAAGAAGGTGTTCTTGACTCATTCGACTTGGAGTTGTTTGAAAATTACGAAGGATATCTATTAGGCAAGATGATAAAGCAGCCATTCTCCAAGTTGGGAGAAAGGGCAAGTGACTTATTGGGTCTAATACATATGGATGTATGTGGACCAATGAGTACACCCGCAAGGCAAGGTTGTCGATATTTCATTACCTTCACCGACGACTACAGTAGATATGGTTATGTCTACCTTATGTCGAACAAATTTGAATCTTTTGATAAATTCAAAGAATTTCATAGTGAAGTCGAAAATCAACTTAGCAAGAAAATAAAAGCACTTCGATCGGATTGAGGTGGCGAGTATTTGAGCCATGAATTCGACGGTCACTTGAAATAAAATGGTATTCTTTAAGAGTTGACACCTCCCAAAACTCCACAATGGAACGGAGTATCCAAATAGAGGAATCTAACCTTGTTAGAATGGTTTGATCAATGATGGGTCTTAGTAAACTTCCTATCTCTTTCTAGGGACACGCACTTCTAACTGGGGCACTAAAACTGAACCGTGCTCCGTCAAAAGCTGTCGAAAAGACTCCATATGAATTATGGACGAAGAAACCTCCGAGGTTGTCTTTTCTTAAGATTTGGGGTTGCGAAGTATATGTCAAGAGATTAATTTCTGACAAACTTCACCCAAAATCAGACAAGTGTTTCTTTGTGGGCTACCCAAAAGAAACCAAGGGGTATTACTTCTACAATAATCCAAGAACAAAGTGTTTGTTGCTCGTGATGGTGTCTTTTTGGAGAAGGAACACCATTCCAAAATGACAAGTGAGAGGAAAATCGAAGAGGTAGAGCAACAAAGTCAACATGACAAAACTGACAATCAAAGTGCTTTAGAAGCAGCTGTTGACATTGGTCTAATTCGAACCGACAATGCAAATGCTCAACCTATTACCCTGTGTAGGTCGCAACGGCCAAGATCTTAACCAGAGAGATACCTTGGTACTATCTTAACCGAAGATCAAGACATCCTAGTTATGGATGGAGATGAGCCAGCGACATACAAACAAGTTATGACGAGCCCCGACTCTGCTAAATGGCAAGAGGCCATGAAATCCGAGATGGACTCCATGTCTGAAAATCAAGTCTGGGACTTGGTTAATTTGCCCGAAGGTTATACACCTATCGGTTGTAAATGGATTTTCAAATTGAAAACAGACAAAGATGGAAATGTATCTATATACAAAGCTAGACTGGTGGAAAAAGATTGCAGGCAAATTAACGGAGTTGATTATGATGAAACCTTTTCACCAGTTGAATTCTTAAGTCCGTCCAGATCATCCTAGCGATTGCTGCATATTACGATTACGAAATATGGCAAATGGATGTCAAAACCGCCTTCCTTAATGGGATTTTGGAAGAAAATGTGTATATGACACAGCCAGAAGATTTTGTTGATCCAAGCAATGCTGGGAAGTTATGCAAGCTTAAGAAGTCCATTTATGGACTAAAGCAGGCAAGCAGAAGTAGGAATCTGCGATTCGATGAAGCCATTAGTAAGTTTGGTTTTATCAAGAATCCAGATAAGTGATGTGTGGCATTTATGCCACCTTTTTACCCTCTTTCATTAGAGATTTCCCCCAGATTTGTCACTCGTTTATGCCTCTTTTCACCTCTTTTATCTCTATTTTAGTCATTTTGGCTCCTTCTCATGTTTTCCCTTCCCCTTTCGTCTTTTCTTTTAGTTTTTACCTCCTTTTCGTGTGTTTTGATAGCTCCTCGCACTCGTGGGCAAATCATGGATTACTAGCTTGAGTGGAGATGCTAAAGAAGCTTGCCAAGGAAGTCGAGATGCCAAAATGGAGAGGGCGCGCTAATAAGCTTAGTCACGGGCGCGGGCTTTATAGCCGCGGGCGCGGACAGGGAGGCCCTGATGCCAACAAGAGAAAGTGGAGATGGCGAGCCGCGGGCGCGGTAGAGAAGACCCGCGGGCGCGGCAATCTGGGTTTGACGAGCTTATTACCCAGCTTGGAGAGGGCGCGGCAGCCTGTTCGGAGAGCCCTCTCCCTTGCCCTTTTTCTTCATTTTGGTAGAAGACTATAAATAGTCTTTAGCTTGAGTTTTTCATTAATTTACTATTCCATTGGCTTAAAATCATTAGTAGAGAGAGAATATCCATGTCTTCTAGAAAGAGAAAACACTAGTCTTCAAGAATCAATCTTTGTAATCAAATATTCAAGCTTTCTTCTAGATTGTTGCTACTACTTTGATGATTTGGTAATCTTTCATCTTTATAATATCAATCTTTACTTTTGTTTCTCTAGTTTTTGGTTTTCTTTGTTTTATTGTTCTTACTTGAGTTTTCTTTCATAAATATTCAAGCTTTATTATTTACTTTGATTTCCTTTCAAGTTAGAATCGTTAGGTTGTGTTGATTTCGAATATATGCTTATGTTAGTTGTCATGGCTATTCCCTTTCTTCTAGCTTAGGTTTTTAGCTAGGGAAGGGGGTGAAAATCATGTGTATTTGATTATCTATTGATTATTGATTGGGATTTATTTTTGAGTTGATGATTTGAGCTAAAATATGCTTGGAGTTAGTGTGTGCACCTCTGATCCCAAGAGTCTAGCCCTTGGTTGAATGCATGAGAATGATTTAATCTAGGTGTGAATGATTTCATCGACTTGCTTGAGTAGTTTCATGAGTATGAACTATCTTAGGTAGAGTTTATACTCCTAGAATTGGTTCCTTATCGATTTTCATTAGTATTCCTTGTTCATGATTGAATCCCCCTCTCCCTAGTGCTTTTGCCATTGTTATCTCTTTATCTCAATCCTTTTACTCGCATATAGAAGTGACCTTTCTTATCCCTTGTTTTTAGTTTATACTTGACTCATTAGTTGATAGTTTGTCTGTAGGATTTCTCACAACTATATCTCAACACTCTCTTTGTTACTAGCAATTTATCCTAGATACCATATTAATTGTGCTAAACCCCCGTTTCCTTGGGAATCGACCCTAACTTACCACTATCTAAAGAAATTTTGATAGAGATAGGTTAGGAGATATAAATTGTAATTTTGATCTAGGGTAGTAAACTAACGACCTATTGTCCAACGATCAAAATTTTGGCGCCGTTGCCGGGGAGACGGCTTGTTTTGCACTTTTAATTTGTGTTATTAGTGGATTTGTTGCTTTTTGTATTGTTCTTTTTCCACTTGCTAGTCATTGTTAATTGTTTTCTTAGCTTTGGTGAATGCAAAGAAGATCTCAAGGACCACCTACTCACAACATTGATCACGAAATCGACCGCACCTTGAGACAAGTCCGTAGACTTTATCAAGAAGAGGGGCGAGGTTTTTGGTGCCATTTTTTATACTGAAAGTGATTCTTGGTCCTCACATTCCCAAGGTGACGAAATGGCAGGACAACAAGCAGATGTTTTATTTCGTGAGTTCGGTAATCCGGAGGATTATGAGCTCACCGGTGGGATATTGCTACCCGTCACAGAAACTAATTTCACCATCCATCTTCAATACACTCGAATGGTTCAAGCGGAGCAATTCTCAGGTTCGCCAAGTGAAGACCCCATTAAGCATCTTGATAGATTTCTTGAACTTTGTGCCATGATACAAACCAACCAAGTTTCTCAAGAATACATTCGGATGCATCTATTCCGGCAATCTCTTGCGGGGAGAGCAAAGAAGTGGCTCAAGCAAGTCAAGCCTAATTCTCTCACAACATGGAGAGAAATTGTCCAAGCATTCTTGAAAAGGTTCATCTCCGAAGAGAAAACCGCCGACATGAGGAGGAAGATTGCATCTTTTGAACAAGAGACGGAGGAAAGCCTTAGTGAAGCTTGGGAGAGGTTTAAAGAGTTGGTGCAAGCATGTCCTCACCATGAATACAATCAAAGCTTACTCATGAGGTTCTTCTATGATGGTTTGGAACCGATGTCTCGAGCTAATTTGGATGCGGAGGTGGGTGGACAATTGATCAAAGTCCCTCAAAATGAAGTTGAAGCAACAATTGAAGAGGTAGTCAAAAACTACTCTTGGGGAGGTAGAAGGAGGAATGCGCCAAAGAAAGGTGGGAAGTATGAGTTGGAAAAAGTTGATCAATTGCAACATCAAATTGAGCTTTTGACAAAGGGGCTCGC
Organism: Chenopodium quinoa; assembly: GCF_001683475.1. Classification (NCBI taxonomy): domain Eukaryota; kingdom Viridiplantae; phylum Streptophyta; class Magnoliopsida; order Caryophyllales; family Amaranthaceae; genus Chenopodium; species Chenopodium quinoa. Next base: position 1,075,785 of record NW_018744469.1, read on the forward strand.
AAAGTTGAACACCAATATCACTAGTGGTGCAAGCTCCTCCCGATTCAACTCTTTCTCTTGTCAAAATTGTGGTGGCACCAACCACGATAGATCTTATTGTGGAGGTTTGAGCCCGGAGCATATAGCGGCTTATAACACAAGGCAAGATGAATATAGGGGAGGTGGCGGTGGAGTAGCTTGGAGACAACCACCACCCGGATTCGCAACCCAACCTCAACAATGGAATCAACAAGCTCAACAACCATACAACTCCAACATCCAATATCAAAACCCATCTCCATTCCAAACCCAAAACCAAAGAGGAAACTATGCAAGAAACAACCAACACAATAATCAACACCAATACCACAATCAAAGTCAAACGACTCAAAGGAGTCAAGAGCAAACATCTCAACCCAATTCTAATCAAACCCAAATTCTTCAACAACTTCAAGCCATGAATCAAAAAATGCAAGAGGTCAAGGCTCACAACAAGATGGTTGATTCACAACTAGCTCAATTGGCCGAGAGGGTTCCTTTCAACTCATCTTCTACTTTACCCGAACAATCACAAACCAACCCTTCTAACATCGTGAAACCCGACTCTTGCAAGGCAATCACATTGAGATTGAGCACATCCTATGAAGGTCCCAAGGAGGGAGATGGCAAAGAAAAGAAGGAGAAGAGAGGGTGAGTGAAGATAAAGAAGTTGAAGAAGAGAAGGTTGATGAGGAAGAGAGGAGTATCGAGAAAAAGAAGTCTAAGGATGTTGTGACATCCTCAACTTCTAGTGAGGCTAGAAATCTTGATGGATCGGTTCCTTTTCCCGGTCGACTTGCGGAGAGAAAATTGAATGACAAATTCGTAAGGTTCCTAAGTGTGATGAAGAACTTACACATTAACCTCCCTTTCATTGAGGTAGTCACACAAATGCCTTCATACTCCAAGTTCTAGAAAGACATTCTAGAAATGTGATAGGGTATAGCATTGATGATATCAAGGGTATTAGCCCTTCTTTATGCATGCATCGTATTCACCTTGAGGATGATCAATCCACCTCCATTGAGCCTCAAAGGAGGTTGAACCCTAACCTCCAAGAGGTTGTCAAGAAAGAAATTTTTAAATTGTGTGAAGCGGGTATAATCTATGCTATCTCCGATAGCAAGTGGGTTAGCCCGGTTCACGTGGTTCCAAGAAAGGGTGGAATGACCATTGTCAAGGGAGAAGGAGGAGAGGAAATCTCCACCCGGACGGTGACCGGGTGGAGGATGTGCATTTACTATAGGAAGTTGAACAAAAACACTAAGAAAGATCATTTTCCTCTCCCCTTCATGGACCAAATGTTGGAGAGACTCTCCCATCACGCTTTCTTTTTCTTCTTGGATGGATATTCCGGCTTTGTCCAAATTCCTATCCATCCAAGTGATCAAGAGAAAACTACTTTTACATGTCCATATGGGACATTTGCATACCGAAGAATGCCATTCGGGTTATGCAATGCTCCCTCAACTTTCCAACGATGCATGACTTCCATTTTTTCTGAAATGCTTGAGAATAAGATTGAAGTTTTTATGGATGATTTTAGTGTTGGTGGCTCGTCTTTTGACACATGTCTTATTAACCTTGAAAAAGTTTTTAAAAGACGAGTTTAGTGTTGAATTTGGAAAAATGCCATTTTATGGTCGAGGAAGGTATTGTCCTAGGCCATAAAGTATCAAAAAATGGCATTGAAGTTGACTCGGCTAAGGTTTCGGTGATTGCTAAGTTGCCCCCTCCTACCTCCGTTATGGGAGTGAGAGCTTTTCTAGGGCATGCCGGTTTTTACCGGAGGTTTATCAAAAAAATTTCATCAATCACCAAACTCTTAACCGAGTTACTCAAAAAGGATGTTATGTTCAATTTTGATGAGGCTTGCCTTGAGGCATTCCAAAAGCTCAAGGAAGCCCTCATCTCCTCTCCCATTGTGCAAGCTTCGGATTGGAGCTTGCCCTTTGAACTAATGTGTGATGCTAGTGATCTTGTAGTAGGTGTCGTGCTTGGACAAAAGAAGGAAGGTCGATCCTATGTCATCTACTATGCAAGTAGAACACTTGACGAAGCTCAAAGGAATTATACCACAACGAAAAAGGAAATGCTAGCGGTTGTCTTCGCCATAGATAAGTTTCGGTCTTACCTCATATGCTCAAAGGTGATCGTGTACACGGATCATGTAGCGGTTCGTTATCTCATGACCAAAAAGGAAGCAAAACCGCGTCTTATCCGTTTGGTTCTTTCGCTACAAGATTTTGATATTGAGATTAGGGATAAAAAGGGAGCGAAGAACTATGTAGCGGATAACTTTCTAGGCTTCCTTTTGATAATAAGGATGCCCAAAAATTCGTTTCACGGTGTGAAAAATGCCAAAGAAGTGGTGGCATAACCAAAAGGGATGAAATGCCTCAACAAAACATTTTGGAGGTCGAGCCATTCGATGTTTGGGGTGTCGACTTCATGGGGCCTTTTGTCTCTTCTTGTGGAAATCTTTATATCTTGGTGGCGGTGGACTATGTGACCAAGTGGATTGAAGCTATACCATCCCCCACCAATGACCATAAAGTGGTGCTCAAGCTTCTCAAAAAAGTCATATTTCCACGGTTTGGGGTTCCTAGAGTGCTAATCAGCGATGGTGGTTCTCATTTTGCCAAGAAGAAATTCGAAGCTCTCCTCAAAAGGTACGGGGTTCATCACAAGGTTGGTCTCCCTTACCACCCTCAAACTAAAGGACAAGTGTAAGTGTCCAATAGAGAGATCAAAAACCTTCTTGAGAGGATGGTGAACAAGTCTAGAAAAGATTGGTCTCTCAAGCTCGATGACACGCTTTGGGCTCTAAGGACGGCATACAAAACCCCCATTGGCACGACCCCCTACCGGTTGGTCTATGGGAAGGCTTGTCACTTGCCGGTTGAGTTGGAATACAAGGCTTGGTGGGCGATCAAAGAGCTCAACATGGACATGTCCTTGGCGGGTGAGAAAAGATTGCTTAAGCTCAATGAACTTGAGGAGCTCCGGTATGATGCTTACGAGAACTCGAGGCTCTAAAAGGAGAGGACTAAGAGATGGCACGACCGACATATAAGGAACAAGAGCTTCAAGGTTGGAGACAAGGTGTTGTTGTTCAACTCTAGGCTTCGGTTGTTTCCCAAAAAGCTAAAATCCAAGTGGTCGGGGCCCTTCACAATTACAAGGACTACTCCTTACGGGTCTTTTGAGTTGGAAGCGGAGGGGAACAAGTTCATGGTTAACGGCCACCGTTTGAAGCTCTACCATTGCAATGATCAAGTTGGCATGATTGAATGCATGAGGCTCGATCCGCCGGATCCTAAGCCATTTTCTTTTGGAAGAAACTATGTACATGACACAGCCGGAAGGTTTTGTTGATTCAAGCAATGCTGGGAAGGTATGCAAGCTTGAGAAGTCCATTTATGGACTAAAGCAAGCAAGCAGAAGTTGGAATCTGCGATTCGATGAACCCATTAGTAAGTTTGGTTTTATCAAGAATCCAGATGAGTCTTGTGTTTACAAGTAGTTCAGTGGGAGTGACATCGCATTCCTCGTCTTATATGTCGATGACATATTGCTCATTGGAAACAACATTCAAATGTTGGAGTCTATAATGACTTGGCTTGGGAAATGCTTTTCAATGAAGGACTTGGGAGAGGCACAGTACATATTGGGCATCAAGATCTATCGAGATATATCTAAAAGGATTATTGGATTGAGCCAAAGTACTTATATTGATAAGGTACTGGCACGATTCAACATGGAAGGGGCCAAAAGAGGGCACCTACCCATGTAACATGGCATAGCTCTCAGCAAGCAGCAGTGTCAACAGACACTTGATGAGCGAGAGAGGATGAATTAGATTCTATATGCTTCGCTTATTGGATCAATCATGTATGTCATGATATGTGCTAGGCCGGATGTATCGTATGCCTTGAGTGGACGACCCGATACCAATTAGACCGAGGAGAGGCGCATTGGATTACGGCTAAGAATATCCTAAAGTACCTGAAAAGGAACAAGGATAAATATCTGGTCTATGCGAGTGCTAGGCTAGCCTAGGCCACCAACCGCATCGAAAGTGCATGCCGCAAGCCAAGCATACATATGCGTGCTAGGCTTGCTGGCTGAGCATGCTTGCGGGGCTGGTGCTCATGGCTGCAAGCAAGCTAGCAGCTGGTGCGCCATGCGTGCTAGCGTGCTAGTATGGTGGGCCTCGCACACAGTCACTCGCAGCATCGGAGAAACCAGGCATCGCCTAGCACACGCACATCGCATAGCACACGCAACACAGCAGCAGCCCGCATTGCCTTGGTGCTAGGCAGGCGGCCAGCCAGCTGTGCGTGGGCCAGTATCCGGTCAATGAGAAGACCGGTGTTGGTGCCTTGCTTGGGGAGTAAGTGGTGTTTGGTCCCCCTTCCTCCTTAGTGATCCTCACCTACCCTTGCTCACCATTTGCCATTTGGTGCTTGTTGATTCATTTGCATTTTAATTTGTTTTTTGATTAAAATTAATTGAGCAAAATGCAATTCTCCCACATTGATGGAAAATGGGAAATCAAGACTCCCTTCCCTATAAATACCCATGTTTTAGGTTTGGGAAGAAGCACTTGAGTTAAACTCAATAAGGCATCTCCTTATAAGTGAGAAAACCTTTAAGTTTGTAATACTCTAGTATTTCCTTGGTTTAACCCCAACTAACCTTCGGGGTAGACACTGCTTGGGTCGGGTTGAGGGTGCGAGCCGTCGGAGGCTTACGCACTTGCAAAGCTAGAGCTTTCAAGTAAGAGCTCGTGAGCGAGCGAAGCACGCGTCAAGGGTAAGATCAACTTTTCTCTTTCTCTCTCTTTTGTTGTTAGATTATGTGATTGCATGTTTAGTTACATTGATTAGTGTGCGGGTCTTGGGCGGGTTTCATTCCGCGTAGTGTCGGACACTACGAAACCCAACAACGTCATGAGATATACCATCTGAGAATGACAAGAGCCTACAACAAGAGAGTACACAAACGACCCTTAAAAGTTGGGTACTTTGTGTTAAGGAAAATGGAGGCAACCGATAGGGAAAACGAGCAAGGCAAGTTGACACCCAATTAGGAAGGTCCCTACCGAATCTATGAAGAAGTAAGAGGCGGCACCTACCGCCTGGAAACACCAGACGGTAGGAAGCTAGCCAGAACTTGGAATGTAGATAACTGGAAAAAGTACTACAAGTAAGACTTATAAAAATCTTTGTAAATGAAAAGCTTATTAATGAAAGTTGCTTTTTGTTTTCAATTTAATTTTATTGTCTTTTACATCACTAGATATGTTCCCTATGGGAGTACCGTCTATGCAATATGCAAGCGGCAAAATCTAAACCAACCGTCTGCTCTTGCAAGAGTAAGACATTCGGTGACGCCCATCCGGGAGAATTCGTTGCAGAGAGCATCTCCCATTCGGGTGGTACATTGCTCTATAAACTCAAACAATCCAATTGACTTCCTTAATAAGGATTAGTTCATAGCTGTTTAACCTGAATGATCTGACATGAAACCTAAAACGGCGTTAAAAAACCGCATGTCCTATGGACAACAGCCGATAATCAGCCGTTATTTCAACTTAGATTAAAATTTCATAATTTAACTGTCCTCCCAATGGGGCAAAAGGACTCCTTTGTACATTATTTTTTACAAAAAATCTAGTCAACATTGACAAATGACCTAGACGGTGGAGAAGGTTTTCCTTGTCCAATGAACTAGGTAATGCCAAGAACCGCCTAGGTATCCAAGTTCATACCGCCTGAACCTTGGACAGTTGTGTACTTGGTTTGGGGCAATCACGGTAGTGATTGATTGACCAAGGAACTTGTTATACTTTTTAAAGTATCAAAGATTCCTAAGTCAACCAATCTACATTTTTAAACCAACCACACAGCCGCCTAGGGACACGATGCCAGCCGGTTTGTTAGTTGTCGTATGCAATTAACATGTTAGGCAAAAATCAAGGTATATATAGCGAAAATGCAAAAAGCAAGCAAAATTGCAAAATTGAAAAAATTAAACTCAAATTGAGACAAAACCGACTCACTCGGTAACTTCATTAACAAAAACCCGACCTTAAGGCCAGGAGAGATACTGTCAAACCAGATCTACATCCGGTTAAATGAAAAGTGTTGAAAAAATTACACAAATACTTGGCACACACGCCGGAAAAGCAGATGGCCCAAGGCCTAAAGAAAAGACATAAAACTTAATTATGAGGCATAGCCGCTGACGAGTTCTGCCCAGGCGGAGGCAGAGTAGAGTTAATTGGTGCATCTTTCGCTTGCTGCTCTTTCACCTCCTCGCCCTTCTCTGGCTCCTCATCTTCTGAGTTTTCCTCTTTGTGTACCCATGTATCAAACGGTTCAAGCTCCGGCTGTCCTTCTACCCTTGCAGTGAGAACAAGATCTGCATACTGGTATCTCATGGCGAAGACACCCCATTCGGTTCCCAGATGAACAAGGTCCCATGTCATCTTCATACGCTCCTCGCAGTCTTGTTCATTCTCCTCTATGAGCCGATTCTTTTCAGCCTCCAAAGCCGCCTGATAATTGCTATTTGATGGGGCCAGCTCATTCTTCAGACGGTTGACATCTGCCTGGAGAGTGGTGTTCTCCTTATCAGCTCCCTCTAAGGCTTTGAGGTCTGACCAGGCATTCTTGAGCTCCGACTCAAGATCAGAGGCTTTCTTTTTCACCTCATCCAGTGCAGACGTTAGCTGTTTGATGGTCTCCGCCTGCATTAGTAATTCTACCTTTATCTCAAGATCATTTATTGTACATTGATATTGGACAATGTCAACAGACTCAGCCGCCTGGACTTTGGCAACCCTTACCTCTTCTTAATTGCAGGCATACAACTTCTTTAGCCCATCAACTCTCAGCATCACCCGTAAGCACGCAGACGGTAGGATAAGCACTCAAACAGTTACTTATTAACTTGGTAAAATATTAAAGGCTTGAGTTAAGCTAAGATACCTCAACCAGCATAACGATCAACGTTAGACGTATGTACCCCAGGGATGGCCTCCTTGTCCTCCTTGGATATGGACTTCAGCATGGTCTTGGAATATTGTTGCACGTCCGGACATCTGGGGAAAGATATGCAGCACAAGGTAGATTTGGTGAGTAAACAACATAGGTGCAACCAATAAATTGTCGGCTGCCTGAAGAATCTTCTGACGATTAAGGACGGTACTTGACCCGCATGGACCAAGGTAGTTCAAAGGGACCATCCGTACCTTGGGAGAAAGGCTGAAGGCTTTGAACGCCTACAACCACTACAGAACCGCTTGCAGCGTTGAGTGGCACGCCACTCTTCAACGTATCAGAGGCGCTCGGCTTCTTTGTAAGATCAATCCCAAAATCTTTCAAGCTCTTCCACTACTAGAAAACAGGCCATTTCCAACGGAAAAATTCCGTCGGAATCACCTTGAATTCCGTCGGAAAACCGAAATCCAACGGAATTTCCATTGGAATCGGTTGTCGGAAAACCTTTTATAGGAAAAACAACCTTTTCTGACAGAAATTTCGTCGGAAATGGGTTTTCCGACGGAATTCCGTTAGAATTGTTTCGTCGGAACTGGTTCTGGCACCGGAAAATTCCGTCGAAAATTTCCAACGGAATACAAATCCGCCGGAAATTTCCAACAGAAATTCCTTCAGAAATTGGTGCAATTAAATTATAAAAAAAACAAGTCGCACCACCACCGGCACGGCCTGTCACCACCTTCAGCCACCCAAAAACCCATTGTCAACCCCACCCTCACCCCACCTAACCATAACACACCACCACCACCCCAACAACCCTAACAACACCACCTCCAACCAAACCGAACCACCCTACCACCAACCTTAACCGAACCTGACCCACCTCCTAAGTCCTAACCATAACCAAACCGAACCCACCCCGCCTAACCCTAACTAAACCTAACCCACCCCACCTAACCTTAATGCATCCAAACTAAACCCAGATCTATCTAAAACCACCCAACTAAATCCAAATCTAAAACCACCAAAACTAAACCTAGATCTAAAACCACCCAAACTAAACCCAAATTAAGCGAACTACCCTACCACTCACCAGTCCATTGCAATTACCCGAACACAAACCACCCACCACCACCGCCGTTTCCCTAAACCACCTTGAATTTCAAAAACAAAAACCCCGAACCCTATGCAAATTCAAAAATCCATCATAAAATTAAAAAAAAAAATTCAAAAACCAAAAATAAATAAGAAACAAAGAACATACCTTGCATTTCACCATGAGAACCCCGAAATTGGCTTAAATTTGGGTTTTAAAGGTCAAATTCGACCATGAAAACTCTAGATCTAGAGTTTTCATGGTCGAATTTGACATGAAAAACCTTACTTTGTTCAAAAAATTAAAACCCTTCGAGTTTTCATGTGTGATTTTGTGAGAATGAAAGAAAGGAGAAAGGAGAAAGAAGAAGAGAACGCGAGAATATAGGAGGACGAGAGAACAGGGAAAAGAAGAGGAATAGAGAAAGGGGGAAAGGAAGAAGACAAACAGAGAAAGGGGGAAAAGAAGAGGAACAGAGAAGAAGCAGAAGAAAGAGGAAAGAGAAAGAGAAGAGGAAAGAGAAAAAGAGGCGGGGGAAAGAGAAACAGAAGATGAAAGAGAAAAAGAGGTGGAGGAAAGAGAAAAAGAAGAGGAAGAAAGAGAAAAAGAGGCGGAAAGGGGATTTTTTTTATTTTTTAATTAAATATTCCGACGGAATTTCTGTCGGATTTATTTTTCGTCGGAAATTTAGCTTTTCGACGGAAAATTCCGTCGGAAATTACAAATATTCCGACGAAATTATATTCTGTTGGAAATTTCCGACAGAATTCTGACGGATTTTTTGAATTCGTCGGAAATATCATAATCCCGTCGGAAATTTCGGTTTTTTCGACGGAATTACCTGTCCGTCGGAACCGATCCGTCAAAATTAGCCTATTTTCTAGTACTGTTTCCACTAGTAGACAAACGTTCCTTGCCAAGCGGGAGGGTGGGGACCATCTAGGTTGAAGACACTTTTCTAGACTTGGCTGAGCTTTTGGCCTTGTCCTCTGTCTTCCGTTTGATCAATTTGGTAAATGATCTAGGAGGCCCCTTGTCTCCATCCTAGATAAAGAAAACAAATTGCCAGGCGCAGTTGGCACAAATATGTATGAAGGAAGAATGATCATGATAGACGGGACAAACCTAATCCTTTTGGGAGGCCGCCTGTTGGGCCTGTTTTTTCTCAGCATTGTCCTTCTTTATTTGAGCAGCTGAACGGGTAGGCATCTTGTATTCTGGAAGCATGTCTCTAGCGGTTTAAGCAAAAAAAACCGTTTGTTAGATCACCAAACAAAACGAGAAAACTACAAGCAAAAGTGTAGAAGCAATAAAGGCGCCATTAAAATGCTGGATGGATATTCGACACACGTCTGTCAAACATGATACTGAGACCGCAGACGAACAAGAAGCACTCATCTCTCAGCCACTCATGCTTTGGTACCCAGTTTTTGGGCACAATTTTTTGTTCGCCGGTTGATAGGGGCATGGTGTTTACCCCAAAGAAATCCGGCTCTATTATTCTATTCTAGTCGTCGTCTGGGATGTGGGGCATACCACACCTCTTGCCTAGTAGCTCCGACCTCTTATTGCAACGACGATATTCATGATTTTCTCGCCGTTTGGGGGAAGAAACAAGATAGAACTTGTTCCTCCAATCAGACCACTTAGACGATTTGTCTAAGGTCATAAGGTATTCCGGGTAAGTGATCAGTGTGTACCACGCTCGTCAATTGCCTGGGTTACGGCTCAAATAGTGCATCTTTGCAAAAATCTCCCAGCCGGGATGGAGGTTCTGCATCTCGCAGGCGGCGATATAGCCTAGAATGTTGACCTAGGAGTTTAGGGTCAACTGCCACACGCCTAAGCCATATCCTCGAAGAATGACCTTTATTGTGTCATGGAGGGGGAAGCGGAGGCCGACTAAGAATGCCACCTCATAACAGCCAAAGTAGTCATTAGCGTTTTGCTGGTCATCTTCCCATGCTATGGTGCCCAACTCAGGCAGCACCCGGATGGCATAGTTCCCCCAAGGGGACGTTTCTTTTAAAAATTTTCAAGGCTCGCCTGCATGTTTTCCCTATCCCTGGCCGACACATGAATCTGAAACAGGTCCGTCTTATCACTCCAATGGCGGCGCTCCTCCACCTCACTATTCACCACCGGTTCTAAGGAGTTGCTATTGCCCTCTTCAAAGTCCGACCCAGAGGCGGACTCTCCACCATTTCTCTCCTCAAAGCTAAACCTAGAGCCGACCTCTTCGCCGTCTCCAAGCTCAAACTCTTCTAAAATACCATCACTTGGAGTGCTAAGGGCACCAGGTGGAGATTCTACTACCTTCTCAACCAACATAACTACTTCCTCATCTGGTATAACTTCATTAGCCAGCACTTTTAATGTGCCTTCCTCTCTATAATCCGGATCAGGTGCTGTTTGCTTCGTCTAAGCCATAGTGTCCTGCACAGACACAGAGACGATCAGATTTGGCGAAGAACAAGGGTGCTCCATACACACAGAGGCAACACCCCCAGTCCTAGACTCAGCCATACCAAGAGACCGGCTGACTACTGTCCTAGGCTGTGCCGTGTGTGTTGATGGTGAATCCATTTATTTCAAAACAATATGCACAAACGGTAAAAGGATGAAAGAGAGAGAGACGGTTACCTCAAATATATTTTTTTGAGGTGATGAGGTGTCAAGCGCTGACCAGTTGTAACCAGCGGTGAAAGTAGGCAATATTTTCAGAAGGAAGAACAGGTGATTATCAGAGTTTCTCTCTCTAAAATCTTGACTTTCTCTCTCTAGACTTTGTGAAAACATCAAAATAAGGGGGGTTAAAACCCTATTTAAAGAGGGGTAAATTCAGGGGCATCCCTGTAATTTCCTCAGAGTATGAACTGTTAAAACCGTTCACCAATGCTGCTCTAATAAGTTTCACATGTGCCACGTGGCATGCCACGTCACCCCTGCGAGGGGCAAATGATTTGGGTAAAAATACCTAGGCCGCGTGGCCTAATCTTAAGGGGACACGTGTCATCCCAAGAGAGGTCCAAAAAGGACCAATCACCAGTTGACACGTGCCACTCTCAATCATCAGGGAAAAAGACGGTTTTCAAAGGCCCAAATCCCGAAAACACCGTAAAAATGGCGTAACCCATTTACCTAGGTTGATGACCTAGAAAAGGGGGCACTGATTTTCATTACCCAATAAATAGGGAGATTTACCCCAATTTGGGGGCACGTTCATTTATTACACACAATCAATTCTCTCACATCAGAGAAAACACCTGATCTCGGAATCCGAGAAGATCTACTTTAACTTTCCGCACTTTTTACTCTCCTTTGACTCTTACTAACTTAATCGTTGGAGGCGGAATACCGCACAAACGAAGTTTCCATTTGTTTAGGGTACATAAGAAGGGAATCCAGTCTTGGTAATGTAACTCTACTGCAGGATACATACAAAAACCCCGAAACACCACTAACATAATATTTTAATCACTCTATATAATTCTCCTAAAATTCTGCACGAACGCAAGAATGTCACTTTACAAAAAATTGAGGAAATACAAAATCATCACCTTCGATATTTCAACTATTCATAATTTGCCTCATAATTGTTTTAATCAAAATATTTAATACTTCTAATACAATTCATTATTCTAGATGAAAGCCCGTATGCTGCACAAAGAGTGTTTTCTTAGTTACATCCTATAATAATTTGATTGACTTGCTATTGTTGGTTAAAAAAGGATGATTATTATTTTTATATAATTAAGTATGCAACCAAATGTGATAATTTTTAGTTTTTATATTAAAAATCTCACAATTTATGATCGTTTACCAAATGTGACAGATAAATTTTTTCATATGAAAAGATAATTTTTATTTTTAATTAATTTAAATCCTTAATCATATTGATAATTTTAATTCTAAAATTTAAACTTTTAAATTTTTTGTATATATCTATATCTATACTTAGTGTATAAAAACACAAACCACAAATCATTCATATGCCACATGTCATCACAAATTAGCCATATGCCACATGTCACCTCCTTTAATCACTCCTTTTATTTTTATTCCCTTTTTAATGTAAAAATTAAAACATATACTTCGTATAATAACTTGCAAATTTAAGTAAGAAACTGAAGTGTTTAATTTCCACCATAATTAAATAATGTTGAACTAATTAGTACACAACATAAACATATGAGGTATAATAAAAATAGTCTTTTCAACTCTTAAAATTATAATATGACTTAATATGTCATTTCATAATCCCCACAATATTCATGTACATATACCTAACTTAATTCCTTCATCTTCTTCCATAGTTCCACCCTCACTCTTTTTTTCTTTTAAGTTTTAATAGCGAGTTTCATTCACCCCAATTACTTCGTATTTTATATCAAAAGTTTCAACTATTAAAAAGCATACGTACATATAAAAATAACCTAAGTAGTTAGATTTAAATAGCTCTAGCCCTATTGAATCTATATGGTAGAAGATAGGCTAAATAAAAAAAAAAAAAAAAAAAAAAAATTGTCGTAGGAATCGAGCTTGTAACCTCCCCTCATTTAACTCGCCTCCTACTACCGCTACAACACCAGTGAAAGTGTCATATATTATCCGTACGAATACGACTCATAGCCCGCTACCCCTAGACACAAGGAGAAGCTCGGCAAAACGCGGCTGCCTGCATTGCATTAGGTGCTTGTCTCTTCCAAAACACACTCATACACAAAACCCTGCAAAACCCAGAAAGTGATGTCTACGAAAGCAGGAGCAACACCATCTACATATTCTCCTTCAACCCAAAAGAAGAAACCGCAAAAACCCACCTTCAATGACTCTAATGGCGTTCGTTCTGATGGTCGTGGCTTTTACCAGTGTAGACCTGCTTGTAATTACCCTCTCTTTCCTTTTTTTTATTCATCAATTTTTTCTAGTTTATGTTTAATTGCTTTTTTGTTTGTTCAATTTCATGTTTTGATTTTTGGAGCTTGGGTTATTGATCATATTGCATGTTGTGTTTTTTACTCGTTTTGGGTATGAATTGATACTTGTTTTCTGTCTTTTGTTGCTAATTATTCTTGGTTTTTGAAGTGAATTTTGTATGATTTTTCTTTTGCATTAGATTGGAGAATGAGGCAAATTGGCAAAAATGTTGATTTAAATTTACACAGAAAGTTGGTTAAGAATGCCCCCGAATTATAAAATTACTCTTTTATTACTTGAATGCTCAATGAGATATGTTAATCGTATGTACGGGACTAATTGAACCTTCTGCCCTAAAGAACTTCATCATAAGCTGAGGATGATGAAGTATGAAATTTCGATAAGCCTATTATGTTGTAATTAACTTTTAAAAGATCTGCTGTATAAAATTGACATAGTCCTACGAAATTGTGACTCTGGTTACTTACTCAATTCTTCCTCTTATTTTGCAGACTTGAAGACTGGGGCTGTCAATGCTGCTGGTGGTTCTGCATATGCAGAATTTGGCAACACCAAGGTCATTGTGTCTGTGTGAGTTATCAATGCCTGCATGTAGACAACATTCTCTTTTTAAAATAAGAAACCTCATTATTAGATATTAGTGTCATCAGTTCCATGTATGTGGTTAAATGTGATTTATGTTTGTTCTTTTTCCTCCCGGTAGATATTTTTTGTTACATAGTCTGTAGTTGGTCATCATCGCAATGAAGGGACTGGTCAGATAATTAATTATCAAATAACTAGTAATTTATATACTATAAAACTTAATAAAAAGGAACTAAGAAAAATAAATTAGTTCTTGGGTTATGAAGAGTTGTAGTAAACAAATAATACTTGTTGTAAGACTGGTAATTACTCTTGCATGGATTTCTTTTTCCTATTTAAGGAGAGTGGGACTGATTATACATTGGTTTGTACATTGTATATTGCTATGTTGTTAATCATCAATGAATTTAACTAGATTGGTATGATCACTGGTTTGCGGAAGTGGATTATAATCCTGAAGGCGTAATAGTTTGTCTTGGTCAATACTGGTGTACACTTTTCTTGTTTATACTGCATACTGGCACCAGTCAAGTCTCTGGGTCACCATTTGGTCTCAGGTCTGTGGATAATGAGCCACAAGGAAATATCCCCAGCCAATAGAACCTCTCCCCAGTCCATGCATTGAGTGGGAGTACTCAGGGTTTGGAGGTGTGGAATCAAAGAACTGCAAGAATGTATAATAAAAAAAAAAAAAAATAGAAAAAAGGGAAATTGCATTTGTTATTGGGACACATAGGAAAGAAAAGTTGACATGCAACTTGCAAGGAGAAATTGGATGGAAGTGTTGCCTATTAAGTGTTGAGGGTTTATAAACATATGAGAAAGGGTTGGTTTATGTTATTTTAGGAGAATCATTCGAACTGGTTGCTGGTGGCAATTAGTGTGTGCAATGTATTCAGGAGCTAAGTGTAATATCTATGAGTGCTACTGTAAGTTGGATTTTTGGAGCATGATTTGAGATGATGTATGGAGTGCTTCTTCTATGGAAGACATTTGAAGTGTTAAAGCTGGCGCAGAGGGTATATTAAAGCTGAGAATTTTACTGTATTAGGAGCTGGTGGAAGTTGGTATATATCATTGATGCTAGATGCTACTGATTAAAATTTAGAAATTGGTTTCTATAATGGAGAGAAAGGTGATTATCTCATTTTTGACTGAAATGATCTTTATTTCCTTGGAAGTGTAGGTGAAGTATTTCTGCTACGGTGACCAACCTCTATTGCTTGGAATGACTTCAGAATCCTTGCATCAACATGTCTAAGAAATAGGTTGCAAAGATGTTGTGGCCTATGTTTTCCATGATTGTTTAGTATGGACAAAAATATAGGATCCTTTTAGATATTTCGAAGAGGTAAATTGTAGTACTAAAGTGCAGGCTACAAGTCAAAGGGAGGATGGAGACTTGGAGAGTGATATGGTGAAGAAGTGAGGAAATAAAAAAAATCAAAGCATGATAGAGTTTTGGAAAGTTAGAAAATTGATGTATTAATGAACACCAAGGATTAAAGTTAAATGTAAATGAAGAATCTATTTGAATAGGAAAGATTGTTTATTCATTTTGGAGAAAGCCAGGATGCTTCAACTGTTGGAGACATCCCTTCTCTTTACTGGTTTATTCTTGCTGATTAAATGCTTACCAGCTCTGATCTGAGTATATTTGAGCAACATCATTTTCTTTTTTCTATGGCACTTTAAGTTTTCCCACCGGTAGTAGGTAGGAAGCTAAAAAAATTGGCTAGCATCTTGGCTTTCTAGCTTCAACAATTTGCTTTAAAAAAAAGATGCATATTGAAGATTCAATTTTCTCTCCACTTAGAACATTATGAATGTGAAAAATTTTCACTCCTGATTTGACAGGTAATCTGATAAGGTTTATTTTTTGGAACCCATTTTTTTTTTTTTTTTTGGTGTGTGTGTGTGTATTCTTAAAACTTTATATCTTTGCCATTAAAGATTTCATATAGCTGACATTGTTATGGGTTGGCTTGGCTTTGCTTCATATACATATACTATTATAGTGTTACGTGGTATTTATAGCCTTTACAAATTATTATAGCTACATTGTCATCATCTATCTATCAATCAATTGATCATCTGTGATTACAAATTTGTTATAATGTCTAACCTTATGTATACTGTCAATGATATACCCCATGTTTTTAATAGATACTGTTAGGCCCTTTTTTTTTTTTTTTGAGCTTCTGGGTAGGCAAAGCAGAGCAGATTTCAGCTGAGTAGAGCAGATTTCAGCAGAGTCTAGCAAAGCAGGCACAACAGAGCAAATTTCACAATTATATTATCGCATTATTATCATTAATTATTATTACCGCATTATTTTATTATTATTATTATAATTATTATTATTACCGCATTATTTTATTTTATTTTATTATTATTATAATAATTATTATTATTATTGTTATTGTTATTATTATTATTATTATTATTATTGTTATTATTATTATTATTATTATTATTATTATTATTATTATTACCGCATTTTTTTTTTATTATTATTGTTATTATTATTATTATCATTATTATTAATATTATTAATATTATTATTACTATTATTGTTATCGCATTATTATCATTGATTATTATTATTATTATTATTATTATTATTATTATTATTATTATTATTATTATCATCATCATCATCATCATCATCATTATTATTATCATTATTTATATTATATTATTATTATTATTATTATTATTATTATTATTATTATTATTATTACTTTTACTATTATTATTATAATAATAATAATTATTATTATTTTTATTATCGCATTATTATTATTATTATTATTTGAATTTTTTTAGATTTTTTTTACTCTTTTTATAACATTAAAAAATGTGTTAAATAATATAACATATTGATTATTATCATTAAATATAAGCTATTTTTTTTAAATATTAATAATAATTATTATTATTTTTATTAAATATTAATAATAATTAATATTTTTAAGCAGAGCAGGTAGGCAGAAGGCAGGGCAGCTCAAAAGAATAGGGCCTTGATCTTTTTTTCTTGTTAATACTGAGTTCTGGACAATGAAAGACCTAGCCTGCTTTTCTATATTTCTGTTTTTAACATGAAAAGTTTGCATCTGAGGTGTACATGGGGCTGGGAACTAACGTGCAGGAAGCTACAAGTTGGCAGGGACTGACTTTCCCGACCAAGCCAAAACCACTTCTCCGATGCACTCTTAATTTAATTATGTAAGCGACAATGTAATAACACAGGTTGAAATTAATTGAGAACGAAATTGAGGCTAATTTGTTTATGATTTACGTTGAGCAAAGGCTTGATTGATTGTGCTAAATAAACACTGAAAGTAGATTACAAAACATGACTTGAGGCCATGAGTCTCTGAGTAGCTTTAGGCTACCACTCTCTTGTGTTTCCTTACAATTTTCTGGATGCCCCTTTTTCCTCTCACAGCTTCCGATCAAGTACTACATTTTACAACTAAAATTTGATAAAACAAAAGTAATGAAATAAGAGCCTAAAGTCTTCTTCCTTAATTAGTGAAATAGCTGCTCCAGTTTGTTGCCTTGCTCAAAATAGACCCTTCCAAAAAGTAGTCTTGCTTCTTGTAAGTTGTTGCTTAATGCCTTGTGTTGCTGCTGCCTGCTTCCATCCTGAATGGTTGCTGCTGCCCTGTGTGTTGTTGCTGTTGTTGCCTCGGACGGCGAGTGTACACCTGAATTTGTTGACCTGTATTTGGGTCCATAACAATACCCGCCTCCTCGAGATTCACCTTGTCCACAAGGTGGAAAGCTGGAAATCGATCAAGAATCATCTTGCTGTCCTCCCACGTGGCTTCGAATTCTGGCAGCCCAAGCCACTTAATCAATACCTCCATCCGTACACTTCTGCCCACAACTACTTTCCTGTAATCCAAAACGGCTTCGGGCTTTACCACCATTTCCATATCCGAAGTCAATTGAATTGGAATTGTTGGACTTACCGGTATTGACCCCACCACCTTCTTGAGTTGAGATATGTGGAACACAGGGTGAATTTGAGATGTGGGTGGAAGGTCCAGGCGATAAGCCACCTTGCCCACCTTCCCCACGACCTTGAAGGGCCCATAATAACGAGCCGCAAGCTTCTCATTTGGACGAATTGCCAGTGACCTCTGTCGGTACGCTGTAGCTTCAAGAACACCGAATCTCCAACCTCAAATTGTCCATCCCGTCGCTTACTATCGGCATACCCCTTCATGACTTGCTGAGCCCGGATTCAATTAACCTTCAATTCTTCCAACATAAAATCTCTCTTGTAATTGGACCTCCACCGAACTGATCGGAGTTTGGCCAGTCCCAATCCTCCATAATCGCGGAGGTGTGCGCCCATAAACCACCTGAAATGGTGTTACTTTGGTGGAGGAGTGTGGGGAAGTGTTGTAAGCATACTCTGCCCGATGCAACCACGATGCCCAGTTTCGCGGTTGTCCGGCAATGAAACATCGGAGATACGCCTCTAGACCCTTATTCACCACTTCTGTCTGTCCGTCTGTTTGAGGGTGGTAGGATGTGCTTCGTTTAAGGTTCGTTCCCTGCAATCGGAACAATTCCCTCCAGAAACCACTCATGAAAATTCTATCCTGGTCAGAGACGATGGATTGCGGAATCCCATGTAAACGGACCACCTCTCTTGTGAATGCTTCTGCCACCTTGACTGCCGTTAATGGGTGTTTTAGCCCAATAAAATGAGCATACTTTGAAAGGCAATCCACCACTACCAGAACCGAGTCCACACCCTTAGATAGAGGAAGGCCCTCAACAAAATCCATCGATATATCCTCCCACACCACTTGGGGCACCGGCAAGGGTTGTAGCAGCCCCAACGGTGTTTGCTAGGAACTTTAACCTCACATTGACGTACATAATCACCCACCAGTCGACGCATCCCCACCCAAAACCATTCGGCGGCAACTCGGAGGTAAGTTTTGACCTCTCCTTCGTGATCGCCGGCCGGAGAATCATGGTACTCATGAAGCAACTTTGGGAAAACAGAGGTGGGAGGAAGTACTATTCTCCCCTTATATTTCACGAGCCCAGCATCTAAGTGAAATCCCACCAAGTTCCCTTCCCCTTTTTCTAGGTCCACACGAATTTGGGCCAACCACTTCCAAGCCTTCATTTCTTCTTTCAGGGTTTCCCATTCCACTACTAGAGAGCAAGTCAGAGTACTCAATTGCGTCAAGTAGTGGTCTCTTCGTGATAATGCATCGGCTATCCGGTTGGAAGCCCCGGGTCGGTATTGAACCTCGAAATCGAACCCCACCAATTTTCGCATCCACTTTTGGTACTCGATGCTCATATAACGAAGGCTTTGTTGATCGGTTCTAACAATGAAATGTCGATCGAGGAGATAGTGCCTCCATTTGATGATGGCAAGAACTATGGCCATGAGTTCTTTCTCATATATTGATTTTTCCCGTGCTCTCACGCCAAGTAGTTTATTATAGTAGGCTATGGGCCGCCCTCCTTGCATCATCACGGCCCCAACTCCAAAACCGGAAGCATCCGTTTCAATCACAAACTCCTTGGTGAAATCGGGCATTGCTAGAACGGGAGCCGAGACCATAGCCTTTTTTAGAGCCTCAAAGGCTTGTGTCGCCTCCTTCGTCCAATTAAAACTATCTTTCTTGAGTTGAGCCGTTAATGGACCCGCAATTTGAGCATATTGTAGCACAAATTTTCGATAGTACCCGGTTAGCCCAAGGAACCCACGTAGCTCCCTCAAATTTTGAGGCACCGTCCATTGCAAGATGGCTTTTACCTTCTCTTCATCCATGGCTACTCCCTTAGCCGAAATTACATGGCCCAAGTAGGCCACCTCCTTTCTTCCAAACTCGCACTTCTTAAGATTGGCATACAATTCATTTCTAGCAAGCACTTCCAACACCTTCTTCACATGCTCTCTATGTTCCAAGTCGTTCCTACTATACACCAAGATATCATCAAAAAACACTAGGACAAATTTCCTCAAGAAGGGCCGAAACACATCATTCATGAGAGATTGGAAGGTGGCCGGGGCATTGGTTATCCCAAAGGGCATCACTAAAAATTCATAGTGCCCTTGATGAGTTCGAAAGGCGGTTTTGTAATTGTCTTCGGGTTTGACCCGAATTTGATGATAACCCGATTTCAAGTCAAGCTTTGAGAACACCGTGGCTCCATGCAACTCATCTAACAATTCATCAATTACCGGTATAGGGTATTTATCGGGGACCGTCTCCTTATTCAAGGCCCGATAATCTACACAAAATCTCCATGATCCATCTTTTTTCTTCACAAGTAAGACCGGGCTACTAAATGGGCTTGTGGATGGCCTAATGATCCCGGCCTCCAACATTTCCGCTATTAGCTTCTCAATCTCATCCTTTTGGACTTGAGGATAGCGATATGGCCGTACACTCACCGGGTTGCTTCCTTCCTTGAGTAAGATTGCATGCTCATGCCCTCGAGAAGGGGGCATTCCATGGGGCATGTTAAACACTCCTTGGAACTCATCCACTAGCCCCTTCAAAAATGCCGGAACCTCCTTCTCTTTCGGTTCCTCTTCCATCTCCATCCGGTTAATTTCCACCAACATTCCCCCTTTATTCTTGCAAAGGGTCCGAATCATGGCTTTCAAGGACACTTGCGTTTTCTTTAAAGTGGGATCCCCTACCAAAGTGACCGGTAATCCGGCTATGGTGAAGTGCATCACATGAGTCTTCCAATTGGTTGTGACCGACCCAAGTTTCTCAAGCCATTGTATTACCAATATCACATCGGCATTCCCCTACATTAGTGGCAAGAAATCCTCCTTAATGGTTACTCCTCCCTCAACTCTCACTTCCACCCTCCTACACACACCACTTCCATGCACGGTTTCCCCATTTCCAAGAGACACCGCAAACTCCCCCTTCCCCTCTATGTCTAAGCCTCCTCCTTCTACTAACTTCAAAGAGATAAAGTTATGAGTGGCTCCGGGATCTATCATGACTATCACTTCCTTTCAACGCACCGTCCCTTTCAACTTCATTGTCTCCGGGTTAGTTAACCCAACCACCGAGCATAGTGACACCTCAACCGCCTCTTCTTCCTTCCTTATCCCCTCCGGTTCTTCCTCTATCTCCTCCAAGTCATCCGCCACCATCAAAACACTCAACTACTTCTTTTTACAACGATGGCTGACCCCAGCGCTCATCACACCGAAAACATAATCCCTTGGCCCTTTTATCTTGTAATTCGGCTTCCGTTAGTCTTTGAGTAACGGTAGTTTTGCTTCCACTTACGGATGCAAGAGACTCACTGGCCTTGTTCCAATTTCGGTTTGGGCTTGAAGTTGGAGGCAGCCCCATAAATGGAAATGAGGCCCCCATTGGTTCTGCTGCCCCCTCCACCTGAGTATGACACCATGGTATTCTGACCCCCTTTCCAGGAGCCAGCTTCTCTTCTGCCTCCCCCTCTATTTTTCTCTTCGATTCTTGCTGCTCCATTGCTCTCCCTAAGTTCTCAGTTCCCTCTTGATTTCATCCTTCAAACCATTGATGAAGGAATTTTTCATTACTATCGCCGAAATTTCCTTCAACGGAAAAGCTAATTCAATGAATTTCCGGCGGTAATCCTCCACGGTGGACGTCTGTGTCAACTCCAACCACTGTTCCTCAAGCTCCTCTCCTTGTGCCTGCCGGAATTCCTCTAGAAGCCGATCCCGGAGATCCTCCCAAGAAAGGAAAGGTCGCCGGTCTGCCTCCAAATAGTACCACTGCAGCGCGGCCCCATCTAGAGCCATCTCTACTGTCGCTAACCTCTCCATTTCCGTTAACCCGTAGAAATCAAAATACCTACGAATTCGCATCACCCAATTATCCGGTTGCTTCCCTTCAAAAATGGGCATCTCCATTCGTCGTGGTCGCCACCCCCGTCGCCGCCATGTTCGTCACCCCATCCCGTCCGTTCTTGCCTCCTTCCGCCCGGAGTTCTATTGGCGTCCCCCTCACCCGTTGGGCTGTACTCGCCCTCATCCCTATTGTGAAGGTTATGGCGCCCCTGCCCACCATTCGTGGTGTTTCGAATGGTGGTGTGGATTGGCTGGAATTGCGTTATCGGGGCTTCTAATGCAGCTAGTTGCTCGGAGAGGGCTCGCTGGTTCGCCGCCATCTATTCAGCCAGGAGACGTTGGCTCTCCGCCTAACCTGCTAGCAGATTCTCGATGGTGGATAGCCGTGCGTCCACCTCCTTGGACTTTCCTTCCAGAGCCTCGAAACGTTGGGCGTTCGTACTGACCATTGCCGCTCCCCACTCGCCTCCGATGCACTCTTAATTTAATTATGTAAGCGACAATGTAATAACACAGGTTGAAATTGAAATTAATTGAGAACGAAATTGAGGCTAATTTGTTTATGATTTACGTTGAGCAAAGGCTTGATTGATTGTGCTAAATAAACACTGAAAGTAGATTACAAATCATGACTTGAGGCCATGAGTCTCTAAGTAGCTTTAGGCTACCACTCTCTTGTGTTTCCTTACAATTTTCTGGATGCCCCTTTTTCCTCTCACAGCTTCCACTCAAGTACTACAATTTTACAACTAAAATTAGATAAAACAAAAGTAATGAAATAAGAGCCTAAAGTCTTCTTTCTTAATTAGTGAAATATCTGCTCTAGTTTGTTGCCTTGCTCAAAATAGACCCTTCCAAAAAGTAGTCTTGCTTCTTGTAAGTTGTTGCTTAATGCCTTGTGTTGCTGCTGCCTGCTTCCATCCTGAATGGTTGCTGCTGCCCTGTGTGTTGTTGCTGTTGTTGCCTCGGACAGCGAGTGTACACCTGAATTTGTTGACCTGTATTTGGGTCCATAACACAAGTTCGATTGAATGATTGGTTCAGTATTTGAGTTATAACTGATTGTGATTTAAGTAATCCTTTTGGTTAGCTTAGTGTTTGTTCTTGTTGGACAGAATCATATTATAGCCTTATAAGCCCCTAGAGGGTTGTAACCTTCTTGCAGGTGGGTCTGAACAAGCAGTTTAGACCATCAGGTTGTCTGATATTAAAAAAAAAAAGGAAAATTCTTCCCTAGTATTTGGGATGCAGCATTCAAATCTGCTTTTGAAGAGTTTTTGAGTTACCTGAAAATAGGCTAGTTTCTTTCAATTGCTTGACATCAAAGTTGCAGGAAATTGACTTCCAAATATTTGGAGCCATCTTCATCTGTAATATTTTACAAGTGGCATGGACATCTTTGGCTTAGAGAATAAAAAGAAACGATGCTGAAGGATTTGATCAACCAATACTTTGACCTCTCTACAGAAACCATTGTCAGCCTTGCTAGACTGGATGTCTTCATTTTAGCACATTTCTTGTGGATATCACCCTTATATCAGTTCCATTGCAAATAGTCATTCTTGTGTGATAAAGTTATAAAATTTTAGTGTCCAAACTGGGAAAATACTTTCTAGCCATGAACCAAACACATCCAATTAAAACCTGAGTTTCTACCTCTATCATGGTGACCTACCTATCGATCTAAAAATTTTATCATCTTCCCAGTTGTTTGGAATTTTACGTTGAGTTGGATACCAATTCTTTGAGCTCCATTCCTAGACACTGTGCTGCCTCTCTTGCTTCCTACATTGCATAGTTTATTTAGTGAAAACTCTTTTGATGAAGTCCTGCTCAATTTTATCTAGTTTCCTAGCTATGTTAATTGACTACTAACATGAAGTATATAGGCAAACTGGAATTTGATTGAGCTGGGTTAATCACCCCCTTTTCACATTTAAATTTGTGTCCCGCAAGTTCCTCTCAGAAAATCTGGTAATTGAATTGAACCATGTTAGTTTGGTTGGAATTTGTTACTTGTATTCCCGTGTTTGCATGGTAAACTTTCTACCATGTTATCCATTTGTATTATTGGACGCATCCCCAATAGGGCATTGTGGTTTATAATTGAACATCATCTATACATTATTTTTCCCAGATATACCCAGAAAAGTTCGAAACAAGAACAGTGGCAACAAGGCCAACAACATTCCAGCGTCCTTCCAATGTTAAAGCTTTTGAGTATGAGCTGTTGTATAGACTGCTTCTGAAATCTGAATAACCTGTTGAAAACTTTAACGAATAGTAAGGATATTGTTATTGATTCGTAAAATTAACATAAATTTCGTTGCAGTATAAGTATTTTAGTAGTGGTAGGCGGCATAGATGTTGTAGCAACAGTGGTTGGAAGTGCTTTACCTTGTATTTTAACCACAAGATTCTCTGATGGTAACTGCAGTTAATTGATTTTACTTTGGTGTTATTAGTAGCCAGAAATTCCATGAGCATTGGCTACTTAAATAGTTCAAGTATTCTTTCTTGAAATCCAACAAGAGTGTTTTGTGATTTCTTCAGCAAGTTCTTTTACTTTTGTACGTGGTTTTTTTTTATTTTTTTATTTTTTTAAAGTTTCAGACATAACCATTAGTGTGTTTGAACTGTAAGCCTTTGTAGCGTACAATTGTTTATGTATTATATATTTCGTGGGTAACAATTACATGAATTTTTGTTACTTCAGATGTGGACCAAGAGAAAGTAAGAAGGCAATGGTGTACAGTAATGTTGGCCGGCTGAATTGCAGTGTCAGCTATACACCTTTTGCTACCCAAATTCGTGGACAGGTACATAATTTTCGTAAGTACCAAATAGGTGATCTATTCTCTTTGTGCTGTGTTGTATTACTGATGAAGTTTTTCTGCATAATATATGTATAATTACTCTTTTTAGGGCTCAGAACATAAAGAGTTTTCCTCAGTGCTCCATAAAGCTTTAGAGGGTGCAATATTACTGGAATCATTCCCAAGACAACCGTTGATGTCTTTGCATTAGTAATGGAATCTGGTGGAAGTAAGTTGCCTGCACATATAATATAAGTTCCTGGATATATGGTAAAAAGCTCAACATTAAACTGAAATGCAATGACAATAAATGATTTTTGGAATGATGGATCTTTTCAGCTAAAATTGTCATTAACTCTTTTTAGCTGTGCTCTGCAATTCTGTTTTGGTTGCAAGATAGAAGTTTACATAAATCTAGTTTCAGTTACCTTTGTTGATTGTCATATACTCATATGCTGTTTCGGTAGGTGTGGAAAGAGTCAACTCAGTTTCTGTAACAACACTAGGGCATAATTAGATAATTTAAGATACCTATTCTAAATTGGAGTGTTGGGGAGAGGATTGAAAGGAACACAATTGGTTCAATGTGTGTTACTCCCTTCGTTTTTTTTTAAATGCATCACTTGGTGATGCGCGAAGTTCTAGGAGAGTAATATAATATTGTGAGTGGGTGAATATTTTATTATGGTAAAAGTAAGATGAGGACCATGAAAGAGAAAGTATGTGAGAGAGAGTAGATATTTTTTTTATTATTTAAGTGGGGACCATGGGAGAGAGAGAAATGATAAAATAATTTAAGTGAGGTTTAAAGTAAGAGAGAGTAATGATAAAATATAGTATAAAGTTACCAGATATAGAAGTGACGCATTAAAAAAAAAAACACCCATCAAAGGAAAGTGATGCATTTAAAAAAAACAGAGGGTGTAAATCATTTTAAACCCTAAATTTGATTGATGTGGATCCTAATATTATAAGTGAAAACTAATCAAACTCTCACTTCTGATATTTTAATTAGGGTTTTGACTTCCTTAAACTATCCTAATCTAAATAATCAAGTAGTTATCCTAATTCACCCTCAAAATTAAAATTAAAGGTTTGTGTATCACTTTTGAATCACAGTAAATTCCACAAAGGAAAATCTAAAGTTATCTGCAAAAACTGAAAATAAAAAGTAATACAATGAACCTTTATATAAGGGTCATTTGGCTAACATAAACCTGAATATAATCAAAATCTTAAATCTTTATTATTTTAAGTTATCTCACAGCCATACCAGTGATGGGTTGGGAAAATGTCTCAACTCACAAGGAATTTTAGACATAGGGATTTCCCGACTCTAGCAACCTGTTTTGCTTCATTAGGATAGTTCTACTAGGATCACAGAAAGGGCAATATTGTTTTGATTTTGTGTGTCTTTGATGATTCCCCCCTTACCCTTCCCCCCTCTTATATCTACATTCTTTCTTTCTATAAATTTCTCTACTATGTCGGTTGATTGATCCTTCCAACTACCCTTTTGCTGTGGGGTTCCTTTACCCGGATAATAAATGGGTAATCAACTACCTCTACAATCCTCGAGTACCTGGTTGTCACTTACTCACTTGTCCTGCAGCCATGCTCTATTCCTCTTTGTACTATTGTCCCCACCATCTGATCCATAATGCCGTAGCCCTTCCACTGACCCCTTCACTGCTTGTGCTACCTCTCCCTTGTAGCTGCAACTACTTTACTATACCTGGATCTTTATTAGTATCACTGTTGCTGGTCTGTCACTTTTGATATGGTTTGATGGCAAACTCCACTATCACAGATTTTTACTTTGGGGATTATGTTGGTGGTAGAAATCAGAAACCTTGACAACATATTATAGATCTACACAGGATATCATTACCAAATTAGCTGATTACTCTCCCCACATCTACCGATCTACCTTCTAAATCTTTTACTTGTTATAAATCTACAATGGAGAAACCTTTTAGTTGATGGGAATGGGTGAGGGGAAGGAGGATGTTGGTGGTTGGTGGAGGAGGCCTTGAGAATTCCCTAACAAATCAAATTATGTGATTATATAATCCCAAACCTTAATCTTCCTGTTTTTCTCTTATCCTTATGTAAACTCAATGGTCTAGCTAGAAAAATATTTTAATCTTGGGAGCAAAAGTTTGTTCCTTTAAAGATTACTATCCAAACATTTCCTTTTTTCATTGGTAGTTTCTGGAGGTTGACTTATATTTTATACTTCTGATTTTTAGGTGAGAAAAGGAGAGAAAGGGGGGGGGGGATTTGGCTGGAATATATGCTTTGATTTTGAATGATTTAGTAACACATTTACTGGCTTACTGCCAACATAAAAGAGAGATTAATTATGCGTCATTTTACATTACATATTTCGCCCCTTGTTTAGCTTTCATGAACATGTGTCTCATGTCTCCAGGTGATCTCCCGGTTATCATATCATGTGCCAGTCTTGCTCTAGCTGATGCGGGGATCATGATGTATGATATGGTTGCTTCTGTTTCTCTGGTATGCTTCTCTACCAAAAATAATTTCCCCACTGACTTGCCTTTTGGGTTGCAAGAAGAATAATATTGGCCTCTATGTTGAAATCCATTTCCTGCTATCTTTCTATCATCTTTTGTATGTATGCTCAATATTTCCAAATTTGCGAATGAAATTCTATCACTAATTGGATTCATTAATATGGATTTAATGACCAAACCTTTGTTGTGCATTGTTGTCTACTTATCTCTGCTTTTGTTGTGTATTGACATCCTGTTTGTTTTTTCTTCTTAATACAGCCCTAGCCAGCCTAATCCATCCAAATGCTGTCATTGTGGTAGACCGGCCTCACAAATATTTCTACCTTGTTGAACACTAAATTCTGGGTTGCCAAAATCCTTCTGATAGCTCTTGAAAAGTTCAGAAATCCACAATTTCCAATGCCATATTCATCTCTATTTCATGCATACCTTGGCCATTGTTCTGTGCTCATATAACTAAGAATTTGGAATTACATGGAAAAAAAAAAATCCTTTATACAGACAATCTGATGACCTTCTGCCAAACCACCCGTTTTTTGCTTCGAAAAAGACCTTAAAGTCATTGGAAAGTCTCTCATCTACCTAAACTCCATAAGTTCCTAAGTCACAACAAACCATACTTGATTTCTCCTAATGTCCAGATCAAACTTTTCCATACAAGAATGCAAAAAATTATGAATAGAAATGAACCTAATACATTAAAGTCAAATCTCAAGAAATTTTTTATTTATAAGTATAATAGGGCAAGTATATGGTAATCTAAGAACATCTCTTGCAATTTGGATTTTCCTGATTTTTGTTATAGCTGAGGACTTGAGATATTAGCTATGTTATTCGGACTAGGCTTGCATTGTCCTTTATTAGTATGTGCCCAAGTATCAGGCACAACCTTTTATGAAACTTTTGCTTGATTTTGGTCCAATCACAAATTGTATAACTATCATACAATCATACCCACATCTGATTATTCTGACTCAGGTACTTGAGTTAAAATAAGTAGTCAGCATTCCTTAGGATCAATAGTAAGGGTTTCACTTGCGTCAAAAAAAAAAAAAAAAAAAAAAAAAAAAAAAAAAAAAAAAAAAAAAAAAAGAGTAAGGGTTTCATTGTCATCAAGTACAACTTCCTACTCCTTGTGTGTCATGCCTTCATAACTCACACGGGATGTAGCGTTTCATGTTCCAAGGGTGAAAATAAATTTATCCTCAATTACAGTATGCAAATGGGAGTCAATTTTTCTGAGGAGTTTGGCTATAGAGGTTGTTTGACATTGATGAACTCAGATTTTAGATTTAAACTTGCTATTGGATTCTATATGTAGGGGCTTTGGGGCTTACCCATTCATGTTGGGGCCCCTGGGGTAGGGATGTTGGAGGCCTATGGGCGCTATGCATATAAATGTTTTGACGTGGTGAGTGGAATAACTACTGTGTGTGCTCGAAGTTACCATTTGTTGCTGAGGCTTGTCGATGCTAGCAATATGATTGTGTCTGGGAGCATAAATATGTATTATGAACTGCGGAAATATTAGGTGAGCTTGATAGATTTGAGACAACAAGACAATGCCTCATGATTTTGGTAGATTCTCCAATGGAACTTTTTTGCCTCAACTTTGATAACACAGACAGATGTCAAAGGGTGGCGTGATAACTGTGTGGTCTTTGCAGGCGAATCACGAGAAGAGCGAAAATTACTGTAAGAACAGAATAAATGTTTTTGAAAACTTCTCTAGTATGGTTGTGATTTAATTAGTTCAATTTTTTTTGTCCTCTTATCTCTAGTGGTTTTCGAGATTATTGTGCAAGCACATAAAGAAAATGTTGCTGTTGCTTAAATGCCAAGTATCTTGGCTTTCTTCTGTAGAGCTGGTGTAGGAATTTGAGTTTGCTCTCAATTAGATATTGTGCCTATGCTGGTGAATGTTATTTATTTTCAATGATATTTCTTCATCTATATGAGGTAATGGGCACAAGAAAGACTGTAAGGGCTGGGAAACCTCAGCAACAAAGAGGGACTCAACCTTCTAGGTTTGTACTACTTCCTAGGTCTCTGAGGTACTTAATGCAACTGAGAGAAAATTTGCAGTCGCTTTGATTAATTTTCTACTTGACCTGCTTGCATTTTAGGGGTGAGACTGGTTATAGTTAACTTTCCCTCACACAGATCACACACTTAGACAGAAATGTTGTGCCCATGAGGTAGTTCATAGATTAAATGTTTTGACATCACTTGACAGATATTGTATAGCTTGAGAAGCTGTGTTAGGGAGGTCTTAAGGTGAAGTTCTTTATGCGTAGTCAGATTCTTTATAATCTCTCTGTCAGCAATGCTTTCGGGTGCACATATAGGTGAAGTTCTATTATTATTATTATTATTTGATTTTTTTTTAGAACTTTTTACTCTTTTTATAACATTAAAAATGTGTTAAATAATATAAAATATTAATTATTATCATTGAATATTATATATTAATTATTATTATCATTATAAAATATTAATTATTATTATTATTAAATATTAATTATTATTATCGATAAATCTTAATTATTATTAAATATTAATAATTATTATTATTATTTTTATTAAATATTAATTATTATTTTTAAGCAGAGCAGGGAGCAGAGCACGGCAGAACATAGCAGATTTTAGCACACCAGAACAACTCAAAAGAATAGGGCCTACCAATAATATAGAGAGACATGAGAATTTAAAGAAATTATAAATATATATAAGGTATGATTGTATTATGTAGAAGGTTTCTAAAAACAAACTGAGCAATAGTTTGAGAGGTTGGCTCTCTACCAGTGAATCACTCGAAAATACATTTTACCATGCCATTAAAATACTCTATTAGTTACATCACATTTTCTAACTTTTTTACCATTCTACAGCCGTAACAAACTCATATGCATTCCCCCTGCACTTGTAATTCTTTCCTCTAGCAAACTCTTAGATGTCATTTCCACTAATCACAATCTTAAACTACTCTTTTATTCTGCATGGTGATGAGTGCAGGGGACTTCTTGTGCTGGTCCCTATCATACTAACTGAGAATCGATAGGTACCAGTTACACTGATTCAGGAACAACTCTAATCGAAATTGGAATTGAGGTATTGGGAATTTGTATCCCAACATAGCAATTTCTCTTGTTTGTGTCCTAAACCATTAACACCCCCCTCCTTGCGCGGGGGGTGGGGTGGTAATTGGGAAAGGAGTTAAGAGAAGCTGAAAATGTCTAAAGTGCCATTAATGAGAAAGGGGTAAAGAGGAAAGATGTAAGAGTATCAATGGAAATTCCTTAATTAATTCCAACGTATTTCCATCATCTTCTAAACAAGGGATTGGTCTTACCATCATAAAAACTTAACTTCCAATTCCTAATCCATATCCCACCCTCAGTCCCTCGATTCTCATTCCTGCATATAAATAAATGAGGTAAAGATGTGACAAATATCAAATAAAATGATACAAATAGCGTTAAGAAATTAGGACACTAAATATCAAAATCAAGTTGAAAAAAAAAAATGAATAAACAGAATAATGCCTCTATTAACATGATACACCAAGGTGGCAAGGCACCACAATTGATAAATCAAATTATTATGATTGAACAAAATCAATTTAGAGAGAATCAAAGAACAAGCAATTATTGCAAAGACAAAAAGGTTGCTAAGTCAGGGAAACTCAACTAGCAATTCACCGAATTTTGTGAAGAAGTAACTTTTGCCTCTCCAAGCTTTTGATTCTCTTGGATTAGTAGTATTGGTGTATTTGGGAATTATAACGTATTGCACAATCTGCAGAAAATGAGTTGTATAATGTGATCTCTTGGGCCAAATCTCATCATTGATCCTCTTCTAGAGGAGGAACGCTGCCAAGATGGAAGCTTAATGTTTACCTATATGCCTTCTCGTTCTGAGGTCACACAGTTGGCTATTACTGGAGAATGGACAACCCCAAAGATTCATGAGGTATAACAGAGTTTTATTTTTTGGATATCGTCTTTCCATTTTGGTATATTGATGTCTCATTTCTGAATCTCTATCTGTTGCCTTATAAATTTTTGGACGTACTGTTAGTGTTAAGCTTGAATCAAACCAGATCAATCTGAACTTGACATTTCCTGTTAGCTGTTCCCTTTAATTCTCTATTTGCATGTGTTGTCTGTTTATCGTATGTTTTTACTCTATGAATTAACAGCTCTTCATAACTCATAAAGCACTTGGAAGTGATTCTATGAAGTTTGAGCTGCTTTTATTGATTTATGCTGCCTACATATCTGCTACTGCCAGTAGTTGAACAATACCAGTTGTTACTGTGTTGGCTGTTCTCACTAATTGTCTGCTCTGGTTATTTCAAGTATGCTGTTAGTGTAGTGAAATGTGAATTACGAAGTCCTAATTTTTCAAATTTGAACCAGGGAATGGAGCTCTGTTTAGATGCCTCTAAGAAGCTTGCTGATATCATGAGATCGTGCCTGAAAGAAGCTGATTCTCCTTCGAATGAGTAATTTGAACCATTTGCATGTAATCACCCCCCCCCTCTTTCCCCCATTATTTTTCTGCTAAAAAAACTCTCTTTTCCATTCAGATATTCTTTCTACCCAAACCATGATTTTTTTTTTTTTTTTTTTTTTTTTTTTTTTTTTTTTTTTCCGTCTTGATGGTAGGAATTTCACTGTAGGATTTTCCCCAATTTTGTCACTAAGTTGTTAGATACTATTGATTCCTCTGTATATACCATACTTTCAACTGGTTTACTTTTAATTAACAACTTAAAAAAATAGAGAAAATTATCATGTTAGCATACAATTTCAGTACTAGCATAAGAAGAAAGGTTAATATCTTAATTTTTTTTTTTCCTTGGTGTTTTCTTGTTGGTTTCAATTTTATTTTGTGTGAAAAATATCACGTGTATTTCTAATGATATTTCAATGATCATTACCACTTACTAGATATTGAGTGCTGATTTCATCTACTACTTTTTGGTTGTTTGTTTGACATGTTTAAGTAGAAATTTGTTCCAAAAGGGAACTAGAAAATTGATATGGTGTTTGTTGATTAAGGGAATTTTTTTTATTGGACTCGACTTTCCACAAATTGGTAGAAATTTGTTTATAAGACCCTCTAGGGAATTTTGAAGAGGACTCGACTTGGCTTTTAATAAAGTGGGGGTCGGGGGGAAAAGTGGGGGGCGGGGGGTGTATGATCATGGGCGGATTTAGGGGTGCTCATCCCGGCCATGGCCCACCTAATTATCCAAATAAAAAATATACAATTTTTAAAGTTGTGTTTGGAATACAATGAATAATTATTTAGCTTAGGTTTGTTGGTATTGTTGTGGTTTTCACTTTTTTGGTTTTTTGTTTTTCATAATCATATGATATATATCATATAATGAATCAAAAATTAGTCAAACTTATTAAAATCATGATATTTTTGAAAACTGATAACAAAAAAGTGAAAATACCTTAAAAAAAAAAAAGAAAACTGAAAACAGAAAACGATATCAAACAAGCCCTTATGTGCGCAATTTGAGCCGGTTATTGAAGTCCAGGTTACTTGTTCGACTCTGTTAACTTATGGTTTCCAACTGGTTTTACTAGAGTGGAGGAGGTTAGGTCTAATTTAGGATCAACACTAAAAAGCCACTTAGGTTTATGGGCATGGAAAAGAAAAGGTAAAAATACGGAAGAAAAAAACTTCTTATACTATATTGTGCAAGCTATTGTGTGCACGCAATTATCATATTCCACTAATTAATGCACAGTTACAAGTTACTTGTTCTCTTGGCTTTTACTAGAGTGAGGGAGGGAGGGTCTTGTTTAAGGTGTGGTACTGGCGCTTCGAACTAGGTCAGGTTGGGTCCAGTTGGGTAACCTGCATAAGTGGCAAACGCTACTGCCCTCTAGGGTGCTTAAGTTTGTAAGTGTTTTAGAAAGAGAAAGTGTACTTATATAGAGAGATAATGTAATAAACTTTAAGTGTCTAACCCCTTTCACGTTGTACTTGGTCCTCTGTTTATAGATGTATGAACTCATTTCAGCTGGAGCCATATTGGTCAGCCTATAAGCCGACCTTACCGGGCTGGTGAGCCCTTTCTTACGCTATCCCGGTGATGGATGCACACCCCTTGAACGAGGTTGGGAGCGAGGTGATAGTTCAGCACGAGCTATCCCACACAGATCTAATTTAGTATCAACCAGGATGACAACTAAAATGCTACTTAGGCTTATGGGCATGGAAAAGAAAAGGTAACAATACTGGAAGATAAAAAACTTTCTATGGTATATTGTGCACACTAGTGTGCATGTAATTATCATATTTCACTAATGCATAGTTACAAGTTACTTGTTCTCTTGGTTTTTCGAATTTAGTATCAACAGGTTCAACCACTATAATGTCACTTAGGTTTATGGGCATGGAAAAGGAAAGGTAATAATATCATAATTTTGGACTAATTAAAGCAATGTCAAACACAATAAAAAGAAATTAACATCTTTTGACAATAATGACAAAATTATTATTTATTTCCAAAGAATTATATAACTCCTATATAAAGGACCAATTAAAAATCTAACTACGCAAAAAGTAAAAGGGTGATCTGGTTCCTCTAGGGGAGGAGTGATCAGGAAGTGCAATTAATAGCTAAGTCAGGTCTAGCAATCAGAAAGCACAGGTGTTTAGGTTTCTCTTGGTGAGAGTAATAATTTCTGAATAGTCTTAAATGGAGGCTTAATTATTGTATTTATAACCTTGGGACGTGCGCTTAATTCTAGGGTTTTTGGTATACCCTAGATCTGGCTGGGCTTCTCTCGGGAAGTGGGCCTAGGTGGCCTCCTTCCAAGTTGGCAATCAGTAGGCCACATGGCGGGGCATGTCTGGTCCATGGTGAACAAATGGCGGTGTGTCACATGTAGGGTTTCGTAGTGACCCGGCACTACGCGGAAGGAAACCCCCTAAGACCCGCCCCTTAATTAAAGCAATTAACAAGCATAATAAACATAATTTTGCAAGACTAAGAACAAGAATTATACCTTTGTTGCGTGCTTCGCTCCCGAAGAGCTCTTACTTCAAAATCCCGAAACTACGAGATCTCCGACGGATCGTACCCTCGACCCGACCCGAGCGTCCCAAGTCTTGAAGGTTAGTCAAGACCCGGACAAAACAAAACTATGAGTTTTACGAATCAAAGGTTTACTCTAATTACAAGAGTTGCCTTTTTAATTCCACTCATGGTTGTGTGTT
The DNA here is from genome assembly GCF_001683475.1 of Chenopodium quinoa. Lineage (NCBI taxonomy): Eukaryota > Viridiplantae > Streptophyta > Magnoliopsida > Caryophyllales > Amaranthaceae > Chenopodium > Chenopodium quinoa. Next base: position 1,109,891 of record NW_018744469.1, read on the forward strand.
TCCCAATACCATGCCTTTGGTATTTATAGGGAAATGCACCCTTTAACTTCATTCCCCAACCAATGTGGGAGAATGAATAATTTGATAATTAATTAATTTCCAAAATAAATTAATAATTAAATTCAATCACAATGCAACAAGTGTCAAGGGGAGAGAGAGGGTTAGGTGAGGACCATGAAGAGGTGGGGGGGGACCATTGCCTTGCTCCCCAAGGCTTTGCCCAAGCCTTGGTCCCCACCCCTCACAAAATCGCCACAATGCACTTGGGTGAGCTGGCTGCTCGCCTTGCTGGCCAGCAAGCACAGCCACCCTAGTATGCCTAGCTGGCACAACACGCATCACCCAGGCCAGCACTTGCGTGCTGCTAGCGAGCCACGCCTTGTGCTGGGCGCTGCTACCTTGCTATCGCAGACACACGCACTTGCATGCGTGGTGCTGCTGCCTACCCGTCTCCCACATGCTCGCATAGCCAACATGCGTGCTACTAGCGAGCCACGCATGCTGGCCCCTTGCCTCGCACCATACGCATCAGCCTCGCAGCACCTCTCGCACACGCACATGCACTAGCATCTCACGCACACCCACGCATCCCCTAGCAGCCTGGGTGCGTAGCGATGCCGGGCTGCTGTGCATGGCCTAGCAATGTGCTGGCGCCCAGGTCCTCACACACGCATGGTGCGTTGCTTGGTGCTGCCATGCAAAGGCAAGCACACAAGCCAGCACGCATGCTGCGATGGGCTGCCTGGTGCCCCTGGTGCGCCTAGTGCTTGCGATAGGCTGCCAGGTGCTCCTGGTGCGCCAAGTGCTTGCGATAGATTAGCGATGGTGCGCCTAGCACACCTAGTGTGCTTAGGCTTGCGCCTAGCACACCTAGTGTGCTTAGGCTTGCGCCTAGCCATGCTAGGTGCATGCTAGCTCGAACTAGGCTAGCATCCACATGGCTAGGCCAGTGTGGTGCTAGGGCTATGTTCATACTTGTCGCTTTGTGATTTTGCGACGCTCGGTCTCGACGCCCTATGCTCGATATCCGACTTCTGTATTCGTAAAACTCTGTCGACTCATTAAATCCTTTCGGATTAATTCGTCGTCTCGGATTGGTGATTCGATTGGGTTCGACCCGAAGGGTTCAATTAAGATTAAGCTGTAATATCAATTGTACCTCGATATTACTGACCGGAAGCGGCCTCCACCTAGGCATTCCGATCACTTGATCTTACTGAAGAATTAACTCTGTAATAATTCTGAACCCTTTATCGGAAGAATACACTTGTTGGAAGGACACTATTCCTTTCAATCTCCCACTTGTCCTTCCGGACAAGTGTGCATACAGTGTATAGCCCATTTCCTATGTCTCTTAATGTTTCTTTGTGAACTATAAGGTAAGATTCATCGTCATCCTTATTACTTTCAGAAGTGTTTCTCGATTTTCGAGTTCGACTGTCAATAAGTAGATGATTTCTAAAATCCATCTGAGCAAGGCCATGCATTTTCAAAGTCTCGCTCTTCGAGCGGCCTTGTAAACAACAAAACATTTTCCCTATTGTTAATAGGGGGACAATCCCAGTCTTGCATTGTAAGTTCTTCTTACTAAGAGGACTTAGTCTCCCGAGTGTTCCCGTTATGATCCCCAGTTACGACAGACGTTAGGAAACATCAAAGAATCTAGTACTTAAACAAGAAAACTTCACAATACTCATGGTCGGAGGAAACAGGTTCCGATAGTCATAATGAGAAATGTACTTATGACAATTTTGAAATTCTTAAAGTACTCTCATAGGTCTTATCCAGTACAGTTCCAAACTGTACCTGCGCAAATGATTTATGACTGTCACGTCCTCGCAGCACAAGAAACGGTGCTGTAAATCATACTACACACTAATCTGAGGCGGTTATCAATTGTCCATCCGTTAGATGACCTCGATTAGGGACAATTTTCGATTTAAGTAATCAATGTTCACTTAACAGGTGTTTCTTTATCCAATACATGGTCTTGATACCCTGTTTTGAATGTTTCCGTAAATCGAATGGACTCATTATTTAATTCTAAACCACAATTAAATAGTAATGGAGTGAATGATAATTTTGCACAAAAATTAACTACTCCATTAATGAATGGTTTTAATACAGTGTCTTACATTAAATATCCTATTTAATTAAAACACATGTACAAGGAATTTCAAAGCCAGTCTCCAACACGATTGATTCCCATTGCCTCAATGTGCTTGTTGTGTTTCACTTGAGGCAGCGGTTTTGTCAAAGGAACGGCTACATTATCATCCGTGCCAATCTTAAAAATTCTGATTTCACCTTCGGATTTCCATTCCCTTATCATGTGAAATCGCCTTTGCACGTGTTTGACCTTCTGGTGCTCTCTCGGCTCCCTGGCTTAAGTGATAGCTCCATTGTTATCACAATAGAGGTGTATCGGCCCTTGATTGAGGGTACAACACCAAGTTCGCTAATGAACTTGCGAATCCAAACAGCTTCCTTGGTAGCTTCTAAAGCGGCCAAGTACTCAGCTTCAGTTGTAGAGTCTGCAATGGTGCTCTGCTTGGCACTCTTCCAGCTAAACGCTCCTCCATTCAGACAGAATATGTACCCCGACTGTGACTTGAAGTCGTCTCTGTCAGTCTGGAAGCTAGCGTCGGTGTAACCTTCAACAACCAGTTCTTTATGGCCTCCATACACCAGGTTTTTATCCTTGCTCCTTTTCAGGTACATTAAGATATTCTTGGCCGTAGTCCAATGCGCCTCTCCTGGGGTTGATTGGTATCGGCTCGTTGCACTCAGGGCATACGATACATCTGGCCTTGTACATATCATGGCATACATGATCGATCCGATCAGCGAAGCATATGGGATCTGATTCATTCTTTCTCGCTCAACAGGTGTTTGTGGACACTGTTTCTTGCTGAGAGTTATGCCATGGGACATGGGTAAATGCCCTCTCTTGGCATTCTCCATGTTAAATCAAGCCAGTACCTTATCAATGCAAGTACTCTGGCTTAATCCAATCATCCTTTTAGATATATCTCTGTAGATCTTGATGCCCAATATGTACTGTGCCTCTCCTAAGTCCTTCATTGAAAAGCACTTTCCCAACCAGCCCTTTACGGACTCCAGTAATTTTGTGCTATTTCCAATGAGAAGGATGTCATCAACATACAGGACTAGGAATGCAATATCACTCCCACTTACTTTCTTGTATACACAAGATTCATCTGGATTCTTGATAAAACCAAACTTGCTAATGGCTTCATCAAATCGTAGATTCCAACTTTTGCTGGCTTGCTTTAGTCCATAAATAGACTTCTTCAGCTTGCAAACCTTTTCAGCGTTGCATGGATCGACAAAACCATCTGGCTGTGTCATATATACAGTTTCTTCCAAAAATCCATTTAGGAAGGCGGTTTTGACATCCATCTACCATATTTCATAATCGTAATATGCAGCAATCGCTAGGATGATCCGGACGGATTTTAGCATTGCAACTGGTGAAAAATTTTCATCATAGTCAATCCCGTTGATTTGTCTATAGCCTTTTGCCACCAGTCTAGCTTTGTATATCGATACATTTCCATCTTTGTCTGTCTTCACTTTGAAGATCCATTTGCAACCAATGGGTGTATAACCCTTGGGCAAATTTACCAAGTCTCAGACTTGATTTTCAGACATGGAGTCCATCTTGAATCTCATGGCCTCTTGCCATTTTGCAGAGTTGGGGCTTGTCATAGCTTGCTTGTATGTCGCTGGCTCATCACCATCCATGACTAGGATGTCCTGATCATCGGTTAAGACGATACCAAGGTATCTATCTGGTTAAGATCTTTGTCGTTGCGACCTACGAAAAGTAATAGGTTAAGAATTTACATTGTTTGTTTGATTCTGACCAATCTTCTCAGCTGCTTCCAAAGCACTTAAATTGTCAGTTTTATTAGGTTGACATTGTTGCTCGTCCTCTCGAACTTCGTCGAGTTCGATTTTCCTCCCACTTGTCATTTTGGAAAGGTGATCCTTCTCCAAAAAGACACCATCACGAGCAACAAATACTTTGTTTTCGGATTTATTGTAGAAGTAATACCCTTTGGTTTCTTTTGGATATCCCACAAAGAAACACTTATCCGATTTGGGATGAAGTTTGTCTGAAATTAATCGCTTGACATATGCTTCGCATCCCCAAATCTTGAGAAAAGACAACCTAGGAGGTTTCTTAGTCCATAATTCATATGGAGTCTTTTCAATAGCTTTTGACGGAGCTTTGTTCAGTGTTAGTGCTGCAGTTTGTAGCGCATGTCCCTAGAAAGAGATAAGGAGTTCACTAAGACCCATCATTGATAGAACCATGTCTAACAAGGTTCGATTCCTCTATTCGGACACTCCGTTCCATTGAGGAGTTCCAGGAGGTGTCAACTCTGAAAGAATACTATTTTCTTTCAAGTGATCGTCGAATTCATGGCTTAAATATTCGCCACTCCGATCCGATCGAAGTGCTTTAATTTTTCTTTGCCAAGTTTATTTTCAACTTCTTTCTGAAATTCTTTGAATTTCTCAAAAGATTAAGATTTATTCGACATTAAGTAGATATAACCATATCTACTAAAATCGTCGGTGAAAGTGATGAAATATCGGTAACCTTGTCTTGCGGGTGTACTCATTGGTCCACATATATCCATGTGTATTAGACCTAATAAGTCACTTGCCCTTTCTCCCAACTTAGAGAATGGTTGTTTTATCATCTTGCCTAATAAGCATCCTTCGCAATTTTCAAACGACTCTAAGTCGAATGAGTCAAGAACACCTTCTTGAAGAAGTTTCTTGATGCGTTCGATGTTAATATGGCCAAGACGACAATGCCACAAGTAGGTTTGATTCGACTCGATGGTCTTAGTTCATTTGGTATCAATCCTATTGTCTTTGTGTAAAGCATGCAATTTAATTTGAACATATGTTTGCAAGACAATTTTGAACCAACTATTGTCAAAATTTTACAAGCAAAATAACTAGGTGTCCAACACCATGGATCAAAATATTGTTCAAAAGGCATGACAAAACTAGGATTAGTTTTAATTACATCTCAAAGACAAAATAGTGCATGCAAGCACGACCGAAAAACCATCTCCGTCGTCTTCTTGCTCTTGCACCGACACTTGATAAGCTTCTCACTTGGTCCCTGAAAAGGTAACATAAAGTGAGTCATACTTGGTATCCAATACCTATGATAAGCTTAATTCACAAGTGTTTAGGAAGATACCTGAGGCAGATGCTCCATTCCTCTCTTCCTCTTCTTGAAAGAGCTTGCATTCTCTCTTGAAGTGGCCTTGCCCACCACAATAGATGAAACGCATCTTTGCCTTAACCTTGAAATCCCTCCTTCTTGACGGTCTTTTGGTTGCCCCAAATGATTTGGCTCGGTGAAGTAGCTCCACCACATTCTTCAAGGAATGTGTCTCCGTTCTTTCGGAAATGTATGCCCTTAGTGCATCATATCCTGAGTGGAGTGAAGTGAGCATAATATGACCAGCCATTCCATCTTCTAATGGAATTCCGAGGAGTTCCATGTGCTTGAAGAGCTTAGTCATTCTTGCCACATGGGGTCGGAGGGGCATACCCGGTCTCAACTTGGTGTTGCAGACTGTAGACCAAAGATGGTACCTCTCTTTTGTAAGACAACCTTGATCCGATGGCTTCATATTCATGTCTGTAAGTGACCTAGTCACTTCAAACAAGATTCCATCATTGTTGTCATTGAAACTCTTAGAGAATCTCACACCGACAACATCCCTTAGTCCTCCAAGGAACAAGTCCGGAAAAGAGAATGGAAGTTTTTCTTTCCATTCTTCCGGGATGGAATTAGCCATGAGTTGTGACACCAATTTGCAATCTTTTGACCATGCACAATAAGTTTCGTCACTCAAGTGTTTCTTGGTACAGAGGGTTGGGAGGGAAGTGTCCAGAACATACTCCTTGGAACAACTCCGGAGAGTTTTCCTGAGTTCTTCTTCCCATTCATCAAGGTTTGTTAAGTTAAGCTTGATAACTAACTTTTCGGGGATTTCCGGGCACACATGGTTGTTGTTTGAGTTACTTGCAGACATTGTTCTACAATTGAAAGAATTTGAAATGAAAAACCATTCATATAACCAATAAGTTGAAATTTGAAAGCGTTCATGCATATATTCAATCTTATTGAGCATTTTATCCACACATTAATAAAATTGTCCCTTTTAGGCGAGAATAAAATGATTCCGAGATCCCAAAGATCAAGAAATGGTTAAGCATGCTTTGGCTTGTCTTAATCATTAAATATCTTAAGGTAAGCAATCCAATTGCTAATAGCTCCAAGCTACTCTCGGTTTGATAAAATGTCGCATCTAATGCATCCTTGACATTTTATCTCTTTTGCCACGACATCTAAGGACCCCTTACTGATATCGTTGAGCTTAACCAATACAACTTGTATACCTAGTATACCTTACGTTCCTAGGGAAGTAGTGATGTCTCGCTTTGGCGTAGTCCATGACATACGCGCATTAGTTCGGTAAGTGTTGTTCTTGGAACGACAAATTTTAGCTCAATATTATTAAGGGACCTAGGGTTTCTATGTTGGTTTGATTTAAGTGAACTTAACTAATCGTCGCAACATATAGAAATCCTAGACATGCATCTAGCAATCATATATAACAATAATATATAAAGCGTAAAATAGATGCATTTGGCAACTAGCATGACCCTTTGAAATCTTCAATTTCCATGGGTCTTCATCTTGGCTCGTCTTCATCGAAACGCCGTCTTGAGACATCTTGGCCAAAATAAAATAAACTAGCTAGAACGACTAAGATTAATCTAATAGTAAAAAAATACTTAACGGTTCGCAGACCGTATTTAGATTTACAAAAATACATAACGAAACGCAGTCCGTATTTTCTATCCTAGTTGGGCCCCACTAGTTTCCATTTTCAATAACCTGTTTTGAAAACAATCTTCCATTCATCCATTCACTATTTGTGAATGGCCCATGCAATTTTACGAAATACATAATTAAACACGCAAAACTAGTAACTAACTTAGGTGGTTAATCCGATTAACGCGCCTAATGAAAACTAGTCAAAGTTGTTTAATTCATTATTTCTAAATGCAAAAAGCTCACGCAATTAATTAAGCTCCCATTAAATTCCGCATCCATAATTAATTAATCCGATTAATTAAGTTGGCATAACCCAAAATTTGTCAAAATTTTGCAAAACCGAAAATCGAGGTTTTTAACCTCGTTAAAATAATTACTTAAAATATTTTAAAGACGAGATAATGCAAAAATCATAGCCCAAGTTTTAAGCAAAACGTTCCACTAAAACTCTTAGTGGGTGCGCACCATGGCTGCTAAGCAGCCCATGGCCCTGCGCCATGGTGCGTGGTGCTGCTATGCTGTGCCCAGTAAGCCTCGCTGCTTAGCATCAGCAGCCTGCTAGCATGCTGCGCATGCTTGCTAGCGTGCTGGTGCCTTCCAGCATATGGCGCGCTGGGCTGGCCCCTGCTAGCATGCTGCCAGCAAGCATCCACAGGTAGCCCATCCCAACCACACCCCACGCAATGCTGCGCCCAGCCCTTCCCTGCCACACAGCCACGCGCATTGGTGCAATGCCCTAGCGTGCACCATAGGCAGCCTACATGCGGGCTGCTGGGCAGCTCGGCTGGCCTTTGTGACGCTTGCGGTTTTGCATCGATTTGCATGCATTTCCTCGAAATTTTAATTCCGATTTGTGTGTGATAAAATTAATTCTAAATTGCATTTTAGAATCAATTTAAGGGAAATTAAAATTAAAACTTAGTCTAACTAAATAAATTTAATTTTTAATGGTGCACAAGCCTAAATTATCCAAAAAATTTTATTTTTAACAAAATTAGATCTTTTTTACGCTTAAAATAAAATGAGTTATGTCCATAATTAATCTTGCCAATATGAAAATTAATAATGGATTTGACAAATGGGAGTTGGAAAAATAAACTAATCATATAATGAAAAATTTTCCAACTTTCATACTTGTGTAAAATACCAAGATTACATCTTCCAATATGAAGATTAATCAAATTTTACTCACAAGTATTTGAACTTGATGGATTTTAATCAACCAAACATGAAAATCCAAACTTTGTTCAATATGGAATTTAAGGTTAGGGTTCCAATCATTTAAACCTTTAAAGATTAGAACTTTAACAATATAGGAACTTAAAATTACAAGTTCACAACAAGCTTTCACATTTTATTGCAATTTATTTGCAAAATTTGTGAAAAACAAGTTTATGTGAAAAATGGTATATCAACTTAAGCACTAATAAAAACTCCATTATTATGCTTAAGGATATTGTTAAAACCAGTAGATTAGTGATGCAAATGTGCATTTAATCTAACCTTGTAATGCTTGCATTAATCAAGGCTTAAAAAGAATAAAAAAATTTCGTTGAAAAACGAAAAAACCCTAGAAAAATGGGTTTCTGGTTCGAATTTGGCTTCTGGACAGTCCTGAAAGAGGGTTGAATCTGTTCCAGAATGTCGATTCCACCCCAAAATCACTATTTTGAGCCAAAATCTAGGTTCGACAGCCAAATCGAGAATAAAACCGAGTTTTAAAATTAATTAAAACGAGCATCTAATCTAATTAGAAGAACATGAACCAGAAAAATAAATTCTTTTAAAACACCTTAATTAAAAAACTAATTGCAAAAATTAAAAGGAGCGTGGCTCCGATACCGCTGTAGGGTTTCGTAGTGACCTGGCACTACGCGGAAGGAAATCCCCCAAGACCCGCCCCTTAATTAAAGCAATTAACAAGCATAATAAACATAATTAAGCAAGACTAAGAACAAGAATTATACCTTTGTTGCGTGTTTCGCTCCCGAAGAGCTCTTACTTCGAAATCCCGAAACTACGAGATCTTCGACGGATCGTACCCTCGACCCGACCCAAGCGTCCCAAGTCTTAAAGGTTAGTCAAGACCCGGACAAAACAAAACTATGAGTTTTACGAATCAAAGGTTTACTCTAATTACAAGACTTGCCTTTTTAATTCCACTCAAGGTTGTGTGTTTCCCAATACCAATGTAGGAGAATGAATAATTTGATAATTAGTTTATTTCCAAAATAAATTAATAATTAAATTCAATCACAATGCAACAAGTGTCAAGGGGAGAGAGAGGGTTAGGTGAGGACCATGAAGAGGTGGGGGGGACCATTGCCTTGCTCCCCAAGGCTTTGCCCAAGCCTTGGTCCCCACCCCTCATAAAACCGCCACAATGCACTTGGGTGAGCTGGCTGCTCGCCTTGCTGGCAAGCAAGCACAGCCACCCTATGCCTAGTTGGCACATCATGCATCACCCAGGCCAGCACTTGCGTGCTGCTAGCGAGCCACGTCTTGTGCTGGGCGCTGGGCGCAGCTGCCTTGCTATCGCAGACACACGCACATGCATGCATGGTGCTGCTGCCTACCCGTCTCGCACATGCTAGCATAGCCAGCATGCGTGCTGCTAGCGAGCCACGCATGCTGGCCCCTTGCCTCGCACCATACGCATCAGCCTCGCAGCACCTCTCGCACACGCACATTCACTAGTATCTCACACCCACGCATCCCCTAGCAGCCTGGGTGCGTAGCGATGCTGGGCTGCTGTGCGTGGCCTAGCAATAAGCTGGCACCCAGGCCCTCGCACACGTATGGTGCGCTGCTTGGTGCTTCCATGCGAAGGCAAGCACGCATGCCAGCACGCATGCTGCGATGGGTTGCCTGGTGCCCCTGGTGCGCCTATTGCTTGCGATAGGATACCAGGTGCTCCTGGTGCGCCTAGTGCTTGCAATAGATTAGCGATGGTGCACCTAGCACACCTAGTGTGATTAGGCTTGCGCCTAGCCATGCTAGGTGCATGCTAGCTTGAACTAGGCTAGCATCCACATGGCTAGGCCAGTGTGGTGCTAGGGCTATGTTCATACTTGTCGCTTTGTGATTTTGCGACGCTCGGTCTCGACACCCTAGGCTCGATATCCGACGTCTGTATTCGTTAAACTCTGTCGACTCATTAAATCCTTTCGGATTAATTGGTCGTCTCAGATCAGTGATTCGATTGGGTTCGACCCGAAGGGTTCAGTTAAGATTAAGCTGTAATATCAATTGTACCTCGATATTACTGGTCGGAAGCGGCCTCCACCTAGGCATTCCGATCACTTGATCTTATTGAAGAATTAACTCTGTAATAATTCTGAACCCTCTATCGAAAGAATACACTTGTTGGAAGGACACCATTCCTTTCACCACGTGGCAGTCCTTGATAGGTCCAAATGGAGGACACTTGGCATGACCTGATTGGTCCACGTGGCGTACAATGATTGGGCGGGGAAAACCTTCTAACCGTTTGCCCCTCATAGGTGGCACGTGACTGATCGCATGTCACCTGTGACAGGTGTCGGCCTGCTACAGGTGTCGTCTCGTGATTGGCCGAGAGTTTTTTTTCTCGCTCATTTTTGAATTTGGAAGTGACCCTTCGTATTCTCCTTTTACCCTATATAAGGGCATGTTGACCAAGTCTTTTGTTCACATTTTGCTAAATTTGCAAGAGAACTCTCGGACCCCTGAACTTGAGCTCTGAGTTTTTGGACGACTGATTTTACCAACCGCCTGCTTTTACTAGACGCCTGTTCGACAAAGCTTCTTCTCAGAACTTAAGTTTCAGGTAACTGTTTGTTTCTTTATCCTTTCTTTTTTTTTTTTCCTTTTTTTGCATTTTTTCTTTTTGAAAATGAGGCCTCAAAAGCATCTGGCACGGCCTAGGTTAGAAATCAGCCGGTCACCGGGGACGGCTGAGTCTAGGACTAGGGGTGCCGACTGCCCTGCGGTACTTCAATCTTTGCGCAAGTCCCGGAATCCAACTGTCTTTGTACCTATGTAGGACAGTATGACAAGAACCAAAAGAACAAAGAGGATTGAAAAATCTGATGGCTTTTCATTCCGGGTCCAAGTTAGTGAGCTTTCGGACCGGACGCCTGATACCGCTGGTACCCCTGGTGACTCTGTCACGGGGGGCTCAGAGGAGGGGGTTAAGGTGGCCCCTTCCCATTTCTCTGTTGACTTGGCTGGTCAACATTCGACTCTTTCTGAAGAAGAGGGGTCGGCCCCTTTAGGGAGAGGGGAATCGGACTCTTCTGATAGTGAGTCCGAGTCCATCTCTTCAAGCCGTCTTTCTCCAAGCTGGGAAGAAAGGCATTCTCGCCTACATGAGGCGAGACTATCTCATTCAGTCGAACAAGGGGTCGACTGGTCAGAACCATCCAGCTCCCATAGGGAATTAAACACTCCTTATTATTGTCACGTCCCAAAAGGTCGAATCAAGGCCATGAAGGAGCGAATAGGGGCCTTTCTTACGGACCATGCGATGGGTCCGAACTTTAATTTATTTGTGCCGCATGCTGAAGATACAATCGTCTGGCCTACGAGGTCTAGTTACGGGGACGCCTGCTTTGGCTGCTATGAGGCGACCATTAAGGCTAGACTCCGCTTTCCCTTGCATCCGACAGTTCAACAAATCCTCGACGGGTACGAGGTGGGGCTTTGGCAGTTAGCTCCGAACTCTTGGTTCAACATCCTTGGCTATGTAGCCGGATGTGAAATGCATGGGGTGGACCCCAATTTTGAGCGTTCACCCATATGAACTATCTAAGCCGAACCCCCAAAACAAGCGGTATCGACTGGTACCAAATAACAAGCCACAAGGGCTATTTGATGACTAGGGGAAAGGAAAATAAATGGAAAGATTGGAGAAACACTTTCTTCCTCATCTCCTGTCCCGACAAACTTCTGAACAAACGGTACAATAGGTGGAATAGGGTTCTTGCAAGCGGCCCTAGCATGTCGCTTGTCCCTCGTCAGGCAAGGGGAGAGATCCTTAACCGAGGACTCTTCAAAATAGAGATTAGGGCCAACTCTACTGCTGGGTTACGGGAGCAGGTGCCTTTGAACTGCGTTCCCAAATTCCAATGGCTGTATGATGAATATTTTTTGGCCACCTGTGGCCTGAGCAGTCGGACCTCCAGAGGTAGCCGGCCTTTTATGCCTGTATATGCATCATTTGATTAATTTCTTCAAGTTTTACTAACTCTTTGTTGCCTATTTTCAGCCGAAGCTATGGACCACATCTTTGCTTCAAAGAAGGCGGCTGCCCTTCTTCGGTTCTCTATTATGAGCCTCAAGCGGCCATCATCTGATTCTCTTGCCAAGGAGACGCCCAAGGTGAGCTCTGATCTTTCAAATCTTTTCTCTGGAATCCTCTTTCTGCCAGTATTAACTTTCTATGCTTTTGCAAACGGGCTCGTCCAAACCCTCTTCCTCCCAGTAGCCGGACTCAAAGGTTCGGAAGGCGACAGATGGGAGTACGGCAGGCTCCGCCAGGAAGCAGGGGAAAACAAACACAGGTCTCAAAGGACAGCCGACCTCCAAGAGGTATAACCAGCTCTCTCAATCCTTGTTCTATTTTTCTTTGATATTCCTTCTTCTTTGTTCTAACTTATTGTTTTGAATCCAGGCGGCCCCCAAGAACCAGACTTGGTCCAAATGGCCAAGTCTATGGTAAGAGCCATCCCTCTAGAGGAGAGGGATGCGGTTATGGGTCTCTTCTCTGAGGTATACTTAGCATATTTGTAATGTTGAATGACTTTGCCTGCCGCCTGTTTTTGCAAATCTGACGCCTGATGCTCTTTTTTCAGACCATGCTCCGTGTACACGGCCTTCGTAGGTTGATCAACGCCAAAAACCAAGAGGTAAAGGATGCTAAAGCTATGGCCACCTCTGACATTGATAAGGCAATGTTTCAAATTGCCCAAAATGAAATTTTTACAACTGATATTCTATATTATTAGGCGCTTGCCACTTCAACAATCAGAACTGAGTTGGAGGCGGCAAAAAAAATGGAACGAAGAGCTGGAGAAGACGGTCAAAAGTCTCCGAGACGAGCTGCATCCACTTAAAAACATTGCCCATAAGGCTAAAGGTCTGCAGAAGTCTTTGGACACAGTCAAGGAACGCCTGGCGAAGCAGGAGGCGGTCATCACCAAAGATCTTAATGCGAAGGCCGAGACCGAGAAGATGGCTCTGGCCCAGGCCATGATGGAGGTCTCGGCCAATATCATGAAGATCACCTGGTCAACCCTCTTCCCAAAAGGCGACTATGCCCAATTGGACGCCAAGTTCACCGCCTGCACTAAAGAGTATAATAGAAGGAACATGCAGCAGGAGGCTAAAGAGGACGAAAGGGAGGAGGAGGCGGCCCCCTGAGATGAGGAAGAAGAGGAGGCGGCCAACCAGCCAATGGAGGTGGATGCATCAAAGGATCCTACCCCTGAAAACGAGCCGAGCAAAGAGGACGTCTTGTAAGATCAGACGCCCATAATCGAGCTCGATCAGCCGGTAGTTGAGACCGAAGCCCCTCCAAATGTTTAAAGCTTTAAATCTTCAAACTTTTCCCCAGCCTGCGTGCCGTTTGTTTCTTTTGTATCTTTACCCGACCAAGGGGTCGGGGTTATGAATATTTTGCCGGTCTTCATGGCCGGCTGTTTTATATATGAACCTGGCGACCACTTTTTGGTCGTCTTTGATCATAGAATCTTGTTTATGCTTATTTTTGCCAAGTATAGAGGGTCCTTGCCATCTGCTTGAATGCCATACCGACTGTTTTAGCTTGTAACCTGTTTCTAGGAATGGTCAAAAGGTTGAAAATTTTGCGAGTAAGGGAGGTTTATCAGGGTGCCGACTACTCACGGTGACGATTGCATACATGCCCCTGGGCGACTTGTTGTCTTTGTTCCAGATAGGCAACTAGTCGGCCATGAAACCAGCCGGGCCCCCAACGCATTTTTTAGCAAATACGTTAGGTCTCTTAATTTTTGCAAGTTCGAAGGGAACAGGTTGCTTGTTGTCAGGCGGCCTATTTGATTAAGAAGGAATAGTGTTCTTGAGCCCCTGTCTACCAAAAAACAGTCGACTGTCGAACCTTTTGGATCCAAACTGAAAGGAATGGTGTCCTTCCAACAAGTGTATTCTTCCGATAGAGGATTCAGAATTATTACGGAGCTAATTCTTCAGTAAGGTCAAGTGATTGGAATGCCTAGGTGGAGGCCGCTTCTGATCAGTAATATCAATGTACAATTGATGTTACAACTTAATCTTAATTGAACCCTTCGGATCGAACCCAATCGAACCACCGATCCGAGACGACGAATTAATCCGAAAGGATTTAATGAGTCAGTTGAGTTTTACGAATACAAACGTCGGAAATCAAGCCTAGGGCGTCGAGACCGAGCGTCGCAAAATCACAAGCGATAAGTACGAGTGTAGCCGTAGCACCACAATGGTCTAACCATGTGGATGATAGGCTAGTACGAGCTAGCATGCACCTAGCATGGATAGGCCCAAGCCTAAGCACACTAGGTTTGTTAGGCGCACCATCGCAAGCTCAAGGCGCACCATCGCAGCCTAGGTGCACCATCGCAGCCTAGGCGTGCGCATGGCAAGCTATCGCAAAGCACCATAACCCCAGGCAGCCCATCGCAGCTAGCGGCGTGCTAGCCTGAGTGCCTGGGTGCGCATGGCAGGCTATCGCAGCACCATAGCACCACGCACAGCACCATCGCAGTGCTAGGCACATGCGTGTGTGCGTGTGCGTGTGCACCATCTCCCAGCAGCACGCAGCTGTGTGCTTGTGTGCATGCCTTCGCATGGCAGCACCAAGAACAGCGAGCTAGCAAGCAACGCTGGCCTTGCGTGTGCGGCCACCATCGCAGGCCACGCACCAAGCACAACGCACCTATGTGTGTGCGTGCCTCGCACCAAGCATAGCAGTGCTAGGCACTGGCTGATGCGTGTGCGAGCGTTGCGTGGTGCATGGTGCGTAGCGTGCTACGTGTGTGGTGCGTGGTGCGTAGGATGATGCGAGGGAAGGGCCAGCATGCGTGGCTCGCTAGCAGCACGCATGCTGGCTGTGCTAGCAATGGCGCGCAAGGAGAGTGTGCGTGGGCTGCTGGGGGTCAGTGCCAGCACTATGTGCTAGCAGCGCCCAGCGCCAGCACACAAGCACCTGCACCAGCCCAGCAGCAGCACACACTGGATGGCTGGCTGGGTGTTGGGCAGCAAGGCACTGCTAGTTGGCAGCCCTAGCTGGCAACCAGCTAGCCCTCCCTTATCCTGGTTTTGTGCAAGGTTGTAGGGACCAAATCAAGCCCTTGGGGAGCAAGGCATATGGTCCCCCACCTAACCTTAGCCACCACTCCTTTGCATGAGAACATGCCACTTGTCGCAATATGATTAACTTGATTATTTATTTAATTTGGAAATTAAATAAATGATTGATTTTCAACACTCCCACATTGGTGGAGAATGAAAAACCAAGGGTTCATTTCCCTATAAATACCATGCTTGGGTATTGAGAAATGAACAACCTTGAGTGGAATTAAAAAGGCAACTCTAAGTAAGAGTAAACTTTTGATTCGTAAAACTCATAGTTATTTTGTCTGGGTCTTGACTAACCTTCAAGACTTAGGACGCTCGGGTCGGGTCGAGGGTACGTTCCGTCGGAGATCTCGTGTTTTCGGGATTTTGAAGTAAGAGCTCTTTGGGAGCGAAGCACGCGTCAAAGATATAATTCTTGTTCTTAATCTTGTTTGATTAAGTTTAATATGCTTGCTAGTTATTTTAATTAAGGGGCGGGTCTTGGTGGGTTTCCTTCCGCGTAGTGTCGGTCACTAAGAAACCCTACAGCGGTATCGGAGCCACGCTTCTTTTAATTTTTGCAATTATTTTTTAATTAAGGTGTTTTAAAAGAATTTAATTTTCTGGTTCATGTTCTTCTAATTAGATTAGATGCTCGTTTTAATTAATTTTAAAACTCGATTTTAAATTCGATTTGGCTGTCGAACCCAAATGTTGGCTTAAAAATAGTGATTTTTGGGTGGAATCGACATTCTAGAACAGATTCAACCCTTTAGGACTGTCCAGAAGCCAAATTCGAACCAGAAACCCAATTTTTCTGGGGTTTTTCGTTTTTCAATGAAATTTTTTATTCTTTTTTAAGCCTTGATTAATGCAAGCATTACAAGGTTAGATTAAATGCACATTTCATCAATAATCTACTGGTTTTAAAATATCCTTGAGCATAATAATGGAGTTTTTATTAGAGCACTATCAATGGTGAGCTAAAAATTTGCTCATGGGCATTTTGGGTGGGCATAAAATTTGCTCATGCATTACAATGGTGAGCAAATGAGAAAAAGCCAAAAAAATGCTCATGAGCATTTCTGAAAATGCCCAAGATTTGAGCATTTTTGAAGATGAATAGTGCTCTGGTGGGCCCCACAATTTGCAATAGTTATATTTTTTGTAATGCAAATTCTGAAATAAATATTTATTTTAAAAAAATTAAAATTACCAACGGTCATAAAATTCAATTCTATATAAATAGACATGCATTTTGGTATATTTTGGTATAATTTCAAAAATACCATAAATCCTCCATATTCTTTATTTTAACGATAAAAACGACACAAATAAAAAAAAAATAAGTTACACAAATTTAGACTAGTTTTTATTTATTTGGAGTAATATTGTTAAAATATAAATGAAATTAATAAATAAAGAAGTGTTATGTAGGAGAGAGAAAGTAATGGTGGGGTATTGAAAAAGTAAGAGAGAGAATAGTGGGCAAGCATTTTTTTTGCTTACCATTGAGAGAGAAATTGTGAAAAAAATTGCCCATGGCAAAACAGATTTGTTGAGAGAGAAAGTGGGTAGAGAGATAGTGGTTGGGAATTATTTTTGCTCACCATTGAGAGTGGTCTTAGTGCTTAAGTTGATATACCAATTTTTTCACATAAACTTGTTTTTCACAAATTTTGCAAATAAATTGCAATAAAGTGTGAAAACTTGTTGTGATCTTAAAGTTCCCAAATAATGTTAAAGTTCTAATATTTAAAGGTTTAAATGATTGGAACCCTAACATTAAATTCCATGTTGAACAAAGTTTGGATTTTTTTTTTTCATGTTTGGTTGATTAAAATCCATCAAGTTCAATTACTTGAGAATAAAATTTGATTAATCTTCATATTGGAAGATGTAATCATGGTATTTTACACAAGTATGCAAGTTGGAAACTTTTTATCATTGGTTGGTTAATTTACTTTTCCAACTCCCATTTGTCAAATCCTTTATTAATTTGCACATTGGCAAAATTAATTTTGGACATAGCTCATTTTATTTTAAGCATAAAATTAGACCTAATTTTGTTCAAAATTGAATTTTTAAGTAGGACTTAATTTTATTTTATTTTATTTTTCCTCAAATTGATTCTAAAATGTAATTTAGAATTAGTTTATGCCACACATAAATCGGAATCAAAATTCCGAGAAATGCACGCAAATCGATGCAAAACCGCAAGCGTCACCAAGGCTAGTCGGGCTGCCTAGCAGCCCACATGTAGGCTGCCTGTGGTGCGCATAAGGCTGTGCATCGTTGGTGCGTGGCTGTGTGGCGAGGAGGCGTCTGCTCTGTAGTGCATGTGCTAGTGCGTGGGCCTTAGGCTGCTGGTGCGCTTGTGCTGCTTGGCCTACAGCCCACTGCTGCCTGCGCCACAAGCTGCTAGCATGCGTAGCGTGCTGCTGGTGCTAGCTAGCAAGGCAGGCTGTGCTAGGCACACTTTTTAGCTGTCAGCACCACACACCATGGCGCAGGGCCATGGGCTGCCTAGCAGCCATGGTGCGCACCCTCAAAGGTTTTTTGTGGGACGTTTTGCTTAATGTTAGAGCTATGATTTTGCGATTTTTTTTTGCCGTTTTAATAATTTTAAATAATTATTTTAACGAGGCTAAAACCCTCAATTTTTGATTTTGCAAAATTTTGACAAATTATGGGTTATGCCGACTTAATCAATCGGATTAATTAAGTACGGATGCGGAATTTAGTGGGAGCTTAATTAAGTGCGTTAGCATTTTGCCTTTATAAATAATGGATTAAAACACTTTGACTAGTTTTAATTAGGCGCTTTAATTGGGTTAACCACCTAAGTTAGTTACTATTTTTGCGTGTTTAATTATGTATTTCGTAAAATTGCATGGACCATTCACAAATAGTGAATGGGTGAATGGAAGATTGTTTTTAAAACAGGTCTTTGGAAATGGCAACTAGTGGGGCCCGGCTAGGATAGAAAATACGGACTGCGTTCCATTATGTATTTTTGTAAATCTAAATACGGTCTGCGAACCGTTAAGTATTTTTGTAATATTAGATTAATCTTAGTCGTTCTAGCTAGCTTCTTTTATTTCATTTTGGCCAAGATGTCTCAAGACGGCATTTCGACGAAGACGAGCCAAGATGAAGACCCATGGAAATTGAAGATTTCAAGGGGTCATGCTAGTTGCCAAATGCATCTATTTTATGCCTTATATATTGTTATTATATATGATTTCTAGATGCATGTCTAGGATTTCTATTATGTTGAGACGATTAGTTAAGTTCACTTAAATCAACCAACATAGAAACACTAGGTCCCTTTAATAATATTGAGCTAAAATTTGCCGTTCCAAGAACAACACTCACCGAACTAATGCGCGTAAGTGATGGATTACGCCAAAGCGAGGCATCACTACTTCCCTAGGAACGTAAGGTATATTAGGATACAAGTTGTCTTGGTTAAGCTCAACGATATAAGTAAGGAGTCCTTAGATGTCATGGCAAAAGAGATAAAATGTCAAGGATGCATTAGATGCGACATTTTATCAAACCGAGAGTAGCTTGGAGCTATTATCAATTAGATTGCTTACCTTAAAATATTTAATGATTAAGACAAGCCAAAGCATGCTTAACCATTTCTTGATATTTGGGATCTCGGAATCATTTTATTCTCGCCCATAAAGGACAATTTTAAATGCGTGGATAAAATGCTCAATAAGATTGAATATATGCATGAACGTTTTAAATTTCAACTTATTGATGTATGAATGGTTTTTCACTTCAAATTCTTTCAATTTTAGAATCATGTCTGCAAGTAACTCAAACAACAACCAAATGTGCCCAGAACTCCCCGAAAAGTTGGCCTTTCCCTGAAACTTGGTCAACTTTAAGGAATGGGAGGAGGAACTCAGGAGAACTCTCCAGAATTGTTCCTTGGAGTATACTCTTGATACTCCCATTCCAAGATTCTTTGCCAAAGGGATCATGACCAATGAGGCTCATGAAGAATGGTCTTCCAATTGCAAAAGGGTCTCACGACTCATGGTAAATTCCATCCCGGAAGATTGGAAGGAAACTCTTTTCTCCTACCTTCCGGACATGTTCCTCAAAGCACTTGAGGACGTTGTCAATGTAAGACTAACCAAGAGTGACAATGACAACTTTGATGGACTCGTGTTTGACTTGACTAGGTCACTCTCAAACATGAGGATAAAGCCACCAAATGTGGGATGTCTTGCTAAGGAAAGGCGACGACTTTGGACCAGGTCTACAATGCCAAATTGAGACCTGTCATGCCCCTCCGACCTCATGTGCTTGGTATGACTAGGCTCTTCAAACACATGCAGCTTCTCGGAATCTCGATAGAGGATGAGATGGCGGGGCATATCTTGCTTGCTTCACTCCACTCGGGCTATGATGCACTTAGAGTGCATATCGCTGCGGGAAAGGAGACACACTCCCTCAAGGAGGTGGTGCAACTTCTTAGCCAAGCCACCGCCTATGGAAGGACCAAAAGGCCCTTGAGAGCTAAGAAGAAGGAGTTCAAGCAGGTCAAGGCAAAGATGAGATGCTTCCATTGTGGCATGCAAGGCCACTACAAGAGAGAATGCATGCTCTTCAAGGAAGAGGGGATCACTCCGACTACCTCAGGTATCTTCCATAACACTTGTGAAGCACTATTTTTTCTATGACATGTAATTAAACTAATTCTAGTTTTTCATCATGCCTTTGAACATACTATGATCCACGGTGTTGGAAACCAAGGAATTTTGGATGTAAGACTTTGCCAATAGTTGTTTCAAGTTTGTCTTACAAATTTATGTTCAATTAAATTGCATGATTTTGCATATGATTAGACAAAAGTTGATACCACTAGCTAAGACCATCGAGTCGAATCAAACCTACTTGTGGCATTGTTGTCTTGGCCATATTAACATCAAGTGCATCAAGAAACTTATTCAAGAAGGTGTTCTTGACTCATTCGACTTAGAGTTAATTAAGCAAGATGATATTAGGCAAGATGATAAAACAGCCATTCTCCAAGTTGGGAGAAAGGGCTAGTGACTTATTAGGTCTAATACACACGGATGTATGTGGACCAATGAGCACACCCGCAAGACAAGGTTACTGATATTTCATCACTTTCACCGACGATTATAGTAGATATGGTTATGTCTACTTAATGTCGAATAAATCTAAATCCTTTGAGAAATTACAAGAATTTCAGGAAGAAGTTGAAAATCAACTTGGCAAGAAAATTAAAGCACTTCGATAGGATCGAGGTGGCGAATATTTGAGCCATGAATTCGACGATCACTTGAAAGAAAATGGCATTCTTTCATAGTTGACACCTCCCGAACTCCTCAATGGGACGGAGTGTTCAAACGGAGGAATCGAACCTTGTTAGACATGGTTCGATCAATGATGGGTGTTAGTGAACTCCCTATCTCTTTCTGGGGACATGCGCTACAAACTGCAGCACTAACACTGAATAGAGCTCCGTCAAAAGCTGTTGAAAAGACTCCATATGAATTATGGACTAAGAAACCTCCTAGGTTGTCTTTTCTCAAGATTTGGGGATGCGAAGCATATGTCAAGCGATTGATATCGGACAAACTTCACCCCAAATCGGATAAGTGTTTCTTCGTGGGATATCCAAAAGAAACCAAAGGGTATGTCTTTTTGGAGAAGGATCACCTTTCCAAAATGACAAGTGGGAGGAAAATCGAACTCGACGAAGTTCGAGAGGACGAGCAACAATGTCAACCTGACAATACTGACAATTTAGAAGCTTTGGAAGCATCTATGAAGATTGGTCAGAATCAAACAGACAATGAAAATGCTCAACCGATTACCCTTCGTAGGTCGCAACGACAAAGATCTCAACTAGACATATACCTCGGTATCGTCTTAACCGATGATCAGGACATCCTAGTCATGGATGGTGATGAGCCGGCGACATACAAGCAAGCTATGAAGAGCCCTGACTCTGCAAAATGGCAAGAGGCCATGAAATCCGAGATGGACTCCATGTCTGAATGGAGGAGCGTTTAGCTGGAAGAGTGCCAAGTAGAGCACCATTGCAGACTCTACAACTGAAGCTGAGTACTTGGCCGCTTTAGAAGCTACCAAGGAAGCTGTTTGGATTCGCAAGTTCATTAGCGAACTTGGTGTTGTACCCTCAATCAAGGGGCCGATAGACCTCTATTGTGATAACAATGGAGCTATCACTTAAGCCAGGGAGCCGAGAGAGCACCAGAAGGTCAAACACGTGCAAAGGCGATTTCACATGATAAGGGAATGGAAATCCGAAGGTGAAATCAGAATTTTTAAGATTGGCACGGATGATAATGTAGCCGTTCCTTTGACAAAACCGCTGCCTCAAGTGAAACACAACAAGCACATTGAGGCAATGGGAATCAATCATGTTGGAGACTGGCTTTGAAATTCCTTGTACATGTGTTTTAATTAAATAGGATATTTAATGTAAGACACTGTATTAAAACCATTCATTAATGGAGTAGTTAATTTTTGTGCAAAATTATCATTCACTCCATTACTATTTATTTGTGGTTTAGAATTAAATAATGAGTCCATTCGATTTACGAAAATATTCAAAACAGGGTATCAAGACCATGTCTTGGATAAAGAAACACCTGTTAAGTGAACATTGAATATTTAAATCGAAAATCATCCCTAATCGAGGTCATCTAACGCATGGACGATTGATGACCGCCATAGATTAGTGTGTAGTATGATTTACAGCACCGTTTCTTGTGCTGCGAGGACGTGACGGTCATAAATCATTTACACAGGCACAGTTTGGAACTTTAGTGGATAAGACCTATGAGAGTACTTTAAGAAAATTTAAATTTTTGTCATAAGTACATTTCTCATTATGACTATCGGAACTTTTTTCCTCCGACCATGAGTATTGTGAAGTTTTCTTGTTTGAGTACTAGACTCTTTGATGTTTCCAAACGTCTGCCGTAACTGGGGATCATAACAGGAACACTCAGGAGACTATGTCCTCTTAGTAAGAGGAACTTGCAATACAAGACTGGGATTGTCCCCCTACTAACAATAGGGAAAATGTTTTGTTGTTTACAAGGCCGCTCGAAGAGCGAGATTGTGAAAATGCATGGTTGTGCTCAGATGGATTTTAGAAATCATCTGCTTATTGACAGTCGAACTCGGAGATCGAAAAAAACTTCTGAACGTAATAAGGATGACAAAGAATCTTACCTTATAGTTCACGAAGAAACATTAAGTGACATAGGAAATGGGATATACACTATATGCATACTTGTCCAAAAGGACAAGTGGGAGATTGAAAGGAATGGTGTCCTTCAAACAAGTGTATTCTTCCGATAGAGGGTTCAGAATTATTACGGAGCTAATTCTTCAGTAAGGTCAAATGATTGGAATGCCTAGATGGAGGCCGCTTCCAATCAGTAATATCAATGTACAATTGATGTTATAGTTTAATCTTAACTGAACCCTTCGGGTCAAACCCAATCGAACCATCGATCCAAGACGAGGAATTAATCTGGAAGGATTTAACGAGTCAGTAGAGTTATACGAATACAGACGTCGGAAATCGAGCCTAGGGCGTCGAAACCAAACGTCGCAAAATCACAAGCGACAAGTACGAGTGTAGCCGTAGCACCACAATGGTCTAACCATGTGGATGCTAGGCTAGTACGAGCTAGCATGCACCTAGCATGGCTAGGACCAAGCCTAAGCATACTAGGTGTGCTAGGCGCACCATCGCAAGCTCAAGGCGCGCCATCGCAGCCTAGGTGCACCATCGCAGCCTAGGCGTGCGCATGGCAAGCTATCGCAAAGCACCACAAGCCCCTGGCTGCCCATCGCAGCTAGCAGTGTGCTAGCCTGGGTGCCTGGGTGCACATGGCAGGCTATCGCAGCACCATAGCACCATGCACAGCACCATCACAGTGCTAGGCACATGCGTGTGTGCGTGCGCGTGTGCACCATCGCCTAGCAGCACGCAGTTGTGTGCTTGTGTGCGTGCTTTCGCATGGCAGCACCAAGCACAGCGAGCTAATAAGCAACGCTGGCCTTGCGTGTGCGGGCACCATCGCAGGCCACGCACCAAGCACAACGCACCTATGTGTGTGCGTGCCTCGCACCAAGCATAGCAGTGCTAGTCACTGGATGATGTGTGTGCGAGCGTTGCATGGTGCATGGTGCGTAGCGTGCTACGTGCGTGGTGCGTAGGATGATGCGAGGGAAGGGACAACATGCGTGGCTCGCTAGCAGCACGCATGCTGGCTGTGCTAGCAATGGCGCGTAAGGAGAGTGTGCGTGGGCTGCTGGGGGCCAATGCCAGCACTATGTGCTAGCAGCGCCCAGCGCCAGCACACAAGCACCAGCATCAGCCCAGCAGCAGCACGCACTGGCTGGCTGGTTTGGTGTTGGGCAGCAAGGCACTGCTAGCTGGCAGCACTAGCTGGCATGCTAGCTGGCAGCCAGCTAGCCCTCCCTTAACCCGGTTTTGTGCAAGGTTGTGGGGACCAAATCAAGACCTTGGGGAGCCAGGCATATGGTTCCCCACCTAACCTTGGCCACCACTCCTTTGCATGAGAACATGCCACTTGTTGCAATATGATTAACTTGATTATTTATTTAATTTGGAAATTAATTAAATGATTGATTTTTAAAACTCCCACATTGGTGGAGGATGAAAAACCAAGGGTTCATTTACCTATAAATACCATGCTTGGGTATTGAGAAATGAACAACCATGAGTGGAATTAAAAAGGCAACTCTAAGTAAGAGTAAACTTTTGATTCATAAAACTCATAGTTATTTTGTCCGGGTCTTGACTAACCTTCAAGACTTAGGATGCTCGGGTCAGGTCGAGGGTACGATCCATCGGAGATCTCGTGTTTTCGGGATTTTGAAGTAAGAGCTCTTTGGGTGCGAAGCGCGCGTCAAAGGTATAATTGTTGTTCTTAATCTTGTTTTATTAAGTTTAATATGCTTGTTAATTGTTTTAATTAAGGGGCGAGCCTTGGTCGGTTTCCTTCCGCGTAGTGTCGGTCACTACGAAACCCTACACAAACGCATGAGTGTGTAACAGTATAATCCCTGATCTGTGACAAAGGCTGTTTTTTCTTGGTCCTTTTTCCATAGGGGAATCTGATGGAAACTAGAGTAGGAATCCATTAAACTCATTAAGGCGTGGCCGGCTGTAGAGCCGACTAGACTGTCAATTTTGGGCAATGGATAACTATCTTTGGGGTACGCCTTATTCAAGTCTGTGTAGTCCAGACACATGTGCCAGGTACCATTCGACTTTTTCACGAGCACAACGTTTGCAACCCACTCAGGGAAATAACATTGCCGAATGAACCCTGCATCAAGTAACTTTTTAACCTCGGCAGCTGCCGCTTGGCTTCTTTCCTTGCCTTGGTTCCGTTTCTTTTGCCTGACCGGCTTCTTTTTCGGATCCACAACCAACTTATGCACTGACAAGTCTGGACTTATTCCTGGCATCTCATGTACTTCAAATGCGAAGATATCCTTGAATTCCTTCAAGAGTTGGTGAAAATTATCACCAAGTGCAGCAAGAGCAGTCGTCCCAACCTTAACTGTTCGGTTAGGACGTGAGTCGTCCAGGACGACGTCCACATGCTCGCCAGCCGGTTGAGGACGTGAGTCGTCCAGGACGACGTCCACATGCTCCTCGGCCAGTGATTGCTATCGTTTTTCTTTTCTTTCGGCCCCCAGGTGGGCGACCTTTCTCTTCTTGCCGCCTACTACTTGGGCAGGCGCATCATTCCTGATTTGCTCAAGGTCAGTTTTCTCTCCACTAGGACCAGCAGTCGCCACAGTGGGTTTGATATCTGAGAGGTAACACTCTCTCACCATCTTCTGGTCTCCCCTTAGGGAGCCGACTGATCCATCGTCCCTCTCAAACTTGAGGAGCATGAGAGATGGTATGATGACAGCCTTTTAATTGTTTAGGGTGGGTCGCCCCAAGATCATGTTGTATGCCAAGAGTTCCTTGACTACCAAGAATCGAACCACCATGTGAAAACCCTCTCCCTTCTCACCCAGGCGGATAGACAGATCTACCCGTCCCATTGGGTGCACGACGCCTCCTCCAAACCCCACTAAAGGGTGAGATACCGGATGTATGCTGTCAGGTTTGTACTTGAGCTTTGCCAAGCACTTGTTGCTGATTAAATCAGAAGAACTTCCGGTACCTATGAGAATTTGACCAACTCTCTGGTTGGCCACTTTGCATTCAATTACGATGGGGTCATCATGCGACCCCCTAACACCTCCCAAGTCTTTCTCAGTGATTACAACCTCAAGAAATAAGCTTTTGGAGGTCCGTTCTTGCTCGACGGAGTTAACATCCAGCCGCCTGATGTTATCCTTGTTGGTCCGGATAGTAGGACCACCTCCTGCAAAGCCGCTTGCTATAGTATAAATGGGCGCTTCATCAGTGTCAGAGCTGTCGGCTGTCCGTTGCTTCTTGTTGGCCGCTTGTTTCTATTTGAGGGGTGGTTTCCCCTTGGACTTTTTGACATAAGAGTCAAGATCTCCTTTATCTGCCAGGCGGTCCAGAAAACGCTTGAGGCTGATACATTCATTGGTTTCATGACCAATGTCCTCGGGAAAGTGACAATATTTATCTTGGTTTCGATTGCTTGCAGAACCATTCATTGAGGCCGGCTTCTCAATTGTCATCCGACCTTTGATTTCATCGAGGATAGCATGACTATCCTTGTTAAACTCATACTTGAGGAAGTACGGTTTAAATTCCTTCTTCTTTTTCTGGGACGACTGTTCAGAGGAGTCGGCCGCCCAGATTTCTTTTCTCTTTTTATCTTCTTTATTTGCCGACTGCTTTGGTCGGCTCTCTTTTGTCAGACCTCTTGCCGTCCGACTGCTTTCCAGTATAACGGAGGTCAGTTTCTTGAATATAGGCATCCGCCTCCATCATAGCTTCTTGGAGGGTCGTGACCCTCTTCCTAAAAAGGTCAAATTTAAAGTTTGACCCGTCCTTAAGTCCTCTGAAATAATCAGTATAGGCTACCTCATCCTGCAGCCCCTGGATCTGAATCCTTATCAGGTTAAACCGCCTGATGTAGGAACGTAATCCCTCATTCTCCCCCTACTGTATAGTCCCTAGGTCAAGGGTCATCTTCTTAGTAGGGATGTTCATCGCAAAATTTGAGGTGAACAAGTAAGCGAGGGTCTTGAAATTGTTAACACAACCAGTCGGCAGGTTGCCGAACCATTGTTGGGCAATGCCCTTCAATGTGGCCGGGAAACATTTACACCATGTGGGATCATCAAATCCTTGAAGGTACACTAGGTTGGTGAACGCTATCAGATGATCTTCAGGGTTGGTAGTGCCATCATAGGCTCCTACCAACACATCTTTTACTTTGGCCTGCTAGACAGCCTCAATTATCTCCTTGGAGAAGGCGGATTGTTGTTCTCCAAGTCTAAGCAACCTAAGTTGCCAGTCCAAAGGTTGAACATTTCTTGCCGCCTATCCTCCAAACAGAGTAGGCTGCATAAAATATTGAGGTTGCGGTACGTATGGCTAGGGTGGCACATACGGGGCCGCTTGATTTTTCTAGGAGCCGGACCGGTAGGAGGTACCGCCTGTCTGGCTTTCATAATTTGATTTTGAATACCTCAATGAGGTGTTGTGGAGACTTTCTTGAAAATCAGACGTAGAGGCCGACTCTGATAGCCGGTCATTCTTCTTCTACTCTAGCAACATTCGAGCATCAGAATATATTTTCTTCGACCCGTCCGGCTGAACATGATGGATGGGCTTTCTCTTCCCTGGAGAGGGGAAGCAATGTTTAGTTAGATCGATCACTGGTGGCTCCCACTCCCTAGGCTTAGGGTAAGGAGTCGTCTCCTGATCTTTTACAGGCTTCTTCCTCCCAGACTGGTAGGGTCTTCTAGTTGACTGTTCATTTGGTGGAACAGGCGTCCTCTTATTGATCAGTTCCTGGATCTCCCCTTTGAAGCTATTCATGAAGGTCATGAGTTCACTCCTAGTGATTGGGGAAGATCCCTCGGCCGCCTGTTGATGATCAAGCGGCTGGCCGTCTAGTTTACTAGATCCAGCCAGGCAATCCTCCCGTTCCCTCCTTTCGGTGGGGCGGGTGCGTCGAGCTCAGAGAGTCCTGTCAGGGGTTGTGCGAGTCTCGACCTCGGTATCATTATCCGTATCCTGGTCAGTGTAGACCTGAGGGTCGTCCATGGGACGTTTGTCACTTAGAATCGGTACAGACTGTGATTCCATCTCGAAATTACTCTCCCCACAGACGGCGCCAAAATGTTTCGGGGTTTTTTGATGTCCTGCGGGAGAGTTACAATTCCGGGACAAGGATCCTTGCGCCTGTACCTGCAAAACAACGGAAACTCCGGTTAGTGGGAGCTCCGCCTTTGACGATCAAGTTAGAACGTATTTAAGGAGTAAAAAGCGCGGAAAGTAAAAGGGTGATCTGGTTCTTCTAGGGGAGGAGTGATCAGGAAGTGTAATTAATTGCTAAGTCAGGTTTAACAATCAGAAAGCACTGGTGTTTAGGTTTCTCTTGGTGAGAGTAATAATTTCTGAATAGTCTTAAATGGAGGCTTAATTACTGTATTTATAACCTCGGGATGTGCGCCTAATTCTAGGGTTTTTGGTAAACCCTAGATCTGACTGGGCTTCTCTCGGGAAGTAGGCCAAGGTGGCCTCCTTCCAAGTTGGCAATCAGTAGGCCACATGGCGGGGCGTGTCTGGTCCATGGTGGACAACTGGCGGTGTGCCACGTGGTAGTACCTGATAGGTCCAAATGGAGGACACTTGGCAGGACCTGATTGGTCCACATGGCGTACACTGATTGGGCGGGGAAAACCCCCTAATCACATACCATCAATAATGTTTATATTATGCTTTAACACATATTCTGTCAAAGTTTCCAATTCTTGTATAACCATACCATCAATACAAATGCTTCACTTCTCCCACCAAATCAACCTTTTATGATATGGAATCATATATCGGGGTTTTGGAATTACAAATGGAAAAAGCACGGAACATGCACTTCATTTGACAAGCCCTCGTACTTTCAAAGGGCTCTCGCCTTTTATCATGTTGTTAATGTCGACTATGTTTTGCGGAGTAAGTACATTACCAATCTTTTGGTCTCACACACATAGTCGTAGATCTTACACTAAAAGGTATGGGGGGCCAAGTTTTGAATTTTAACCTCTAATTAAAATTATAGGTATCTAACTATTGACAAATAACAATGATATAAGCGAATTCAAGTCTAAACCAATAGGGTCAATTGACCCCACATAACTCTTGTAAAAGCTTGTTACATGAAATTAAAAGATGGATAATTAAATTAATTAACACGAGGAAATAATATGCGAGTTCGATCTACAAATTTACCAAAATTTATGTGAGCCAATAAATGAAAGCAACATATTACGATTCATGTACAATATATGTGCAATATATGTCCAAAAATAATATTTCGTATAATTTAAAAACATGTATTATTTTGGAATGATATTTTGAATTTGTAGTTGATAACTGTGAGTTATAAAATAAATTTGAAATATTATGATTTTAGCATAAAATTTTTAGGCCTCAATAAAAATAAAATTAAATAATAATTGTATTTAATTAAGTAATAAAAGTATTTATTTTTGACATTAGACATAATATTTTGTCTAATAAAATATATTTATTACCCACATCTAGTAAGTCTTACAAAAATTATAGGGGCCGAACCCCTATGAACCCCAATGAGAAGATCCTCCGTGCACACCCACATATAATGCTCAACTAGCAAATGCTAATTATGTTTTAACCTTCATTGTAGTCCTTCGTCCTAACAATAGTATTACATACGAGGCGAAAGACATTCATCTTATCCGCATACAATTACAATTTCTAAGATCATGTGTGATCTAAAACATAGTGCCTGGTGGTGATGAACTGCTCGCCGAGCTTTATTATTGCATGGATAACGTGTGTTATACTCCCGTAGACTGCGACATGTTCTACATGGATCCCGATCTTACCAACTGCCAAGTACCGTTCAAAATTCTCCTAGGTTAAGAATGTTTTCAATATCTTGTTTCTTAATGAATATGTAATTTTATTATATTATAAGTGGAGTATAATGCGCATACTTAGTTTCCAACAATAAATATTAGGGTAGTGTATGCTTAATAGCTTAGGGAAAGCTTCAATGTAACACCTTTAGATTGAGTATAACTTCTAGGATACTCATCAAAGTTGGTGCTCTATGTCAATTACTGACGTTATAACATTTTTTGAAACAAAAAGACAATGGCTTAGGATTTTGGTAGATTCTCCGATGAAACTTTTTAGCTTCAACTGTGATGACATAGACAAAAGTCAATAAGCGGCATGATTCACGAGAAGAGTGAGATTAATGTAAGAGCACAACAAATGTTTTTGAAAACTTATCTAGTATGGTTGTGATTATATTAGTTCAATTTCTTTGTCAACTTATCTCTTGTGGTTATCGGGATTATTGTGCAAGCACATAAAGAAAATATTGCTTAAATGACAACTATCTTGGCTTTTTTCTGTTCAGCTTCAACTTTTACCTATTATGGTGAATGTTATTTATTTTCAATGATAAATCTTCCTTTATATAGTTGATAAGGTAAAGGGTACAAGAAAGACTGTAAGGGCTAGGAAAATTCAGCAATAAAGAGGGATGATTTCTTCTAGATTTGTACTACTTCCTATGTCTTTGAGGTACTTAATGATAATGAGAATATATTTGCAGTTGTTTCATTAATTTTCTACTTGCCTTGCTTGCATTTAAAGAATGATAGTGGTTTTATGTAACCTTCCATCACACATACCACACACCCAGACTATACTCTATTTATTAATGTTTTGACATCACTTGACAAAAATTACATAGCTTGAGAAGCTATGTGTGTAGGTCTTAAAGTGTATTTCCTTATTCATAGTTAGATTATATTAAATCTTTGTCACCAATGCTCTCGGGCGCACATTTAGGTGAAGTTTAATTGTTTGCCATCTGTCATTGATGGAAAGCAGATGTAATACCCTAGAAATTCCTTTCCTTTAAAATACCTATTTTGCCATTTTAAAATACAAAGTAGGAAAATCTAAGACATTACCGCCACTGTGAAAACGGCTAACGCAAATATCAAAGACTCACACAACGGAAGACTATCTTTAAAACCATTTAAAAACAAGTCAACTTAAAAAGTCAAACAAAATGAAAGTAAAGTCAAACAAAGTGAAACAAAGTCAACCTACAACTTGGAACCATTGTAGGCCGTTAAAACCAAACGATATTAAAAACCTTTGCGTTAGTCTCATGAGCACATTTAAATAAATAATATTCAAAGCAAATAAAACACATCATATTCTTATGAGAACCACTAGTAGAAAAACTTAAATGGGCACCGCCAAATGCGCACCGGTTTTAAAAATCGGTGTGAAAAAAAATATGCGGGATTGAGGGAAATAGTTTTCGCACCGGTTCTAACCAAACTGGTGCAAAAATTAAGTTAATTGCACCAGTTGTAACAAAACCGGTGAGAAAAGTGAGTAAATCGCACCAGTTCAGTTCGAACCGGTGCCAAAGCTGTTGTAAAAAAAAAAAACCCGATTATAATCTTCTTTCTTTCTCTTTTAATTCCTCGATCTTTCCTCCTCTCTCTCTCCTCCATTGAAGCGTACTCGACATTCTCCATTGAAGGGGCTTCTGAGCTTTCTCTCAGCACTTTCCTCAACCTCCTTCTCTCTCCTTCTCCATAACAGCCACTTTCCCTTTCCTTTTTTCTCTCTTTCAATCTCCTTCTCCTTCTCCATAACCAAGCACAACCACCATCGCCACCGCCGTCAATGTGAACTAAATACAACAACAACAAACTTGAGTTAATTATCGATTCAAAAATCACAAACTCGAGGTATGAGCTCTTTGATTTGGAATCTAGGTTTTAGGTTTTGTAAGAAGGGTTTCTAATTTGACTCTGAATCTCCGAAATTGTTTTAGGGATGATATTGTAGAATGCTGCGAATACTCTTCAGGTTGCGCAATTGCATCTTTGGTGGATTTGGTGGGTTCGGCTGTTGTTTTCACTGTTGGAGCTCCGTCCAACGGTGTTTCTGTTGAGATCAATGTTTCCTACCTTGATGCTGCACTTCCTGATGTATGTTGAGGGTATTTTTCGGGAGTATTTGTAATTTTGTTGGATTTTTATTGCTTTATTGATGTTAATAAGTTGGAATTTGTACGTGTTCTGTATATTTTGATGTTTTTAACATACTGAATTGTGGGAATGTTGGGGTTGAGCTTGTTGAAGTGATTTTATTATCTATCACTGTCATGTATTTGGACTTTAAATTTTCTTTGTTATGTAATTTGTACTTTTGTAGTAATTAGCCATTAGTTTGCATTTTTAGGTTATTTATAATTATATTATTTTGTTTTTTCTAAAAAAAACTTGGTGAGTTTCCTTTTCCCTTCTATTTTAATCGTGGTGCTGCGAGGTTAGTTGTTGTGCGTGTGGTGTTGTGCGTGTATAGTTACGTGTGTGGTGCGGTGCTATTACGTGTTGTGTGTGTTGTGTGGTGCTCTGTTGTGGGGTGCTGCTATTGTTGTTGAGTGTGGTTGTTGTGTGCTAGGTTGTTCTAGCGTAGTGTTGCGGTTCTCTGTGTGCAAGGGTGCTAGTGGTTATTATCATATATTTGTGGAAATGTTTTTTCTATGTTGATGATGATTACTATTATTGTTGTTTAGTGATTCTTAGATATTATCAAATATAAGTTATTGTCACATATTTATTGCTCATTAGTGATTCTTATGTTGATTGATTTGATGGAGGTTGCCTTTTGTTGATGATATGGGTGCTGGCAATAATATATTGTTGGTGGCCAGGGGATAGATTTTGAATGTGAAGAATGTTAGTTGCTGGTTCTGAATTTGTTGTTGTTGTTGGGTTGTGAACTAATACTGTTGGTTATGTTAGCACTTTTGTAGCTGGTAACGTTGATGATGATTACTTATGTTTCTTGGCTTTTGTTTGTATTGAAGTGATTTTTATGTTAATTGTTCTGATGGAGGTTGCCTTTTGTTGATGATATGGTTGCCAACATTTATATATTGCTGCTTGCCAGGGGATAGATATTGAATGTGAAGGATGTTGCTTGTTTCTGAATTAGTTGTTATTGTTGTTGGCTTGTGAATTTAATTAAGAGTCTCTGTGTGTGTCTTAATGGGGGATTGTTATTGTTGGATGATGATTGTCTTGCAGCCTATTTGTGTTAGTTCTGAATGACCAAGTGGTGAGAGAACAACTACTACTTGCTATAAGTCAGTTCTTAGTTATTCATAGTCAACCAAATGATGAGGGGACTCATTTTGAACTACTAGTAGATTGATATGTATGATTTGTTCGTGTGTTGCGTGCGCTAGTGGTTTTTTGAAATTCGTTGGACATACAGTATACATCTGGGAACATAGTTATCTTAATGATTTGAATATATGTCCTATTCTTTCATTTGCTTTCTTGGGGACCATATAAGATTGTTGCTCGAGTAAACTTAAGGCTAATTTGAATTTCTTTTTTTTTTTTTTTTTTGTTTGTTTGTTTGTTTGTTTGTTTGTTTGTATGTGATGTTTGATTTTGAGTTTGATTTTGTCCCACTTTTTCGATGGTTATTGTAATTTTGATATCTAAGTGTTTTCACTTAGTTTAGATTATGGGTTTAATTGGGTTTTAGTAGCCTTAGCAGACTTGATAGTAAGTTTTGGGGTTTGAAATCAGATCCCACAACTCAGTTTTATTGTGATTGATCTAGGGTTTTGTTAATTTGTTTCAATAATTGCAATTGATCAAGCCCCTTTCTTTATCATTCACTGTCATTGATTGACTAAGTAGACATTAGGATTACTCTCTACATGGTCCTGAGCTTTAGGTAACCAAAATTTTTTATACTTGGGACCTTGAGCTATTAAAACTTAAATGCAGAAGAATCCTTTTAAATAGTGCAAATTGGCATAAAGCAGAGATGATATTGTAATTCTATTTTTCACTTTTCATTATTCTACAGAATGATATACGGAAAAATCTGACATTCAGAGCTCAATTTCATGAGATGTGCTCTAAAGTAGGTGTGGATCCTCATTCCTCAAACAAGGGTTTTTGGGCAGAGCTTTTGGGAATTGGTGACTTTTATTATGAACTTGGTGAGTGTCATGCTGTCTTAGTTCTTTTGTATGATTCATTTATCGACCATTCAATATAGTATATTTACTGTGGCTTTGCTAAATTTTACAAGTATATATTACGATGCTTTGTCTGCTTGCCTTTTCTTTTGGTGTGATGCATTTTTATTCATGTCTAGTATTTTCTGATACATCTTCTTGCCTAGAAAGGGGTGCAAATTGTTGAAATATTTTTGGCCATTAGAGGATGACTGTTTATGTGCTATATCAGAGGATGACCTTCTACCTCTGCTATTGTTGCTACTTCAGTGCTGCTACTTTCTCTTATCTTTGATTGTGTAGTTTGTTTGTTTGTTTTTGTTTTTGTTTTTTTTTTTTCTTTTTTTAATATTTTTTTTCTTGTTTTTAAAGTGTAATACTACAAGTTATAGAAGAAAATATATGTGTTTTATGTATATCATGATTATATATAAGTATTTGGTACAATTTAAGTGAAAAAATGCAAAAAAATAAAAATAAAATTTTAAGGCATATTTGGCACCGGTTTTGAAATAGAACCAGTGCTAAAAATTTTATTTTTTATTTTTTTGGACCATTTTTAGCGCCGGTTCACAGCAAGAACAAGTGCGAAATCTAAGAATTGGCACCAGTTTTGAACTGGTACGAAATCTTCTTGTTTCGAGATTTTTTGGATGTCCTACGGGAGAGTTACAACACCAAGACTGACCTCTAGACGCCAGTTCCTGCAAAACAATGGAGACTCCTGTGGGTGGGAGTTCCGCCTCCAACGATCAAGTTAGAACGTGCTCGGAAGTAAAGATGCGGAAAGTAAAGGGGATCAGGCTCTTCTCGGAAGGGGAGTGATCATCCGACTGTCTGAGACAGTCTCGAAATCTAAGCCTTAGCTCTCAAGCAGCTCAATTAAAGCTGGAGTTAATGCTCAACAAGTAATGTACGCGTGTGTGTAATGATTTCTAAATGATGTTCCTCAGAGGGAACATCTTCCTTTTATAGGGTCTTTGAAATGTGGGCCCAGTACTAGGTTTCTATTACCTAGAACTTATTGGGCTTACCTTGGAATTTGGGCCGCAAAGGTCACTTTCCCAGTTAGCAGTCCGTTTGCCACGTGTCGTGACCTGATTGGTCCACCGTGGGCCTCTCACGAGGTGACACGTGGCAGACTCTGATTGGTCCACATGGACAACATGTGGCAGAGCTCCATTGGTCCACGTGGTGGAAAAAAATCCCTTAATCATTTGCCCCTCACAGGGGTGACGTGGCTTGCCACGTGGCACCTGTGACAGGTGTCACGCTCTGATTCGCTAACGGTTTTTACCCATTTTTTTTACCGTCTCTTGGAATTCACCCCCCTATATAGGGGATGTCCAAATCATTTTTTTGGATATTTCCAAAAGTTCCAGAGAGAAATTTTGAGAACTTTGTCTTTTTCTGTGAGAGAACGACTTTCGACTGCACCAGACCGCCTGCTTTACAGCCGCTATAGATTTTCAAGCGCCTTCATCTTCACCGACTAAAGGTAACCACCTGTTTCTTTTTTTTCGTACTTTCTTTTTGTTTTTCTTTTGAAAATGGTTTCCTAAAAGCACATGGCACGACCTAGGTTAGTGATCAGCTGGTCACTAGGGACGGCTGAATCTAGAACTAGGAGTGCCGACTGCCCCTTGCTAGATCACCCTTTGGGAACTGCCCCAAGTCCGACTGTCTATGTGTCTGTGCAGGACACCATGGCCAGAACAAAGAGAACCGCAAGGGTGACAAACTTAGACGGCTCTTCCTTCTATGTTCTTGTCAGCGAATTGTCGGACGTGCCGCCTGGTGCCCCAAGCACTACCAGTGATTGCATTTTAGAAGAATTAGGGAAGGAGGTTCAAAATGATATGCCGGGCTTTGTAGATCTAGCCTACCAGGAGGACACCAGGTCCGAGAGCTCAAACAGCGAATCTGAGCCTAGTACTTCTAGCAAATTCTCAGATGAATCTGAGGAAAGGCACTCTCGGCTAGGGGCCGCGAGAGAGTCCCTCTTAGTAAAATTGGGAGCAGATTGGGAAGAGTCGTCTACTACCCGCCGAGAGCAATTTTCCGCCTACTACCATCACGTTCCCGCAGGCTGGCGGAAGATGATGGCCGATAAAATTGGGATCTTTAAAGCGGACCATGTAATGGAACATGATTACATTCTATGCACGCCGGATGCTGAAGACACCGTAGTCTGGCCACAGGGGTACAACTACGAGGATGAGTGTTTTGGCTGCTATGAGGCGGCTTTTAAAGCTGGCCTAAGATTTCCCTTACATCTGGTTGTGGAGCGGATCCTGGATGGATACCAGCTGGGTGTTTGGCAACTGGTCTCAAACTCTTGTTTCAATATTTTGGGCTATGTTGCGAGCTGCAAAATGCATCAAGTAGAGCCCATCTTCGAACCATTCGCCCACATGCATTACCTTAGCTGGACCCCAAAAGCAAGCGGGACTGGCTGGTTTCAGTTGTCTAGCCATAAGGGCTATATGATGACTTTGGGGAAGGAGAGCAAGTGGAAAGATTAGAGAAACACTTTCTACATCATCTCTTGCCCTAACAAAGTCAGAAACAAAAAGTTTAGCAGGTGGAACAGGAACCTACCTTTTCTTACAAGCGGTTCGGAGCTGTCGCATGTTCCTCGCAAAGCAAAAGAAGAGATCCTTGACAGAGGACTCTTCAAAGTAGATATCTAGGCGAACCCCGAGACTGGGGCGAGGGAGTTCATTCCTCAAAACTATATTCCCAAGTATAACTGGTTATATGATGGGACATATCTGGCCGCTGTGGCCTCAGTGAAGAATTGTCGAGAGGTAATTGACTGCTTGTTCAAGTGTCTTGTAAAACTTGATTAATTTCGTGTCAAGCTAATTCCTTGATTCATCTTTTGCAGACAAAGATACGGAAAAACTCTCGGCCTCAAAGAAAGCTGCTGCCTAGCACCGCTCAGCCATCCTGGGCAAGCAGTCAACTGAAGAGTCGCCTACTGTGCAGGCACCCAAGGTGAACTTTTAACTTGATCAAATCTCATTTAGTTTTTCTGCTGCCTACTTCTTACTTATTGTGGTTATATTGCAGGGCAACTTAGCAAAGCCTTCCTCCTCCTCCCAGCCAGATCCTAAAGTTAGGAAACAGATGGCTTGTGACATAACGACTCTTGGGATAGCCAGAAAACACGTGGCCTCAAGGCCAGGGAGCAACCAACCTATGGGCACTCGGACTGAGAAGGAGAAGGAGAAGCAGGCGGCTGCTGAAGGTATCAAAGACTTGCTTTCTTTTCCTTACCCTTTGAGGGTCAAATTCAATCAGCAGTCGTCCAGCACTTTTGAGAGCAGTTGGTCTATTGGCCGAATTTACACCAAGTACTTACAGGGTATTGATTGTGCAGATGTTTCTTAAAGGCCGAACCTTATCCACCTTTCCAAGTCTATGCTGAAAGCCGTCTCCCTTGAGGACAGGGAGGCAGTTAGGGGAGTCGGCACCCTCAACTTGGATGCCATCCTTGCTCTTATCTCTGAGATATACTTGTAAAAAAATTTCGTTTCTCGTTTATATAACTTGTGAGCCGCTTGTAACTAACGTTTGTTTTTGGCCGGGTCCAGTCTATGCTGTGAGTACACTATCTTCGCAAGCCCATAAGCGAGAAGACCAAAGAGGTAAAGGATGCGAAGGCTCGGGCGGCCTCTGTTTCTAACAAAGCTATGTTCCAGATTTCCCAAAATAAACTTCTGACTAATGACATACTGTATTATCAGGCGGCTGCCAACTTGCAGGTCAAAACGGACTTAGAGGCAGCCAAGAAGAGGATCTCAAAGCTGGAGTCGTCCATTAAGGACCTCAAGGCTGAGCTCAAGCCTCTTAAGGAGGCAGACAAAGAAGCTGCCGGCCTCCGCACTAGGGTGGACAAGCTAAAACTCCGACTGCAGAACCAGGAGACCCAGCTTGCCAAGAAATACCTCTCAAGGGCTAACGAAGAGAAGGAGGCCCCTGTGAAGGACATGATGGACGACTGCACCGCCATCATGAAGAGGACATGGGGGGTTCTCTTCCCAGAGACCAGTTATGAGAATTGGGAGAATCAGTTTGCCGCCTCCACCAAGGAATGCAATGATCAAATCTTAAACCAAGCCTAGAAGGGCGAGAAAGAGGAGGAGGAGGAGTCGTCGTCTAATTCCGTTAGGTTTCGTAGAGTCCGGCTCTACACGGAAGAGAAACCCGCACAAGACCCGCCCACTAATTAAGGCAACTAAGCATACAATCACATAATTAAACAATAAACAAGAGAAAGAGAAAATACGTTCTTACCCTTAACACGTGCTTCGCTCGAACCCGAGCTCTTACTTGAGAAGCTAAACCTCGCAAGTGCGACGGTCTCCAACGGCTCGTACCCACGAACCCGAACCCGAACGGTCTTAGTCTCGAATGTTAGCCAGGAGTTGACCAATAAAAACTAGAGTATTATGAACTTAAGGTTTTCTCACTTATTCAAGGAGATGCCTTTTTAGTTCCACTCAAGTGTTTTTCCCAAATCCCAAAACTTGGGTATGCACAGGGAAATGAACCTTGATTTCCCATTCTCAATCAATGTGGGAGATTTGCATTTTCCTTATTTTATTTTAATCAAAACAAAATAGAAATGCAAAATCAATCAACAAGCTACAAGTAGCATAAGGAGGAAGAGAGAAGGTGAGGACTACCCAAGGGGGGGACCAAGTCACCTTGCTCCCTAAGCCAGCCACCAACCCTTGGTCCCCTGCCTTTGACTGGCTGACCAAGCCACGTGGCAGGTTGGCAGCTTGCCTTGGCTGCCAAGGCTGCTAGCTGGCGCCTAGCACCAAGGCTGGGCTGCTGGCCAGTCTGCCCTCGCACATGCGCAGCCACACAGCCAGCCAACGCATGCACCGTAGGGATGCTGTGCGTGATGCTGCTGGGCGCTGCTACTATGCGAGGCCTAGCACGTATAGCGTGCTGCTGCTTGGTGCATGCCTGATGAGTGGCATTTATGCCACCATTTCACCCCATTTCACTAGAGAATTCCCCCGATTTGTCACTTGTTTATACCTCTTCTTACCGTTTTTACCTTTATTTTAGTTACTTTTGCTCCCTCTCGTGTTTTTCCTTCTCTTTTATCTTTTCTTTTAATTTTTACCTTCTATTCATGTGTTTTGATAGCTCCTAGCATTCGTGGGCGAATTTTGGATTGCTAAACGGAGTTGGAGTTGCTAAGGTAGCTTACTCAAGGAAGAGGAGATGCTGCAAAGGAAGAGGAGATGCTGCAAAGGAGAGGGCGCGCTGCTAAAGGTAGTCATGGGCGCGAGCCCCATAGCTGCAGGCGCGGACAGGTGGATCTTGAGCTACATAGCAGTTTCTGGAGATGGCTGGGAGAAGGCCTAGAGAGGGCGCAACAATCAAGGTCGCGGACGCGGTAATCAAGGCCGCGGGCGCGGCGAGCTGGGTTTTCCCATCTTTGTACCCACGAAGGAGAGGGCGCGGCAGCTTGACTAGAGAGGCCTCTCCCATGCCCATTTTCCTTGTT
This sequence comes from Chenopodium quinoa, assembly GCF_001683475.1. Lineage (NCBI taxonomy): Eukaryota > Viridiplantae > Streptophyta > Magnoliopsida > Caryophyllales > Amaranthaceae > Chenopodium > Chenopodium quinoa. The sequence goes on from NW_018744469.1 coordinate 1,148,958, forward strand.
TTAACAAGAGCCTATAAATAGTCTTTGGCTTGAATCTTCATGTATCCACTATTCCATTGACATCAAAAAACACTTTATAAAGAGAGAATATGAACATCTTTTAGAGAGAGAAAATAGCTAGTCTTTAAGTTTCAATCTTTATAGTCAAGATATTCAAGTTTTCTTCAAGATTATTCAATTATTTCATGTTTGTCTAATCCTTCAACATTTGTAATAGTAATCTCTTTTCCTTATTCTCTAGTTTTTAGTTTTATTGTTCTTAATAGTGTTTTCTTCCATAAATTTCCTTTCTTTACTTGTTTCATTGCTTTCTCTTTAATTTAGAATCATGTTAAGTTGTGTTACGATTGAATACATGTTTAGTTTAGTTTCATGGCTATTTCCTTTTCTCTATCTTAGATTTCTAGCTAGGGAAGGGGGTGAAAATCAGGTTTGCTTGAGTTTCTATTGATTATTGATTGGGTTTTGCCTTGAGTTGATGATTTGTGCTTAAAAATGCTTGGAGTTATTGTTGTTCACCTTTAACCCCATTATTTTAGTCCTAGACTAGATGCATGAGAATGATCTAGTTTAGGTTTGATTGATTTCATCAACTTGCTTTGAGTAATTGCATGAGAATGAATTATTTTGAGTAGAGTTTGTACTCCTTGGCATGAATCCATATTGATTTTCATAGTTGTCTTGTTGGTCATGATTGGAACCCCCTCTCCCTAGTGCTTTTCGACCATATTATCTTTAAAGTCTTGCTTTTCATCTTCATTTTAGAGTGTCTAGTTCAATCTCATTATTTTTGGCTAGATTTAGTCTCTTGTGGTAGTTAGTTTAATCATAGAACTTCTCAAAAACAAACTATAATACCCCCCTTTGTTACTTGCAATAGATTCTAGATTTCACAGTGATTGTGCATTACCCCGTTTCTTTGGGATTCAACCCTAACTTGCCACTATTTATCATAAATTTGATAGAGCTAGGTTAGGAGTAAAAATTGTAGATTTGATCTAGGGTAGTAGTAACGACGTATTGTCCCCCGATCAAATTTTTGGCGCCGTTGCCGAGGAAACGACTTGTTTTTCACTCTTATTGTGTTATTATTGGATTTATTGCCTTTTTATTTTGTTCCTTTACTCTCTTGATATTCATTGCTAATTGTTTTCTTAGCTTTGGTGGATGTAAAGGAGATCTCAAGGACCTCCTACACACTACATTGACCACGAAATCGACCGCACTTTGAGACAAGTCCGAAGACTTTATCAAGAAGAGGGGCGAGGCAAGAGAATGATGTTTTGTTTCGTGAGTTTGGGAATCCCGAGGATTATGAGCTCACGGGAGGGATTTTTCTACCCGTCACGGGAACCAACTTTACCATTCATCCTCAATACACTAGAATGGTTCAAGCAGAGCAATTTTCGGGTTCTCCAACTGAAGATCCTATTGAGCATCTTGATAGATTCCTTGAGCTTTTTTCCATGATTTAAACCAACCAAGTTTCTCAAGAATACATCCGTATGTACTTATTCCGACAATCTCTTTCGGGTAGAGCAAAGAAGTGGCTCAAACAAGTCAAGCTAAACTCTCTCACGACATGGAGGGAGATAGTCAAGGTGTTCTTGAAGAGGTTCATTTCCGAAGAAAAGACCGCCAACATGAGAAGGAAGATTGCATCATTTGAACAAGAAGTGGATGAGAGTCTTGGTGAAACTTGGGAAAGATTCAAAGTGTTTGTACAAGCATTTCCTCACCATGAATACGATCAAAGCTTGCTCATGCGATTCTTCTATGATGGTTTAGAACCTATGTCTAGAGCTAACTTGGATGCGGGGGCGGGTGGCCAATTGATTAAAGTCCCTCAAAATCAAGTTGAAGCAACAATTGAAGAGGTAGTGAAGAACTACTCTTGGGTTAGTAGAAGGAGGAATGCACCAAAGAAGGGTGAAAAGTACGAATTGGAGAAGGTTGATCAATTGCAACATCAAATTGAGCTTTTGACAAAAGGGCTTGCAAAGTTGAATACGAGTGTCAATAGTGGGGCAAGCTCCACTCAAATCAATTCTTTCTCTTGTCAAAATTGTGGTGGAATGAACCATGATACATCTTATTGTGGAGGTTTGAGCCCGGAGCATGTAGCGGCATACAACACAAGGCAAGATGGATATAGGGGAAGTGGCGGTGGAGTAGCTTGGTGACAAGCGTTAAATCGGTCGCTACAATCTAAATCTTAATCAAACAATACTTATACGAACACCCTATAACCAGTATAATGGCAAATAAAGGTTCGGTTTACGAAGAACGGGAGTAACTGCTAATTAATCCTAAAACCTAAGCTAGTTCGAAATCTATGAAAGATGGTGTTCTAAAATACTACTAATAAGATGAAATAATCAATAAACTAAGACACTAGGGAGAACGGGAATCCGCCTAACCATTGGTAACTAAGCAGCAAGGGATCACAAAGACCAACGGGATATGCAAAGACTATATGTCTGATCAATATCATGTGGTAGGAAGACAACGGGCAATACTAAGCTTGGATTTCTCATGCACTTAACATTACTCGATACATAATCAAACCACATTCAACAATGAAATACTCAATTCACAATCTCTTGTTCAAATCAAGAATATCATGCAATCAAATTCAAGATTCTAGGTTAGCTACTCCTATTATAATGAATTAACATGCAATCGCATAATCAATTTAATCACAATCCGTTTATCAAAATCAACCCTCAATTACATAGATTACCTAGGCCGGGTTTCATCCCAAAACCCTAGCAAGGAGACTACTCACACATATTTATAATAAAAGCAAAAATGAATTCCAAAAGCATAATAGATCTAAACATGAATTTTGATTAAGGAATAATAAAGCTTGATTAATAAACAAGAATGAATAATACCAATTGTATTGATGCGAATCAATGACAAAGTTTGGAACTTTGATATCCGATGTAAATGAATAATACAAAGAATCCCAACGGATCTTGTTTCGAATCAATCCGGAAAACTACGATTAACTAGATCAAATCTATGGAATCTCAACTACGGAAGTGCTCTCTATCTCTCTACAAAGTCTCTCTGAAAAATATGTCTCTAATCTATCTCAAAATATGTCTCTCTTAACCCTTACAATCGGGCTATATATATGTGTTTTAAATCGGAAAGTAGATCGCAGGCTGCCCTTCGTAAATCAGCACGGCCGTGCTAGAAGTGGCACGACCGTGCAAACATGGCAGTAGCTGATCCGCAATATCTTCAATTTTGGCACGGCCGTGCTGAATTTGGCACGGCCGTGCTGAGTCTTGCACTGGCACGCGCTTGGAAATTGGATGACACGGGCACTGGCCTGACATGGCACGATCGTGCTTAATCTAGCACGGCCGTGCTACTTGTGCATCTTGTGTAAACTCTTGAAAAACCCCTTAGTTCCTCGTATACGACCAAGGTCGGCTCGATCACGTACCAATGGCTCGGGACCCGACTAGCTTGTGTCTCACGAACTTATGGGGGTAAAGAAGTTTTTGCAATAGATTAGGTTCTTTAACTTGTGTACCTTCCTTTTCTTTTGGGACCACAATAGTTTTATCATTCTCGCTGGTCCTCTCATCCTCACTTTCTACAACATTATCAGTGATAGGTGGAGTCACAGTTTCACTCTTTGGTGGTATTACATTATCGCTCCCTATCAAAGTCTTTCCACTTCTAGTGGTGATAGCATTCACAGAATTTTTAGGGTCAATACCTTTAGGCGGGAGTTTTGAAACTCCAACCCCATCTTTTATAGCACTAGCCAACTAAGAAATATGGGTTTCAAGCATCTTATTATGTGTCATCACTTCACTAAACTTTTTATAACTGGTGGCCATGAAAGTGTTGAACATTTTAGACTGTGCTTCCATTATCTCCTCCAAACTAGCCCTCTGCGGTGGTCCCTGAGCATAGTAATTGTCATTAGGAGGTCGGGAACCACACACATTAGATTGTTGGGGATTTTGATTTTGGAAGTTCTTGTTACCATTGTTATTCCAGTTTCCTCTGTTATTGGCATTCATGTTTTGATTGTATTGCCCTTGATTACCCTGATTACCTGCATTTTTTTGGTATTGATTTTGATTACCAAAGTTACCATGTTGATTATAGGATCCTTGGGGATTTTGGTCCCTTTGGTTCCTGTTTCCCCACTGGTTTTGCTGTTAGTTATCAAAATTATTACCTTGTTGATTATAATTGTTCCCACTTTGATTTGGTGGTAAATATCTGTTACTGTCATTCCTAGGTCTATTATCATAAGACAAGGCATTGACTTGTTCATTATCACAATCATTATCATCATTACAATTAGATTAAAATTGGGAATCTAAGTTACAGGCAGAGGTATCATGATCATAGGATCCACAGTTTTCAAAGAAAGTACATCCAGCAGGCATATTATAGGAGTTAGAATTCGTACCTGCTCCCTTAGAATGGGATGGAAGATTTTTATGCGGTGGGACATCGAGCTTTTCTTTGATAATAGACATCTCCTTACCTAGATTCGTACTTTGTGATGTCAAATTTCCAATTGCATTGAGGTGATCTACCGAATAAACCGCTCCTCCACTCTTGCTCGTAGCTTCCCGCTCTCCATCTTGCCAATCCATGTGGTGTCGTACCACATCTTCTATGATATCAATGACTTCTTCTTCGGTTTTGTTCATAATGGGGTCACCTGCTCCCGCATCCAAACTGGTCTTCCCTTGAGGACTCAATCCTCCATAGAATATCTGTAGTACTTGGTATGTTGGAATTCCGTGGTGCGGGCACTCTCTTTGGTACTCCTTGTACCTTTCCCATGCTACGTAGATTGACTCCCCACTCCTTTGCCGAAACCCTTGAATCAAGGCTCTAGCATCGGCCGTCTTCTTTTGAGAATAGAATCTTCCCAAAAATGGTGTCGTGACATCATCCGAAGTGTGTAGAGTATTTGGTTTTACCTCCTTCTCTAACCATTCGAGGGCTCTCCCGATGAGTGAAAATGGGAAAAGCTTTAATCTCACGAACTCTTGGTTCACCCCATTGACTTTGATAGTGTTGCAGTACTTCTCAAATTCATTCAGATGAGCCAAAGGGCTCTCAAGCTTGGCACCACTAAACTACCTTCGCTCGATGAGGGTGATCATGGCCGGCCGGATCTCGAAGTCATTGGCCTCAGTAGTGGGTGGAACAATCCCACTTAAAGCTCTATACGCCCCAAGAGTTCCTAACTCCTTAAGGGGTCGTGGTGCTGGCCGATTTTCTATCATTGGAACTGGTTGTGTGCTTGGGCCGGTTTCCTTTCCTTGAGAGTAGGATGATTTCGATCGGGATTTTTGATTGCTTTTCAAAGTCCTTTCAATTTTAGGATCGAAGGGTATTAACTCTCCCTGTTTAGACCTGCGCATACACACTAACCAAACAAATCAAATAGCAGGGCTACAAGTGTAGCCAAAAAGAAAAATCTTTTTGTATTTTTGTTTTAAGAACTAGACTCAAGAAATCAAAAGGCAATTAACAAACACCGTTCCCCGGCAACGACGTCATTTTGACAAGCGTTAAATCGGTTGCTAGAATCTAACTCTTAATCAAACAATACTTATACGAACACCCTATAACCAGTATAATGGCAAATAAAGGTTCATTCCACGAAGAACGAGAGTAACTGCTAATCAATCCTAAAACCTAAGCTAGTTCGAAATCAATGGAAGATGGTGTTCTAAAATACTACTAATTAGATGAAATAATCAATAAACTAAGACACTAGGGAGAACGGGAATCCGCCTAACCATTGGTAACTAAGCAGCAAGGCATCACAGAGATTAACGGGATATGCAAAGACTATATGTCTGATCAATATCATGTGGTAGGAAGACAACGGGCAATACTAAGCTTGGATTTCTCATGCACTTAACATTACTCGATACATAACCAAACCACATTCAACAATGAAATACTCAATTCACAATCTCTTGTTCAAATCAAGAATATCATGCAATCAAATTCAAGATTCTAGGTTAGCTACTCCTATTATAATGAATTAAAATGCAATCGCATGTAATCAATTTAATCACAATCCGTTTATCAAAATCAACCCTCAATTACATAGATTACTTAGGCCGGGTTTCATCCCGAAACCCTAGCTAGGAGACTACTCACACATATTTATAATAAAAGCAACAATGAATTCCAAAAGCATAATAGATCTAAACATGAATTTTGATTAAGGAATAATAAAGCTTGATTAATAAACAAGAATGAATAATACCAATTGTATTGATGCGAATCAATGACAAAGTTTGGAACTTTGATATCCGATGTCAATGAATAATACAAAGAATCCCAATGAATCTTGCTTCGAATCAATCCGGAAAACTACGATTAACTAGATCAAATCTATGGAATCTCAACTACGAAAGTGCTCTCTATCTCTCTACAAAGTCCCTCTGAAAAATATGTCTCTAATCTATCTCAAAATCTTTCTCTCTTAACCCTTGCAATCGGGCTATATATATGTGTTTTAAATCGGAAAGTAGATCGCAGGCTGCCCTTCGTAAATCAGCACGGCCGTGCCAGAAGTGGCACAGCCGTGCAAACATGGCAGTAGTTGATCCGCAATATCTTCAATTTTGGCACGACCGAGCTGAATTTGGCACGGCCGTGCTAATGCCTGGCACGGCTGTGCTGAATCTTGCACTGGCACAGGCATGGAAATTGGCTGACACGGGCACTGGCCTGACATGGCACGGCCGTGCTTAATCTGGCACGGTCGTGCTACTTGTGCATCTTGTGTAAACTCTTGAAAAACCCCTTAATTCCTCGTATACGACCAAGGTTGGCTCGATCACGTACCAATGGCTTGGGACCGACTAAACTCGGTTAATTATACCTGAAAACACATCAAAAACAACTCGAAACCCGTGAAGCACGAAATACAAGGGATATAAGCATAACAAGGCAATAAACGACCAAAACGGTCCTAAATACGTACAAAATCATTCTATTATATGCTCTAAAGCGCGCCTTAAAGTCCGCTTATCACTTGGAGGCAACCACCACCTTGATTTGCTAACCAACCTCAACAATGGAATCAACAAACTCAACAATCATACAACTCCAAACCCCAATACCAAAACCCACCTCCATTCCAAACCCAAAACCCAAGAGGAAACTACCCAAGAAACAACCAACACAATAATCAAAACCAATACCACAATCAAAATCAAGCGGCTCAAAGGAGTCAAGAGCAAGCATCTCAACTCGATTCTACTCAAACCCAAATTCTTCAACAACTTCAAGCCATGAATCAACAAATACAAGAGGTCAAGGCTCATAACAAGATGGTTGATTCACAACTAGCTCAATTGGCCGAGAGAGTCCCTTTCAACTCACCTTCTACTCTACTCAGACAATCACAAACTAACCCTTCCAACATTGTGAAACCAAACTCTTGCAAGGAAATCACATTGAGATCGGGTACATCCTATGAGGGTCCTAAGGAGGGGAATAGTGAGGAAAAGAAGGAAGGAGAAGAGAGTGTGAGTGAAGACAAGGAAGTTGAAGAAGAGAAGGTTGTTGAGAAAAGAGAAGTATGGAGAAAAAGAAGTCTAAAGATGTGGTGACATCTTCAACTCCTAGTGAGGCTAGGAACCTTGATGGACCGGTTCCCTTTCCCGGTCGACTTGCGGAGAGGAAGTTGAATGACAAGTTTCCGAAGTTCCTTAGTGTGATGAAGAACTTGCACATAAACCTCCCTTTCATTGAAGTTGTCACGCAAATGCCTTCATACTCCAAGTTCCTCAAGGATATTCTCACCAATAAGAGGAAGCTCAATGATGAGCTCATCACTCTTCCCCATCAAGTGAGTGCACTTGTTCAACATAAGATGCCCAAGGAGCAAAAGCATCCGGGAAGTTTCACTTTGCCGGTAAAGATTGGGAATATGGAAGCTAGGGGTACCTTAGCCGATCTTGGAGAAAGTGTTAGTTTGATCCCTCTATCCATTGCTCAAAATCTAAATATTGAAATGATCCCCACAAGAAAAACTATCCAATTGGCTGACCGTTCGGTGAAGTTGCCTTGTGGTGAACTTGAAGATGTTCCTATTCAAGTTGGGCATATTTATGTGCCTTGTGACTTTGTAGTGATGGATATGGAGGAAGATGTTGATACTCCTTTGATTTTGGGTCTTGAAGCTCTTAAGACCTTGGGGGCGGTGATCAATTGCAAGAACAACACCATTACATGTGAGGTACCCGATGAAAAGATTGTTTTTGATTTCTCTAAGCTAATCAAGACCCCGATTTTTGGATGAAATCGACATTCTGGAACAGATTCAACCCTTTTAGGGCTTTCCAGAAGCCAAATTCGAACCACAAACCCAATATTTCTGTGGTTTTTCGTTTTTCAACGAAAATTTTTATTCTTTTTAAGCCTTGATTAATGCAAGCATTACAAGGTTAGATTAAATGCACATTTGCATCACTAATCTACTGGTTATAAAATATCCATAAGAATAATAATGGAGTTTTTATTAGTGTTTAAGTTGATATACCAATTTTTCACATAAACTTGTTTTTCACAAATTTTGCAAATAAATTGCAATAATGTGTGAAAACTTGTTGTGATCTTGTAATTTTAAGTTCCCAAATAATGTTAAAGTTCTAATCTTTAAAGGTTTAAATGATTGGAACCCTAAAACTAAATTCCATGTTGAACAAAATTTGGATTTTTTCATGTTTGGTTGATTAAAATCCATCAAGTTCAATTACTTGTGAGTAAAATTTGATTAATCTTCATATTGGAAGTTGTAATCTTGGTATTTTACACAAGTATGCAAGTTGGAAAATTTTATCATTGGATGGTTAATTTATTTTTCCAACTCCCATTTGTCAAATCCATTATTAATTTGCATATTGGCAAGTAATTTTGGACATAGCTCATTTTATTTTAAGCATAAAATTAGACCTAATTTTGTTCAAAATTGAAATTTTGGATAATTTAGGCTTGTGCACCAATAAAATAAATTTTATTTAAGTAGGACTTAGTTTTATTTTATTTTATTTTCCCTCAAATTAATTCTAAAATGTAATTTGGAATTGATTATTGTCACACACATATCGGAATTAAATTCCGAGAATTGGCACGCAAATCAAGGCAAAAACGCCCAAGCGTCACCAAGGCTAGCCGGGCTGCCTATGGTGCGCACAAGGGTGTGCCATGATAATGCGTTGGAGTGTGTGGTAGGGGGCTTGCTGGGCGCAGCAATGCGTGGGGCACTGGCTGGGTAGGGGCTGCCTATGCATGCTGCCTCGCAGCAGTAGGCACCAGCCCAGCACGCAAGCAGCTTGCAAGCATGCGGAGCATGCTAGCAGGCAGTTGGGCCAACATCGATGCTTGTTGGGCATTGAAGGCCTCGCCCACGCACCATGGCGCCAAGCCATGGGCTGCCTAGCAGCCATGGTGCGCACCCTCAAAGGGCTTTGTGGGACGTTTTACTTAGTACTTGAGCTATGATTTTGCGAATTTTTGCCATTTTAATAATTTTATATAATTATTTTAACGAGGCTAAAAACCTCGATTTTCGATTTTGCAAAATTTTGACAAATTATGGGTTATGCCAACTTAATTAATCGGATTAATTGAGTACGGAAGCAGAATTTAGTGGGAACTTAATTAAGTGCGTAAGCATTTTATGTTTAGAAATAATGGATTAAACAACCTTGACTAGTTTTAATTAGGCGCGTTAATTGGATTAACCACCTAAGTTAGTTACTAGTTTTGCGTGTTTAATTATGTATTTCGTAAAATTGCATGGGTCATTCACAAATAGTGAATGGGTGAATGGAAGATTGTTTTCAAAACAGGTCTTTGGAAATGGCAACTAGTGGGGCCCGACTAGGATAGAAAATACGGACTGCGTTCCGTTATGTATTTTTGTAAATCTAAATACGGTCTGCGAACCGTTAAGTATTTTTGTACTATTAGATTAATCTTAGTCGTTCTAGCTAGCTTCTTTTATTTCATTTTGGCAAAGATGTCTCAAGGTGGCGTTTCGACGAAGACGAGCCAAGATGAAGACCCATGGAAATTGAAGATTTCAAGGGGTCATGCTAGTTGCCAAATGCATCTATTTTGAGATGATTGTTTTTTGGTGTTTTTATATCCAAAAACAGCCAACAATTTTTGGGTACGGGAGGATAGACTTTTAAAAAAAGATAAGAATTCATCACTTACTTCAATTTGGGATGTGTTGAAGAAGGATTATAAGCTTGATGAAGATAAACATGGAGTTGAGATATGTTGCTGCTACTTCGGTTTTAACGAAATTGGTTGTTGCTGTAGCTTGCTACTTTCTTCAATAAGTCACGTGTCCTTTTTGTTACTTTTTCTTTTCTCTTCTGCTTTGTTGATGGGCTTGTTGTTCTCCACGTGGTGCTCGCAGTATTTTGCTTCCTTCTTCATATACTTTGATGATAGCAGATGATTCTTTGAATAGCAACATAAATAGGCTTTTATTTTCCTCTTGCTTTCCTACCAAAAACAGACAACATAAAATTAAGTATCAATTATTATAAAAATAACTACAACATAAAATATTGAATAAAATAAAATCTAAAATAATAAAAGTAAATAATATTGTAAAATAACCAATATAAAGCGGCCATTAGACTAATATTAGGGACTAAAAATATAGTATATTATGCACTTATCAGTACAGTTCCAAACTAGTACCTGTGAAAATGATTTATGACTATCATGTCCTTGTAGCATAAGAAACGGTGCTATAAATTATTCTACACACTAATCTCATGTGGTAATTAATCGTCCATCGTTTAAATGACCTCGATTAGGGATAATTTTCGATTAAAATATTTAATTTTCAATGAATAGGTGTTTCTTTATCCAAGACATGGTCTTGATACCCTGTTTTGAATATTCTCAGAAATCGATTGGAATCAATATTTAATTCTAAACCACAATTAAATAGATATGGAGTAATCATAAATTTACAGAAAATTTAATTGCTCCAAAATTAAATGGTTCAACATAGTGTTTTACATTAAGACATCGAGTTTAATTAAAACACCTATACAGGGAAATCAAAGCTAATCTTCAATATGCTTGATTCCTATTGCCTTAACGTGCTTGTTGTGCTTCACTTGAGACAAAGGTTTAGTCAGAGGATCGGCTACATTGTCGTCCGTTCCAATCTTACAAATTTTGATTTCACCCTCGGATTTCCATTCCCTTATCATGTGAAATCGCCGCTTGACATGTTTGACCTTCTGATGTTCCCTTGGCTCCTTGGCCTGAGAAATACCTCAATTGTTATCACAATAGAGGTCTACTGGACCCTTAATTAAGGGTACAACATCAAGTTCACCAATGAACTTACGAATCCAAACTGCCTCCTTAGCTGCATCCAAAGTTATCAAGTATTCGGTTTCAGTTGCAGAATCTGCAGTGGTGCTTTGCTTAGCACTCTTCCAACTAAATGCTCCTCCATTTAGGCAAAATATGTACCCTGACTGCGACTTGGAGTCGTCTCTGTCAGTCTGGAAGCTCACGTCAGTATAACCTTCAACAACCAAATTACTACAGCCACCATAAACCAGGAATTTGAAAGGAATGGTGTCCTTCCAACAACTGTATTATTCTAATGGAGGGTTCAAAATTATTACAGAGCTAATTCTTCATTAAGGTCAAGTGATCGGAATGCCTAGGTGGAGGCTGCTTCCGATCAGTAATATTATGGTATAATTAATATTACAACTTAATCTTAACTGAACCCTTCGGGTCGAACCCAATCGAACAACCGATCCAAGACGACAAATTAAACCGAAGGATTTAACAAGTCGACGGAGATTTACGAATACAAACGTCGGATATCGAGCCTAGGGCGTCGAGACCGAGCGTCGCAAAATCACAAGCAACAAGTATGAGCGTAGCCGTAGCATTGCACTGGCCTAGCCATATGGACTGCTAGGCTAGGCTAGGCTAGCTCATCGCAAACCTAGGTGCACCATGTATGTTCTAGGCGCACCATGGTGTGCTAGGCGAGGCATGAGTGCTAGGCGCACAAGGCAGCCCATCGCAGGCCACACACACCATGCACAGCACTATCGCATGGCTAGGCCTATGCGTGTGTGCGTGTGCATGTGCCTAGGGCCATCGCAAACCATCGCAGGCGACACGCACCAAGCACAGCCATCGCAGTGCTGGGCACTTGCGTATGTGCGTGTGCGTGTGTGCCTCGCACCATCGCAGCAGCACCCTCGCATAGCAACACCATGCCAGGCATCGCCCTATGCGTGTGCGTGTGCGAGTGCTAGTGGAAGCTGGCCTGGCAGTGCGTAGCTATGCGAGAGGCGATGCTAGGCACCAAGGCTACGGCTGGGGATGCTTAGGCACTGGCAGCAAGCCTAGCAAGGTACTGCTGCGCTTGTCAGCACAAGCACGCATCGCAGCATGCTGCGCATGCTAGCATGTGTGCAGGTTGGTGTGGCTGGGCTCCCTTGCTTGCTGCCTAGCAGCGATGCGAGCATTGAAAGGAATGGTGTCCTTCCAATAAGTGTATTCTTCCGATATAGGGTTCATAATTATTACAGAGTTAATTCTTCAGTAAGATCAAGTGATCGGAATTCCTAGGTGGAGGCAGCTTCCGATCAGTAATATCGAGTTACAATTGATATTACAGTTTAATCTTAACTGAACCCTTCGGGTCGAACCCAACCGAATCACCGATCAGAGACGACAAATTAATCCGAAAGGACTTAATGAGTCGACAAAGTTTTACGAATGCAGACGTCGGATATCGAGCCTAGGGCGTCGAGGCCGAGCGTCGCAAAATCACAACCGACAAATACGAGCGTAGACGTAGCACCACAATGGTCTAACCATGTGGATGCTAGGCTAGTTTGAGCTATCATGCACCTAGCATGGATAGGCGCAAGCCTAAGCACACTAGGTGTGCTAGGCGTACCATCGCAGCCCATCACAACCCATCGCTTCCCAATCATTACCCCTAGGCGCACCATGCGTGGCCTAGGGTAACTGGGCATCATCCCAACCCAGGCAGCATCTCTAGGCGCACCATGCGTGCCCTAGGATGGCTTGGTGCCATCGCAGCCCTAGCACAATGCTGGGCGCGCATTGCAGGACCACACGCACCAAGCACAGCTAGTGCTAGGCACTGGCGCATGCGTGGTGCGTGGTGCATGGTCGAGGCTGATGCATGCATAGTGCATGGTGCATGGCCGAGGCTAGTGTGTGTGGCTGTGTGAGTGTATGCGAGGAAGAGCTCGCAAGCAAGCAGAATCAAGCCAAGCATGCGTGGCTCGCTAGCAGCACGCATGCTAGACATTGTGTACATGGGGCTAGATGCGTGGGTGCGCGTAGTGTGGGAGTGTGTGTGTGTGTGCGAGACAGTGCCTGTGAGTACTAGGGCCAGCACCAGCACGCACCAGCGCATAGCACCAACACGCACCAGGGCATAGCAGCAGCACGCACCAGCGCATGGTACTAGCACGCACCAGCACAACCCAACACCAGCACGCACTAGCTAGCTTGGGTGCTGGGCAGCAAGGTAGTGCTAGCTGGAAGCTAGCTAGCCCTCCTTGACCCAGTTTTGTGCATGCATGTGGGGACCAAATCAAGGCCTTGGGGAGCAAGGCAAATGGTCCCCCCAGGCTTGGCCATCACTCAAGCATGTGATCTTGCCACTTGTCGCAATGTGATTAAGTTAATTATTTATTTAATTTGGAATTAAATAAATTGTTGATTTTTACCAACTCTCCCACATTGATGGTAGATTGGAAATCAAGGGTGCATTTCCCTATAAATACCAAAGGCATGATATTGGGAAATGTACAACCTTGAGTGGAATTAAAAAGGCAACTCTTGTAATTAGAGTAAACCTTTGATTCGTAAAACTCATAGTTTTTTTTGTCTGGGTTTGACTAACCTTTAAGACTTGGGACTTTCGGGTCAGGTCGAGGGTACGATCCGTCGGAGATCTCGTAGTTTCGGGATTTTGAAGTAAGATCTCTTCGGGAGCGAAGCACGCGATAAAGGTATAATTCTTGTTCTTAATCTTGTTTGCTTAAGTTTATTATTCTTGTTAATTGATTTAATTAAGGGGCAGGTCTTGGGGGGTTTCCTTCTGCGTAGTGTCGGGACACTACGAAACCCTACAGCAGTATCGGAGCCACGCTCCTTTTAATTTTTGCAATTAATTTTTTTAATTAAGGTGTTTTAAAAGAATTTATTTTTCTGGTTCATGTTCTTCTAATTAGATTAGATGCTCGTTTTAATTAATTTTAAAACTCGGTTTTATTCTCGATTTGGATGTTGAACCCAGAATTTGGCTAAAAATAGTGATTTTTGGGTAGAATCGACATTTTAGAACAGATTACGAGCGTTGTCCAGAAGCCAAATTCGAACCAGAAATCCATTTATTCTGGGATTTTTCGTTTTTCAACAAAAATTTTAATTCTTTTAAGCCTTGATTAATGCATGCATTACAAGGTTAGATTAAATGCACATTTGCATCACTAATCTACTAGTTTTAGAATATCCTTAAGCATAATAATGGAGTTCTTTTATTAGTGCTTAAGTTGATATACCATTTTTCACATAAACTTGTTTTTTCACAAATTTTGCAAATAAATTGCAATAAAATGTGAAAGCTTGTTGTGATCTTGTAATTTTAAGTTCCTATAATGTTTAAGTTCTAATTTTTAAAGGTTTAAATGATTGGAATCCTAACCCTAAATTCCATATTGAACATAGTTTGGATTTTTCATGTTTGGTTGATTAAAATCCATCAGGTTCAAATACTTGTGAGTAAAATTAGATTAATCTTCATATTAGAAGATGTAATCTTGGTATTTTACACAAGTATGAAAGTTTGAAAATTTTATCATTGGATGGTTAATTTATTTTTCCAACTCCCTTTTGTCAAATCCATTATTTATTTGCATATTGGAAAGATTAATTATGGACATAGCTAATTTTATTTCAAGCATAAAGTAAGACCTAATTTTGTTCAAAATAAATTTTTTTGGATAATTTAGGCTTGTGCACCAATGAAAATAAGTTTATTTAAGTCTTATTTCATTTTATTTTTCCTCAAATTAATTATAAAATGTAATTTAGAATTAAGTTTTGTCACACACAAATCGGAATTAAATTCCGAGAAATGGCACGCAAATCAAGGCAAAAACACCCAAGCGCCACCAAGGCTAGCCGGGCCGCCTAGCAGCCCACATGTGGCTGCCTATGGTGCGCACAGGGGTGTGCCATGATGTTGATGTGCGCTGGTGTGTGGCGAGGAGGCAGTTGCGTAGTGCGTGTGCTGGTGCATGGGCCTTAGGCTGCTGGTGCGCTTGTGTTGCTGCTGGGCGTCGAGGCAGCAAGCCCCAGCCAGCAAGCCCACTGCTGCCTGCGCCAGCAAGCAGCTAGCATGCGTAGCATGCTGCTGGTGCTAGCTAGCAAGGCAGGCTGTGCTAGGCATGCTTGCTAGCTGCCAGCACCACGCACCATGGCGCAGGGCCATGGGCTGCCTAGCAGCCATGGTGCGCACCCACTAGGGGTTTTGTAGGAAGTTATTGCTTAATGTTTGAGCTATGATTTTGCAATTTTTTTTCTTATTTTAATAATTTTAAATAATTATTTTAACGAGGTTAAAAACCGCGATTTTCGGTTTTGCAAAATTTTGACAAATTTTGGGTTATGCCAACTTAATTAATGCGCGTATGTGATGGTCTACGCCAAAGCGAGGCATCACTACTTCCCTAGGAACGTAAGGTATACTAGGTATACAAGTTGTCTTGGTTAAGCTCAACGATATCAGTAAGGAGTCCTTAGATGTCGTGGCAAAAGAGATAAAATGTCAAGGATGCATTAGATGAGACATTTTATCAAACCGAGAGTAGCTTGGAGCTATTAGCAATTGGATTGCTTACCTTAAGATATTTAATGATTAAGACAAGCCAAAGAATGCTTAACCATTTCTTGATCTCTGGGATCTTGGAATCATTTTATTCTCGCCGAAAAGGGACAATTCTGTAAATGTGTGGATAAAATGCTCAATAAGATTGAAAATATGCATGAACGTTTTAAATTTCAACTTATTGATATATGAATGGTTTTTCACTTCAAATTCTTTCAATTGTAGAACAATGTCTGCAAGTAACTCAAACAACAACCAATTCTCTTTACGCTCAATTCTCGACAAGGAGAAGTTGAGCAGGCCAAACTTTCTTGATTGGCAAAGAAATCTACACATTGTACTAATGAAATAGCAAAGGGAATACGTCCTTGATGAGGAAATGCCCGACGCTCCCAATGAGGCGGTCACTTAGGCTGCCCTTAACCGATGGCAAACTACCAATCGGGATGTCAAATGCATCATGTTGGCCACTATGTCTCTGGACCTTCAAAAGACTTTCTTTGAAAAGGAGACGGCTTTTGAGATCATTTATGAGCTTCAGAATATGTTTCAAGAGCAGGCCCGAACTGAAAGGTTCGAAACCCACAGGCAGATCCTTGAGAGCAAGCTCAAGAAAGGAGAGTCAGTCAGCCCGCATGTCCTCAAAATGATTAGATTATTTGAGAACATGGAAAGGCTTGATGCTGGGTATTCAACCGAGATGGTAATTGAGATCATTCTCCACTCACTTCACAAAGGCTATGATCAGTTCAAAATGAGCTATAATATGCATAGTATGGAGAAAACCCTCACCGAGCTTCATGGTATGTTGAAGCAAGCCGAGCAAACCCTCAAGGATGAGGGCAAGCATGACATGCTCATGGTGAGGAAGGGCAAGCCGTTCAAACGTCCGGGCAAAATGAAGAGCTTTAAAGGGAAAAAGAAGAAGTTCCCGCCTAAGTCAAACTCTGCCAAGGGCAGCAAGGACAAACAGGGAGCCTCTTCTAAATCTAATTCCGAATGTTTCTACTGCAAGAAGAAGGGACATTGGAAACGGGACTGCCTCAAATTCAAGGAAGATAAGAAGAACGACAACGTTGCTTCTTCATCAGGTATTTTCGTTATAGACTTAAACTTCTTCTTGGCCATATTAACATCAAACGCATTAAGAAACTTCTTCAAGAAGGTGTTCTTGACTCATTCGACTTAGAGTCGTTTGAAAATTGCGAAGGATGTCTATTAGGCAAGATGATAAAACAGCCATTCTCCAAGTTGGGAGAAAGGGCAAGTGACTTATTAGGTCCAATACACACGGATGTATGTGGACCAATGAGTACACCCGCAAGACAAGGTTACCGATATTTCATCACCTTCACCGACGATTTTAGTAGATATGGCTATATCTACTTAATGTCGAATAAATCTGAATCCTTCGAGAAATTCAAAGAATTTCATAATGAAGTTGAAAATCAACTTGGCAAGAAAATTAAAGAACTTCGATCGGATCGAGGTGGCGAATATTTGAGCCATGAATTCGACGATCACTTGAAAGACAATGGTATTCTTTCAGAGTTGACACCTCTCGGAACTCCTCAATGGAACGGAGTGTCCGAACGGAGGAATCGAACCTTGTTATGGTTCGATCAATGATGGGTCTTAGTGAACTCCCTATCTCTTTCTGGGGACATGCGCTACAAACTGCAACACTAACACTAAACAGAGCTGCGTCAAAACCTGTTGAAAAGACTCCATATGAATTATGGACTAAGAAACCTCCTAGGTTGTCTTTTCTCAAGATTTGGGGATGCCAAGCATATGTCAAGCGATTAATTTCGAACAAACTTCACCCCAAATCGGATAAGTGTTTCTTTGTGGGATATCCGAAAGAAACCAAAGGGTATTACTTCTATAGTAAATCCGAGAACAAAGTTTTTGTTGCTCGTGATGGTGTCTTTTTGGAGAAGGATCACCTTTCCAAAATGACAAGTGGGAGGAAAATCGAACTCGACGAAGTTCGAGAAGACGAGCAACAATGTCAACCTGACAAAACTGACAATCTAGATGTTTTGGAAGCATCTAAGAAGATTGGTCAGAATCAAACTGACAATGAAAATGCTCAACAGATTACCCTTCACAGGTCGCAACAGCAAAGATCTCGACCAGACAGATACCTCGGTATCGTCTTAACCGATGATCAGGACATCCTAGTCATGGATGGTGATGAGTCGGCAACATACAAGCAAGCTATGACGAGCCCTAACTCTGCAAAATGGCAAGAGGCCATGAAATCCGAGATGGACTCCATGTTTGAAAATCAAGTCTGGGACTTGGTGAATTTGTCCGAGGGTTATACACCCATTGGTTACAAATAGATCTTCAAAGTGAAGACAGACAGGGATGGAAATGTATCGATATACAATGCTAGATTGGTGGCAAAAAGTTATAGACAAATCCATGGGATTGACTATGATGAAACCTTTTCACCAGTTGCAATGCTAAAATCCGTCCGGATCATCCGAGCGATTGCTGCATATTACAATTATGAAATATGGAAAATGGATGTCAAAACCACCTTCCTAAATGGAATTTTGGAAGAAACCTTGTATATGACATAGCCAGAAGGTTTTGTCAATCCAGGCAACGCTGGAAAGGTTTGCAAGCTGAAGAAGTCCATTTATGGTTTGAAGCAAGTCAACAAAAGTTGGAATCTGCGATTTGATCAAGCCATCAGCAAGTTGGGAGTGATGTTGCATTCCTAGTCCTATATGTTGATGACATACTTCTCATTGGAAATAACACAAAATTACTGGAGTCCGTAAAGGGTTGGTTGGGAAAGTGTTTTTCAATGAAGGACTTAGGTGAAGCACAATACATATTAGGTATCAAGATCTACAGAGATAGATCTAAAAGGATAATTGGATTAAGCCAGACTACTTACATTGATAAGGTACTGGCTCGATTCAACATGGAGAATGCCAAGAGAGGGCATTTACCCATGTCCCATGGCATAACTCTCAGCAAGAAACAGTGTCCATAGACAATTGTTGAGCGAGAAAGAATGAATCAGATCCCATATGCTTCGCTAATCGAATCGATCATGTATGCCATGATATGTACAAGGCCAAATGTATCGTATGCCTTGAGTGCAACGAGCTGATATCAATCGAACCTAGGAGAGGCGCATTGGACTGCGGCCAAGAATATCCTAAAGTACCTGAAAAGGAACAAAGATAAATTCCTGGTGTATGGAGGCCACAAAGAACTAGTTGTTAAAGGTTACACCGACGCTAGCTTCCAGACTGATAGAGACAACTTCAAGTCATAGTCGGGGTACATATTCTGTCTGAATGGAGGAGCGTTTAGCTGGAAGAGTGCCAAGTAGAACACCACTGCAGACTCTACAACTGAAGCCGAGTACTTGGCCGCTTCAGAAGTTGCCAAGGAAGCTGTTTGGATTCGCAAGTTCATTAGCGAACTTGGTGTTGTACCCTCAATCAAGGGGCCGATAGACCTCTATTGTGATAACAATGGAGCTATCGCTCAGGCCAGGGAGCCGAGAGAACACCAGAAGGTCAAACACGTGCAAAGGCGATTTCACATGATAAGGGAATGGAAATCCGAAGGTGGAATCAGAATTTGTAAGATTGGCACAGATGATAATGTAGCAGATCCTTTGACTAAACCGCTGCCTCAAGTGAAACACAACAAGCACATTGAGGCAATGGGAATCAAGTATGTTGGAGACTGGCTTTGAAAATTCCCTGTACATGTGTTTTAATTAAACTGGTTGATTTAATGTAAGACACTTGATTGAAAACATTCATTAATGGAGTAACTAGGGATCATAACTAGAACACTCGGGAGACTAAGTCCTCTTAGTAAGAGGAACTTACAATGCAAGACTGGGATTGTCCCCCTATTAACAATAGGGAAAATGTTTTGTTGTTTACAAGGCCGCTCGAAGAGCGAGACTGAAAATGCATGGCCGTGCTCAAATGGATTTTAGAAATCATCTGCTTATTGACAGTTGAACTCGGATATCGAGAAATACTTCTGAACGTAATAAGGAAGACAATAAATCTTACCTTATAGTTCACGAAGAAACATTAAGACACATAGAAAGTGGGAGGTTGAAAGGAATGGTGTCCTTCCAACAAGTGTATTCTTCCGATACAGGGTTCAGAATTATTGCAGAGTTAATTCTTCAGTAAGATCAAGTGATCGGAATGCCTAGGTGGAGGCCGCTTCCGATCAGTAATATCGAGTTACAATTGATATTACAGCTTAATCTTAACTGAACCCTTCGGGTCGAACCCAATCGAATCACTGATCCGAGACGACGAATTAATCCGAAAGGATTTAATGAGTCAACAGAGTTTTACGAATGCAGACGTCGGATATCGAGCCTAGGGCGTCGATGCCGAGCGTCGCAAAATCACAAGCGACAAGTACGAGCGTAGCCGTAGCACCACAATGATCTAACCATGTGGATAGGCGCAAGCCTAAGCACACTAGGTGTGCTAGGCGCACCATCATAGCCCATCACAGCCCATCGCAGCCCAATCAGCAGGCGCACCATGCGTGCCCTAGGGTGGCTTGGCACCATCGCAACCCATGCAGCATCTCTAGGCGCACCATGCGTGCCCTAGGATGGCTGGGTGACGTCGCACCCCTAGTACAATGCTGGGCGCGCATGGCAAGACCACACGCACCAAGCACAGCTAGTGCTAGGCATTGGCGCATGCGTGGTGCGTGGTGCATGGCCGAGGCTGATGCCGTCAAGCCCTAGCACAATGCTGGGCGCGCATGGCAGGACCACACGCACCGCCCTAGGATGGCTGGGTGACGTCGCACCCCTAGTACAATGCTGGGCGCGCATGGCAGGACCACACGCACCAAGCACAGCTAGTGCTAGGCATTGGCGCATGCGTGGTGCGTGGTGCATGGTCGAGGCTGATGCCGTCACAGCCCTAGCACAATGCTGGGCGCGCATGGCAGGACCACACGCACCAAGCACAGCTAGTGCTAGGCACTAGCGCATGCGTGGTGCGTGGTGCGTGGTCGAGGCTGATGCATGCATAGTGCGTGGTGCATGGTCGAGGCTGGTAAGCGTGGCTGTGCGAGTGTATGCAAGGGAGTTCTAGCAGCATCAAGTCAAGCATGCGTGGCTCGCTAGTAGAACGCATGCTAGCCATTGCGTACATGGAGCTGGATGCGTGGGTGCGCGTAGTGTAGGAGTGTGTGTGTGTGTGCGAGGTAGTGCGTGTGAGTGCTAGGGCCAGCACCAGCACGCACCAGCGCCTAGCACCAGCACGCACCAGCCCAGCCCAGCCCTCCTTGACCCAGTTTTTTGCATGCATGTGGGGACCAAATCAAGGCCTTGGGGAGCAAGGCAAATGGTCCCCCCCTACTAAGCTTGGCCATCACTCAAGCATGTGATTGTGCCACTTGTCGCAATGTGATTAAGTTGATTATTTATTTAATTTGGAATTAAATAAATTGTTGATTTTTACAAACTCTCCCACGTTAATGGGGGATCGGAAATCAAGGGTCCATTTCCCTATAAATACCAAAGGCATGGTATTAGGAAATACACAACCTTGAGTGGAATTAAAAAGGCAACTCTTGTAATTAGAATAAACCTTTGATTCGTAAAACTCATAGTTTTATTTGTCCGGGTCTTGACTAACCTTCAAGACTTGAGACGCTCGATTCGGGTCGAGGGTACGATCCGTCGGAGATCTCGTAGTTTCGGGATTTTGAAGTAAGAGCTCTTCGGGAGCGAAGCACGCGACAAAGGTATAAATCTTGTTCTTAATCTTGTTTGATTAAGTTTATTATGCTTCTTAATTGCTTTAATTAAGGGGAGGGTCTTGGGGGGTTTCCTTCCGCGTAGTGTCGGGACACTACGAAACCCTACAACCATCCCAGCAGCCACGCACCACCTGCCACAAGCATAGCCCTTGCGCACCCTTATCCTTACCACATAGCCACAACGCTTCAAGGTGGGAGCCCCACCATGCGCGCCAAGGCAGCCACATGTGGGTTGCGTGAGCATCCCGGCTAGCCTTGGTGGCGTTTAGGTGATTATACCTCGGTTTGCGTGCTATTATTTCGGGATTTTAATCCCGATATTCGTGTGACATAAAATTAATTCTAAATTAATTTTAGAATCAATTTAGGGAAATGAAATTAAAACAAGTCCAACTTAATTAAATTCAATTTAAATAGTGCACTAGCCTAAATTATATAAGAACCATTCTTTAAATTAATTTAGGTCTATCTTGATGCTTCAAAATTGAAGGGATACACTCATATTAAATTTAATCAAATGTAAATTAATAATGAGATTTGACAAAATTAAGGGGTTTGGAAAATTAAACCGCTTCATCCAATGAAATTTTTTCCAACAATAACTTTTGTAAAATTGAAAAAAAAATTACATCTTCCAATATGAAGATTAATCAAAATTCAATCACAAGTTTTGAACTTTAAGGACTTTA
Organism: Chenopodium quinoa; assembly: GCF_001683475.1. Lineage (NCBI taxonomy): Eukaryota > Viridiplantae > Streptophyta > Magnoliopsida > Caryophyllales > Amaranthaceae > Chenopodium > Chenopodium quinoa. Next base: position 1,171,404 of record NW_018744469.1, read on the forward strand.
ATCAACACAAAAATGATTAAATCTAAAAATTAATTCAACATGGAATTTAGAAATCAAAGTTCCAACAAAATAAACCATAAACAAGTTATTTGCAAGTTATTTTAGGGGCTTCAAAAAAGCAAGTTCACCATAAAAATTCACACTTAAAGCAATTTATTTGCAATAATGTGAAAAATACAAGTTTATGTGAAAAGTGAACACACCAAAATTAAGCACCAATTATGACTTCATAAACATGCTTAATCAGGTTTATAATTGCAGTAGATTAGGGATGCAACCATAAATTTAATCTACCTTCATCATAGAATAATTAATCAAGGTTAAAAGATTTAAAAAATTTCGTCAAAAACGAAAACCCCCTAGAAAAACATATTTCTGGACAACCCTAAAAGGGTCAGAAACGATTTAGAACGTTGATTCCACCCAAAAATCAAAATCTGGGTTCATCAGCCAAAATAATAAAAAATACGAGATTAAAATAATTAAAACGAGCTTCAAATCTAATTAGAAAGCACAACCAGAAATTTAAATCCATTTTAAATCACCTTAATTAATTATTAGTCACAATAATTAAAGTGAGCGGGGCTCCGATACCGCTGTTGGGTTTCGTAGCGTCCAACGCTACGCAGAAGAGAAACCCGTCCAAGACCCGCTCACTAATTAAAGCAACTACATATTTAATCACATAATTAAGAACATAAAGAGAGAAAGAGAAAAGACATTCTTACCCTCGACGCGTGCTTCGCTCGCAAATCGAGGTCTTACTTCGAAAGCTCGAGCGTCACAAACGTGACCGCCTCCAACGGCTCGTACCCACGAACCCGACCCAAACGGTCCAAGTCCCGAAGGTTAGTCGGGACTCGACCAATAAAAATGGAGTTTTACTAACTTAAAGGTTTTCTAACCTAATGAGAGATGCCTCATTGGGTTCTTGTAACACCCCCAAATCTCCCTCTACGGAAAGTGTAGAAAAAACATATAAATACCGTAGAGATAGACTTGGGCGTATTACCGCCGCGTGATAACGCAAGGCTTATTTTTCAAAATACTTTTGCAGCGGAAATTCTTTATTCTATATTAATAATAATTCAAATAAAAACTTGTTCAATATTTTTGACATAAAAAGAAATCACACTTTTTCCTAAGCTAGGTGAAATTCTCGTGGACTCCCATATGCATCAATTAACTTCCACCTGAAAAGTTCACCTGCTTACCATATATGGTAAACAGGGCAAAGCCAAAACAAAAGCACGTATTAGCAAATTATGCTAAGTAGATTATGTGTAAGATAAGTAAAACATAAATTAAATCATTTAAGTTTAATTCATAAGAATTCCAAAACAACCTTCCTCCAATACCATACTCGTGTAAGAGCTTTTCCAATTCAATTCTTTCAAGACAAGTTTAAAACTAAATCGATTACGTTCCAAAACTAATTCCTCACTAAGTGTGCACACCCCCCAAGCTAGTCTCCTACTATTTCAAGGCTATTCTTGGGGAAAGACTAGGTCATGCAAAGTCCATAGTCTTCTCTAATCCATTCCCTAAGTGGGATTCATAACCATATCGATTGATTTGCTTAAAAGCACCTTTTAGAATTCATTATTCTTGAATATCAAGAAACCTGTAAATCATTCTTAATCCAATCCTTTTAATAATTTTAACCATAATTCAAAGTCTCTTTTGATTAACAAAAACCATAAATTTAGATCATCATAAAACATTCTTTCATAAGAAATATAATAAAAAATAATGTCATAATAAATCATGATTTCATAATAAATCATAATTTCATAAGAAACATAATAAAACATACTTTCATAAGAAACATAATATTTTATAATTTCATAAGAAACATAATAATTCATAATTTCACAAACCGCTTTCGATCAAACCACATAACGTACCTTAATCCCGAATATCAATCAACACTTCGCACTTTCAAAGTTCAATCACGAATACACCTTGCAATTAACATAATCATACGGTTATCACAAAATCTTTAGACATAAACCCAAATCTAATGTGCATTGACTATAAAACTCATTTAAAAATAATAATTTAATATAAAATTATAACTGTGAAATAGGTAATTATATTTTAGAAAACTAACCATGAAGAAAATTGAGAATTGAATTTGCGTTATTGGAATGAATAGGTAAAACAATTTTGAGAATTGAAAATTGAGAATTGATATTTTGAGAGGAACAGTTTTATGTGAAATAGAAAAATCCAAAAACTGACGAGAAATGCCCGAAAATTGGCTCCAAAGATATACGGGCGGATTTTGTCTTAGAAAAGTGGAAAAGAAAAATAGGAAAAGTTTGAGGGGAAAGAAGAGTAAGAGAGAAGAAGAGAATTGAGTTTTTGGCGTGAAAAATATTAGAGGTATGAGGGGGTATTTATGGGTGTTTAGGTGATGAGTTTATAGAAATTTATGGCGGTATGATTTATGGTAATTTCAAAGAATGGAATATAGGGTTTTAAGGGTTTAGGAAATAATTAAATGTATGGAAGAATATTAGATTTTATTTTGGTCATGAAATTTTTGTTTGGCAAGTTTTGAGCTTGGAGTGCAAGTATAGAATAAGATAAAATAAATTTTAGATTTAGGAGTAGAAATAAGGAATATTAAAGGATTTTTATTTTTAATAAAATAAATTAAAATCATTTAGAAAAGCTATGAGTGGCCGAAAATATTAGCTTAATATTTTAGGATCTTCTATTCTAACTTAATAGATTAGGTAAACTATTGTATAAATAATTAATTTGAAAGGATATTAAATTAATCAGATTTTCTTACAATCCAAAAATGCTTGGAAACTTATTTAAACATATTTTATAAATATATATATTTTCATGAAAATAATTATTTTGGAAAGATATTAAAATAAATCAGATTTTATTACATAAAATCCGAAATGTGATTTAATTAGTTTAGGAAAATATTTTATAAATATTTATATTTCATGAAAATAATCATTTTGGAAAGAAATTAAAATAAATCAGATTTTTATTATTAAAAATCCGAAAATGTTATTGGTTTAGGAAACTAGTTTAATTAATTTATATTGCTATAAATTAATTAATTTTGTAAAATGATTTAGGCGCCAAAATTCAAATAACATTTTGGCTCCAAAACTACAATACTTTCTAGAAAAATAATTAATTTAGAAAATACGTCGAAAACACGAGACTAAATTACTCTTTAATTTAGAACATACCTTTCAAAAATACGGGGTATTACAGTTCTATTCAAGTGAATTCCAAAATGCCCAACCATTGGGTATTTATAGAGAAAATCAACTTGTCATCCCATTCATGATCAATGTGGTACAATTGCATTTTCCTACTAATTTTTTTTAATAAAAAAAAATTAATAAACAGTGCAATCAATGAGTTACAAGAAGGAGAGGGTAAGTGAGGACCATTCCAAGAAGGAGGGGACCATAGACTTGGTGCCCAAGGCAATGGCCACAACCCTTGGTCCCCACACACAACCGGATCCTCCATGTGGCCGGGATAGTTGGCTGCCAGCCAGCCTTGGCAGCCAAGGCAACCTTGCTGGCGCCTGACGCCTTGGCTGTGCTTGCAAGCCAACACTGCTATCACATAGCGCAGCCTGCTAGCAAGCATCCCACCCACTGCCAGCATGCGTGCTGCTAGCGAGCAACGCGTGCTGGGTGCTGCATTGCTACGCACACACACAAGCACGATGATGCATGGTGCTGTGCTAGCGATGCATACGCACACGCACATGCACATCTGCGATGGTGCATGGTGCTGTGTTAGCAACGCACACGTACACGCACATGCTGCCATGGTGCGATGAGCAGTGCTAGGCCTTGCCTAGCGCCAGCGCCTAGCACATCCACACGCACATGCAATGCTGCGATGGTGCGATGGTGCTTGGGCGCATGGCCTGCTAGAACGCATTGCCCTAGCACGCCTAGCATGCTAGGCTTGCGATGGATCTCGACTAGCCTAGTACTCACATGGCTAGGCTAATGCGAGGCTACGGCTAGGTTCGTATTTATAACTCGACTTGCGACACTCGATCTCGACGCTCTAAGCTCGATATCCGACGTCTTTGTTCGTAAAACTCCGATGACTCATCAAATCCTTCGGATTGATTCGTCGTCTCGGATCGGTTGTTCGATTGGGTTCGACCCGAAGGGTTCAGTCAAGATCAAGCTATAATATTAATTGTACATTAACATTACTGATCGGAAGCGGCCTCCACCTAGACATTTCGATCACTTGACCTTACTGAAGAATTAGCTTTCCGATAATTCTTAACCCTCTATCGGAATAATACACTTGTTGGAAGGACACCATTCCTTTCACGACGATCAAGTTAGAACGTGTTCGGAAGTTAAGATGCGGAAAGTAAAGGGGATCAAGCTCCTCTTGGAAGGGGAGTGATCATCCAACTGTCACAGACAGTCTCGGAATCCTAGCCTTAGCTCTCAAGTAGCGCAATTAAAGCTGGAGTTAATGCTCAGCAAGTAATGTACGAGTGTGTGTAATGAATTCTGAATGATGTTCCTTAGAGTGAACATCTCCATTTTATAGAGTCTTTGAAATGCGGGCCCAGTACTAGCTTTCTATAACCTAGGATTGACTAGGCTTTCCTTGGAATTTGGGCCGTAAAGGTCGCTTTCCTAGTTAGCAATCCGTTTTCCACGTGTCGTGACTTGATTGGTCCACCATGGGCCTCTCACGAGGTGTCACGTGGTGGACTCTAATTGGTCCACATGGACAACACATGGCAGAGCTCTATTGGTCCACATGGCGGAAAAAATCCCCTAATCACTTCTGTTTTTGGCATCCCTCAATTCTGCACCAGTTCAAAACCGATGCTAAATGGGGGTTTTGAACCAGTACTGATTACCTTTTTTCGCTCAGTGAACTAAGCATGATTCGCTCTTCACTCATGCCCTTCATGAAAATGCTTCATCACCTGAAAAGCTTCACTCTACTTGTCCCCACTACTCGCCATTAGAAATGGGTCGTCGTAGGGCCAAGGTAAAGACAAGGCCAAACAAACATACAAACACACAATCAACAATGCTGAGTACATAAGCGTAATAAAACACACTAACATGCTTTCATCCTAACATCACAAAACATACCGTGTAGCACCTATTTACAAGCATACAAAACATTCAACGCCTAAATAGACCAATATCAATGTTCATTTAATTTTGATTACATATCGAACGGGTTTCCAACCAAATCCCTGCCTCAAATAAATTGAGGTAAACTACACCGGGAGCTAACCGGGTAGGCAAATGTCACATGAAGTGACTGGACGTCCTGTGCATAAAATAAATAAAAAAGAAAATACAGCGTCCTGTACTCGTAGTAGAAGTTATGGTCAAATATAAAGTCGCATAACTCCCCCCTTATGTTCATACTCAAGGTATATATGTTCCAAGAGTTCTGGTGTATAATCTCTTTCACTTTACTTTATTTTACATATTATTATACTTGGTGATGACTCTCAACCCATTACACAATCAAACACAATAAATCATTCACGCAATCACACATACCAATTTAATTCTTTAACAATTAGTGACCACGTAAATTTAATAGTTGAACCCTTTTTAATCTACCTCAGTGTCAAAGACACCTTAAATGCATAATGCGCCACAAATCCTATCCCTAGGTGTTAGAAACACCTTAAGTGCACATAAGCACTGCAATATAATTTATTCCTATCCACTAAGACACTTAAATAGCTCCTTCCTCATGCTTATAGCATCAATAAAAATTATAAGAACCATAATAAAATTCCCTTTTCATATTCCAAACCAAATTAAACATTTAGTTTTATTAAACATGCTCTCTAACATGCCAATAATAAAAGTGTGGTTCATAACCAACATGCCAACATAATTAATTCCAATCACCAATACATCTTAAATAATTTATACATCACAAATCATTCACCAACATCAATCCAATCAACAAATTCTAACCAACACCTATCATGACACTACTTGGAATTAATTAAACAAAGCCTGGCATGCTTCTACATATTCAAATAATTACTAAGTACGTGAACGTACCTTGAATATGATCTCAAAATCGCCATGACTAAATTTCTAGCAATACATACATTCTTTAAATCACTCATAAACCCTCTATAATAAGCTGAAATTTTATTTTAAACCCATACTTTTATTCCCAATTAATGGGTGATTAAAATTTTTTCAAGAAACATAATTATAGCTTGTATATAAAAATTCTAGCATTATTAAAACTTATAAAATGGCTATAATTTAATTTAAAAACACTTATTTCAATAATTTAAATCACCCATAAACAATTCCCATCAATATTCATAAATTTAGAAACCTAGGGTTTTCAATTAGGGGCTTTTTAATTTATAAACCAAATCTGAAAATTTATATACAAAATACTTATTATTAAACGTCCTAAAATCATCACAAAACCCAAAAATAATAATTAGATTAAGGCTATATTGAATTAAAAACAAAAATAATATTTAAAAACAAAAACAATAACAATAATGTTGCGCCGCCTGGTGGCTCCTGATGCCGGCGAGGGCTGGTGGTGGTGGCCGCCAGCCGCTAGTGGCGTGTGGTGGTGTGTGGTGGTGATTAAAATAAAATAAATAAATTAAGGAAAAGGGGAAAAATTAAGGAGAAAAGAAAATAAGAGGAGAGAGAGAGAGTTTACCTTTGAGTGCACTCCACCTTAGCCATATGATGGGTATTTATACCCTCTCCCAATATCCCTCCTACTTAAAATTCCTTTACTACCCTTAATGATCTCTTTTCTAGTCAAACTAGTATTTTGACTTTCCTTAAATACCATTGACTTTAAAAATTATCTTTTTATAACTTAATATGCCCCAATATTTTCAAATTATAAAATAAAATATTTTCAAGATTATTAAATAATTAAAAATAAACTTTTAATTAAAATAATTCTTTTTAAATTAATAAAAATCATAAATAATTCATTTCAAATTACTTAAATACTTTAAGAAATACTTTTTTAAATTAAAATACGTATAAAAATACTGGGTATTACACTAGAAGGCTGTAGGGTTTTGCTGGGTGTTTGTTAGTTTTTGGGTGTGGCTTGTACTTGAAAGGAATGGTGTCCTTCCAACAAGCGTATTCTTCCGATAGAGGGTTCAAAATTATTACGGAGCTAATTCTTCAGTAAGGTCAAGTGATCGGAATGCCTAGGTGGAGGCCGCTTTCGATCAGTAATATCAATGTATAATTGATGTTACAGCTTAATCTTAACTGAACCCTTCGGGTTGAACCCAAACGAATCACCGATCCGAGACGACGAATTATTCCGAAAGGATTTAATGAGTCAGCAGAGTTTTAGGAATACAGACGTCGGATATCGAGCCTAGGGCGTAGAGACCGAGCGTCGCAAAATCACAAGCAACAAGTATGAGCGTAGCCGTAGCTAGGCTAGGCTAGCTCATCGCAAGCCTAGGCGCACCATGTGTATGCTAGGTGCACCATGGTGTGCTAGGCACTATCGCAGCCCTAGCATCATGCCTAGGCGCTATCGCAGCCCTAGCATGATGCCAGGCACCATCGCAGCCCTATCGTACCAAGCACAACACCCATGTGTGTGTGCATAAGCGTAGGCACTATCGCAGCCCCCTAGCACCACGCACAGCACCATCGCAGTGCTAGGCACATGCGTGTGTGCGTGTGCGTATGCACCATAGCACAACAAGCTGGCAGGCAGCACTTGCCTTGTGTGTGTGCTAGACACCGTCGAAGGCCACGCACCAAGCACATCGCTAGTGCGTGGTGGCCTGGATGCGCGTAGATGTGCAAGCATGGGCGAGTGGTGCTGGCTGGCTGGGTGTGCGAGCATGTGCGAAGGGTGCAACAATGATGTGTGTGCCTGCGATAGCAAGGCAGCAGCACCAGGCATGCATGTGCGTGTGCCTGCGATAGCAAGGCAGCAGCGCCCAGCACAAGGCGTGGCTCGCTAGCAGCACGCAAGTGTTGGGTTGGGAGATGCGTGTTGTGCCAGCCAGGCGTGCTAGGTGGTTGTGCGTGCTGGCAGTACCAGGTGGCAGCCAGCGCAGCTGCCTTGTGAGTGGCGGTTTAGGAGAGGTGGGGACCAAAGCCTCTAGGCTTCCCTAGGGGAGCAAGACAATGGTCCCCCCATGGGATATGGTCCTCACTTAACCCATTCTCTCCTCTTGCCACTTGTTGCCTTATGATTACTTTTGCCTAATTATTTATTTTAGAATTAAATAAATTATTGCAATTGCACATGATCCCACATTGATCATGAAAAGGGGTTTCAAGCCCCCATTCTCTATAAATACCCACTTGGTTGGGATTTTGAGAATACAACCTTAAGTGGAATTAAAAAGGCAACTCTAAGAAGGAGTAAACCTTTGATTCGTAAAACTCATAGTTATTTTGTCCGGGTCTTGACTAACCTTCAAGACTTAAGACGCTCAGGTCGGGTCGAGGGTACGATCTGTCGGAGATCTCGTGTTTTCGGGATTTTGAAGTAAGAGCTCTTTTAGAGCGAAGCATGCGTCAAAGGTATAATTCTTGTTCTTAATCTTGTTTGATTAAGTTTAATTTGCTTGTTAATTGTTTTAATTAAGGGGCGGGTCTTGGTGGGTTTCCTTCTGCGTAGTGTCGGGTCACTACGAAACATTACAGCGGTATCGGAGCCACGCTCCTTCTAATTTTTGCAATTATTTTTTTAATTAAGGTGTTTTTAATAGAATTTAATTTTTTGGTTCATGTTCTTCTAATTAGATTAGATTTTCGTTTTAATTAATTTTAAAACTCGATTTTATTTTTGATTTGGTTGTCGAACCCAGATTTAGGCTTAAAATAGTGATTTTTGGGTGGAATCGATATTCTGGAACAGATTTAACCCTTAAGGGCTCTCCAGAAGCCAAATTCGACTTAAAAACCTAATTTTTCTGGGGTTTTTCGTTTTTCAACAGAAATTTTAATTCTTTTTAAGCCTTGATTAATGCAAGCATTACAAGGTTAGATTAAATGCACATTTGCATCACTAATCTGCTGGTTTTAAAATATCCTTGAGCATAATAATGGAGTTTTATTAGTGCTTAAGTTGATATACCAATTTTTCACATAAACTTGTTTTTCACAAATTTTGCAAATAAATTGCAATAAAGTGTGAAAACTTGTTGTGATTTTGTAATTTTAAGTTCCTATAATGTCAAAGTTCTAATCTTTAAAAGTTTAAATGATTGGAACCCTAACCCTAAATTCCATGTTGTACAAAGTTTGGATTTTTTCATGTTTGGTTGATTAAAATACATCAAGTTCAATTACTTGTGAGTAAAATTTGATTAATCTTCATATTGGAAGATGTAATCTTGGTGTTTTACACAAGTATGCAAGTTGGAAAATTTTTATCATTGGATGGTTAATTTATTTTTCCAACTCCCATTTGTCAAATCCATTATTAATTTGCATATTGGAAAGATTAATTTTGGACATAGCTCATTTTATTTTAAGCATAAAATTAGACCTAATTTTGTTAAAAATTGAAATTTTGGATAATTTAAGCTTGTGCACCAATAAAATAAATTTTATTTAAGTTAGACTTATTTTATTTTATTTTCCCTCAAATTAATTCTAAAATGTAATTTGGAATTAATTATTGTCACACACAAATCAGAATTAAATTACGAGAATTGGCACGCAAATCGATGCAAAACCGCAAGCGTCACCAAGGCTAGCCGGGCTGCCTAGCAGCCCACGTGTGGCTGCCTATGGTGTACGCAAGACCATTGCACCAATCCGCGTGGCTGCTGTGTGGCAGTGGGAGTGGTGTGCTGCCATTGTGCTAGGTGCATGGAAAGGGCTGCTGGAATTGCTTGTGCATGCTGCTGGGCAGCGAGACAACAAGCCCCAGCCAGCCTACCAGACGCTGCCAGACACCAGCTAGCAAGCTAGCATGAGCAGCATGCGTAGCGAGCTCCTAGTGTTGGCTGGCGCAGCATGCCATGTTGGGCGTGGATGCTGGCACACAACACAGCAAGCGCAGCACATGAGCTACCAAGCAGCCATGGTGCGCATCCACCTAATGCTTGTGTAAGGTATTTTGCTTGATCTTGAGCTATGCGTTTTTACGAAAATTTTTCCGTTTTAATAATTTTAAATAATTATTTTAACGAGGCTAAAAACCTCGATTTTCGATTTTGCAAAATTTTGACAAATTATAGGTTATGCCGACTCAATTAATCGGATTAATTAAGTACGAATGGGGAATTTAGTGGGAGCTTAATTAAGTGCGTTAGCATTTTGCGTTTAGAAATAATGGATTAAACCACTTTGACTAGTTTTAATTAGGCGCGTTAATTGGATTAACCACCTAAGTTAGTTACTAGTTTTGCGTGTTTAATTATGTATTTCGTAAAATTGCATGGGCCATTCACAAATAGTGAATGGGTGAATAGAAGATTGTTTTCAAAACAGGTTCTTTGAAAATGGCAACTAGTGGGCCCGACTAGGATATAAAATACGGACTACGTTCCGTTATGTATTTTTTTGTAAATCTAAATACGGTCTGCGAACCGTTAAGTATTTTTGTACTATTAGATTAATCTTAGTCGTTCTAGCTAGCTTCTTTTATTTCATTTTGGCCAAGATGTCTCAAGACGAAGTTTCGACGAAGACGAGCCAAGATGAAGACCCATGGAAATTGAAGATTTTAAGGGGTCATGCTAGTTGCCAAATGCATCTATTTTATGCCTTATATATATATTGTTGTTATATATGATTGCTAGATGCATGTCTAAGATTTCTATTATGTTGCGACGATTAGTTAAGTTCACTTAAATCAACCAACATAGAAACCCTAGGTCCCTTAATAATATTGAGCAAAAATTTGTCGTTCCAAGAACAACACTTAACGAACTAATGCGCGTACGTGATGGATTACGCCAAAGCGAGGCATCACTACTTCCCTAGGAACGTAAGGTATACTAGGTATACAAGTTGTCTTAGTTAAGCTCAACGATATCAGTAAGGAGTCCTTAGATGTCTTGGCAAAAGAGATAAAATGTCAAGGATGCATTAGATGCGACATTTTATCAAACCGAGAGTAGCTTGGAGCTACTAGCAATTGGATTTCTTACCTTAAGATATTTAATGATTAAGACAAGCCAAAGCATGCTTAACCATTTCTTGATCTTTGGGATCTCGGGATCATTTTATTCTCGCCCATAAGGGAAAATTTTAAATGCGTGGATAAAATGCTCAATAAGATTGAATATATGCATGAACGTTTTAAATTTCAACTTATTGATGAATGGATGGTTTTTTAACTTAAAATTCTTTCAATTGTAGAACAATGTCTGCAAGTAACTCAAACAACAACAAAAAGTGCCCGAAACTCCCCGAAAAGTTAGCTATCAAGCTTAACTTAACAAACCTTGAAGAATGGGAAGAAGAACTCAGGAGAACTCTCCGGAGTTGTTCCAAAGAATATGTTTTGGATACTTCCCTCCCAACCCTCTGTTCCAAGAAACTCTTGAGTGACGAAAATTATTGTGCATGGTCAAAAGAATGCAAATTAGTGTCACAACTCATGGCAAACTCCATCCTGGAAGAATGGAAAGAAAAACTTCCATTCTCTTTCCCGAACTTGTTCCTTGGAGGACTAAGGGATGTCGTCGGTGTGATATTCTCTAAGAGTTTCAACGACAACAATGATGGACTCTTGTTTGAAGTGACTAGGTCACTTACAGACATGAATGTAAAGCCATCAGATCAAGGTTGTCTTGCGAAAGAGAGGTACCATCTTTGGTCTACAGTCTGCAACACTAAGTTGAGACCGGGTATGCCCCTCCGACCCCATGTGGCAAGAATGACTAAGCTCTTCAAGCACATGGAACTCCGCGGAATTCCACTAGAAGATGGAATGGCTGGTCATATTATGCTCACTTCACTCCACTCAGGATATGATGCACTAAAGGCATATATTTCTAAATCAAAGGAGACACATTCCTTGAAGAATGTGGTGGAGCTACTTCACCGAGCCAACCCATTTGGGGAAACCAAAAGACCGTCAAGAAGGAGGGATCTCAAGGTTAAGGCTATGATGCGTTGCTTCTATTGTGGCGGGCAAGGCCACTTCAAGAGAGAATGCAAGCTCTTTTGGGAAGAAGAGGAGAGGAATGGAGCATCCGCCTTAGGTATCTTCCTTAACAATTGTGAATTAAGCTTATAATAAGGTATTGGATACCAAGTATGACTCACTTAATGTTGCCTTTTCAGGAACCAAGTTAGAAGCTTATCAAGTGTTGGTGCATGGACAAGAAGACGACGAAGATGGTTTTTCGGTCGTGCTTGCATGCACTATTTTGTCTATAAACTAATTCTAGTTTTTCATCATGCTTTTAAACATACTATGATCCACGGTGTTGGACACCTAGGAATTTTGAGTGTAAGACTTTGACAATAGTTGTTTCAAGTTTGTCTTACAAATTTATGTTCAATTAAATTGCATGTTTTTACATATGATTAGACAAAAGTTGATACCACTAGCTAAGACCATCGAGTCGAATCAAACCTACTTGTGGCATTGTCGTCTTTTCCATATTAACATCAAGCGCATCAAGAAACTTCTTCAAGAAGGTGTTCTTGACTCATTCGACTTAGAGTCGTTTGAAAATTGCGAAGGATGCTTATTAGGAAAGATGATAAAATAGCCATTCTCCAAGTTAGGAGAAAGGGCAAGTGACTTATTAGGTCTAATACACACGGATGTATGTGGACCAATGAGCACACCCGCAAGACAAGGTTACCGATATTTCATCACACTTTCACCAACGATTATAGTAGATATGGATATGTCTACTTAATGTCGAATAAATCTGAATCCTTTGAGAAATTCGAAGAATTTCAGAAAGAAGTTGAAAATCAGCTTGGCAAGAAAATTAAAGCACTTCGATCGGATCAAGGTGGCGAATATTTGAGCCATGAATTCGGCAATCACTTGAAAGAAAATGGAATTCTTTCAGAGTTGACACCTCCCGGAACTCCTCAATGGAACGGAGTGTCCAAACGGAGGAATCGAACCTTGCTAGACATGGTTCGATCAATGATGGGTCTTAGTGAACTCCCTATCTCTTTCTGGGGACATGCGCTACAAACTGCAGCAGTAACACTAAATAGAGCTCCGTCAAAAGCTATTGAAAAGACTCCATATGAGTTATGGACTAAGAAACCTCCTAGGTTGTCTTTTCTCAAGATTTGGGGATGCGAAGCATAAGTCAAGCGATTAATTTCGGACAAACTTCACCCCAAATCGGATAAGTGTTTCTTTGTGGGATATCCAAAAGAAACCAAAGGGTATTACTTCTACAATAAATCCGAGAACAAAGTATTTGTTGCTCGTGATGGTGTCCTTTTGGAGAAGGATCACCTTTTCAAAATGACAAATGGGAGGAAAATCTAACTCGACGAAGTTCGACAGGACGAGCAACAATGTCAACCTGACAAAACTGACAATCTAGATACTTTGGAAGCATCTAAGAAGATTGGTCAGAATCAAACAAACAGTGTAAATGCTTAACTGATTACCCTTCGTATCGTCTTAACCGATGATCAGGACATCCTAGTCATGGATGGTGATGAGCCGGCGACATACAAGCAAGCTATGACGAGCCCCGACTATGCAAAATAGCAAGAGGCCATGAAATCCGAGATGGACTCCATGTCGGAAAATCACGTCTAGGACTTGGTGAATTTGCCCGAGGGTTATACACCCATTGGTTGCAAATGGATCTTCAAAGTGAAGACAAACAAGGATGGAATTGTATCAATATACAAAGCTAGACTGGTGGCAAAAGGTTATAGACAAGTCCACGGGATTGACTATGATGAAGCTTTCTCACCAGTTGCAATGCTAAAATCCGTCCGGATCATCCTAGCGATTGCTGCATATTACGATTACGAAATATGGAAAATGGATGTCAAAACCGCCTTCCTTAATGGAATTTTTGGAAGAAACTATGTATATGACACAGCCAGAAGGTTTTGTCGATCCAGACAACGCTGGAAAGGTTTGCAAGCTGAAGAAGTCCATTTATGGACTAAAGCAAGCCAGCAGAAGTTGGAATCTGCGATTTGATGAAGCCATTAGCAAGTTTGGTTTTATCAAGAATCCAGATGAATCTTGTGTATACAAGAAATTCAGTGGGAGTGATATTGCATTCCTAGTACTGTATGTCGATGACATACTTCTCATTGGAAACAGCACAAAATTGTTAGAGTCCGTAAAGGGCTGGTTGGGAATGTGCTTTTCAATGAAGGACTTAGGATAGGCACAGTACATATTGGGCATCAAGATCTACAGGGATAAATCTAAGAGGATGATTGGATTAAGCTAAAGTACTTACATTGATAAGGTACTGGCTCGATTCCACTTGGAGAATGCCAAAAGAGGGCATTTACCCATGTCCCATAGCGTAACTCTCAGCAAGAAATAGTGTCCACAAACACCTGTTGAGCGAGAAAGAATGAATCAGATCCAATATGCTTCGCTAATCGGATCGATCATGTATGCCATGATATGTACAAGGCCAGATGTATCGTATGCCTTGAGTGCAACGAGTCGATACCAATCGAACCTAGGAAAGGCGCATTGGACTGCGGCCAAAAACATCCTTAAGTACCTGAAAAGGAACAAGGATAAATTCCTGGTGTATGGAGGCCACAAAGAACTAGTTGTTGAAGGTTACACCGACGCTAGCTTCCAGACTAACATAGACGAGTTCATTAGCGAACTTGGTGTTGTACCCTCAATCAAGGGGCCGATCGACCTCTATTGTGATAACAATGGAGCTATCACTCAGGCCAGGGAGCCGAGAAAGCACCAGAAGGTCAAACACGTGCAAAGGCAATTTCACATGATAAGGGAATGGAAATCCGAAGGTGAAATCACAATTTGTAAGATTGGCACGGATGATAATGTAGCCGATCCTTTGACTAAACCGCTGCCTCAAGTGAAACACAACAAGCACATTGAGGCGATGGGAATCAAGCATGTTGGAGACAGGCTTTGAAATTCCTTGTACATGTGTTTTAATTAAATAGGATATTTAATGTAAGACACTGTATTAAAACCATTCATTAATGGAGTAGTTAATTTTTGTGCAAAATTATCATTCACTCCATTACTATTTAATTGTGGTTTACGATTAAATAATGAGTCCATTTAATTTACGAAAATATTCAAAACAGGGTATCAAGACCATGTCTTGGATAACGAAATACCTGTTTAGTGAACATTGAATATTTAAATCGAAAATTATCCCTAATCGAGGTCATCTAACGGATGGACGATTGATGACCGCCATAGATTAGTGTGTATTATGATTTACGTCACCGTTTCTTGTGATGCGAGGACGTGACGGTCATAAATCATTTGCACAAGCACAGTTTGGAAATGTACTGGATAAGACCTATGAGAGTACTTTAAGAAAATTTAAATTTTGTCATAAGTACACTTCTCATTTGATGTACTGTGAACTTTTTTTTTTGAGTACTAGACTCTTTGATGTTTCCAAACGTCTTCCGTAACTGGGGATCATAACGGGAACACTCAGGAGACTATGTCCTCTTAGTAAGAAGAACTTACAATACAAGACTGGGATTTTACCCCTACTGACAATAGGGAAAATGTTTTGTTGTTTACAAGGCCGCTCGAAGAGCGAGACTGTGAAAATGCATGGCCATGCTCAGATGGATTTTAGAAATCATCTATTTATTGACAGTCGAACTCGGAGATCGAGAAACACTTCTAAACGTAATAAGGATGACAAAGAATCTTACCTTACAGTTCACGAAGAAACATTAAGTGACATAGGAAATGATTATACACTGTATGCACACTTGTCCGGAATGACAAGTGGGAGATTTAAAGGAATGGTGTCCTTCCAACAAGAGTATTCTTCCGATAGAGGGTTCCGAATTATTACAGAGCTAATTCTTCAGTAAGGTCAAGTGATCGGAATTCCTAGGTGGAGGCCGCTTCCGATCAGTAATATCAATGTACAATTGATGTTACAGCTTAATCTTAACTGAACCCTTCGGGTCGAACCCAATTGAATCACCGATCCGAGACGACGAATTAATCCGAAAGGATTTAATGAGTCGGCAGAGTTTTACGAATACAGACGTCGGATATCGAGCCTAGGGCGTCGAGACCGAGTATTGCAAAATCACAAGCAACAAGTATGAGCGTAGCCGTAGCTAGGCTAGGCTAGCTCATCGTAAGCCTAGGCGCACCATGGTGTGCTAGGCACTATCGCAGCCCTAGCATCATGCCTAGGCGCTATCGCAGCCCTAGCATGATGCTAGGCACCATCGCGTCCCTATCGTGCCAAGCACAGCACCCATGTGTGTGTGCATAAGCGTAGGCACTATCGCAGCCCCCTAGAACCACACACAGCACCATCGCAGTGCTAGGCACATGCGTGTGTGTGTGAGCGTGTGCGTGTGCACCATAACACAGCAAGCTGGTAGGTAGCACTGGCCTTGCGTGTGTGCTAGGCACCATCGCAGGCCACGCACCAAGCACAGCTAGCTGGCAAGCAGCACTGGCATTGCGTGTGTGCTAGGCACCATCGCGGGCCACGCACAAAGCACAACGCTAGTGCGTGCTGGCCTGGATGCGCGTAGATGTGCGAGCATGGGCGAGTGATGCTGGCTGGCTAGGTGTGCGAGCATGTGCGAAGGGTAGAGCGATGATGCGTGTGCCTGCGGTAGCAAGGCAGCAACACCACGCATGCATGTGCGTGTGCCTGCAATAGCAAGGCAGCAGCGCCCAGCGCCCAACACAAGGCGTGGGTCGCTAGCAGTACGCAAGTGCTGGGCTGGGAGATGCGTGTTGTGCCAGCCAGCCATGCTAGGTGGCTGTGCGTACTGGCAGTACCAAGTGGCAGCTAGCCCAGCTGCCTTGTGAGTGGCGGTTTAGGAGAGGTGGGGACCAAAGCCTCTAGGCTTCCCTTGGGGAGCAAGGCAATGGTCCCTCCATGGGATATAGTCCTCACCTAACCCATTCTCTCCTCTTGCCACTTGTTGCCTTGTGATTGCTTTTTCCTAATTATTTATTTTAGAATTAAATAAATTATTGCAATTGCACATGATCCCACATTGATCATGAAAAGGGGTTTCAAGTCTCCATTCTCTATAAATACCCACTTGGTTGGGATTTTGAGAATACAACCTTGAGTGGAATTAAAAAGGCAACTCTAAGAAAAAGTAAACTTTTGATTCGTAAAACTCATAGTTATTTTGTCCGGGTCTTGACTAACCTTCAACACTTAGGACGCTTGGGTCGAGGGTACGATCCGTCGGAGATCTTGTGTTTTCGGGATTTTGAAGTAAGAGCTCTTTGGGAGCGGAGCACGCGTCAAAGGTATAATTCTTGTTCTTAATCTTGTTTGATTAAGTTTAATATGCTTGTTAATTCTTTTAATTAAGGGGCGGGTCTTGGTGGGTTTCCTTCCGCGTAGTATCGGGTCACTACGAAACCCTACAGTACTTTCTCTAGGCGGATAACAAAATTTCTTTAATTGGAAAAAAAAAACTTTAAGTGCCAGTTTTATTGTTTTGGAAGACGGATTTATTCCCACCATATCTTTAAGGAGTTCACAAATCCATGTTCAATTTAATCCAAGCTCTTTATAATGCTTTTGTAATTATAGAAATGGCCCTACTGCTCCTTCCATTGGTAATAAAACTCTGGCAAATGCCCTAATGCAATAGTACCTCCAATTCCGATTAGAGTTATTCACTCTGAATCAATGTAACTAATATCTACTGATTCTCAGTTAGTATGACAGGGACCAACAAAAGAAGTCCCCTACACTCATACATCAACTTGCGGAACAAAGAAGTAGTTTCAAATTGTCATTAGTGGAAATGACATCTAAGAGTTTACTAGAGGAAAAAATTACAAAGTGTAGGGAGAATGCATTATGAGTTTGTTACGGTTGTAGATGATGAGAAAAATGGAAAAATGATCTAACCAATAGAGGAGTATTTTAAAGACATTGTAAAAATATTGTTAAGTGAATTATTGGAGGAGAGCCAACCTCTCGAACTGTTGCTTAGTTTTTTTTAGAAACCCATACCTTATAGATATTTACAATTTTCGGTGTTTTCTCATAAAAGTCCGAAATTTCACCATTCAAGACCCCATTTTTGGTGTTCTTCTCAAGGTTCGAACGGCTCTAGCATTTCCACCATTGAAGGGACCTTGAAGGTGGCTTGGAATTCTTCTTCAAAAGACTAGTTGGAGTGGTTTTTGGCACTCATTGTTGGTATATCTCTTTCCCACTCTAGTTTTTTCTTTGAATTTGAAGCATTTCATTTGGTGAGAAAATTGTTGTTTTGTGAATTTCATGTGGGAATTTTTTATGTTTACATGCCTATTTTGTGTTGGTTCATCTAATTGAGCATGGTTGATTGTTGATTTCTTGTTGACCTTGTCAATCGTTGTTGAGTTGTATTGCTTGGTTGGTGTTGCTTGGTGATTCCGAAAGTGTGCTCATTGTGTTGGATGATTTGTGTAGTGTTTGATTGAAATTGGTTGTTGATAAAATGGTTTTTGGTTCAAAGAAGAGAAATTGTGGGAAGGAACCACAAGGTTCAACATCCGAAAACCCCTAACAAAATGAACAACCTCCTCCACCACCTTTGCCACCCCTCAAATTCCACAATAAAAATCACAAATCCATCTACGACAGTCTACAAAACCGAAAATTTAGACCTACAAAAAACTACCACCAACCCTCTACAACAAAGCTTGGCATAGACGATGATTGTTGGTTTCGATTCAACAATCTTAGGTTAGGCTCATTTGTGACAAGTGCCTATCGGACTTATGAGGAGCCCACTCTTGAGTTCCTAGCCTCCTTTGAATGTCATGCCGTGGGGGATAAGGACCTTGCCATCTCTTTTCAACTTTTAAACAAAAAAGAGACTGTTAACCTTCGCCAATTTAACAAACTATTGGATCTTAACCCGGACGTCAACATGTTCTTCCCCGAACACGAGGTCTTTCGTGATTATAATCCCCTTTCTTGGTGGAAAGTCATCTCAAGGATGGATGCCTTCAATGCCAATTATTCCTTGGCCAGTCAAATCATGCACCCTGCCATCAGACTTCTGCATCGAATACTTGGGTACATAGTTTTTAATAAACAGAACTTGGGAAAGATCACAACGGAGGAAATCCGAATTTTGTGGATAGCTACACCACCAGAGTTGGGGCATAGAGTGAATTTTGGTTTCTTATTCACCAAGTGCATTGAAGGGGTTCTCTTGGGTACTAGGAAAGGGGAGATACATTTCGGTGGGATGATCACTCGGTTGGCCGAGAAATTGGGTCACATGGACAAGTTGTGTTCTTGCACTCCCATTGGGAGAAGTGATGGAAGTGATATCTGGCTCGATCTTGATCAATTGAAAACGATGAAATTCATTACGGATATGGAGGATAAAGGGAGGACTTGGAGTTTTCTAGTCTCCCACGAGCATCACTGTCTCCTCCCCAAGCCGGAGTTCACTTCTTTCACAAGGGAGGGGTTAATCACCCTTGGTGGGTAAGGAAGGATTTGGGTGTCCTCTCGGTCACAAGGATGGAAATGGGTGAAGGTCAGTGCCACTGCCTAGCACCACATATAGCCCAGCATGCCTAGCACGCTGCTATGCGATGCTGGTGCTTGGTGCGTGGCTGCAATGGGCTGTGCGCCTAGCATGCTAGCAAGCACGCAAGGCACCATGCCTGCGATACTTGCGATAGCAAGGCCTAGCCTCGCAATGCGTACGGACGCTTGGCCAAGTATGCTAGCAAGCACGTAAGGAACCATGCTGGCGATGCTTGCGATAGCATGGCCTAGCCTTGCGATTCTTGTTGGCGCTTGGCCAAGCATGCTAGCAAGAACGTAAGGCACCATGCCTGCGATTCTTGCAAGCTTTGCTAGGTCGTGCCTCACGAGATGCAATGGCTAGCTAGCATACACAGCCACACACACACGCATGGCTTGTGATGCTGCGTGTTGTGCTGTGCGAGGCCCTAGCAGGCTGCGATGCATATGCCAGGTGCGGTAGGCTTGCGGCTGAGTGCATGGCCCAACACACTAGCATGCTAGCTTGCGCTAGCTGCTAGCATGGTTGCGGCCAGCAATGCCAACCATGCTAACACGCTTGGCCTAGCACGCAATGCATGCTAGGCTTGCGATGCGTATGCTAGATCGAGCTAGCCTAGCACTCGCATGGCTAGGCCAATGCGATGCTATGGCCTAGCTCGAATTTGTCGCTTGTTGAATTTGTGATGCTCGGTCTCGACGCTCTAAGCTCGCTATCCGACATCTTTGGTCGTCTCGGATCGGTTGTTCGATTGGGTTCAACCCGAAGGGTTCGGTCAAGATTAAGTTGTAATATTAATTGTACATTAATATTAATGATCGGAAGTGGCCTCCACCTAGGCTTTTTGATCACTTGACCTCATTAAAGAATTAACTTTCTAATAATTCTGAACCCTCTATTAGAATAATACACTTGTTGGAAGAACACCATTCCTTATAATCTCCCACTTGTCCTTCATGACAAGTGTGTAATTAGTGTATAGCCCTTTTCCTATGTCGCTTAATGTCTCTTCATAAACTATAAGGTAAGATTCTTCGTCATCTTTATTACGTCCAGAATTGTTTCTAGATTCCCGAGTTTGACTGTCAATAAACTGATGATTTCTAAAATCCATCTGAGCACGGCCATGTATTTTTACAGTCTCACTCTTCGAGAGGCTTTGTAAACAACAAAGACATATTCCCTATTGTTAATAGGGGGACATTCCCGATCTCGTACTGTAAGCTTCCCTTACTAAGAGGACCTAGTCGCTTGAGTGTTGCCGTTATACGATAGACGTTTGACAATATCAAAACGACTAGTACTCAAACGAGAGAACTTGCAATACTCATGATCGAGGAAAAAGGTTCCAATAGCTATAATGAGAAATATACTTATGAGGATTTATTATCTCTTAAAGTAGTCTCATAGGTCTATCCGGTACAGTTCCAAACTAGTACCTGTGAAAATGATTTATGACTATCATGTCCTTGTAGCACAAGAAACGGTGCTATAAATTATAGTACACACTAATCTCAAGTGGTCATTAATCTTTCATCGTTTAAATGACCTCGATTAGGGATAATTTTTTATTAAAATATTTAATGTTCATTGAATAGGTGTTTTTTTATCCAAGACATGGTCTTGATACCCTGTTTTGAATATTCTCAGAAATCGATTGGAATCAATATTTAATTCTAAACCACAATTAAATAGATATGGAGTTATCATAAATTTATAGAAAATTTAATTGCTCCAAAATTAAATGGTTCAACATAGTGTTTTACATTAAGACATCGTGCTTTTTTTGCTTCACTTGAGACAAAGGTTTAGTCAGAGGATCGGCTACATTGTCGTCCGTTCCAATCTTACAAATTTTGATTTCACCCTCGGATTTCCATTCCCTTATCATGTGAAATCGCCACTTGACATGTTTGACCTTCTGATGTTCCCTTGGCTCCTTGGCCTAAGCAATAGCTCAATTGTTATCACAACAGAGGTCTACTGGACCCTTAATTGAGGGTACAACACCAAGTTCACCAATGAACTAACGAATCCAAACTGCCTCCTTAGCTGCTTCCAAAGCTGTCAAGTATTCGGCTTCAGTTGTAGAATCTGCAGTGGTTCTTTGCTTAGCACTCTTCCAACTAAATGCTCCTCCATTTACGCAAAATATGTACCCTGACTGCGACTTGGAGTCGTCTCTGTTAGTCTGGAAGCTCGCGTCAGTATAACCTTCAACAACCAAATCATTACAGCCACCATAGACCAAGAATTTGAAAGGAATGGTGTCCTTTCAACAAGTGTATTATTCTGATAGAGGGTTCAGAATTATTACAAAGCTAATTCTTCAGTAAGGTCAAGTGATCGGAATGCCTTGGTGGAGGCCGCTTCCGATCAGTAATATTAAGGTATAATATTAACCAGCACCATGCCAGGCATCGCCCTGTGCGTGTGTGTGCGCGATTGCTAGTGCATAATGGCCTGGCAGTGCGTAGCTATGCAAGAGGCGATGCTAGGCACCAAGGCTACAGCTGGGGCTGCTTAGGCGCTGGCAGAATTCCTAGCAAGGCCCTGCTGCGCTTGTCAGGACAAGCACGCATCACAGCATGTTGCGCATGCTAGCATGTGTGTATGCTAGTGTGGCTGGGCCTGCTTGGGGCTCCCTGCCTTGCTGCCCAGCAGCCATGCGAGCATCCCAGCAGCCACGCACCACCTGCCACAAGCATAGCCCTTGCGCACCCTTACCCTTGGCACATAGCCACAACGCTTCAAGGTGGGAGCACCACCATGCGGGCCAAGGCAGCCACATGTGGGTTATGTGAGCATCCCGGCTAGCCTTGGTGGCGTTTAGGTGATTTTACCTCGGTTTGCGTGCTATTATTTTGGGATTTTAATCCCGATATTCGTGTGACATAAAATTAATTCTAAATTAATTTTAGAATCAATTTAGGGAAAAATGAAATTAAAACAAGTCCAACTTAATTAAATTCAATTTAAATAGTGCACAAGCCTAAATTATTCAAGAACCATTCTTTAAATTAATTTAGGTCTATCTTAATGCTTCAAAATTGAAGGGCTACACTCATAATTAATTTAATCAAATGTAAATTAATAATGAGATTTGACAAATTTAAGGGGTTTGGAAAATTAAACCCTTTCATCCAATGAAATTTTTTCCAACAATAACTTGTGTAAAATTGAAAAAAAACATACATATTCCAATATGAAGATTAATCAGATTTCAATCACAAGTTTTGAACTTTAAAGACTTTAATCAACACAAAAATTAAATCCAAAAATTAATTCAACATGGAATTTAGTAATCAAAGTTTCAACCAAATAAACAATTAAAGATTGGATCTTTGAAATTTTAGGGGCTTCAAAATTGCAAGTTCATCATAAACATTCACACTTAAAGCAATTTCTTTGCAATAATGTGAAAAATACAAGTTTATGTGAAAAGTGAACACACCAAAATTAAGCACCAATTATTACTTCATAAACATGCTTAATGAGGTTTATAATTGCAGTAGATTAGGGATGCAACCATACATTTAATCTACCTTCCTCATACAATAATTAATCTAGGTTAAAAGATTTAAAAAATTTCGTCAAAAACAAAAAACCCCTCGAAAAACATATTTCTGGGTGGATTTTGGCTTCTGGACAACCCTTAAAGGGTCATAAACGATTTAGAACGTTGATTCCACCCAAAAATAAAAATCTGGGTTCATCAGCCAAAATAATAAAAATATGAGATTAAAATAATTAAAACAAGCTTCTAATCTAATTGGAAAGCACAACCAGAAATTTAAGTCCATTTTAAATCACCTTAATTAATTATTAGTCGCAATAATTAAAGTGAGCACGGTTTCGATACCGCTGTTGGCTTACGTAGCGTCCAACGCTACGCGGAAGAGAAACCCGCCCAAGACCCGCTCACTAATTAAAGCAACTAAATATTTAATCACATAAATAACAACATAAAGAGAGGAAGAGAAAAGACATTCTTACCCTTGACGCGTGCTTCGCTCGCAAATCGAGGTCTTACTTCGAAAGCTCGAGCGTCACAATCATGACCGCCTCCAACGGCTCGTACCCACGAACCCGACCCAAACTGTCCAAGTCCCGAAGGTTAGTCGGGACCCGACCAATAAAATTAGAGTTTTACGAACTTAAAGGTTTTCTAACCTAATGAGAGATGCCTCATTGTGTTCTTGTAACACCCCCAAATCTCCCTCTATGGAAAGTGTAGAAAAAACGTATAAATACCGTAGAGATAGACTTGGGCGTATTACCGCTGCGTGATAACGCAAGGCTTATTTTTCAAAATACTTTTGCAGCGGCAATTCTTTATTCTATATTAATAATAATTCAAATAAAAACTTGTTCAATATTTTTGACATAAAACGAAATCACACTTTTTCCTAAGCTAGGTGAAATTCTCGTGTACTCCCATATGCATCAATTTACTTCCACCTGAAAAGTTCACCTGCTTACCATAAATGGTAAATAGGGCAAAGCCAAAAAAAAGCACGTATTAGCAAATTATGCTAAGTAGATTATGTGTAAGATAAGGAAAACATAAATTAAATCATTTAAGTTTAATTCATAAGAATTCCAAAACAACCTTCCTCCAATACCATACTCATGTAAGAGCTTTTCTAATTCAATTCTTTCAAGACAAGTTTAAAACTCAATCGATTACGTTCCAAAACTAATTCCTCACTAAGTGTGCACACCCCCCAAGCTAGTTTCCTACTATTTCAAGGCTATTCTTGGTGAAAGACTAGGTCATGCAAAGTCCATAGTCTTTCTCTAATCCATTCCCTAAGTGGGATTCATAACCATATCGATTGATTTGCTTAAAAGCACCTTTTAAAATCCATTATTCTTGAATATCAAAAAACCTGTAAATCATTCTTAATCCAATCCTTTTAATAATTTTAACCATAATTTAAAGTCTCTTTTGATTAACAAAAGCCATAAATTTAGATCATCATAAAACATGCTTTCATAAGAAATATAATAAAACATAATGTCATAATATATCATGATTTCATGATAGATCATAATTTAATAAGAAACATAATAAAACAAACCGCTTTCGAAGGTAACAAACCACATAACGTACCTTAATCATGAATATCAATCAACATTTCGCACTTTCAAAGTTTAATCACGAATACACCTTGCAATTAACATAATCATATGGTTATCACAACATCTTTAGACATAAACCCAAATATAATGTGCATGGACTATAAAAATCTTTTAAAAATAATAATTTAATATAAAATTATAACTGTGAAATAGGTAATTATATTTTAGAAAACTAACCATGAAGAAAATTGAGAATTGAATTTGCGTTATTGGAAAGAATAGGTAGAACTTGCAGAGGTCATAACTCCTTCAATATAACTTAGAATTGGGTGATTTGTAAGCCTAAACTCAATGATATTTTGAGAGGAACAATTTTTTGTGAAATAGGAAAATCCAAAAACTGACCAGAAGTGCCCGAAAATTGGCTCCAAAGATATACGGCCGGATTTTCTCTTAGAAAAGTGGAAAAGAAAAATAGGAAAAGTTTGAGGGAAAAGAAGAGTAAGAGAGAAGAAGGGAATTGAGTTTTTTGTTTGAAGATTATGAGAGGTATGAGGGGGTATTTATAGGTGTTTAGGTGATGAGTTTATAGAAATTTAGGGTGGTATGATTTATGGTTATTTCAAAGAATGGAATATAGGGTTTTAAGGGTTTAAGAAATAATTAAATGTATGGAAGAATATAAGATTTTATTTTGGTCATGAAATTTTTGTTTGGAAAGTTTAAGCTTGGAGTGCAAGTATAGAATAAGATAAAATAAATTTTAGATTTAGGAGTAAAAATAAGGCCAACTTTTTGGGGAGTTCCGGGCACATTTGGTTGTTGTTTGAGTTACTTGCAGACGTGATTCTACAATTGAAAGAATTTGAAGTGAAAAACCATTCATACATCAATAAGTTGAAATTTAAAACGTTCATGTATATATTCAATCTTATTGAGCATTTTATCCATGCATTTAAAATTGTCCCTTATGGCGAGAATAAAATGATTCCGAGATCCCAAAGATCAAGAAATGGTTAAGCATGCTTTGGCTTGTCTTAATCATTAAATATCTTAAGGTAAGAAATCTAATTGTTAATAGCTCCAAGCTACTCTCGGTTTGATAAAATGTCGCAACTAATGCATCCTTGAAATTTTATCTTTTTTGCCACGACATCTAAGGACTCCTTACTGATATCGTTGAGCTTAACCAAGACAACTTGTATACCTAGTCTACCTTACGTTCCTAGGAAAGTAGTGATGCCTCGCTTTGGCGTAATCCATCACGTACGCGCATTAGTTCCGTAAGTGTTGTTCTTGGAACGGCAAATTTTAGCTCAATATTATTAAGGCACCTAGGGTTTCTATGTTGGTTGATTTAAATGAACTTAACTAATCGTCGCAACATAATAGAAATCCTAGACATGCATCTAGCAATCATATATAAAATAGATGCATTTGGCAACTAGCATGACCCCTTGAACTCTTCAATTTCCATGGGTCTTCATCTTGGCTCGTCTTCGTCGAAACGCCGTCTTGAGACATCTTGGCCAAAATGAAATAAAAGAAGCTATCTAGAACGACTAAGATTAATCTAATAGTACAAAAATACTTAACGGTTCGCAGACCGTATTTAGATTTACAAAAATACATAACGGAACGCAGTCCGTATTTTCTATCCTAGTCGGGCCCCACTAGTTGCCATTTCCAAAGACCTGTTTTGAAAACAATCTTCCATTCACCCATTCACTATTTGTGAATGACCTATGCAATTTTACGAAATACATAATTAAACACGCAAAACTAGTAACTTAGGTGGTTAATCCAATTAACGTGCCTAATTAAAACTAGTCAAAGTGGTTTAATCCATTATTTCTAAACGCAAAATGCTAATGCACTTAATTAAGCTCCCACAAAATTCCGCATCCGTACTTAATTAATCCGATTAATTAAGTCGGCATAACCCATAATTTGTCAAAATTTTGCAAAATCGAAAATCAAGGTTTTTAGCCTCGTTAAAATAATTATTTAAAATTATTAAAACGGCAAAAATATCGCAAAATCATAGCTCAAACTTAAGCAAAACGTCCCACAAAAACCTTTGAGGGTGCGCACCATGGCTGCTAGGCAACCCATGGCCCTGCGCCATGGTGCGTGGTGCTGGCAGCTAGCAAGTGTGCCTAGCACAGCCTGCCTTGCTAGCTAGCACCAGCAGCATGCTACGCATGCTAGCAGCTTCATGGCGCAGGCAGCAGTGGGCTAGCTGGCTGGGGCTTGCTGCCTCGCTGCCCAGCAGCATCACAAGCGCACCAGCAGCCTAAGGCCCACGCACCAGCACACGCACTACACAGCAAATGCCTCCTCACCACACAGCCACGCACCAACGATGCACAACCATATGCGCACCACAGGCAGCCTACATGTGGGTTGCTAGGAAGCCCGGCTAGCCTTGGTGACGCTTGCGGTTTTACATCGATTTGCGTGCATATCTCGGAATTTTGATTCCGATTTATGTGTAGCATAAATTAATTCTAAATTATATTTTAGAATCAATTTGAGGAAAAATAAAATAAAATAAAGTTAAGTCCTACTTAAACAAAATTTTTTTTATTGGTGCACAAGCCTAAATTATCCAAAATTTCAATTTTGAACAAAATTAGGTCTAATTTTATGCTTAAAATAAAATGAGCTATGTCCAAAATTAATCTTGCCAATATGCAAATTAATAATGGATTTGACAAATGGGAGTTGGAAAAATAAATTAACCATCCAATAATAAAATTTTCCAACTTGCAAACTTGTGTAAAATACCAAGATTACATCTTCCAATATAAAGATTAATCAAATCTTACCAACATGGAATTTAGGGTTAGGGTTCCAATCATTTAAACTTTTAAAGATTAGAACTTTAACATTATTTGGGAACTTAAAATTACAAGATCACAACAAGTTTTCACACTTTATTGCAATTTATTAAATTTGTGAAAAACAAGTTTATGTGAAAAATTGGTATATCAACTTAAGCACTAATAAAAACTCCATTATTATGCTTAAGGATATTTTAAAACTAGTGGATTAGTGATGCAAATGTGCATTTAATCTAACCTTGTAATGCTTGCATTAATCAAGGCTTAAAAGGGTTGAATCTGTTCCAGAATGTCGATTCCACCCAAAAGTCACTATTTTTGAGCCAAAATCTGGGTTTGACAGCCAAATCGAAAATAAAATCGGGTTTAAAATTAATTAAAACGAGAATCTAATCTAATTAGAAGAACATGAACCAAAAATTTAAATTCTTTTAAAACACCTTAATTAAAAAATAATTGCAAAAATTAAAAGGAGCGTGGCTGCGATACCGCTGTAGGGTTTCGTAGTGACCCGACACTACGCGGAAGGAAACCCACCAAGACCCGCCCCTTAATTAAAACAATTAACAAGCATATTAAACTTAATCAAACAAGATTAAGAATAAGAATTATACCTTTGTCGCGTGCTTCGCTCCCTAAGAGCACTTACTTCAAAATCCCGAAAACACGAGATCTCCGACGGATCGTACCCTCGACCCGACCCGAGCGTCCTAAGTCTTGAAGGTTAGTCAAGACCCGGAAAAAATAACTATGAGTTTTACGAATCAAAGGTTTAGTGTGTGGTGCTATGGGGCTACGATAGCCTGCCATGCGCACCCAGTTACCCAGGCTAGCACGCTGCTAGCTGCGATGGGCTGCCTGGGGCTTGTGATGCTTTGCGATAGGCTGCCATGTGCACGCCTAGGTTGCGATGGTGCGCCTTGAGCTTGCGATGGTGCGCCTAGCACACCTAGTGTGCTTAGGCTTGCGCCTAGCCATGCTAGG